>NC_064627.1:308769577-309379577 GCF_023864275.1 Schistocerca cancellata | reverse complement strand
CATACATATTGCTACCAGTTGTAAAATCAAAGATTTGTTGGATTACGGCCAAATGTGATCAAATATACACTCCTGGAAATGGAAAAAAGAACACATTGACATCGGTGTGTCAGACCCACCATACTTGCTCCGGACACTGCGAGAGGGCTGTACAAGCAATGATCACACGCACGGCACAGCGGACACACCAGGAACCGCGGTGTTGGCCGTCAAATGGCGCTAGCTGCGCAGCATTTGTGCACCGCCGCCGTCAGTGTCAGCCAGTTTGCCGTGGCATACGGAGCTCCATCGCAGTCTTTAACACTGGTAGCATGCCGCGACAGCGTGGACGTGAACCGTATGTGCTGTTGACGGACTTTGAGCGAGGGCGTATAGTGGGCATGCGGGAGGCCGGGTGGACGTACCGCCGAATTGCTCAACACGTGGGGCGTGAGGTCTCCACAGTACATCGATGTTGTCGCCAGTGGTCGGCGGAAGGTGCACGTGCCCGTCGACCTGGGACCGGACCGCAGCGACGCACGGATGCACGCCAAGACCGTAGGATCCTACGCAGTGCCGTAGGGGACCGCACCGCCACTTCCCAGCAAATTAGGGACACTGTTGCTCCTGGGGTATCGGCGAGGACCATTCGCAACCGTCTCCATGAAGCTGGGCTACGGTCCCGCACACCGTTAGGTCGTCTTCCGCTCACGCCCCAACATCGTGCAGCCCGCCTCCAGTGGTGTCGCGACAGGCGTGAATGGAGGGACGAATGGAGACGTGTCGTCTTCAGCGATGAGTGTCGCTTCTGCCTTGGTGCCAATGATGGTCGTATGCGTCTTTGGCGCCGTGCAGGTGAGCGGCACAATCAGGACTGCTTACGACCGAGGCACACAGGGCCAACACCCGGCATCATGGTGTGGGGAGCGATCTCCTACACTGGCCGTACACCACTGGTGATCGTCGAGGGGACACTGAATAGTGCACGGTACATCCAAACCGTCATCGAACCCATCGTTCTACCATTCCTAGACCGGCAAGGGAACTTGCTGTTCCAACAGGACAATGCACGTCCGCATGTATCCCGTGCCACCCAACGTGCTCTAGAAGGTGTAAGTCAACTACCTTGGCCAGCAAGATCTCCGGATCTGTCCCCCATTGAGCATGTTTGGGACTGGATGAAGCGTCGTCTCACGCGGTCTGCACGTCCAGCACGAACGCTGGTCCAACTGAGGCGCCAGGTGGAAATGGCATGGCAAGCCGTTCCACAGGACTACATCCAGCATCTCTACGATCGTCTCCATGGGAGAATAGCAGCCTGCATTGCTGCGAAAGGTGGATATACACTGTACTAGTGCCGACATTGTGCATGCTCTGTTGCCTGTGTCTATGTGCCTGTGGTTCTGTCAGTGTGATCATGTGATGTATCTGACCCCAGGAATGTGTCAATAAAGTTTCCCCTTCCTGGGACAATGAATTCACGATGTTCTTATTTCAATTTCCAGGAGTGTATTTCGAGATCAATCGGGTGTGATCAATCAGAGTGAATCGCTCTTAGAATCACGTGTAAATCAAAAAAGGAAAAGGAACTATATGTAGTGTACAGTTTTGGTGTCTAATAATGAATGATGAATTGGAATTTGTTCAATAAAACCACCAGCAACTTCCATTTCCCTCTCCCACGATCCCTACTGTTTCAGTGGTCTTATGTTTTGTCACATTCGTCAGGTAGTGAAAGAATGCAGATGCGAAATTTTAAAAAAATTCTAATGGCAGGCCTCGACAAAGTTTCTGTGAAGTGAATATTCCAGAAGATGACCATTCATAAAATTATGAAGATACGGTTACACATTGTCGGAAATGTTACTACAGATTGGAACAGTGAAAGGTCTTTTAAAAATGACAGTACCAGAGCAACAGTATATTCAGTAATACTTACAGTCAAATGAAACCGACATTCACACTGGAAAAAGAAGAAAAGGTTATTATTTTTCAGGTTTATCTGTTCTTGGGTGTCTCTTTTATTCTAGGAAAAGAAGGGTGATTTGAAAGAACATCTCTTGCGCAGAAAGGCGGGATTACCTGGCCCATTAGATCTACGAGCAAGTAACAGGGTAGCGTCGTTTTACACGTCCGCCGACAGATAACACCCACCGAGACATTAGCGAGAGGAAAGGAAGGCGCTGTCTCGAATGACAGCGGTGGCGCCTGTCGGACACAAAGAAAAAAGCGCTGGGACATCTAGCTGCAGAACTTCCTTAGATGACGACCGAGGGTAGCTTACTGCTAGGGCAAGGTGGAAAATTCTCCGACGGGCGTACACATGACGCAAATGGCAGGTAACATGCAGCTGGAGGTGGTGACACGCTGAGGTCAACATACTGACAAGAAGAAAAAAAATTACAACTTTTATTCATTTCACCTGCATTGTTACTTAACAGAAGTGGAGCGGGAGTTGCGTCCAGTAAAATCAGAGTGGCCTTTTAAACCATTTATTTATTACCCAAGCAATTTAATAAAAATTCAAAACACAATAAAATTTTAACTTTCCTCACAACCATCAGTCAAATCTTTACCGCCACAGTTGGTGTGTATGCACACAATACATTACTTGAATTAATCTTATAATCTTCTCAAGTTAGCTGGGGCGTCCGTCATTGTTCAGTGAACACAACTGGGCACCTTACTTGCATAAAACGTAGCGGTCCACAGACACCGCAGGAATCAGACCGACACAAGTAATACAAACAATATCACAATTGGCTCATCTGAAAGGGAAACTATATTAAAACCGGACCATTCAATAATAACTACCTTTGCTCGTAGTGCCAGGACTTTCCCCTTTAACGATGAAATTAAAGATTCCCCAGCTAATAATTACTGTATAATACTGTAAAGCTGGAATTTGGCCACTGCATTAATCAATAACGCTGGTCCTGAGTGAATTTTTTGCAGAAACCAGAGTAGATGGTCTTCTGACGCGCTAACCCCGAATATCACGATTAAAATTGTCTCCTAACTCAGGGTTACAAGTAAGATGGGACTTTATGTTCCATGTGTATTGCTACTGTAACCAATAGGTTACATACATTAATTGAATTTACCTAGAGTATTGTCTCCGTTTCTTTGCCTTCCTTTTATGGGTGGTGTCTGGAGCATCTCTCTCTGGTATTCAGCAGATATCAGCCAACACAGTGGCAGTCCACCGTTCTCTGTACCTCTTTTCCATAAGAGAAATGTCCTGGTGGAAAAGCTTGCCGTGCTTATTGCTGGATGGACCGCGGTTCTCTCGGAACACATGACGGTGGGAGTAAAGGAAGTGCATCTTCAGGGTCACGTTGTAGCCAATGATCTTACAAGCGTGAATGAGTTCATTCACAAGGCCCCTGTAATTTTCGGCTCTCCTGTTTCCCAAGAACAATGTTGTCACGTTACGAAAACAGTGCCACGCGCGCAGCTGATCAGGGATTAGCGTGGACTCAGAGTGTACGTTCCTCAAAAGTTGGCGTACTTGTGGATCAATGAATATCCCCTTTGTAATCTTTTCTGTATTGACTCGTGGAAACTTCTTACACAAATACGGAAACGTTGCTTCATTTCTGTGCACAACATTAACAAATGCTATGATGGGTCCCAAATTAATATGTGATGGAAGCAGCATAATTGTGTTTAACGTCACTAGACGTTGATCTGATAGAATATTATTTTCCTTGAGACGCATATGTCTCAACTTCATCTTTGATTATGATGGAAGTTAAAGAAATGAATTAAAAACTGTGCCATGGCTGGGTCTCCAATCCTGGTCTTCAGCTTGATAGTTGATAGAGGTGACAGAACCCAAGCAACCATAAATATAAATGTTTCACAGAGGATTATAAAGGGACACATACTGCCAGCATCTGGAGAGGACTAGTTTTGTAATTTCTGAATGAATGTTAATGTTAGGTTATGGCACAAAGTGGCGGTGGCACTTAGAATTTATTTTGTTTTTGTCGTTTTGCTCTTACCATACAATGTGAAAGGGTGTTTTCCTTTGATCACAGCACTCGCACTTTAAAATCTACAAAAATCTGCTGTAGTTTGAGTTTATTGAATAAAACGGCTGCTACGCTAGCCTAAATATAATTAAATTGCCTTATAACTGTGCTGTGTTATGTAACAGTGATTGGTATTATTCGGTCTAGGGTGAAATAATAAAATGCATTACTTTACGGACAAGTACAAAAATAAAGAGTTTATCTTCGGAAGACAAAGATAATGATATTGTTAGATAATTAACTGAAGTTAGGCCTACTGAATTTCGCTAAACGATGTTAACTCTGTTTTTATTTAAAAAGAGGATTAGGGACAGTATTTTGAGATAACTCTTTGAGTTTTTACGTCTATCAACGCTGATATATTAATATTGTGAAAGGTAGGAAGTTAAAATTCTAAAGGAATGATTCAAAGATAGCGATTGACTTTTTTAAGCAGACCGTATAACTGATACTTTGGCAGAATTATTTCCGATTGTCATAGTGTGGGAGACACTTGCAGATAGACGGCGCGCTAAGCGGAAGTGACTGCTCACTAAATTCCGAAATCCGATCTCCACCAACGATGTAGAGCATATACAGGGTGTTACAAAAAGGTACGGCCAAACTTTCAGGACACATTCCTCACACACAAATAAAGAAAAGATGTTATGTGGACATGTGTCCGGAAACGCTTAATTTCCATGTTAGAGCTCATTTTAGTTTCGTCAGTATGTACTAAACTTCCTCGCTTCACCGCCAGTTGGCCCAATTGAAGGAAGGTAATGTTGACTTCGGTGCTTGTGTTGACAACATGTGGTTCATGCACGATGGAGCTCCTGTACATTTCAGTCGAAGTGTTCGTACGCTTCTCAACAACAGATTCGGTGACCGATGGATTGGTAGAGGCGGACCAATTCCTTGGCCTCCACGCTCTCCTGACCTCAGCCCTCTTGACTTTCATTTATGGGGGCATTTGAAAGCTCTTGTCTACGCAACCCCGGTACCAAATGTAGAGACTCTTCGTGCTCGTATTGTGGACGGCTGTGATACAATACGCCATTCTCCAGGGCTGCATCAGCACATCAGGGATTCCATGCGACGGAGGGTGGATGCATGTATCCTCGCTAACGGAGGACATTTTGAACATTTCCTGTAACAAAGTGTTTGAAGTCACGCTGGTACGTTCTGTTGCGTGTGTTTCCATTCCATGATTAATGTGATTTGAAGAGAAGTAATAAAATGAGCTCTAACATGGAAAGTAAGCGTTTCCGGACACATGTCCGCATAACATATTTTCTTTCTTTGTGTGTGAGGAATGTTTCCTGAAAATTTGGCCGTACCTTTTTGTAACACCCTGTATTATTACCACCAACTTTCAAATCACGCAATGATCGCCATTCAAAGATAAGAGAAATTAGAGCTCGTACTGAGGCGTTAAGACAGTCGTATTTCCCTCGCGCGATCCGCAAGTGAAACAGACGGTGGGGAAATACGACTTTGGCACGAATTGTGCCCTCCGCCACACACCGCCCGGTGGCTAGCGGAGTGTATATGTAGATGTAGAATGAACATTTTATTTCGAGAGCTATTTTATTACGAGTTATCTCAACGACGTCAGAAGTTTTATTTACGGAAGGAACTCTAATACATCAATAAGTAGGGAACTATGTTTCACATAACAGAACGTTACGAAAGAACTAATTATATACTCAATATACCATACGCTTACGATCGCTGACCTAGCTGCTGATAATCGACAAGCTCAGGAAGGTAAAGAACTGAACGATTTGTCTATATCATTTATGGAATTATCTTGCAAGTTGAGACTCGGTCTTTGACGTTTTTTTTTTTTTTTCGCAAACCTGAATCTTATCCCGCTTTTAACTATTATTAAAGGGATTATAATACATGCCGATATAAAAGGTTGTTTGAGTTGAGGATAGCCTACATGTACTTGCGCCGACGTTGATTGGAATACGTACCGACACTGCAAGTAGCCGCTTTGCTTGTTAGTGCAAACACTATGTCTGAAGTGGCTATCAGTATGTCTGAAGTGATTATATACAAGCTATTTAAGTAACACTTCGGCCTTGCGTCCAACTAATTACCCTTCTCCTTTCATAGTGACTTGTGGTTTTCCCTACCAGCCCTGGAACATTTTGTGAAGTCAGATGTTTCCTACGACGGAATAAAGTAACTCGAAATCACTGTACTATATAAATTCTGGCGTGCTGTATACCTTATTGTAGCAATAGCGCAGCAGTTGGCCTTACAAAAACAACAAAACAACAAAAACAGAGTGGCGTCTAGTACAGTGGTGCACGCCATTAGCAGTAAAAAGCTCTTGTTTACAGGCAACCACTGAGAGACATTTGTCTCAAGGAAAATGTTATTCTATCAGATCAATAGATCCCCTACACCTGAGATACAGGCAGGATTTCCCCGCTACGTACAAAGCTAAGGTGCTATTCCAGTACTGGAGAGCCTCTGTAACACTGACGATTTGAGAAGGGGAAAAAATAACCGAAGGCGTGAACTGAAGTTTGTGTTGGGGAGGATGCTGGAATAGTGTGGTCCACGTAGCTGCATCAGTCATAATGCTACGGCGGTTTAGTGGTTAGCGCATTTCCCTAGTAAGCAGGAGACGGATTCACAGTCTCAGCTATAGCACAAATTTTAATTCATTTCTTTAGCTTCCATCATTGACACTAGAAGTTCTTCGGCAATATTTTTTGACCCAGGCACCAGAGCTGTTCGTGGACGCAATTCCCTTTGTATACAGTGTTTCTCTCTTGTGCGACTTTGCCACTCACACAGGTAGCAGCAATACTTAGGTTAACTCCCTTGCAGACCCAAAGCATCCCAAGGACTCTGCAATCTCTACATACCAGGCCGTCACACTTATTGTAATTAATGCAGGTAACAACGGTTTTCAACATGGTATAAATTTCTCTAGGATATGCGACAAGGATGGGTGGGCTATCATTATTATTGTGTAACAGTATTCCTTTCGGACTTCATTCTGAGCCATCTACAAAGAGTCCCCACTCGTCTGGTTTGTATGTAATGTTCAGGCGCTTCAGCAAACCGTCAATGTCATTGCTGAAGGTAATGTAGCCTCCAGTACTGAAATGACACTCATTTTTTTCTTATGTTCCTGAATCACAGACACACATACTGTGTCAGCGAGGAAATTCGTGAGGTCCTGGGGACAAGAGTCCAGCTTTTTGCTTTGGAAGATCTAAATCCTAATCATACCACTGATCCCGCTCTGTGTGATTTTGTGTGGTTCTCCAGATGACGACGTTGGTATAAATGTTGGGTCAGTGGCACAGGTGGTTCATTGCACTATTTCGGCTGTGTGTCAGTTCAGCATCATCACTATCACTTTTTGATGGTGGTGCATGTGGGGAGAGGGGGGCAGGGGAGGTGAAGGGGGGACAGGAACTGGATATCCTTCGCCATGAGCCACAGGGAAGATGACCGATGGTATGTCATGGTGTTGCATATTACTCTTCCTGTTCGGATTACGTGTTTTCTCAAGGGAGTTAAGATACAGAAAATAGCAATCCAATTTGTGTGTTCATGCCAAATAGCAGGCACTCCAAACTTCACGGAGCCGTTTTTACCATGCAGACAAGCATTAAGAGTAAAGGAACACAGGTGTGGAGCCCACGATTTATCTTGGCCTCAAACTCGTCACCCAAATTACAAGTCGTATGCTTATAGCACTGCTTTAGTCATTGGTCGCCTTCTTGATCCGCAAATAACATCTGCTCAAATGTAGTAAAAGTTATTATACTTGTTGTTGCAGGTGCGGGAAACTTTTGTGAAAGCGTACATCTGCATAATGACAATTCTCCAATTTCAACACTTCATCTCGCATACATTCAGTGCCAAACACCACGACACTCGTTCCAGTAATAAGCGAAATAACGCAGCACAAGAGAACGCAACCGTGGCAGTCTATAATTAAAATCGCGTCTGGTTTCTTCATTCGACACTGCCCACATTACTGGATGGTGCGCACATGAGCCATGGCGTAAAATAGTGTCATCAAACTGTACTGGAAGCGTCCACTCTGCTCACTTACCGCAGAAGAACCCTTGTCATATTGCCTTTGGATGTAGCTCTTAGAATGTTCCATAAGTGTGACTGTGAAACATGTACACCTTATTACATGTAACCCTGAGACAATTCTAACCTTGATATTCATATTAAGAGCATCTAAATCTACAAAGCACGGCTACATTAGTTTCTGTAAAAATTAAAAAGTGAAAATTTGTGGATCAATGTAATTTAAACCCAAAGCAATAGTAACAGTTACAGTATTTATACGAGGGTAATCCCAAAAGTAAGGTCTCCCATTTTTTATAAGTACATAGATCTGTTTATTTCTACAAAGGTGTACATCAGTTTACACCTTGAACATTTAGCTATTTTTCGACATAATCACCATTTCTGTCGATGCTTTTTTGTAGACGCTGTGGCAGTTTTTGTATGCCCATGTCATACCAGCTCGCCGCCATGCTGTTCAGAAAGTTATGAACCTCTTCTTTCACCTCGTCGTCGGAGCTGAATCGCTGGGACCACAACTGAAGCTGACAGGTACTGTGAGAGTCTGAAAAAACTCAAACGGGCAATTCAGAACCGGAGAAGAGGAACGTTGAGCAAGGGCGTACACATTCTCCATGACAACGCTCGCCCACACATCTCCTGAAACAGTTTTAGTGGAACATACCCACCCACCCTATAGACCTGACTTGGCGCCCAGTAACTATCATCTGTTCCCTACGTTAAAAGAGCAAATGGTCGGAAAGCGATTCACCTCCGACGACGATGTAAAAGAAGAGGTTCATAACTTTCTGAACAGCATGGCGGTGAGCTGGTATGACATGGGCATACAAAAACTGCCACAGCGTCTACAAAAATGCATCGACAGAAATGGTGATTATGTCGAAAAATAGCTAAATGTTCAAGCTGTAAACTGATGTAAAGCATTGTAGTAATAAATAGGTCTATGTACTTATAAGAAAATAGGAGTCCTTACTTTTTGGATTACCCTCGTAAAATAACACAGTCTTGAGGAAAAGGGGAAGCGCTAGATTTCACCTTCTAGGCACAGTTCTAAATAGCCACTTGCTGCAGAGTAACAAACAATTTGACAGAAGACCCAATAAAATATGAGGTGAACGCACTTGCCTTTAATACACAGCCTTGATGCTACCTTATCTACACCTAATAACTTGCGTGTACACATATAGCAGGCTGGGAACGTGGCCCTAATTGCCACAGCAATAACATGCGCTAGCCCAAACAAACTAGCGTAATACAAGAATATACAGAGATTAAGCCCACTTTGCAATCACATACAACAAACGCTGACGCACTTAATTGACGACGACCTGGTGCTCAACATAAATTACGTGCAATGGCTTCGCACCGATTAGAATATACAGATCGTCTAACAAGACCAGGCAAGGTACGATAAACAGCAATAATTTTCACCAAGAACCTCACACATATCGTTTCCGCTGCGTGTCCAGCTGCACACCTCAACTATGCGGTATAGGAGATTTAAACCATTAGCATCAGTACATCCATCGGCCAAACCATCACCGGATTTCAGCTATATAACGTGCTTCTAGCACGTCCGTCAGCAAACTTCTTAGTCCCCTTGTAACAGCCGTACATCATTGTGCCAGGTCTTCGCCAGAAATCGCAGTTTATTAGAAGTTAAGTGCTAGGTGATATGTTGTGTGATTTACTCTTGTTAACTTCTACTTGTTTTCTTGGTCAGTCTCTCGTCCCCAGCTTGCTCGTCTGTCTCTAGTCCGCATTTGTTAGGCATTTAGTGTCTGTCTGTTGTTCGAAGATGCCTCTGTCATGTTTGTCGGATTCGGTGTGTTAACGAATTTATTGCTTGGAGTGTAAGCGCCTAAAACCTGAAATATGTTTTGATCTTGCCTATCATCTTGAGAGGCGGTATCTGTGTACTGAAGAGCATCTTAATTTGTTTGGCCAACCTTGTAGAATTTTATATAAGATTCCATTTTATAGGCTTTTATTTAAATGATCATTTTAGTATATAAAGTTGCCACCCTTTCACCGTAAGACTTTTCTTAGAAGTTAAAATCAAGTTGCACCTTCGTTGGCAATTTATCTTTTAATTTTAGTGTTTTGTACCATTTCCATCCCTCCTATGGGGTGCATAGTTTGTGCTTGTGTGAATTGTTAAAACTTTTACTTTAAGGTAATCTGGTGTGTTGCAGATTTGCACCTGTTTAGTCTTTCAGAGGTTGTTGTGAGTGGTCGTAACTACGGCCGTGTCAAAAGGAAGCGGCAAGGTTCTCAGCCCGAAAGCTCATACACTCAAAAAATTTTTTCTTTCTGCCTCTGAATAAATTGTAACTTGATATTTAGAGGGTGCTTCTGCTTATAATTTTAAATCTGCTTAAAAAAATCTTTTAGGTATAAAATTCCCATTTCTTGAAAGCAATTTGATTTTGATTTCATCAGTTACTCCCTGACAACTACTTCCACGCTCACAAAGTGTGATTAAATGTGTTAATATTCTTGATGAATCGCTAGTAAATAAAATAAATTCTTAAGTATATTTTTTTGAAAATAAATCACGGTTCATTACTGGACTGCCCAACTGGCGAGCTCTTAGCGCCCCTTAAATGCACGTGAACAGGCAACCTTTCCCCTTTCCCACCTGAGGGAGACACCAAAGCTGCGATTGCCACAGCGGCGCCACCGCCAGAAACGGAGGGCGACTGCTTCACACAACGCGCTGCGGCGCCCTCTTCAAAACAGCATATTTTACCATGCCTCAATCGTGCGTGTCGTACCAATCGCTGCTGTTGGCAGCATATGTTTCCGACAGCTCGCTCCAACTGACCTCGTGCCCGTGCTTCTCTCCTCCCACCACTACCTCCCGATGGCGCTCGCGCCACTCAATCCCGCATATCGCGGACATGTGCCAGTCCCCCGACACAAGCAGTGCCAATATAAGGCACAGCAGTCAAGCAGTTGGCAACAATGAACTACATGTTATTAATACACGGCAGAAAAAATTAGTGCACCTTGTAAGATGACGCCGATTTTGATTCGATGACGTCACATGCCACTTCAGTAGATATACTGATAATGGCTTCAGCATCGTCCGCAGATAGTATTGTGGCATAGCTATCATAGCGCCATCTGTGTCTACCATTCAATAGGGAATGGTGCAAAGGCGTGAAGCAACCATGCCACGGAGACGCACTCGTGTGTCCGTAGCTCGTGGTCGTGCGGTGGCGTTCTCGCTTCCCACGCCCGGGTTCCCGGGTTCGATTCCCGGCGGGGTCAGGGATTTTCTCTGCCTCGTGATGACTGGGTGTTGTGTGCTGTGCTTAGGTTAGTTAGGTTTAAGTAGTTCTAAGTTCAAGGGGACTGATGACCATAGATGTAAAGTCGCATAGTGCTCAGAGCCATTTGAACCATTTTGAACGCACTCGTGTTTCCTGAAGCCTACTGAGCGAGTTTGAAAGGGGTCAGTTTGTGGCCTTTTGAATGGCGGGATGGTCCTTTCGGAGAACTGCCACACAAGCTGGATGTCCTACGTCAGCTGTGAAACGATGCCAGTATCAGTGGTCACGTGAACATTCTTAAAGGAGCAGATGACTTTTTGGACGTCCACACAGCACAGACTACCACTGGGATCATCGTATTGAAAGGGCAGCAGTGGCAGATGGTACAGCTACCACAGCACAGGTAACAGGCCGTTTGAGATACGAATTGTTATTAGCTGTGTTGTGGACATATGTAGTAAGCGTTGCTTCACACAGTGGAGAACGTCAAAACAGAGGCAGCCGGCGATCGAGGCGTTGCGAAGTAAGTACGGCACAGACAGCCTTGCTGACATTTGCAGTCTACCAACAAGCTGACGCAAGGACGCACACAGACTGAGCGCCGAGCGAAGCCTGGAGAGTGCTGAGTAAGTGGAAGTGAGGCCAGCACGCCAAGTTACGCTGCAATATACTGCGGGAGTAATAACAAGAAGCTGCCATCGAGGGTAAAAAACGTCCTCCTGCCGGATATAAATAGTGGAGCGCAGGCAGCAACGGACAGAAGCGATTAGGAAGCAGTTCGGATCTGAGGACGGACGTGGTCCGTGTCCGAATGTTCAATCTTCTTAGGTGACGATTCCGGAAGTCTGTTCCAGCTCGCAGGAGTCATCCATTCGCCGCCAGATGTCAACTTCAGCTCTGGGGGTCGGCCCGAGTTCGGTCGGCACCATGGCTGACTAACTACAGCGAGAACTTCCAGCAGGACCGGCCGCAGAGCGGTCTTGGTCACAGGCGCCGCCTGGGACTGACGCCCGGACTTCAGGGCAACCCAGCCATGCCACGTGGTCCGTCCATGACGGGACCTCGCGGACATCGCGACTGACGGCTTCTCAGCCGCCGGTGCAGCAGGCATCGGCAGCTGACCTCACGGCGACGCGGCTGCCGAGCGGCGACGAGTTCATCTCAACCACAGGGCATCCTGACTTCAGCGGAGCACTGGCCGCCTGAGACTCCGAGTGCGATCAGCGGCGCGTGAGGCTCGCATTGTCGGAGAATCTACACGGCAGCAGCCAGGCGGAGGGATCCGCAGGGCTGGGCAGCGACGACGAGGGAGAAATTGTAAAGAAAGTTCAATGAATAATTGTAAAACCCCACGCCGTCTCAGTCTTTGGCGCAGCCACTGTGTCTGCTGCTAACAACTCGCGCCGTAGCTGTATCAAGTAGCAAACGGCCGTAACAAGAGGTGCAGAAGTCGTAACAAGTGCCTCCTCCGTAACAGCTGTGAGACTACAAGCACGCACACCTCTAGCCCATCTTCCACTGCAGCATCGACGAACACGGTTCGACTGGTGGGTCAGAATATCAGTCGGAAGATGAGATGCGTACCGTGGTTTACAGCGACGGAAGCAGATTCTGCATGCACGCAAGTGATGGTCGTTTGTACTGTCTCGGAGAGTGCAGTCGTCAAAGATGCACTGGCCCAACCCCAGGCCTTGTCGTCTGAGGTGCAATAAGCTATCTCTTTCACCTTTAGTGCTTCTGTATGGGACGCTAACTAGCACTCGGTAAGAACAGAATGTTCTTTTGCTATCCTCGCAACTAGAAGGTAATGCATTGATCCAACAGAATAGTATTCGCCCTCACTCTGCACGTGAAATTCAACGTGCTCTGCAGGAAGTGCAGTAGTTTCCTTGGTCAGCAGAGTCTCTGGACTTGTCTCCAACTGACCACGTGTGAGATATGATGGAACGAGAAATGATTCGTGTGACTCGTCAACCAACAACTGGTACCGAATTTCACAAGCTGCGACATCGTCGCGAAAAAACACAGTGACCCGTATACGTAATAAGTTTCCTTTAATTTACGTCTATGGTCACAATATTTTCTGTTTAGCAGATTACCGGTTTCGGTCTTTAATGACCATCATCAGATCCGTCTCATAAAATCAAAGTCCTAATGGACTGCAGCCATAGTGGCATAGTCAACTGTTAAAAGCGGAATCAGCACCTGCATCGCCAAATACATATAAATCGCATCAAATGCACGAGTCATGTTGTCAGTAAAACTACCGTTAAAAAAAAAATTAAGGAAACTTGGTACAGAATTACCAGAACTGACCGAGCTGGCGTGGCATAACCCATCCCACGACAGTATTCGCCGTCTGTACGATGAGTTGGATACCAGAGTCAGCGCCTGTACTGCTGCCCGTGGTGGCTACACCACATAGTTATATGGGTCTTTCTGCATGGCTCGATAGCTGGTTCCTCACAACCGCTATTGCTATTGATCTCTAAATGTTCAAATGGTTCAAATGGCTCTGAGAACTATGGGACTTAACATCTGAGGTCATCAGTCCCCTAGAACTTAGAACTACTTAAACCTAACCAACCTAAGGACATCACACACATCCATGCCCGAAGCAGGATTCAAACCTGCGACCGGAGTGGTCACGCGGTTCCAGACTCAAGCGCCTAGAACCGCTCGGCCACACCAGCCGGCGATCTGTAAATGTAATTATTTCATGTACTCCATATGCACTTTTGCAGCAATATATCATGAGTGAATTGGAAACCTCTAAAAGGATGTACTATTTTTTCCGGTTGAGTAAATTACACAATCAAAGTGTCACATCATGTTATTCTTTTAAACATTTATAAAAAGAATTCATATTTGGCTAATATAAATTTTTTAGTCCCACAAACAGTGAGAGGAACAATATAAACTGAATTTACAAGTTTCACAACAAATGATCAAACCATAAAAGTACTATTAATCACAATCCAAGGAATCAAAAACAGATAGAACTGTGTAATATTCAGGCACTGACGTAAGGTGACAGTATGAGCTTAGCCCAGACATCGCTGAGTCCCTTCAGACTGCTCAAATCAGGTACTGTGAAACACACACCGGATAAACATTAAAACCACGTAGCCACGTGGTAACAATGATAGAAATGAATTACACACATAGGACTCTTTCAAGCCTTAACTCTGAATTATACATTCATAAGCATTATCCTGTCGGACGTCTCCGACAGAATAGTCATCAATCGCGATGAAGCAGCGGGGACATATACATGAATAATTGGGGCGAAAGGAATGGAAAGGAAACGGGATGGCAAAGAGATAGGCCATTGCATTGCCTCGATGCCTTGTGCGGCTGGAAATCGTCGTTTCCTTACTAACGCTTTCCGATCCCGTTTTCTTTCCATTCCGTTCAGTTCAATTATTTATGTTAACTCTGAACAACATAAGTTTTTTTTTATTTCGACTCAGTGATTTTAAAAATGGTTATCAGCTTAAACATGAGTATATAAAAAAGCACTCCGTCTTCAGGCCACAAGTGGCCCATCGAGACCATCCGACCGCCGTGTCATCCTCAGCGGAGGATAGGAGGGGCTTGTGATCAGCACACCGTTCTCCCGATCGTTGCGATGGTTTTCTGTGCCCCAAGCCGCTACTATTTGGTCGAGTAGCTCCTCAATTGGCATCACGAGGCTGAGTGCACCCCGAGAAACGGCAACAGCGCATGGCGTCCTTGATGGTCACCCATCCAAGTGCCCGCCACACCCGACAGCGCCTAACTTCGTCGATCTGACGGGAACCGGTGTATCCTCTGCGTCAAGGCCGTTGCTAGTGTATAAAAGGGAACAAACAATATAGAATATTATTCATAACAGTTTTAGGACAATGGTGTTTAAAAGGAAACATACAGTTATAAAAATTAATTTTTAATGCATCGCTGTGATGGAGCAAATAGCAAAAAAAAAAAATCTGTAACAAAATGGAACATTTACAGCAGTCCTGACGATGTTATTTACTATCGGCTAATAGTTGCTTCAGTTCACCATCTTCAGGCCTTAAATTATGCTGATGGGGTTAACTCGAATCTTATACACGATTCATCAGTGGACAACATCAATGAACTGGTTTCCGCAGACTACCTACAACAACGATTTTGTCTCTCCAACCATCAACTACCAACTTTAGTTTGCTTAAAAATAACTCAGATTGCTGATCTGTATTGAGGACTAAGACAATCATAACAGTCGCTAACCGAACGCTAGACGGAGTTATTCGCGAGAACCCAAATTAAATTTCTATAACGCGGCCTCGCACAAACAACATGGTTCTTCGAGGACACAACCAATACGTTAGTCACTCATAACAAAGGGCATTCATCACTTACTTTCTATGCTAGTCCATGTCTGTGTAGTAAATATTAACAGCTGAGCATCCACAAACAGAAGCAGCAGAAATGAGAAACGTGCCAGCTCTGAAGATACAAACCCGTGACCACAAAGCAGCTGGAAGCAGGAATTCTTCGAATGTCGTGCTCGTGAAGTTAACTCGGTTCGGCGCAAGGCGACGCTGCCCCTGGACGTCGGTGAACCCGACCCACAGAGAAGTTTAATGAGCCGCAGGTACTGATAATAATACACGCACGGCTCAATGACGCTGAATACAGTTTAATATTATTTTCGTTGTATTGCTATACGTCGTTCCATAACATACACGGTCTAGTAACGCTAATGTGACCACAGGCTATGTTCGACGTCAACGTGCAGTAACCACACACAGATGGCAGGTGGCTGCACTACGAGTGAAGGGTATACAAAGCGTGTATGGGGAAGCGGAAAACTTTGGAGCTGTTGTCGGAATGTGGAAACGGAGCAACCAAAAGGGCTTGATCATTGGCTTTCGCGCCAATGGTGAAAACATTTGCGGAACGGGAACGAGATTTTCACTCTGCAGCTGAGTGTGCGCTGATATGAAACTTCCTGGCAGATTAAAACTGTGTACCGGACCGCGACTCGAACTCGGGACGGGGGGCAAGAGCTCTACCAACTGAGCTACCCAAACACGACTCACAACCCGTCCTCACAGCTTGAGGAGCTTCTGTGAAGTTTGAAAGGCAGGAGACGAGGTACTGGTAGAACTGAAGCTGTGAGGACGGGTTCTGAGTCGTGCTTTGGTAGGTCAGTTGGTAGAGCACTTGTCCGCGAAAGGCAAAGATCCCGAGTTCGAGTCTGTCATAAAGCAGTATCTGTGAGTCAGTGATACGCCGACAGTAAAATTCCCTAAGTGGACTGGCCCGCCCAGATTACCGACGCAAACCCGATGCAACATTTTTGTATAATAATTTATTACTTCACGATCACTGATATTACCAATTTCGGAAAATCTTCAGACATGATAAAGTCCAAATGTGTGTGCAGTTACATACTTTGAACATAATTAAATCAACTAAAATATTTCAACGAATGCGTATCATGTCGTGAAATGATAAAAAGACTGAGAAAGTCACAAATGATGCACGTTATCACCTGTAACACGAAGGTTGAAGTTAATCAGAAAAATAAATCTTTTTCATTCAGTAAGAAGACGCACATGAATTTAATAAATAATAAGGAAATTCCTTAATCAGGTTCCTCCGTCTAAGGATGCACACATTATGTCAAATTTTGTACCAAGTTCCCTCCTACAAATGACTTTATTCGATATTTTGTGTCTGATATGGCAATAGTCGTATAATTCACGATATACATTTCGAAGGTTTCATAAGGAAAAGGCAAGGAAAGATATTTCCTTGAATTGTTTCTGATACAAAGAAAAGATTAAAAAATTATGTTCACTCGAAGGAATTCCGAAACGCAGTAGTGTAACATTCCGTTAGGGGATGTTGCACTTGAACATTGAGTAGGTCTGAAGTTCCTGTCAAAGTACATAATATGCGGTGGGCTTTCTCTCCCCGCATTGCCAACTAAACTGCCTGCTGCACTGAAAGATACAAATTCCTGTTGCAAGTAAAATATCAGAAGTAGACTGACGCAGGCAAAGAGAGGGATCTAAACTGGCGTCAGATATTTTAATGGAACTTTTGCCAGAATTACCTGAAAGCTACGTTATAGCACAGCAGTTATGGAACCACTGGAAATATCGAGAATAAAAACTGGGAGAATGTGAAATGTGGCGGTAGAATAACGTTAAAAATTAAGCCATCGGATAAGATGAAGAAATACAAAAATGAATAGGCGACGAAAGAAGTCTAGGAAGACCTCACCAGGAGAGGGAACAGGTTAGTGAGACGTCTGCTACTGCGTTCAGAAATAGTTAATAGTTGCTGGAATGAGTACTGAAGGGAAAAAATTTGAAGGGGCAGATACCACGATATACATCACAGATAGATGATGTACGATGTAGTAGCTACGGAGAGATGAAAAGGTTAGTACAATGTGGGAGAAGATATAAGACAGTGCCGGCCGTAGTGGCCGAGCGGTTCTAGGCGCTACAGTCTGGAACCGAGTGACCGCTACGGTAGCAGGTTCGAATCCTGCCTCGGACATGGATGTTTGTGATGTCCTTAGTGAGGTTTAAGTAGTTCTAAGTTCTAGGGGACTGATGACCTCAGAAGTTACGTCCCATAGCGCTCAGAGCCATTTGAACCATATAAGACAGTAACAGAGCAATCGCAAGGCTGAGGATTTAAAACGATTTCCCATTCCATGGCGACTTTAGTTGGTACTAATGTCGTTGTCTTGCCTGTATTCCACCAATAGTGAAAATTACTGGCTTATTCTTCACTGGCGAATGATGTTATTCTCTCCTTTCTTTGTAATAGAGAACCTTCATTAAAACATGATTTGAAGGTAGAAACACTTAGCTGGCTCAATACCTGATCCGTAGAAAACATATACTAGGCAGAAGAAACATCCAATAACATATGAAGCCATCAACAAAAAATGTTTCATTAGAATTTTTTTCTGCCCTGTGCCTTCACAAAGTGGCCGAGAAACTACTTGTACTCGAGAACAAGTTCGTACTCGAGACCTGGTAGTAGTCAAGCTAACCACGTCAAAAAACCTTATTTTGCGTCTTTTGGGAAGTTTTGAATTACAATAATTGTTTTGAAATCTGTGTTTCTTTAGTCTATACTTATGAGGAAATGAGTCTTATTAAACGTCACTAGCAAACTTTTAACAACTTGTGAGAAGTTTCTACTCTGGAAAGTGATGCAAGAACATAACTCGAACAATGGCTAGCGCAACTACGCCCAGTGCTGGACTAATGTTGTCAACGTTTCCAAACTCACAACGGAAACAGAACGGCAACAGGTAATCGAGTCATGGCTGCTAAACTGCTCGGCCGTAACAGGTGCTCACTTGGGTAACTTCACTGCAGTCTGAGCAAGAAGTTAGGCGGTGAGACAAGGTTTCACAGGTCCTCAAACGCGACAGCGCCGTTGGGGGAGCAGTATCACAGCGTATTATCCCCGTCGTGCAGCAAGTATTGTGCCACACGTCAAGAATCTGATAGCGTCGGGTAGTGCGAACAACAGAGTGGTACAAGGAGTATCAAAGACAAATAACATTCGGTGTCTCACGATTAACAGCGAAAACTGACATGTTGTTGTTGTTGTTGTTGTTGTTGTTGTGGTCTTCAGTTCTGGGACTGGTTTGATGCAGCTCTCCATGCTACTCTATCCTGTGCAACCTTCTTCATCTCCCAGTACCTACTGCAACCTACATCCTTCTGAATCTGTTTAGTGTATTCATCTCTTGGTCTCCCTCTACGATTTTTACCCTCCACGCAGCCCTCCAATACTAAATTGGTGATCCCTTGATGCCTCAGAACATGTCGTACCAACAGATTCCTTCTTCTAGTCAAGTTGTGCCACAAATTCCTCTTCTCCTCATTCCTATTCAATACCTCCTTATTAGTTATGTGATACACCCATCTAAGCTTCAGCATTCTTCTGTAGCACCACATTTCGAAAGCTTCTATTCTCTTCTTGTCTAAACTATTTATTGTCCACGTTTCACTTCCGTACATGGCTACAATCCATACAAATACTTCCAGAAACGACTTCCTGACACTTAAATCTATACCCGATGTTAAAAATTTCTCTTTTTCAGAAATGCTTTCCTTGCCATTGCCAATCTACATTTTATATCCTCTCTACTTCGACCATCATGAGTTATTTTGCTCCCCAAATAGCAAAACTCCTTTACCACTTTAAGTGTCTCATTTCCTAATCTAATTCCCTCAGCATCACCCGACTTAATTCGACTTCATTCCATTATCCTCGTTTTGCTTTTGTTGATGTTCATTCTATATCTTCCTTTCAAGACACTGTTCATTCCGTTCAACTGCTCTTCGAACATGAATGAAAACAAATCATAACGGAAGCAAAAACATTCCAGTTCTGAGAGGACAGGTGACATTAAGCCTACCGCTGGGATGATAAAATCTGAACCCGTTGACCTATACAGTGAGCAGACCGCTCCCCATATGGATGGCTAAAGATGCATCGTAAAATAGTGAAAAGAATGGTTATTTCGAAGAAAAGATGGCTGTTTTGTTGTGAAAATCAGAAGGATTTAAGTGGAGAAGACAATCAGCGCTGAGGTGGAGGACGCTGTTTGAGCGTGCAGGAACGAGCAGAACGTAAAAGTTGGCACGAAATCTATGTAGCAGCTTTATTGCAGGAAGACACTGAATTTTCAGGAAGACAAACGATTCTGATATTTCGACGAACAAAATAATACACAAGAGGGGGAAATTGCAAAAAAAGACGATGCAAAAAGCAAGATTATCAAGAAATTAAATTCAGCAAGAGACATACGCAAAAGAACAAAAGAATCAAGGAAGTCATTCTCCTATAATTGTTTAGCGTGCACTAAACAGTTATCAGCATTGTTTTGGTTGAGAGCAGATGAACTACAGAGGTGACACGATGCTGTGGAAAGTGATTGCTTAGGGTCTTTTGTATTAGGGAACTTGAACAGCGAACAGAGTAGCTATTGTTAATGTATTGGACGTGAGGACCAAAGCACGTGTTAACTTGCAAATGTGGAGCTAATAAAGTGACGCGACGTTATTCAAAAACGCAAGTAGTGAGCGTCCATCGTGTTGCGTAAAAACATGTTAAAGGATCACCACAGGTCATCCACGTCCCATATACTTTCCAAAAGGTGTTCAAAATTTCATCACAGAGTTCCGCGCAGCAGGATGATTGCACCAGAGCAGCAGTGGAATCATTTGCAATTTTCTAAATTCATTCATTCTTTTAAGAGGGCCGGCCGCTGTGGCCCAGCAGTTCCAGACGCTTCAGTCCGGAACCACGCTGCTGCTACGGTCGCAGGTTCAAATCCTGCCTTGGGCATGGATGTGTATGATGTCCTTAGGTTTGTTAGGTTTAAGTAGTTCTAAGTTCTAGGGGACTGATGACTCAGATGTTAAGTCCCATAGTGCTCAGAGCTATTTGACAGTTAACAAAAAGAATAATAAACGGGCTAAATAATTCTGCTTTTCCTTTCAAACTTACATTCTCTCACAATTAAACGTCGTTGTTACGCTACCTAAGCTGGCTACGAAAGCACACATGCTTAACTGTAAAGTACTAAACAAAAGTAGAATTTCAACTTTTTCGCAGTACATAGTATCGTACTGTTTGAGTGTGCTCTGTAGAAAATTGCCTCAGAGCACTTGGTGACTATTCTTTTAGATTCATGATACAGCTTCATACCCAGTGTGGTGAGCGGCTCTACTTCTATATTCTTAACATCTGTGTAAATACACTGACGGAAAAAAATCGCAGCACTGAAAAATAATTAATCTAGCGTAATGAAATTTTAGGAATACATTTGTAACAGAAACATACTTAACTGATTCACGTTGCAAGACCACAGTTAAATGTAAGCGTGAAGTAAGCCAATGTAAAAGTGAAATGCTGGTACATCAATAACCGATGTCCCCACCAGAATATTGAATTCAAGCATGCAAACAGGCATGCATTGAGCTGAACACTTTGCGGGCTGGAGTACCAGACCCGTTGCACTTGCTCATTCAATACAGGGACAATAATTCTCTTTTTGGATGATGCTGGAGTTGTTGTCCAATGCAGGTGATGCGACAGAGCCATACGCCAGACACGATGGTATATTCTCACGGTAGTATCACTTAGCAGACCGGAGCCCAGTTTCTTGCGACTATACATTCTCGTGATGACTGCTGCGAGCAATCTTATACAGTGGCTACATGCCTGCCACATCTTTCTGCAATATCGCAAAAGGAACAGCCAGCTTCTCTTAGCCTCATTCAGTGAGGTGTCATTTTAAAGGCATTCTTGACTCACATCAACTGACCACGTCCATTCTCAAGGGTAAGCAATGCTCACGGCCATCACAAAGTGTAATGGAAACAAACCTGATTTGCGTCCTCACAGTGGCGCTACTAGCGATACTCTTATGCGCCTGGACCGATATCTGAAGACACCACCTTTTGGATGTAGAAACACGCCCAAGAACTCTCGTTTATGTCGCACAGCTTTTTCTTGGCGCTGCGGTTTTTTTCGTCAGTGTAGTTACCGCAGTTCTGCTGTGCATGCATTTGCAGTTTAAGGCATATGTTTCTTCCTGCCTCCCCCAGATACCCAAACCGGTGCTGCTATCGAGCAAGTGTTTGGCCGGGGTCGCGGTCGGCGGCGTTTGTGGCGCAGCTAGGAACACTCCATGTTTTGATGGGTGGTGCGAGATGGAGGAGGGACAGTTACCTGATCTGCTCTCAGCTTGGACACACCTCTTGGAAGCCATGATCACAGGGTAGCAGTCGGGAAGAGATCAATATGGGCCTCTACCGAAAGTCATGATACCTACTACTGATGACGCAAGACAATGCCCCAGGTCAGTATTGGGGCATTGTCCGCCAGGCTCATTTCGATCAGCATAGCAGCGGTTGAGTGATGCACTAGTGAGACTCAGTTGGTGCACGGACAAGAATGGGAAGCCATCTCCAAGCCAGTACGTCGAGGAGCTGTTCACGGGGCACCGCTAATGGGCAGCGAGGGGCATGGGCGCTGTGCGGTTGGTGTCTTTTCTCGGCCAGAGGATGGTAGTTATAGTGGAGGCGAAGAAAGAGTTTTCTGCATTTCAAGAGGATCACTACCTATGTGCTTTAGTAGTCGAATGCTGCATTTTTGGGTTTAAGTGATCGCATTGAGCTGAAGATGCAATGTATTGATTCACAAATAATAATGCGTACAGACAGTTCGCGATTACAGTGCAACGTGTTATGGTTGTTGCATGATGGCACACTGTCCGTGAAAGCGTGATACTGTTACTTACGTGGCATGATCGTGATTGATTTGCATCTTTTTTTGTAAGGAAGGTGATAACTGTGTTATTTTGCTATGCGAGAGTGATTCATTTATACTAGAGCACGCTGAAAGGTAATGCCTTTGAATATATTATTCTCTTCTCAATATCGATTGAGATGTCACATATCGTGCATAATGCTCGGTCGATTTCCCATTTCAATGACGCAACTGCAATTCTTTGCCGCTACAGGCCTCTGAATTGTAACGTGTGACATGTTGTTGTGTAACGGAACTATGTAGGTAGGTGAGAAACAGCATGCTGTAATCGAGTTTCGAATTGAAAGAGTTCGTCCACACGTGGAACACGCTCTAAAATGGCTCTGAGCACTATGGGACTTAACATCTGAGGCCATCAGTTCCCTAGACTTAGAACTACTTATACCTAACTAACCTAAGGACACCACACACATCCATGCCCGAGGCAGGATTCGAACCTGCGACCGAAGCGGTGGCGCAGTTCCGGATTGAAGCGCCTAGAACCGCTCGACCACAGCGGCCGGCCGGAACATGCTCTCCTGGAGCATAGCGATGCCAGAGCACACACGAGTCCTGCGTACCTGCAACAGTCCGCCGCCTTGGGTCGGCTGTCGTCGATCATCCCCTATAAAGTCCGGACTTGACTCCACCCTGTTTCATCTGTTTCCAAAGCTTACAGGAAGCCTTCGAGGACTTCACTTTGATATTTATGAAGCTGTTTAGGCAGAAGTGAGATTGTGGCTCCGTCAACAGTGTCAAACATTCTTAGTGACGGTATCAACAAATTTTCTCCTCCTTGGAAGAAATTTGATCGTCGCCAGTATTACTAAGCTGAGAAATAAATATGTTGACATGAAGAATAAAGACGTAGAGCGTTAGTAATGTTTGTTTCATTTGAAAATCTGTAAGTATTTTCACATTAAAAATTCGAAGGCATTACTTGCCAGCAAGCCCTCGTACGTCTTATGGTATAGAAGATTGTTTTGGAATGTACGACCAATGGTAGACCAACGTGCCGCTGCGTGCTATGTGGGTGATCTCAATTAAGTCTTAGCTTAGTGGTCTTATGATTAACTGCAGAAGCTGCACAACTCATTGTCTTTTTTCTGTCCGTGGCCGGGAGCCATATTTTGTGATTACTGTGCCTGATTTTGTGCGCTGGGACAAAGTTGATTTTAATTCGGTTTCATTGAATTATGTTTGATTGTTTTGAAGGCATTTTAATTGTTATTCTCTTATTTGAGCATTGGTTTCAAGAACTATATTGGGCTGCAAATTATGTTCCATACAACTGTTATTGTTGTGGTGCGGAGAAAATTTTATGTTTAGTAAAATATTTGTTAAACTGAGCACACGCCAGCTCGACCCCCAACCCTACGCCACGCCACGTCAGCCTAGTCCTACACCAAACTACCGTTTATTCAGGTCCAAGTTTCTGTCGATGCGTTGCAAGTGACTTTATGTTTTGTCGCCGTGCGGGGTAGCCGCGGAGTCTTTGGCGTCTTGTCACGGTCCGCGTGGCTCCCTCCGTCAGAGGTTCCGAGACCTCCCTCGGGCATGTGTGTGTGTGTTGCCCTTAGCGTAAGTTAGTTTAAGTTAAATTAAGTAGTGCGTAAGCTTAGGAACCGCGGACCTCAGCAGTTGGGTCCCTTAAGACCTTACCAGAAAGTTCCAAATTTTTTACGTTTTGTCATTTCCTCATTTTGGCAGTCTAATAAATTTCGTCTGTGTTACTTAAGTTTACAGCTTTCTGTTTTTCATCAGTTTGCCCAACACCCCAGTTAGAAAGAGCTTTTCTTCTCCTTCCCAAGTACACTCCTGGAAATTGAAATAAGAACACCGTGAATTCATTGTCCCAGGAAGGGGAAACTTTATTGACACATTCCTGGGGTCAGATACATCACATGATCACACTGACAGAACCACAGGTACATAGACACAGGCAACAGAGCATGCACAATGTCGGCACTAGTACAGTGTATATCCACCTTTCGCAGCAATGCACGCTGTTATTCTCCCATGGAGACGATCGTAGAGATGCTGGATGTAGTCCTGTGGAACGGCTTGCCATGCCATTTCCACCAGGCGCCTCAGTTGGACCAGCGTTCGTGCTGGACGTGCAGACCGCGTGAGACGACGCTTCATCCAGTCCCAAACATGCTCAATGGGGGACAGATCCGGAGATCTTGCTGGCCAGGGTAGTTGATTTACACCTTCTAGAGCACGTTGGGTGGCACGGGATACATGCGGACGTGCATTGTCCTGTTGGAACAGCAAGTTCCCTTGCCGGTCTAGGAATGGTAGAACGATGGGTTCGATGACGGTTTGGATGTACCGTGCACTATTCAGTGTCCCCTCGACGATCACCAGTGGTGTACGGCCAGTGTAGGAGATCGCTCCCCACACCATGATGCCGGGTGTTGGCCCTGTGTGCCTCGGTCGTATGCAGTCCTGATTGTGGCGCTCACCTGCACGGCGCCAAACACGCATACGACCATCATTGGCACCAAGGCAGAAGCGACTCTCATCGCTGAAGACGACACGTCTCCATTCGTCCCTCCATTCACGCCTGTCGCGACACCACTGGAGGCGGGCTGCACGATGTTGGGGCGTGAGCGGAAGACGGCCTAACGGTGTGCGGGACCGTAGCCCAGCTTCATGGAGACGGTTGCGAATGGTCCTCGCCGATACCCCAGGAGCAACAGTGTCCCTAATTTGCTGGGAAGTGGCGGTGCGGTCCCCTACGGCACTGCATAGGATCCTACGGTCTTGGCGTGCATCCGTGCGTCGCTGCGGTCCGGTCCCAGGTCGACGGGCACGTGCACCTTCCGCCGGCCACTGGCGACAACATCGATGTACTGTGGAGACCTCACGCCCCACGTGCTGAGCAATTCGGCGGTACGTCCACCCGGCCTCCCGCATGCCCACTATACGCCCTCGCTCAAAGTCAGTCAACTGCACATACGGTTCACGTCCACGCTGTCGCGGCATGCTACCAGTGTTAAAGACTGCGATGGAGCTCCGTATGCCACGGCAAACTGGCTGACACTGACGGCGGCGGTGCACAAATGCTGCGCAGCTAGCGCCATTCGACGGCCAACACCGCGGTTCCTGGTGTGTCCGCTGTGCCGTGCGTGTGATCATTGCTTGTACAGCCCTCTCGCAGTGTCCGGAGCAAGTATGGTGGGTCTGACACACCGGTGTCAATGTGTTCTTTTTTCCATTTCCAGGAGTGTATATATGCAACTGATCGAAACAAATTCGTCTATTTCCCGGAAGCTATTAGACTGTGGCCATACGAATAGAGTTTCCTTTTGAGCTTCATGATGATTCCCCTTCGCCAGAAATGGGTATCGTGTCATGATTTTTGACCTTCATTTTTTCTCCAAATCATTTGACAGAAATTACTATTACGTCGAAGCACATGGAAGTCAGTCTATTGCAAGGTCTGGTCTCTCCTTGTTGGCCAAATGCTATGCTAGAACACAGAAAATGTTGAAATGTATCAAGTTAATGTTTCGATTTGGTGTACTAGTCCACTACTCGGGTATCATGAGGCTAACCTCGCTGGAATACCACCGTTTGGCGCTAATCCTGAGGTATTACCACTAGCTCCTCGCACAAAATACGTCAACAAGTGATCCACAAATTCATCGGTGCCTTCAAATTTGGACAGCAGAATCAATTCAAGTGATTCTAGTATCGTATTTAAATAAACATATTAAGAACCTAGTAGCAAAGTAGTCGCTCGTGGGGATGTATTTTACAACAGATACTACGCAGTCAGGAATTGCACCGACGAATCGTCAAGAGGCCGCAGGACATACGGGCCAAAACAAAGACGAAGAGAAGGGTCCCTCAATCTTACATATTGTAGTTGCCTGCCACAACACGAAGCGTTTTCAACCACCTAGAACTATGATACACCTCAGCACCAGCCATAGTTCATGAGTACACTTAATCTACACAGGTTTTCTCATTACATGTGCGACGTATGCACACTAAAGTCCACTACGCTTCAGTACAACGATCATGACGTAGTTGTTTGACGCGGAAAACGTACTGCGCCAAAGCAGCATGAAACAAAAGCTGAGACTGAATCAAATATAGCGGTCTTTGTGGATCTATCAACGATTCTTCCCATCATTTTATTCGTAACGCTGCCGATCCTCAGTGTCCCTAAGCGTTAAATTATGTACCTAGAATCGTCACGCCTGCCCGTAGAATATTTATTTCGGCACTTCAATTATTACAGATCCACGTCTTTATTAACGTCTTTGCAGCAGGAACTCTCTCATTGGGGACAAAAATACATACTACGTAATAAGCCACAGACCCAGAATTTTCATGATCATTAAAACTGATGACCACTGCGAGGTTAAAGGACAGCCAGTAAGGGATGCGTTGCACAGTGTCGACTGTAAAGATCATCTTGCAGTTGTGGTGTACAGGCAGAGTTACACAAGAAAAAACTTTGCTTCACAAATTTCGATTCACTATCTTGCTAACCAGTATTCCTCATGTAAAACTGACGCACTTACCGTCCTCCACCACCCCTGAAGTATGGCCGGCAGCGGTGGCCAAACGCTTCTAGGCGCTTCAGTCCGGAACCGCGCGACTGCTACGGTCGCAGGTTCGAATTCTGCCTCGGGCATAGATGTGCGTGTTGTCCTTAGGTTAGTTAGTAGTTCTAAGTTCTAGGGGATTGATAACCTCAGATGTTAAGTCCCGTAGTGCTCAGAGCCATTTTTGAACGCTGAAGTATTAATATCATGGAAACACCCTCTGTCTTAAAACTGTTTGCGGTCTCGTTGTAACACTGTAACTTCATTCTTACTATCTATGCTGCGTTTCGGGCACAGGAACCAACAGTGGGGCACTCGACAAAGATGAACACATTGTGGAGGAGAATATTACACTGCAGACTGCGACAAATCGACGCCTGCGTTGTGGTATCATTGACATCGCAGTCACGTGTAAACCGACACGAGCTGGCAGGAGCTTATTAGGCAGTGGCATGTTAAAGAACTCATGAAGATATTATTTACAAATAGGATTCTGAGATGTTTGGAGGCAAAAATAAGTAGAGCTTGACAGAAGCACCTCAAGTAAATTTGCAAAGCCGAGAGGTCCCCCTGCAGTAATAAGCAGGCAAGCCACTTAGGAAAGCCAGGCGACACCGGCGGCAGCGGATACATTGTAACCTCCCCCTCACTTATCGACCTTAATGACAGTGAAAAATTAAACCGCGTGTACCTAATAAAAATTTGGGAAAATCAATCGTCACCGAAGTCAATTTGTCGGTAAAGAGGGAGGAAAGGGTTACATCTAGATGAAAGGAAAAATGCAAATGAAACTGGTGGAAATTAATTTTGAAAAGGGATAAGGTTAATAAAGAAAGTAAATGTGCGGCCGTTACGTTAACAATTAACTAGCGGTAATTAGATATTTGAGATTTGGGGGAAATTACGGTCGCCAGTCCTAAGGACAATTACCATAGTAACTGAAAAAGAAAGGTTATTACACGTATAATTAGCACTAGAAGCGTGGCAACTGAATGTTGACACGTGTAGTGTGAAAACTGAAAGTTGGTCAGAAGTAATAAATTTCGCTACACTCTGACTTAATTTAGCAAAAGAATTAATAAAACCGGAAAATCGAAAGTTAATTTAGTGACTGAAGTTAATAGTGAGCTTTCTCTCTGAAGCACATCGAAATTCAGTAAAATACGGTTAGTCTTGGACTACCCCAACAATCATTTCAAAAGCTACTTGAATCTACGCAACTTAGAAATAAGAGATTTAACTTTGAACTTGAATTAAATGATTCTGAACAATTAACAATAGTAAAATTTAGTACGTACCAAGCTGAGCTGCAGTCACAGGTAAGCTAAAATACGATAACAAAACTCGCACTCTTAATTTGTGCTTGTGTAATCTAAATATTGTAGCCAGCTATGAATACCTTAACTGAACTTTGAAATTAAAGCAGTGAAATCGAATTATGCTGGCGTTTGAATTTCAACGACACTCGGATTCATTCCGGAAAACGAAGGGACCCTACTTGGTAATGCAATTGGGACAATGAGCAACAAACGTTCATGCTAAATTGCTGTAATTTTGTGATGCAACAATTTTAAAAGTTAGAAAAGCTGAGGTCTGCCATACAGTTCTAAAACTTTACGTGCTTCCAGTCTTCCTTGTTGGTTGATTGAAGGTTTGAAGCCGTCGATCGAGGAGGTGGAGACAGTCACTCATTGTCGGCCAACGCTGTTGCAGAAGCTGGATGTTGGCGCGCCTTCTTCTCGACACGATCACCAGACGAAAACGGGCTCTTGATGTGCGCCAGCTAATGCTTCCCGTCCGCGACACCATGTCAGAAACTATCATCGCAAGTCGAGCGCAATTACATGCTGCCAAACCCCGAAAGCGCGGCAACTCGCGGGAGCGTCACACAACACACCTGCTCCACTGCACCACCCCAGCCAGACTCCCCCTCTGCCCGCGCTCCACGCGACAGAGTGAACACTACCAAAGATCCTCAACACTTTGGTTCTCCACACGACCTATCGATGTATTCTTTCGATAGCATAGTTTTCCCTAGGTCAGACCCAGCGTATAAATACAAATGATATTCACCAAACAAACCAACATAAATGCATAAATATATATATATATATATATATATATATATATATATATATATATATATATATATATATATATATATATATATATATATATACAAACAGTAAAACATTTACAATATACAAAGAAACAGAAATGTCATATCTTGAGGTAACAAAACAAGGAAAAAAAATTATGGTACAATAGATGGAAATAGGAGGATATGCATTTCCGGCGTTACAACATACACATCCAGTTTTGCACGCGCAGCACCTCTCTCGTCGTCCCCCACATCACTCAACTCATCAGTAGCCGAGAGAAGGACCACTGTCAAGAAGATCGAAACGAAGGTACTGTTAGTTTGTCGTTTCAAGGTCGAGAAATGAAGCATCCAATTGCTCAAAAGGCTTTTATTCACTTCTAACTGAATACCCGGCGTTGCTACGGTGTGTATTTACTTCAATCATCTATTAGTCCATCTCCTCCTTCCCTGTCTCTCTTTGTATATTTCCTTCACTCCGCTTTCTCTGTCGGTCTCCTCCCTCCTCTCCCTGTGCATCTCCTTCGTCTTCTTTCTCTGTCCATCACCTCTTCCCTCTCTGTCTCCCTTCTTTCTGTCCATCCCTGCTCTCCCGTATCTCCTCCTTTCCCCCCTCTGTCTCTCCATCTGCTCCTCCCACAACCTGTCAGTCACTCCCATCCCCAACGAAGGTTGGTGGTTCTTAGTCCCACAGTATTTCTTTCCAGATAGTAAGTAAAATGTGTACCAAGTTTGGATGAATTCGGTCCAGGGATTCAAAAGAAGATTTTCGTTTGCTGCTCTACCCATTTATGCACATATCTCTTATACGAGGGCTGTCCAGAAAGTAAGTTATGATCGGTCGTGAAACGGACACCACAGTGAAAACGCGATGAGACTTTGCACATATGTGTTGGGTAGTGTCTCTAGTATGACCGTCAATCGCTTCAAGACGCTCTTTTCAGTTGCGAGCGCACTGTGAGCGAGTAGAGGTGCCTAGAACAACGACGTCTCCCGCCAAGTAGGAGGGTCCGCTGAGAGACTTCGCCTTAATGAATGCAGCCCACGTAACACAACTGCCACACACTTCCTTCTTCATGGAAATTCTCAGCTGCACACTGAAGGGGCATTGAAGACGCTCCTGCAGCCTTTTCGATGGGAAGTGTTCGATCACCCACAACACAGCCGTAAGTGGCTCTTCCTGAGTATCATCTCTGTTCACATGAAACGCTGGAGACCAAGACAACACTTGGGCGCAGGCTACGCGCTATAGACAAGCATAGAGAATTATCGGAAAGCACAGGCAGCTGCCTTCTATGACGATGTTGTAGGACATTTGATATAACGCTCCGACAAATGTCTAAGTAGAAGCGGCGACTATGTATAGAATTATCTGGAAAGTGTAGATAACTCTTGTAAATAAAATGTTTCTGATTTTCTCTGTGGTTTCCATTAAACGACCGATCGTAACTTACTTTCTGGACAGCCCTCGTATTTAACATAACTTCACACATATTTGTACACATATTTCACCTGTATATCTAATGATTTTCGTCCTGCATGTTTGTTTTCACGCAGCTGAATGTTTATGACGTCATATCACCTGAATTATGTGTCATATAATAATACACTACTGGCCATTAGAATTGCTACACCACGAAGATGACGTGCTACAGACGCAAAATTTAACCGACAGGAAGAAGATGCTGTGTTATGCAAATGATTAGCTTTTCAGAGCATTTACACAAGGTTAGCGCCGGCGGCGACACCTACAACGTACTGACATGACGTCTCGATCCCTGAGTCAACAGATGGAGAGTTTACAAGACGATAACCATCTGTACGAACATTCGACGACATTTTCAGCAGCATGGAACATCAGCTCGGAGACCACGGCTGCGGTTACCCTTGACATTGCATCACAGACAGGAGCGCCTGCGATGGTGTACTCAACGACGAACCTGGGTGCACGAATGGCAAAACGTCATTTTTTCGGATGAATCCAGATTCTCTTTACAGCATCATGATGGTCGCATCCGTGTTTGGAGACATCGCGGTGAATGTACATTGGAAGCGTGTATTCGTCATCGCCATACTGGCATATCACCCGGCGTGATGGTGTGGGGTGCCATTGGTTACACGTCTCGGTCACCTCTTGTTCGCACCGACGGCATTTTGAACAGTGGACATTGCATTTCAGATGTGTTACGACCCTTGGCTCTACCCTTCATTCAATCTCTGCGAAACCCTACATTTCAGCAGGATAATGCACGACCGCATGTTGCAGGTCCTGTACGGGCCTTTCTCGATACAGAAAATGTTCTACTGTTGCCCTGGCCAGCACATTTTCCATATCTCTCACCAGTTGAAAACGTCTGGTCAATGGTGGCCGAGCAACTGGCTCGTCACAATACGCCAGTCACTACTCTTGATGAACTGTGGTATCGGGTTGAAGCTGCATGGGCAGCTGTACCTGTACACGCCATTCAAGCTCTGTTTGACTCAATGCCCAGGCGTATCAAGGCCGTTATTACGGCCAGAGGTGGTTGTTCTGGGTACTGATTTCTCATGATCTATGCACCCAAGTTGCATGAAAATTTAATCACATGTCAGTTCTAGTATAATATATTTGTCCAATGAATATCCGTTTATCATCTGCATTTCTTCTTGGTGTAGCAATTTTAATGGCCAGTAGTGTATGTTCAGATGTGTGTGAATTGCTAAGGGACAAAACTGCTGAAGTCATTGGTCCCTAGCCCTACATACTACTTAAACTACCTTAAACTAACTTATGCTAAAAACAACACATACACCCAAACGCGAGGGAGGACTCGAACTCCCGGCGGGAAGGGCCGCGCACTCCGTGACATGGCACCCTCAAACCGCGCGGCCACTCCTCGCTCCTATAATGACATACACTCAAAGACAAAAGAAGCGGTGCACCATGAAGAAACAATCCGAATGGAACCAAAATCGGTAAATGTGACGTACATTTACGGACAAACAAGTGATAATAATTTCAGAAAAAGAGGAGATTTATTCAAGAGAAAATCTTCGCAAATTGAGTAAGTCAAAAACGTTTTGGTCCAGCTCTGGCCCTTATGCAAGCAGTTATTTAGTGGAATTGAACGAGATAGAATTGTCTACAGTGATCAGTCCCACCTCCTCTTGAGGGATATCGTTCCAAATTCTGTCCCATTGGTACGTAAGACTGTCAAAATTTCGAGCTGGTTGGAGGGTTCCGCCCCTAAATTTCCAAATGTTCTGAATTGCGGAGAGACGCGGCAGCATAGTAGGCAAAGACAGATTTCGCGAGCACGAAGACAAGCAGTGGAAATTTTCGCAATAAGCGGGCGGGCATTATCTTACTGAAATGTAAGCACAGGGTGGACGGCAATGAAGGGTGCCAAAACGAGTCTCAGAATATCGTCGATGTGCCACTTTACTGCAAAGATGCGGCGGGTGACAACCAAAGAGGTCATGCTTTGAAAAGAAATGGTACCCCAGATCATCATTCTTGGTTGTTGGGCCGTATAGCGGGCAACAGTCATCTTGGTAACCCACCGCTGTCCAGCGTCTACGACATGGAATCTCATTGAACGGGATAGAATTGTCTACAGTGATCAGTCCCGCCTCCAACTGAGTCCCTATAGCTAGAAAAGTTTGGAGGTTCTCCAGACAGTGGAGCGATACCAGCCTAAGTGTCGTTCGCCATACAACCCGACATCCCGTAGTGATGGTCTGGGATGCCATTTCTTTTCATAGCAGGAAAGCCTTGGTTGTCATCCGCGACACCCTCACAGTGCAGCTGTACGTCGATGATATTCCACGACCCCTTTTATTGCCCTCCGTCGCAAGCCACCTTGGCTTACATTTCAGTAAGATAATGCCCGCTTGCACACGACGAGAGTTTCAGCTGCTCGTATTCATGCTTGACAAATCCTACCTTGGTCAGCATGGTCGCCAAATCTCTCCCCAGTGGTGAACGTCTGGAATATTACAGGCTCGGCCCTCCACTTTTTGTCCATTTTTATGCGTGATTTCTTGTATGTTTCTGCCATTTGTTGTAAAGGTGGCGCCCAAGTATTTGAATGTACACTTTTTTTCTTTTTTGAGAATTCTACATCCAAGGCTTCTCGTTCATCTTCACTACTACCTTGTATTCCATCTTTTTTGTGTGTATTGTCAGGTCCCATTTTGAATATTCTTTATGTAGTTTCACGAACATGTAAACGGAGTCTAAGATAATTCTCATTTGTTGTTCAGTTTCCCGTTGTGCATTTTTGATTAGATTACATCTGTTGATCACTCAGGATCATCTTCAGATCTAAAACAAAGTAAAACTAAATATGTAACCTCTAATACTTTACAATAGGTAAAAAACGAACTGCACACAAGCGTACAACTTATCTTAGTAGTTGCGTCAGCAATCTGTATTGTCTACTCAGAACCACATGTCAGAGCACTGTGTTTCGCATCTGCGGTCAATGGTTTAAAATGCGTATGTTACGGTTGGAGCGGGGAGAGGGGAGGGGGGGGGAATTGCGGAAGCCGAATTGGAGTGATTGGGTGATCGGAAAGGATGCGGAGAGGGCATGGTGGGAATGCCATGCGTTTCACAAGAGAAGTCTTGCAAAAATTAATAAAGGTATAATTATTTTTTTAATATACTTCGTACACATATTTAGTTTCACTTTGTTTTAGATGTGAAGATGATCCTGAATGATCGAAACATGTAATCTAATGAAAAATGCGCAACTGCGACTGAACCATAAACGAGAATTATCTTAAATATGAATACAGTTGCTAATTTTCAAGAGACAAATATATCAGCTAAAATAAATTGAGTCTTCTTTTTTTTCAGCTATCAAGGCGTGATCACCGACGAAGAGTAAACTATACGGTATTTCTTGCCCTATTAGGATTGCCACTCGACGACATTTCCTCGTCCAAGTTCGAAAAACTTATGCAAAGTATACTTTAAATAAAGTTGATGTTAGTGAGCACCCTTTTCTTATACCCTCATTTGCCGAGAATTTCTGGGAAATTTTGTTACCTATTTTAACCACATTGTCGGAACCTCCAAATAAGTTCCTTGTTGCTTGGGCATACCTACGTCCACCATCATCATCTTCTTTTCAAGAATTAGGTTGTTGCCTGTTCCCAACTTCCAAACAAAATCTTTCCCATCTTTTTTCGGGTCTATATATCTCTTCCCCATTCGGCTAGTAGTTCAGGATCTTTTGTTGAATACTGTGACCCAGCTTTTCCATGAGGTGCTGTCTTCAATCTTCAGAACAATTTTGATTATTTTCATTTATGCTGAAAATATTCAATTCTTCATCTCTAATCACGTCTCTTCTTGAGCAGCCCTTCCTCTTCCTTGGGAACCTCATCTCTGTTGTCTGCTCTTTTTTTTGTGGTAACCCAGCTTCCGCTTCCTTAGGATAACACAGGAACCGCCATTATTTACAGAATCTCATGATGGTCACTTCTTGTACTTTATGGTCCAATGTTCTGCTAATGATATCACAGACAGCTTGGAATTTATGTATCTTATTTCGACTATCAGAGTCAAAATCAAAACCTGTACCACAACTTTAATAAGGCATATGAGTGACTTTTCTGAAACAGAATTACCCAAAACAATTTTTTATCTGAATGTTTTCCTCGAAATGCCATTATTTTTGTTTTATTACTAGAAATTACAAAGCTGTGTTCCTTGCATATATCGTTCGTCTGCTAAACTGACCTTTGTACATCATCTTCACTGTTCTGAATAGTTACGATATCTTCTGGTAACAGAAGCATGTAGAGGTATTTTTCATTCCTTATCTGAAATCCTTTGTTTACTTTCCATTTACGAAGAATGCAGTCAGTGAACGAGTGCGAGCTGGGAAGTAGTGGCTCCGAATTTTTTATGTGAAAACTCTTAAAGGTTTTTAAATAAAGCAAACGTCATTAACATTCCACGTCTTTATTCTCCATGTCTACATATTTGCAGCCCTCTGCCGCAAGAGGACTCCGAATTGTAGCGTGTCATATGACGGTGTGTAACGTAACTATGTCGGTAGGTGAGAAACAACACACTGTAATCCAGTTTCGAATTCGAAGAGTTTTTCCACACATGGCGTACCCTCTCCTTGAGAATGACAATGCTAGAGCACTCAACAGCGCTGCGATATCTACAACAATACGATGCCTTGGGTTCATTGCACTAGTCAGCAGCCATTTTGCACCTGGGATGTGAGACATCAACTAATATGTATTTTGGTGTGTAGAATCCGAATATAACTTTCAAAATGTTCTAGCACCTATCATTTTCGAGTTTTTAAAGATTTTTTTTATTTTTCGTATTCAGTATTTCGCTTCTGGAATGTGAAACCTTTCAAGGTTTCTTATTTTTCGTATTCAGTATTTCGCTTTTTGCTGTTCTTCTTTTCTGATGTTTAATTGTTTGTTTTTGATTTGCAGAGGAGAGCTAGAAGATCTACAGATCGTCAGTAAATGGCTGATGTGGTAATCCAGTGGTATGAAAGAGATCCGTTTCCTGTGGAAAATAGTTCAAACATTTTATGCGTAAAACTTACACTAAGAAAAATGGCAACTAGTGAATCTCGTTGCTGTCTAAACCACTCCGACAACTATTGTTATGTGTGTGGGAAATTCACTCCAAAAGCCCAAAGAAAACCAATCACTGATTTGGTTAAGAAGGCATATAAATTGTATTATGGTTGTCGTGTTGGTGTTCAAGATAAAAATTTTTCACCTCGTATTGCCTGCATAACCTGTACTATAACCTTAACCGAGTAGTTGAAAGGAAAACGCCGAGACGTGCCATTCGCTGTTCCGATGGTGTGGTGTGGGCCTAAAGACCATTATTCAGACTGTTATTTCTGTCTTACAAGTATTTCTGGACATTCAAGCAAAACTAGACATAAAATAAAGTACCCAAATGTATCTTCACTGCATTTGCCTGTGCTCCATGATGAGGTGTTGCCTGTTCCTGTCTATAACTTGAAAGCCACGGAACCAGACACCATGTCAAGTTATTCAGAAAGTATTGAACATATAGAAGAGTGCTTCCCTGAATATCATAACATTTCGCCTCAGCTCTTTCATCAAATGGAATCGAACGATTTGGTTCGTGATCTAAAACTTTCGAAGCAGCAAGCTGAACTCTTGGGGTCGAGACTGCAACAACGGAACCTTCCAGCTGCAGGAACAAAAATTTCCTGTTTCAGTTCGAGAGGTGTTTCCTTCGCTCGATATTTCGATATGCAGAATTCAGTGTGTGTATGTAGAGATGTCAGTATATAACACTCCTGTCCGCTACTGCTATACCATAACCTTAAAGCTGGAAGCAGGTTGTGAAATAAAAGTATTTTATTAAAGCAATTATGGTACAACGCAATAGAGCAGTGTTACCCTCTGAGAGGAATTTTGTTATGTTGACCGTGTTGTACCTAGTGGAGGTGGCTTATCGGAAAATGAAAGTCAGAATTACGTAAATATTCGAACAGTAACAAACAATATTTTTGCGTAGCTATACTGTTTAAAGAATAAGGAAAACGGTCGCCAGCCTAATTACGCAAGAGAAAGATTAACGTTCTCGTTTAAGCAAGTAGGTATAAGTAACTATAACGGACAAACACAACCTAGACTTGGCCACACGCGAGTGCAATGAACTCTCACATATTATATGTTTTAAGATCGAAGCTAACAACTGGAGCAGCACAAATTATTTGCAAAAATATAACAGATACCGAAACACACTATTACTTTCAGGGCTTGTTCAAACTGAACGGTCTTTATAAAATTACTATTAACATTAACTGCAGGATCATAAATTGGACATAGGTTAAGTCTCTCTCAGTTAAATACTTTACTATTTAAAATGAAAGTTAATTGGAATCCACTAACAGGTTGCTTCTCACTATCATTTGAATAAAGAAGTTACTGTTTTCATAGACAGTTTTCTTTCTATTAATCGTCGTGCAGTATGAGCACAATAGGCAAACTGTGGATCCTGTTACAACATTAATATGCACTTCTAATATCCAAAAGAAACAACTGCTTAGCAAGCATGAGTATATAACTTTCCACAACTGCAGTTTTCCACTTTTACTACAGTGAGACACAAAATTAACATACACTCCTGGAAATGGAAAAAAGAACACGTTGACACCGGTGTGTCAGACCCACCATACTTGCTCCGGACACTGCGAGAGGGCTGTACAAGCAATGATCACACGCACGGCACAGCGGACACACCAGGAACCGCGGTGTTGGCCGTCGAATGGCGCTAGCTGCGCAGCATTTGTGCACCGCCGCCGTCAGTGTCAGCCAGTTTGCCGTGGCATACGGAGCTCCATCGCAGTCTTTAACACTGGTAGCATGCCGCGACAGCGTGGACGTGAACCGTATGTGCAGTTAACGGACTTTGAGCAAGGGCGTATAGTGGGCATGCGGGAGGCCGGGTGGACGTACCGCCGAATTGCTCAACACGTGGGGCGTGAGGTCTCCACAGTACATCGATGTTGTCGCCAGTGGTCGGCGGAAGGTGCACGTGCCCGTCGACCTGGGACCGGACCGCAGCGACGCAAGGATGCACGCCAAGACCGTAGGATCCTACGCAGTGCCGTAGGGGACCGCACCGCCACTTCCCAGCAAATTAGGGACACTGTTGCTCCTGGGGTATCGGCGAGGACCATTCGCAACCGTCTCCATGAAGCTGGGCTACGGTCCCGCACACCGTTAGGCCGTCTTCCGCTCACGCTCCAACATCGTGCAGCCCGCCGCCAGTGGTGTCGCGACAGGCGTGAATGGAGGGACGAATGGAGACGTGTCGTCTTCAGCGATGAGAGTCGCTTCTGCCTTGGTGCCAATGATGGTCGTATGCGTGTTTGGCGCCGTGCAGGTGAGCGCCACAATCAGGACTGCTTACGACCGAGGCACACAGGGCCAACACCTGGCATCATGGTGTGGGGAGCGATCTCCTACACTGGCCGTACACCACTGGTGATCGTCGAGAGGACACTGAATAGTGCACGGTACATCCAAACCGTCATCGAACCCATCGTTCTACCATTCCTAGACCGGCAAGGGAACTTGCTGTTCCAACAGGACAATGCACGTCCGCGTGTATCCCGTGCCACGCAACGTGCTCTAGAAGGTGTAAGTCAACTACCCTGGCCAGCAAGATCTCCAGATCTGTCCCCCATTGAGCATGTTTGGGACTGGATGAAGCGTCGTCTCACGCGGTCTGCACGTCCAGCACGAACGCTGGTCCAACTGAGGCGCCAGGTGGAAATGGCATGGCAAGCCGTTCCACAGGACTACATCCAGCATCTCTACGATCGTCTCCATGGGAGAATAACAGCCTGCATTGCTGCGAAAGGTGGATATACACTGTACTAGTGCCGACATTGTGCATGCTCTGTTGCCTGTGTCTATGTACCTGTGGTTCTGTCAGTGTGATCATGTGATGTATCTGACCCCAGGAATGTGTCAATAAAGTTTCCCCTTCCTGGGACAATGAATTCACGGTGTTCTTATTTCAATTTCCAGGAGTGTATTTGTAAAATACTGACTCACCTTCTGCGATTTACAACAAGCAGCAATGTGAACATTTACTAAGGAAAACTTTATAAGCCTCAGTCTTAAGAACTTTTAAGTTTGAAGTTGGCAACAACACATTATTAAGCAGTTTTGAAAGGAAAATTATTTTCAGCAACCATCATTTACTTTAACTCACTCTCTTGCACATTAACTTTAACTTTCTTTTTACTATGTTCAAGAGCCATTAGTTAGCAAAATACTGGGCTTTAATGTTCTTGCAGTAAGGACACTCGGTAATCACTTTAGTTCAAACGGAGAGGAACCTGAGAGGTGTTATGATAAGGGAAACAATCAAGGTCGGTACATAAATCAGTTATAAATTACCTTATATTTGAGCACACTAACACATCCAATAAGCTGATCCTTCACTGTACATTATTATAATATTCCGTAACAGTGATTGCGCATTGTGGTGGCAACTGCATGTTGGTAGGTGGATTTTCAGGCAGAATTGCTGGACTCTGTCCCTTCTTGGTGGCGATGATGGATACCAATTCCAGAATCGTTCCAGCTATTTATCCATCCATCCGAGGCATGGGAAAGTGGCAGATAAAGCCTCTCTCGGAACCAGCACAATATGCGATTTTTACATGGCGGTGCACAGTTTGGTAGCTCGTCCCCGACTGACTCTTGTTCCTTTTCTACCTAGGCCAACCACATTTTGCGCGCGCTACATAGTTCCGTTCCCGAGGGGAACCACTGCACCTCTTATACACAGAATAACTAAGAACCCTAAGTGAGGATCAGCAGTTTACATAACAGCAAACAAACATTTTAAATAAAACAGAACATTCACACATATTGACATTTCTACAAAAAATTATTCACACAGATATTACAATTACATACAGTAAGTTTTGTTCCCTCCAAATGGGACAAAGAATTTAAATGACAGATACACTACTTTGCATAGAACCAAACCATGACATCAAAGTTTCTACAAAGAAAGGAGTATATAATTTTGTGTTATCTATTCAATCATACACATTTACAGAAGCTTAACGATGTAATATTAAATGAAACAAAAGCAAAATAAATCAGTAAAGCACTAGAGTTATGGTGTTACAAGTGGTCTGATAATGCAGATAGGTGTACCACATAATCCATAGGTGTGGCGGCTATTTATTGACTCCAGTAAAACCAGCTCAAAAGCAGTACTACTGCACAATGGCAAATGTTCAAATGTGTGTGAAAACTTATGGGACTTAACCAATAAGGTCATCAGTCCGTAAGCTTACACACTACTTAACCTAAATTATCCTAAGGACAAACACACACACACACCGATACCAGAGGGAGGACTCGAACCTCCGCCGGAACCAGCCGCACAGCCGATGACTGCAGCGCCCTAGACCGCTCGGCTAATCCCGCGCGACTGCACAATGGCAATGCATTTCCATCAGTACCTTTGGCCTACGCAGTAGACATGGAAGACCATTTGAAACCATGGCTTTGTTGCTAGAGGCAAGCCGGCCGGAGTGGCCAAGCGGCTCTAGGCGCTACAGTCTGGAACAGCGCGACCGCTACAGTCACAGGTTCGAATCCTGCCTCAGGCATGGATGTGTGTGATGTCCTTAGGTTAGTTAGATTTATGTAGTTCTAAGTTCTAGGGGACTGATGACCTCAGATGTTAAGTCCCATAGTGCTCAGAGCCATTTGAACCATTTGAACTTAAAATAAAAGCTTCCCAAATTAAGTGAGGCAAAGCTGAAAGGGGGTATATTTGTTGGACCACAAATAAGAAAACTGCTGAAAGATCCAACCTTTGATACCACACTTACGGATATCCAGTTAGCTGCTTGGTCTTCTTTTAAAGCAACTGTGAAGGGCTGTTTGGGTCACAGAAAAGACAAAAACTATGTTACCATCGTGAATGATCTCGTGGACAACTATAAGAACATGGAGTATAGAATGTCGCTTAAAATTCACTTTTTACATTCTCACCTTGATTTCTTCCCGGCAAATTTGGAACTGTAAGCAACGAGCACGTTGAATGCTTTCAGCAAGACATTCTTACCATGGAACACTGTTACCAAGCCCATTGGAACCCTTAGATGATGGGTGACTACTGCTGTGGTCTTGTTTGGGAGAGTGATGTAACGGCAAACAAAAGAAGAGCTCCGTCGTCGCATTTTTCAAAAACCAAGGACGATTAAAGGTGAAAACATCTTCTGAACTAATTTGGACCTTTTATTGGCATCATGCCCACATATACATACAAAATAGTATTGATTTGTAACGTTCTGAATGTGTATTTTTGTTTGACTTAACTGTGTGATTTTTGCTATTACCGTTTTTATTCTGCTGTATATCTAGGAAATGTGACGTCATAGAGAAAAACTGATTTTACCAATGTATTCAGCACCCAAAAATTAGATCAATCCACCCATTTATAAACCAGATGCAGAAAAAAGTTTAAATTTGTTAACTATTGTTATTATCGATCATCCTTCATAGAGTCCCGACTTGGCTCCATACTACTTTCATCTGTTTCCAAAGGTGAAATAACACCTTCGAGGTCTTCACTTTGATGGTGATGAAGTGGTGCAAGCAGAGGTGAGATTATGGCTCCGTCAACAAAGTCAAACATTCTACAATGTCGGTATCAACAAAGTTGTCTCTCGTTGGGAGAAATGGGCTCGTCGCCAGGGTGACTGTCTTCGAAAGCAAATAAGTAGACATGAAGAATAAAGATGTAGAATGTTAATAACGTATGTTTTATTTAAAAGGCTTTAACAGTTTTCACATAAAAAATTCGAAGGCATTACTTTCCAGCACGTCCTCATAAATATTAAAAAGGGTAGTTAATAGTCCACAACCATGTCTTACATCTTGGTTATTAGTTATTTCTTCTGATTCATATCTGTGTTTATTATAATATGCGCATTTTTGTACTGACGTTTCACTACCTCTGTTAAATGATAAGGTTATTCGCATTCATACATAATCTTCCATAGACTATCATGGCTTACACGGTCAAAAGCCTTCTCAAGGTCGATAACGGCCATATGGGATACGTTTTAAATTCTCTAAGTATTTCTATAACATTTTAATTACAAACACACTGTGCATGAACTACCTGATCCAAATTAATTTTCTTCTCAAAATAACAGCTTCTGTCATATTTTTCATATGGGTATTGATGATCTTTGAGTATAATTTGTAGCCAGTGTTTATAAGACTGGCACCACGTAGTTTTTATAGTAATTATGCCCCCTTTCTTGAAAATTGAGGTTGCTTCTGCGTCATACCAAGGATCTGGGATCTTGCAGTTCCTTCAGCACTCATTTATTAATCGTAAAAGTCTTTCATCTACTGGTAATCCACCATATTTAATTAGGTCTGCGTTTATTCCATCTATTTCGAAAGCTTTCTAGTTCTTCATGCCTCTCAGAGCCTCCTGTAGCGCCTCCATAATAATTGGACCTACTGTCTCTTTGTACATAATTTCTCCAATATAATCTTCGGCCTTCTGTCTATACCATAGTATGTATAATGATATATCCATTGTTCGTTAGGTATAATGTTCAGTGAGACAGCGTCTTTTTCTTCCTTGCTCAGAGCTTTCATAACTTTGTATCCACATTGGTGTCTACCGTGTACACCGTGTTCCGAGACATTTATGAACCAGTCCCACGACATTTTGTGTACTTTGCGCATTATTTGTTTCGCAGTCTTCCTTTTTATTTTGAGTGTTTACCAGCTCTCTGAAGTTTTCATCTGTAGAAAATTCAAATGAGATATTTGTTTCTCTTTAACGGAGTCTTTAATTTCTATCTTTCAAATTCTGAGACGTTTTCTTCCATATGTTTTCTTCCTTTTACGAAGTGCTTTCGAGGCTGTATCGATGATGCAAGTGTCAGTTTATTCCATTCTATATCGATGGTGTTACTGACTGGTATTGAAGTAAGCTTACCTTGGAGTCTACTGATAAAGCTTCTTAATACTATATTCCAACAGGGGACTTACTTTTAACAACTCACGCCGTGGCTTCTGTTGGAGTTTCTTTGTTTTGTTCCATTTTGATAATAGAGTTACCCAACTGCCTAAAAGGAAGTACCTGTGTCGATTCATCTATATAGCACGTACATCTTCCATAAAGTTCCCGATTTTATCATTAATCACTATAATCAATCACAAACCTTGATCTTTGTGCACTTCATATAATCTTGTGAATATCTTTCTTTCAATGAAATTTGATAGTAATTTTAAAATTATTACCTAAATTACACAAATGCCTATCATCGATAGCAGGACTTTGCATTGCTACTTACATTTTACTAGGTGAGGCTATATCTAGTCTCTGCTCAGCGAGCGTCCTGCTCGAAACCCATTTTGCTCCTATTCTTGCTTCTATGTTATGCTTCTGTAAAGGGGTTCATCGAATCAATTTTAAGTTATTTTCCTATCGTTCCACTCTCGAACATCGCGCGAGGAAAACGAGACTTAAATCTTTCCGTGCGAACTGTGATTTGTCTTATTTTAGTACGACAATCATTTCTCCGTATGTAGGTGGGCACCAACGAAGCATTTTCGCATTCGGAGGAGAAATCTGGTGATCGAAATATCGTGAAAACAACTTAGAGCAACGAAAAACTCTTCCCTTTTGATGACTGGTGCCCAAACAGGCGTATCATACCCGTGATGGTCTCTTCCCTATTTCGTCATGATACAAAACGAGTTGGCATCCGTTGAACTTTTTCGATGTCCTCCGTCGATCCTATCTGACACGGATCCTATACCGTTCAGCTGTACTCCATGAGAGGACGGACAAGCGTCATATAGCAGTCTAGTAGACTTATTACAGCTTCTAAGTGTTCAGCCAATGAAACTTAGTCTTTGGTGCGCTTTTCTCACAATATTATCTATGTGCTCGTTCCTGTTTAAGTTATCCGTGATTGTAAACACTAAGTAGTTAGCTAAGTCGAAGCCTTTCGATTTGTGTGGTTTTTCGTGTAATCTAAAATTGACGCATTGCTTTTAGTACTTACAATTTTCATTATTCAGAGATCGAGCGAGGTGGTGCAGTAGTTAGTATAGGACGACGCTCAAATCCGCGTCTGGCCATCCTGATTTAGGTTATCCGTGATTTCCCTGCATCACCCAAGGCAAATGCCGGGATGGTTACTTTGTAATGGCACGGCCGACATCCTTCCCCATCCTTTCCTGATCGGATGGGATCGATGATTGGGTGTTTCCCCCCCCCCCCCCCCCGAAATCAACCAAACAACCTGTCATTTAGAGTTAGTAGCCAAAATCACTTTGCAGGTGGACTGATGAGTTAGAAAAGGGACCATGTCCACTTTTCTTTCAAGTTACGTTTACCGTAGATAACTGATGTTTATTACTGTACGCATCGTTTGGCATAACATTGGATCATATCTCATGAACAGAAGTGCTCGATAGAAGGGTACTGAGTTACAAATGGGGTCATGTCCTTATAAACAAGCGTACAGTGGACCTAGAAAGAGACGATGTAAAGATAATTCTATAGTACCTAACTGACGTGCAGAAGCCATTTCATAATAGTATGTGTCAGTGACCAGCGAAGAATGTACAAGGTAAAGATGAAGAACACGCACCATTGTCAGCCTTACTATATTTTGTTTGTGGTTTTATTTTGGGCACATTATGAGCATAACTGTATCCTCGCAAAACACTGTTTTATTGCTATATTGAATATGAATAGTATAAACCTGCATAACACAATCTTCCCTCTGAAAACAGGTCACTGTTTGCCTCATTAACATCATCAGGTTCAAAAACCGGTCACATACAGTACATTCAAACCCGATTACTGATGTCAGTCGATGTCTAAAGTATGTTGTAATAGCGTACATTGTTTAACTCTGGGGCCAGTTGCTACATGGCAACACCAAGCTTAATCCCGTTGTGTAGTAAAACAGTTTTCTGTGTCTCCTGAGAAATTTACTTTCTGGGACCGACTTCTTTCCCAGCTCACCGATTCAACTGCTTTTGATCTCCTGATAACTTTACTGTACAGTAAATGAAGCATCATCTGTAAACAATTTAAGAAAGCGGCTCAAATTGTCTCTTGAATTGTTTATGTAGATACGAACAGCAGAAGGCCTACTACACTTCCATGTGGAAAGTCAGGCATCGTTCCTGATTTAATCGATTTTGGTTCAAATGGCTCTGAGCACTATGCGACTTAACTTCTGAGGTTATCAGTCGCCTAGAACTTAGAACTAATTGAACCTAACTAACCTAAGGACATCACACACATCCATGCCCGAGGCAGGATTCGAACCTGCGACCGTAGCGGTCGCTCGGCTCCAGACTGTAGCGCCTAGAACCGCACGGCCACTCCGCCCGGTTAATCGATTTTGGGTTGGGTTGGGTTGTTTGGGGAAGGAGACCAGACACCGAGGTCATCGGTCTCATCGGATTAGGGAAGGAAGTCGGCCGTGCCCTTTCAAAGGAACCATCCCGGCATTTGCCTGATTTAGGGAAATCACGGAAAACCTAAATCAGGCATTTGCCTGGAGTGATTTAGGGAAATCACGGAAAACCTAAATCAGGATGCCCGGACGCGAGATTGAACTGTCGTCCTCCCGAATGCGAGTCCAGTGTGCTTACCACTGAGCCACCTCACTCGGTATTTAATCGATTTTCCGTTAGTTACTATGAACTGCGACATTTCTGATAGGAAATCACAAATCCAGTCGCAGAACCGAGAAGACGCAGTTTGCTTATAAGTCGCTAATGGAGAACGGTGTCGAAAGCCTTCTTGAAATAAAGAAATAAGCAACCAATTTGAGGAGGCCCCCTGTCGACTGTACTAACTACTTCGTGTGAATGAAGAGCTAGTTGGTTTCACGAGAACGATATTTTCTGAACCCTTACTGCCTATCTTCCAACAGGTCGTTTTCTTCGATGTGATTCGAACACAGTATGCGTTCCAAATACCTACACAAAATCGGCTTCAGTGACAAGAGTCTGTAATTCAGCGTATTACTCCTATTTCCTTTCTTTGCTGTTGGTGTGACCCATGCAACTTTCCAGTTGTTGGGCATAGATGTTTCGTCGAGCGAGATGTTGTATATGATTGCTAGGTATGGAACTATTGTATCAGTATATCCTGAAAGGAACCTAACTGGTATGCAGTCTGCATCTGAGGTCTTGCCTTTATTAAGTGATTCAGCTGCTTCGCTTCACCGAGGATATCTGTTTCTGGATTACTCATTTGGGCATCTGTTCTTGATTCGAGTTCTGGAAAATTTACTTCGTCTTCCCCGGAAAAGGTGATTACGTTGTACCAAGCAATACTGCATTGGCTTTTGACACTGTACCACACAAGCGGCTCGTAGTGAAATTGCGTGCTTATCGAATATCGTCTTAGTTATGTGACTGGATCTGTATTTCCTGTCAGAGAGGTCACAGTTCGTTGTAACTGACGGAAAGTCATCGAGTAAAACATAAGTGATTTCTGGCGTTACGCAAGGTAGTGTTATAGGCCCTTTGTTGTTCCTTATCTATATAAACGATTTGGGAGACAATCTGAGCAGCCGTTTTCGTTTGTATGCAGATGACGCTGTCGTTTATCGACTAATAAAGTCATTAGAAGATCAAAACAAACTGCAAAAAGATTTAGAAGAAATATCGAAATGGTGCGAAAAGTGGCAGTTGACCTTAAATAACGAAAAGTGTGAGGTCATCCACTTGAGTGCTAAAAAGAACTCGTTAAACATCGGTTACACGATAAATCAGTCTAATGTAAAAGTCGTAAATTCAACTAAATACCTAGGAATGACAATTACGAACAATTTGAATTGGAAGGAACACATAGAAAATGTTGTGGGGAAAGCTAACCAAAGACTGCGTTTCATTGGCAGGACACTTAGAAAATGTAACAGACCTACTAAGGAGACTGCCTACACTACGCTTGTCCGTCCTCTTTTAGAATACTGTTGCGCGGTGTGGGATCCTTACCAGACAGGACTGACTGAGTACATCGAAAAAGTTCAAAGAAAGGCAGCACGCTTTGTATTATCGCGAAATATGGGAAAGAGTGTCACAGAAATGATACAGGATTTGGGATGGACATCATTAAAAGAAAGGCGTTTTTCGTTGCGTCGGAATCTTCTCACGAAATTCCAATCACCAACTTTCTCCTCCGAATGCGAAAATAGTTTGTTGACACCGATTTACATAGGGAGGAACGATCACAAAGATAAAATAAGAGAAATCAGAGATCGTACGGAAATATATATGTGTTCATTCTTCCCCCGCGCTATACGTTATTGGAATAATAGAGAATTGTGAAGGTGGTTCGATGAACCCTCTGCCAGGCACTTAAATGTGATTTGCAGAGTATCCATGTAGATGTAGATATAGATGCATCATTAGCACACCTTAACCATCGACTATTTAGTTTGGCCCTCCCCCGTGACATCGACTAGCGTGCTGTGGGTTACTTAAGTGAGTTCAGAGGAATCACTAGTTCGCCTTCAGATAGATTAAAGTATGTGTATGAAACCACAAGCAAAGCCTGCAAGCGTAACTTGCCTTGTCATTATTTTAATGTAAGTTAAAATTGCTTACAATAACATCATTAAACTTCCTGTTAGATTATAGTTGTATGCCGCATCGAGACTAACGTGGAACCTTTGCTCTCGCGAGCGAGTGCTCTCTACCAGATGAGCTACCCAAGCACGACTCACGACCCGTCCTCATAGCTTTACTTCCACCAACACCTCGTCTCCTACTTTCCAAACTTCATAGAAGTTCTCCAGCGAAACTGGAGCGAGTAACACCTCTGGGAGAAAGGATATTGCGGAGACAAGACTTAACCACAGCCTGAGTGATGTTTCCAAAATGAACTATCACTCTGCGGCGGACTGTGCTCTGATATGAAACTTCCTTGCAGATTAATATTTGTGACCCGGTTCGAAACTGGAAATGGTGACTTCTGCCTTTCGTAGCCAAGTGCTCTACCGACTTAGCTACCCAAGCACTACTCGTGACTCTTCCTCACAGCTGGAGAGTGATCACTCTTTCTGGAGACTTCCCCCAAGCTGTATCTAAGCCGTGTCTTGGCACAATATTCTTCCTTCCATGAGTGCTAGTCCCGAAAATTTCGCGGGAGAACTATGAAGTTTGGAAATTAAGAGACGAGGTACTGGCGGAAGTAAAGCTAGGATGACGAGCCTTGGTTCGTGCTTGGTTAGCTCATCTCATCTTCGCGAAGGTGGTGGAACGAATGACTTTCCCACCTGCCTTCGTGTCACTTCGTCGAAGGTGATAGTAAGTGAACAAATGATAATACCAATATCGATCGCATAATACCAATATCGATCTCGGCCACAACGGCCGGCCATGTCGATCAACTTCTGGCGTCATCGTTATCTTTAATTTCAATTTTTTAACACCCACCATCCTATATTTTTAAATCACCCATCATGCCCCATCTCGATGACGTCATTGCCCCTGGCATGAGGCAAACATTTGCCCCTTCGTGATGTTAACACGCAGATCGAAAATCAAGTTGGTCAAGGACCCCCCCGCCGGCCGAAGTGGCCGTGCGGTTAAAGGCGCTGCAGTCTGGAACCGCAAGACCGCTACGGTCGCAGGTTCGAATCCTGCCTAGGGCATGGATGTTTGTGATGTCCTTAGGTTAGTTAGGTTTAACTAGCTCTAAGTTCTAGGGGACTAATGACCTCAGCAGTTGAGTCCCATAGTGCTCAGAGCCATTTGAACCAAGGACCCCCCTTATATCTATTATTGAAGAGAACAAAACTAACTCGACAACTGGAACTTATCGTCATAAATTATTTACTTTTACTAAAGCAAAAATATATTTTGTACTTATGTCAAGTGAAAAGAGCTCACAATATTGTTTGGCAGACTTCATTTCTTAACAACACGAATTTAAACAAAAAGACTAAAATGTGAATTTGTGGGACACTATAGGGTCGGGATGAACGAGAGAGAATACTGCGAGCAGGTAGTGCGACGAGAAGGCGTAGTAGCTTGTAGGCTTGTATGTGGTATCGTCCCTACTTGCAGTTTTGTCTGCGGGCTAGCAGGTTATTTTCTGATTGTGTAAATTACGAAAGCAATTTATACATCGTGGACGGTGCGCGTCACGATCTCTGTTATAGGTTCTTACTACTCTTCTAATTACTTGAGCTCTCGACCGTCACAAGACTTTCACCAATATGTCGCTGACCACGAGGTTCACTGTGACGGACACTGACAAACAGACACAGATGTTACGGGATGACTGCTCCAGAAAAATGACGAAAGTATGGCTGAACGACGCTGCCAAGACCTGTTAAAAGACTTGGCCTCAGTAAGTTGACGTATACTACTCTGGTCGGTACTATTTTCTTTTGTCACCCAAAATGAATGAACCCAAAACAAGAAGACCACTTTTACTGGCTAGTTCTGAGGTAATATAAAGATGTGGTAGGTTACGATTAGATGATTCTTCCAAAGCACCAAAGCACATCAGTTAGACCTTTTCCGCACAACATACTGCTAACTCTGCATGGAGGGCAGATTTCCGGAAAGCGTTTGAAACCGTTCCCCAGTACCAGTTGTCTACGAAACAGATTCTTAGGTATCTGAATCACATGTACATCTTTTAAGTAATGGACGATGGTATGGACGGTGAGTCTTCTGACACAAGGATATCGTGTCCCGGAGAAATGTGATTGGACCACTCCTGTTCTCTATATGACGGAACAGCAGTCTGCGATTGCTTGCTGATAAAGGATCGTTTCTGTTCTCTATATACATAAATGATGTGACGGAACAGCAATCTGTGACTATTTGCTGATAACACTGTAGCGTGTGGGGAAGTGTCATTGCTGTGTGACTATAGGAGGATACAGAATAACTTAGACCGAATTTCTGTTTGGTGTCGTGAATGGCAGCTTGTTGTAAATGTAAAAAAATATCAGTTAATACAGGTGACTAGGGGAGAGAAAAGTATTAGCGGTGTGCTACTTAACAAAGTCACGACGGTTAAATATTTAGCCCTAACGTTGTAAAGCGGTATGCAATTAAACGAGCACATACGTCTAAGGTCGGTAGTACACTTCGGTACATTAGGGGAAGAACAGTTTATCTTCAAAGTAAATTGCATGTAGAACACTAGTGTGACCCACTCTTGAGTACTATTCGAGTGCTTGGGATCTCACCCAGGTAGGATTAAGAGAAGTCATTGAAGCAATGCAGGAACGTGCTGCTAGGTTTATACCGGCAGGATCGAGCAGCACACGTATATTACAGAAATGCTTCGTGACCTCAAATGGGAATTCGTGGGCGAAAGACGCCATTCTTTTCGCGAAATGTTATTGAGAAAATTTAGAGAAACAGGTGACTGCAAAACGATTCTATTACAATCAACGTACTTTTCGCGTAAAAACCACGAAGACCAGAGAAGTGAGACCCGTATGGAGGTGTAACAAACAATGGTTTTTCCTCGCTGCATTTTCCAGTGGTACAGAACAGGGATTGACTAGTAGTGGTATAGGGTACCGTCCGCCATGCACCGTATGGTGTGTACAGAGATGTAGATATACAGGATGTCTATAATTAAACTTCAAGCTTCAAAATGCAGTAGAAAGAGAACCTCTGCTCAAAATGAGGTCAAATTTGAACAGCATATTATTTGCGCGAGAGGAAACACTGTGGAACAATAAACTTAACGAAAATTTGACCAATACATGGCACTGTAAGCGTCGAATATGCACACCAACAGACGCATGGTACACGGCTGTTTCTCAGTTTGCGTCAGAGATGACTAACATGACAGTAGGCATGAAGGAAAGTTCTTTTGTAAGATATGTGGGTGTGCGTCAGTAGCCCGGCAGAAGCTCAGGGGACTCAAGGATATGAAAGAGAGCTTTGGTCCGATGTCTGCTGATAGTCTGGAGAAAACGATTACAAAATTCGAAAAGACGGGCTATTTTTGAAGTGCAATGTGAAGGCCGGACGATATCAATTGACCCGACGTCTGTCGAAGATATGGCCACAGCATTTCAGGAGGGATCAGGCGGTGCAAACAAGCAGTGCACAGGTGCAAATGGCTCTGAGCGCTATGCGACTTAACTTCTGATGTCATCAGGTGCCTAGAACTTAGAACTAATTAAACCTAACTAACCTAAGGACATCACACACATCCATGCCCGAGGCAGGATTCGAACCTGCGACCGTAGCGGTCGCTCGATTCCAGACTGTAGCGCCCAGAACCGCACGGCCACTCCGGCCGGCGCAGTGCACAGGGAATTGCCCGAATGTTGGGGATGTCTGTCAGCGCGATATACAAAATCCTTCGAAACATCCTGCATTGCTACCCATATAAAATCATCCAAGTTCAGTAGTTGCTTCCTGCTGACCTGCCAGCAAGACAGACGTTTGCTCTGGAATTTCTTGCTCCCATGGAAGTAGGCAAAGAATGGCCATGGGACATTCTGTGGACAGACGAATCCCATTCCCATCTACAAGAACATGTATCGTTTATCGTGAGGCCGCATTTTTTCGAGTAGATAAGTCCTGTGGGTCCTGCTATCTGCGCCTCTATGAGAGTCCTTTACTCACCAACGTCAAGCCAATCCTTCATCAGCGTGACTATGTAAATTTTTATGCAAGATGGCGCTCCTCCGCACACTGAACAGTCAGTGAAATGGTTGTTGCAGAGCCATTTCGGAAATGCTAAACAGCCGTCATTTCCCCACAGCCTAGCCGTCCACGTCACTTGATGTTAAGCTGTATGACTTTCGCCTGTTTACAAACGTACCTGAATTGAAGACATGCATTGTGCAACACTCTCTGAAAGTAACCCTCAAGACACTCCGATCTGTTATGCTGCATGCTGTTTTCAGCGTCAACTTGTGGCACAAAAAGGTGGACAGCATACTGAACATGTCTTGCGTCAGTGTCACGACAGTTAGAAACAGACGTCATTTTGGTTTTGATGCGGTTTTTGGCCTCATGACATATTTTTTTTCTTTATTGTATTTTCCATTTATACAAAGGTGGACCGGAGGCGGCGTACAGATGCGGCTCTTCGGCCAACAGAAAAAAACATATAGCGAACACGGAGACATAGAAACAGAAATACATGAATGTTAAAAAAAGAAGACGCGCACAAAGAATAGTGATGAAGGCGTTCATCGGAAGGCACTGGTTTCAGAAACAAGGTTCACAGTGCGCACAAACGAAAGTAATCAGTTTTACACACGGACGAAAGAGCACACCGAAGATAACACTGACGCACAGAAAAGAGGAAAACACCGTTGCACTAAACGCTGGTGTTGACCTTTGGCACAGAAAACACTGAACACACTTGATGAGATGGGGGTGGGGCTGCCACTGGCTGTAGGGGACAGGCAGGGGGAGGGGGGGGGGAAGAATTGCCCTCAGGACAATTAAAAACCGAGTTTTCCCATCCGACGTGGAACGACCTTGCCGAGATGGATGGGTTTACCGAACTCACAATGCCACAACTGTTGACTGCCGAATTTGTGCAGTCATGCACGTTGAACAGTATGGATGGGGCAATGCGCATCTCAGACCATGACCGTTGTAGCCGTCAACATTTACTTTGACACTTATAGCTCCCTCTATTGGTAATTCTTTCTATTCCTCTATAACGTTTGCCCCACCGTTAATAATATGTGTTCCAATTTGATATCATTCTGAGTGGCGGTTATCTTTTTATATTGTTTTGAAACTGGACTTTAATTATGGATATACTTTACATGTCATCGTGGTGTCAGCTTTCATAAAAAATAAATTATCGAATGGCCATCCGCATATTTATTAAGTTATTAAACTTCTACCCATACCAAATAGTACTGTGTGACCTCTGTCTCTCGCTTCATGGGAACACGTAGAAAATGGTTATGCAGATTTCAGTATTTATTAATTAGTAACTTATTCGCTAAACCAAGGAACACACTTCAGTTTGATGAAGTATGCTATAATTTTGGTCCTACAGTTATATTAAAATCTCCCTTCCTTCGTGTGTCGCTACAGTACGACAGCAATTCTGTCTTTAAATTTAGATAGAAAACCTTTTTTTTTTCCTAACGTCTGCTCGCAGTCCTATTTTTGATCGTGATACTTGTCCGAGCCCCGACATTGCAATTTCGATTTTTATGTCCTCGGCTTTTGCTGCACTTCCTGTTCACTATCTAAAGCTGGCGTCAGAATATTATTGCGATGGGAAAACATGTATCGTATCTAGCAGGCACTTTTATTACGAGAGTGAACAAAATCCCTGCGGTGTCAGCTTATTGCTGTAGCGTGGAATCTTAACTGTTCCGCCACACACTGCAATACCGCGTCGATTATCAGCTCCATTGTTCCTTTAAGGCGGAATTCTCTTTGATGCCGCGGTTTCTCCTTGCACTAGCGGTTCCACAGCTCGGGATTTTTATTCGCTCGGTTCCTTTGCGCTTCATTCGCTTTATCATCGGGACGATACCTGAGCGCAGTCTTCCTTACCAACAGGTTTCCCACCTCTGGCCAAAAGATTAATCGTTCCTTTTTTTACTCGTGCCTGAAGAAACATTGTACGAACCTTTGAAACTACGAGAGCTGGCAACCTCTCAAAAAGAACGTGTGCGACTCTAAAAGGGAAGATAATTGCCGACCTCGACACATTTGTGAGATAAACGCTTTTTCTTATTTTCGGCGAAATAGTTAGCTATTCTCTTTTTGCTGAAATCAATTTTGCTTCAACGTTTCACTTTAACCTTATGTCTCCGGTTTTAATACTAGTTAGTGGGCTTACTGCCGAATAAAAACTATTTAATATTTTTTTTTCTAAATACGACCTCGTAATGGATAATTTTTAGCGGCATTCTTATTTATCTGTTCAAATAGCTTCACTCTTCCTCTTAAGTCGTTCTTGCCGCCACGAATTAATTCAATTGGCGGAATAACTCCAAATATTCAAATAATTTTAGTCGTTAAGATCAAACTACAGATATGATGCAGATACCTTCATCTTTGAAGTGGAACATACCCAGACAACGTTAAAACATTGTCGGCATCGTGTTAAAATTATCCTATTGAAAATTTTATATGTCTGTAAAGTCCGTGAGTGCCTCACGTTAGTTGGAGATAGGAAAGCAGGCAAATTGTGAAGTTTCTTCTCATCACTGTTCCATATCTCAAGCGGGGTCAAACACAAAAGCCACTTGCAATAGCTAATGGTTTTTCTGTAAATGATGTCACGCGCACTTGAAATTGGCTAAAGAAACGAATAATAAATAGAAGGCAGATGTACCCATAAAACAGAAACAATAAAGAAAGAATGAGAAATATTCAAATGAAATTTCACGGCTAAATATCTTAGCAAACAGTGAAATGTAAAGTGGCCCAGCAAATAGAGAAATGTTTTAGAAAATCTAATTTTAGATGTGTCTTTCAAGCTAACGACTCCCTAAAATTTCATACATAATGGAAGTGGGCTACTACATAACATGTTTCATGTAATACAATATCAAGGGATGAATTTCCTAATACTAATTCCGTCAACCCACCAATTGTGAATAGAAAAATGAAACCTAGAGCACATAATAATGGTGGATTAAACTTGAATTTAGTTCCATATAATGTGGCCAATCATCTGAATACCTTAATTCCTGTAGGTACGGCAATAATTATTGTTGCTGATGTGAAGTATGCTCGTGTGTCAACATCCATTCCTACTGTAAATATATGATATGCTCATGCAATAAATCCTATTAATCCAATTGATAGTATGGCGTACATTATACCTAGTGTTTCGAATGATTCAATTTTTCCTCCTTCTTGGCATACAATGTGTGAAATAATACCAAATACTGGTAAAATTAAAATGTAAACTTCTGGGTGCCCAAAGAATTAAAATAGGTGTTGATACAGAATCGGGTCTCCTCCTCCTGCAGGATCAAAGAATGATGTATTTAGATTTCGGTCTGTTAGTAATATTGTAATAGCTCCTGTTAAAACAGGAAGTGAAAGAAGAAGAAGAAGAAGAAGAAGAAGAAGAAGGGCTGTGATGGCTACAGACCAAACAAATAAGGGTGTTTGGTCTAGAGTTATACTTTCTGCTCGTATATTAATTGCTGTTGTAATAAATTTTACTGCACCAAGAATTGATGACACACCTGCTAAGTGTATTGAAAAAGTAGCTAGATCTACAGATGCGCCCCCATGTGCAATGGCTCCTGCTATAAGGGGTAAACTGTTCATCCAGCACCGTTATCTACTATAGAAGTTGTAATAAGGGTTAATGAGGGTGGTAGTATACAAAAACTTATATTATTTATTCGTGGGAATGCTATATCTGGTGCACCAATTATTAGTGGTACAAGTCAATCACCAACTCCGCCAATTATAACAGGCATTACTATGAAGAAAATTATCAGAAATGCGTGGGCTGTAATAATAACATCATAAATTTGGTCGTCTCCAATTAGTGATCCTGGTTGACCTAATTCAGCACGAATAAGTATTCTTATTGAAGCTCTGGAGTACACATGATTGAGTGTAATAACTGTGATAAATATTGTATCGGCCAAACAGGCCGCTCTTTTCACGTAGGGTTTAAGGAGCATTCACATCCGCGCAGAAAAACTACTTTTGGGTTGCATTCATCAGAAATTGGTCATGCTATGTGGAGTCTTGAGAATAATAAGCCTTTTTTCCATAGGGTGCAAAAAGACCGTGCTCGTACTCTTATTTAACAGAATAGCTTGAAATTTATAAAGCGTAAAGCAAGAGCCAGCGAAAGTACTCAATAGGCAGCGCGACTTTGTACCCAGTGCATATTTTGTCTTTACCTAGTATGGAGAGCTTTTTTATTTTTGTTTCGTTTTTCTTGTGTTCTGCGTATTACCTTTCTGGTTTCTTGTCCTTTCCTGTTTATACATTTCATTAACTAGATAATCTTGTTAATGGACTGGTACGGTGTTTTATCATTCCTTTGTTGGAATGGCGTGTCGCAGGGTACGAGGGGCTCTCTGACGTTTTGTTTCTCTGACCACTTCTTACCTATGCGACATTCTGGTGGCCACGGCAACAGTGGGCGCTGATCACTCACTACAGTCTGTTGTTTCATCCATTTGAGTTCGTCCCCTACTTACTGTATTATTTTTATTCTGCCCTATGATCTCCGTAAGCTTGTTATTATGTATGCCATACTTTTAACATTCGCCACAAGAGCGTATCAGAATTATTGTCACTTAACTATTTCCTTTTTAGCATCTAACTTCAGTCGCGTTTTTAATTCATTGTATTTTATTACTGTAACGACTTATACACCCAGTATTCACTTTACCTATTGAATTCTTCTTTTTTATTCTATATTCTACAACTATATAATTGATGAATATGTGTACACCTACAGAAGCGACAACTAACGAGCTTACGACACAAACGTTTTTTGGCTGCTTTATAGTAGTTTTTTTATGAACAATAGCGCTATTAAGAAGACAACTCGGCCGACATTTTGGCCTAGTATATACCATACTTTAAACTTATGTGACGAAGCTAAGCTGATTTTGTGTTTATCCTTGGGCGAAGCCACTATGTCTCCATTATATTAGGACTTGTTTTTAAAACAGGTATGCCTCGTCATACTTAAAGAGCAGGTTTTCCACATGACTGTCAGTAATAATTTTCATTGTGCCCTAATCTACTGTTCTAAGACGTAGACAATCCAGTAGTTGTGTTTGTATATTATCCCATGTTTTACTGCAGATCTGAAGACGATCGTTGATGGCCAAAAGACGTAGTCTAAGAAACTAACAATTTTGTAATCATAGACGGAAATTTAAAAAAATCGTTCTATACTTTCTGGATCACTGTTCTGTTCACGACCATGTTGGAGCTCGTGAAACACAAAAGGGCAGTTCAAACGCACGGAAAATAATGCGTCTGTTAGGGAAATGGCAGCAAGAGATCGGAAGGATCACCTTGTGAAATCTGTGTGCACCAATGGAGACCTCTTTCAACATGTTGAAGCGGTTATTCCAGCAGCCGTTGAGGCAACAAGGTGCAATTAAATGCAATTTGTGGTGCTCGTAGGCACAAACGATCCTGTCATTTGGAGTCCGAAGTCATACGTGTATTATACCAGCAATAGACAGGTTTGAGAAGACCAGGTTTGCATTCCGAACGTCACCGAAGCTCACTATCTGCAGCAGAGCTGATAATGGCCATTTTAAGATTCTGTGCCAATCTGATCTGCAGTTTCCTGGACATACGCCCTCAATGGATAGGAGATGAACTACACATCATAAGCTGCTACCCGGATAACCGACTGCGTGTGGAGTGCACACAGGGGTATTTCAGCTTAGACGTGTCCCCATTTATTCCAGCTACTGATAGCTGTAGCAGAGCCGAAGCATCAGGATAAGATACAAAGAGACGGCCCCAAGAATGAAACGAGCAAAATCCCTGTAATTAACTGCCCAAGCATTCGTAAAAAAGGTCCAGAGTTTGTGCAGACCTAAATATCATTCTATCTCATAAAACCCTAGGTACAGAAAGCTGGATAAAGCCAAATTTGACAGAGGTGAGATTTCTGGCATAAATCTGACAAGGGAACACTCCAATATCCGACATGTCGAAACCTGCCCGGAAATTTTTTTATACAGGAAGAATAATACACCGAAAGAAACACAATGCCAAAATGTTAGCTGCTAAGACACACTGCATTTTTTAAAATGCTGAAAACTGCCACATTCGTAGCTCGGCAGGCCGCTGGACAGATGTAACTCCTTTCACAGCTGTAGCAGACGAACGCACAACGTGGCAGGGAACCAGGTTTGGTTAACAGCACATAGGTAAACAGATAACACGGCACAACCCGATCGTAAGATCGTAATTTGTAAATCGAATTTCAGTTTCCGCTGATAGTTTCTCTGCCAGAACTGTTCGCAGTTACTAATCGCTCGAATTTACAACCCACTTAATATCCACAATAATTTGCGATTGCCTTTATGATTCCGCTTAGTGTTAACAGTGGAGATAGAACTCAATGAATTTTCTACGTTCGCTTCGTATACGCTTGTTAATAGCATCTGTCTTTATGCAAATTCTTTAGAGTTTCACAACAATTTGATGCCCAACAAATATTTTCAACCTAGCAAAGATGAAATATGGGGACGTGGCATATAATCGAAACCACCAACTTCTCCTCAAGACCTATATACGTTTCATTTATTAGTTAATTTCATTGACATTCGTTTGAATGATGTCGAAGTTTCGTTAGCAATTGTGGAAGAAGAATTAGAAGAAACAGGAAATAATTGACGTATCCGTGAATTGTGGTTCGAACGATGATTGTTGTACTAATTAAAGTCCAGAATAAAAATACAGTACCTTCCCAACCTAAGAAAGCTTTCCGTGACAAACAAAAAGCTGTAAATTTTTTTAGTGAAACTAAAGAGGAACAAAACGCTTGAATTTAAGCAGTGTACAAAGCTGGTTTCGTCTCGTAAAATCTGAAAGTTAACATTATAAATGCGAGAAATATATACACAGGGTATGAGAAATGCATCAAAATGAAACTTACAGAAGTGTGAAAGGAAAACTATTTGAAATATTTAGAGCTGTTTGTGAAAATCAGTGTACCATTACCGTGAGACGTTACGAGACTGGGCCTTCTGAATTCTAAATGAGATGAACATTACTCATTCCCATGCTTTTTCCGCCTGGTTAAATGGATGCAGGAAATTATACATAAAAGGACGTCGCAAAATTACGAAAATTGCTTCAAGTAAAGGCGTACAGGATATATCATTAATAGGTAATATCATAGAGAAATCGGTAGCTGAAGTGAGGATGAAGCTTCTTGTTATCTCCTAAAATGCTGTGTATAAAGTCAATCAGTCAGAAATGCGTGCAGACCACATTTTATCATTTAGGGTGAAGTTTTTAGAACAAGTTTTCAAGCGAGGTTCAGAAATTGCAAGGCAATTTATGAGAAAAAATTTAAAAAAGGACTGTTTAGTTGCAAAAATCTTGTAATCAACGTAGCAAAATCTGGAAAAATTGGAGAGAATAATTTTCAGTACTACGTCCGAAATGTTTTTACCAGTTGCAAAAAATAATTAATTGCTTTTGTTGAACTCTTGGTCTCCTATATCTTTAGGAGAATGACGAAAAGCATGTTACTATAATTTGGATATCGTCCAGAACTAATACACTCCTGGAAATTGAAATAAGAACACCGTGAATTCATTGTCCCAGGAAGGGGAAACTTTATTGACACATTCCTGGGGTCAGATACATCACATGATCACACTGACAGAACCACAGGCACATAGACACAGGCAACAGAGCATGCACAATGTCGGCACTAGTACAGTGTATATCCACCTTTCGCAGCAATGCAGGGTGCTATTCTCCCATGGAGACGATCGTAGAGATGCTGGATGTAGTCCTGTGGAACGGCTTGCCATGCCATTTCCACCAGGCGCCTCAGTTGGACCAGCGTTCGTGCTGGACGTGCAGACCGCGTGAGACGACGCTTCATCCAGTCCCAAACATGCTCAATGGGGGACAGATCCGGAGATCTTGCTGGCCAGGGTAGTTGACTTACACTTTCTAGAGCACGTTGGGTGGCACGGGATACATGCGGACGTGCATTGTCCTGTTGGAACAGCAAGTTCCTTGCCGGTCTAGGAATGGTAGAACGATGGGTTCGATGACGGTTTGGATGTATCGTGCACTATTCAGTGTCCCCTCGACGATCACCAGTGGTGTACGGCCAGTGTAGGAGATCGCTCCCCACACCATGATGCCGGGTGTTGGCCATGTGTGCCTCGGTCGCATGCAGTCCTGATTGTGGCGCTCACCTGCACGGCGCCAAACACGCATACGACCATCATTGGCACCAAGGCAGAAGCGACTCTCATCGCTGAAGACGACACGTCTCCATTCGTCCCTCCATTCACGCCTGTCGCGACACCACTGGAGGCGGGCTGCACGATGTTGGGGCGTGAGCGGAAGACGGCCTAACGGTGTGCGGGACCGTAGCCCAGCTTCATGGAGACGGTTGCGAATGGTCTTCGCCGATACCCCAGGAGCAACAATCTCCCTAATTTGCTGGGAAGTGGCGGTGCGGTCCCCTACGGCATTGCGTAGGATCCTACGCTCTTGGCGTGCATCCGTGCGTCGCTGCGGTCCGGTCCCAGGTCGACGGGCACGTGCACCTTCCGCCGACCACTGGCGACAACATCGATGTACTGTGGAGACATCACGCCCCACGTGTTGAGCAATTCGGCGGTACGTCCACCCGGCCTCCCGCATGCCCACTATACGCCCTCGCTCAAAGTCCGTCAACTGCACATACGGTTCACGTCCACGCTGTCGCGGCATGCTACCAGTGTTAAAGACTGCGATGGAGCTCCGTATGCCACGGCAAACTGGCTGACACTGACGGCGGCGGTGCACAAATGCTGCGCAGCTAGCGCCATTCGACGGCCAACACCGCGGTTCCTGGTGTGTCCGCTGTGCCGTGCGTGTGATCATTGCTTGTACAGCCCTCTCGCAGTGTCCGGAGCAAGTATGGTGGGTCTGACACACCGGTGTCAATGTGTTCTTTTTTCCATTTCCAGGAGTGTAGTAAGATTCAGCTTCCTCATAAAGAAATTTTTCAACAGTGTAAAGATGTTCCGAAAATTTTTGGACAACGTAATTTCCAATAGCTGTTTGTCATTTCAGGTTTATTAGAAGAACGGTATTGGTAAACTGTAGTCACTTGTGCATTGTCAGCCCGCATCACCGCGTTTTACGAATTTGATCAGTATACCTTCTACGCAGCACAATATACAGAAAAACGGCCACGAATATTGATTACCTCATTCCAAATCTGTCCAAATGAACCTAGAACTTACTGCGAAGTGCCTCAATGCATAATTTTTCTTTTAACAGGTTTTCCTAATGTAAGTAAAATGTTTATTTTCATCACCCAATAGACGCTTCAAATTCTTGTGACGACTAGGAAATAAAGAAGTTAGTAAAACACATATTATTGAAAAATTATCGTAAGAACTGTGCTAAAGGAACTGCTAAGAAGTCCCAACTGAAGGAAGTCGTCTATAAAGTAACATTATGCACCATTTTGCTTTTCTTGTGTAACAATTACATGTGCAACAGTTTAGCTAACGATATGAGCTGCAAGTTTTCAAAAAATTAGTGATTAGAGAAATTTTTGATTTAGGTGCTTAAATTCCCGTGTGTACTCTTTGAACTTCGCGTGCCCAACAGTACCATCTCTACACATTACTACGTCTGCTTGTTCGCCGCTTTCGCCCTAGACAGGAAGGGCTGTTATAAGTACGATACTGCAGTGCCTGTATTATTCCGAATTACGATGCAAAGATCTTTCGGACATGCATACGTGTCCGAGGTGACTTTGCATGGTAATTTGGAATAACACAGGCACTGCAATATCGTATTTATCCGCCGACACAGGCAAGCGACTTCCAAGTAAAATGTCTAAAACGTCTCCCCTCAATGGATGTACGAGTACTGGTTATAGACCCATGTTTGACGACATATAGAAGTTTGTGTCTGGCCGTGAGTCGTGATCGGATACCGAAATGGTAAGGCTACGGCTCGCAATAAGCGGAATATCCGGGTTCGAGTCCCGGCCCGGCACAAATTTCCATTACTGTCATTCCATTATATAGCTGATTGCAGTCCATGTTCGAACTGCAAACTCATTTAATGCTGTTATAACTGCTTCTTCGCTCGGAAAAAAATGAGTAACTTTAACATTTTTTTTTAATACTTGCAGTGCTCCTTAGCAGCTAAAATTTTGATAGCGTATCTCTTTGGTGCACTCATCCCATGTGATAAAAATTTCAGGGTAGGTTTTGACAAGTCGGACTAGACAATCCTCTTGTAAGTATACATCGAAAGGAAGTGCTAAATAGAGGCAGTGTATTTATCAAAGTGGACATAAACTCGAATCCACAGAGACAGAAATTGAAGTTGCTTGCGAGGCTGTTCAGGTATAACTCAGTGTCAAAGTTGGATATTAAATTATAATAAGATATTTCTTCACCTTAACATTGGTTTGTGCGTGTGCCATCCACTGAGCTATACCGCAGAGCAATGTTCCTGGTAGAGTCACCAATGCCAGACTGATCAGTTGGTGAGGTTCCTGACAATGTGTAGTCTGCTTACGCGACTGCCTTCTTCCGGCTATTTCAGGACTACCACTGGCCCTTTCTTCTGTTTTATTTCCTGTCGGCGTCCCTTGGCCAACTCTTGTTTCTCGACCCCAACAGTATTAGGTTTTGAGGCCCGAGGATGTCTCCTCTTCATTATCAATCCTCCAATTAGCGATAGACCCCTAGTATAACTTGCAGCAGGTTTGAAGGAAGAGAGGAGCCAGCCCCTCCATTAAATTAACCTGCCGACTGTCTAGCAACTTGTTCTATGTAAAAAGCAACAAATTCGAATTCTTCACTGGAAAACGCCAGACGCGTCATTTGGCAACAATATTGACGAGACACTAAGGATAAAAAGAGAGGAACATGGAATGTGAGAGTCCTGGTTCATAAAGAAGCGGAATTAAATAAGATACAAAAGGATTCAAAAACTGATGCAGTGGTCAACACAGACGAAACAGAAATTGAAGGGGAAATGAATATGGGAATTGTATTCTCATTTATAGCGGAGTCCTTCAAAACAGAAGGACCTGTAGTGGCGTAGCAATTTTAATTAAGAATATATGGAATAATATGATAGTAAGCTGTAGCTTTGTAAAAGAGAGAATTGTCACATGCAAATTCCGAATAGATAGATGTTATCTTATTGTAATCGGTGTACAAGTGTCAGAAGAAGGAAAGAAAGAAGAGACCCGGAAATTTTATGACAATCTTCAGTAATAAGCTAAATAAGATAGACCACGTTATAATAGGTGATGAAGTAAACGCGAGAACAGAAAGTCAACCAGTACCAAAAGTAGTTGGCACTTAATGAAAACGGTCTAGATTTAAGATAGTTCGAGACATACAGTCAATAAAAAATATGTAATTTCTTTTTTTAGGAAAGAAAACATTCATAGATACACATGAACTGCACGAGGTTTTAAATCAATAATAGATTATTTTATCGTGATCTCGCGAGTGAGGAATCAAGTAAAAAATATAGGGTTGTTTAGAAGGAAGGTGTACAGGGTGTTCTTTTTAACCTGGGACAACTAAATATCTCAAAAACGACCTGTGTTTTACACGAAAATTTAATGTTAATAAAGGAGATATCTGTGCCACAACTGGCTACCTCGTAACCATCCCTCCTGCATTGGAGTGGTCAATTCTGAATTTTCAAACGGGAACCCGAACTGCGTATTCTGATTCTACGCTAAAAAATACGTACGTTTTACTCAAACCATTGTTTCCCATTCGTGGTCGGTGGCACTGTAATCGACGAATATCATGTGTGCCTGTTTTTGTAATTACGGACTGATGCATTTGATTTGACATTCCATTTGCGATGTAAATGTACACCTTTGTGTTCCGATGATTGATATTATGTCCGAAATTTACTTTTGTGTTGAAAAATTTTATTGTACAGTACAATATGGTTAGTTGTTTCGATGCTTGGTTAGAAACTAAGTTTAGTGTGGTCCAGGAACAAGGAAGTGGATGTAACAGTTTCCTGTACCAATCGGGATGTTTGATATCAGTAACTCCACTTACCTCTCCACATTTGGTTGCTTGATTTCGGTGAGTCTCCTTGCCGTGATTGCAGTTCACTGTGGTTTTAAATTGTTTAGATGCCTTCCACGTTTTAATAACTGTATCGAAATGGAAGGTCGTCGGTCCGAGAATTTATTGTGATTTAAAATTATGGTGAGAGGCAAGGGGAGCACCGAAATCAAGTATCCCAATGGTGAGAGGCATCAGGACTCACTGGTATCAAGCATTACGATGGGAACAAAACACTATTACGTCCACTTCGTTGTTCCTGGATCATGCTAATCGTAGTTTCTAACCAGACAGTGAAATCGCTAACCATATTTCACTGAACAATCAAATTTGCAGCGCTGAAGTAAATTTCGAACACAGCCATCGACCGTTCGAACATAAAGGTTTCCATTTAAACTGTAAATGAAATGCAGAATCAAATGCGTCTGTTCTTGATTGCGCACTTGACATTTGTCGATTACAGCGTCATCGATCACGAATAGGAAATAATGGTTTGAGTAAATTGTACCTATGTTTTGGAGTAGAATACGAATATGCATTAAAAATGGGGAGCTCCATTTGAAAATACAAAGCTGATCTCGCCTTCGCAGGAGAGGTGGTTAGTAGGTGGCTACTTGTACCATATGTCCCTTCTATTAGTATCGACTTTCGTTTTCGAGCTATTTGGTTGTCCCAAAATAAAACGCTACGTATACTGCGATCTTTTTCTTAGTTGTAACAATAACTTTAATGGCAGGATGGATGAAATTTGCTAAAAGGAAACCAGCTTCTTCAGAAGCAGTATTCAAAGTATGTTTATTACAGGAGGAGAATATTAAATAACTGTATCAACAGGTGCTACAGGAATGCCTTGTAAAAATTTCGACTGCGGATGAAGTGGAAGCAGAGTGTAGCAATATGACAGACTGTATACAAAGAACGGCTTTTGAGGCAGTTGGTGAGAAGAAAAAGGACAGAGTTGAAAATATGCAATACAAAAATTGAAGAGGCTGTGAAGGAAAAAAGAAAGCATATCAACTCCTCTTACAAAAGAGAACACAAGAAATAGAACAGCAGTTTAGGGAGAGGGGAACCACGCTAAGCATATATTAAGAAAAGCACATCAACACTCCTAGGATAAATTAATTGCAAATATCGAAAAACGATATACATAGAAAACAGAATTCTGAATATAAAATATTAAAGTACTTCGATCAATCAGAAAGAGATAATGTTAGACTTAATGTAGTTTATGACGAACAGTGGATAAAGCATTATAAGATGTTATGATACTAAGAAACTGCTGCAATAAGTACAGACTGTCTAACACAGTATGATAACTAGACATCTGATTCAATAACCTTGGATATGGTTCAACAGGTTCTAAAAAGTCTGAAAAATCGCAAGAGTTCTGGCCCACATGAAATAAATGTTTTCTTTATTAAGTATGGAGGGACACTGTGCGAAATAAGAGTGTTACATTTATTTATTGAATTCTCGCCAAGATGTAAAATCCATGACGACTGAAAACAACTTAAGTAATTTATGTTTTTAAAAAAGGCCAAAGACACGCATGTGACAATTACATAGGTGTATCATGAACACAGTTATAAAGTTTACTCAAAAATAATAAACAATCGCTTGAAATTAATGACGGATGAATGTTTCGGAGATGCGCGGCGATAATATTTTTAGCATCAAAAGAATTTTAGAAAACGACGGGGTCAGTTTAGAAACACAAATCGCTTTTATTGAGTTGGTCGTTAGAAATAGACTATGGGCAATAATGGACAGCGAGGATATCCCATAAGTAATCAGACGCATATATGGTGACACCAAAATGATAAAAAAAAGACAGGCACTTCAGAAACAGTTAAGATTATAATAAAGGAAGGTGATAGACAGTAATGTAGCACTTCATCAACTCTGTTTATCATTTACATTGACGTCCTCAAAATAAACTGGAAGAAGGAAGTGCATGGAGACATACAACTGAAAAGTAACTACCATCTAAGTATTACGCTGTATGCAGATGATGTAACAGTGTTACAAAAGAGAGATATAGACTTCCAACACTCTAAGTTACATGAGTTGGGGAGAAAACATTACATTCTACAAAAATGTGCTACTAAAACAAAAGTTATGGCCCACTACGGTAAATTTCCAGCTCGTTCTAAGATTATTAACGAAAACAAGGTACTTCAGAAAGTCCCCCGTTTCCGTTATTTAGGCTGCCTCATAACTAAAACATCCAAGAAAGATATTCTGTTATCATTTTCCATTTCTATGGTGAACTGGATTTTTTGATTAATTTTATTTAAGTTTTTCAGAAATTAACACATACGGATAGATATTTGCATAAAAACTCCAATCACCATCCATAACAAAAGAGAGGTGCGACTAAAAGTCTTCTCGATAGAACCGAACGCATACGCACATCGGAACACCTGTACGCATAAATAAAACATCTGAGTCAGGCTTTCGAGAAAAATGGCTACTCAGGGAAAGAGGTGAAGAGAATTTTGTGACCAAGGAACAGAAAACCGAAGGACAAGGATGAACCACAATGACGGAAAAATACAGTTTCTCTCCCTTTTATTAAAAAAGTAACGGATCAGATCGGTACGAGTTTACGGAAACATGACATCAGACCGTTCTTTAGACCAACAAAGAAAATAAGAACTCCGATCTGTGAAGGATAAACGCCTTCCTCTGTCGACATGTGGTATATAGAAAATTCCGTGTACGTGTGGTAAAGTTTATATTGGAACTACCAAGAGGAGCGTAAATACACGGCTAAAAGAGCACAAAAGTATTTGCCGACTAGAAAAAATAGAGAAATCAGCTGTAGCAGAGCATGTTCTTCAGTCAGGAATCCACGAAACGATGTTTTCTGAAACAGAAATTTTATCTACAGCGTCAAATTATTATCCACGACTATGTAGAGAAGCCATTGAAATTTATAGGCATCAGGATAATATTAACAGGAAAGAGAAGGCAATGAAACCTAGCGACATACTGACAGTAGCTCTGTAGATAAGCTAGATAATTTTACCTTTGACTGGACGTTAATCGATAGTTAAGTTTTACCTCTGACAAGAATTATCTCTGCTCATTATCTGTTACACTGACCACGTCCCCTTTCCTACAGTACAGTCGCTCTCGGACGTCCGACCGGTCAGTCAGCAAGACTTAGCGGATGAGTGCCTCTGAGGATGTCCAGCGCTATCCTGGACGAAACGTCAGGAACGCAAGACTTCTTGGGCCATGACCTCACATCCCGAAAGGTTTACCAGCAGCAATATCAAAGCGTTTATAAATTGTGGTTGTCAGAAGAGGACAGCATTAAACTTCTTTATCAATGCAAATGGAATAAAGACCAGCAAACGTGCAAACTAAAGATAATATAGAAGAATAATGTCAAAATCTAAAGAAAGTGATATAGAGAGCAAGAGGAGAAGTTCTTGGTAAAACAAAAAATATAAAGAAAACAAAGAGCCAGACAATTTGAAATGGCTATATAAGAAAATCTGTTAAAGAAAAACAGAATGCTTGTATAAAACATAGATATCCACAGGTAAAAAGATGCAACTGTGTAAGGATAGAAGAAATACTAGTAAATGTGTAGTAAGAAAGGTACACCAAGATCATTGGGACAGTTTTGTTTGTAATATCAAGAATGATGTTCATGGGAGACAGCAAATGGTCTACAAGGTTTTAAAAACCGTAAACAAAGACAGAAATAGAAGATTAAAAGAAACAAATAAGAGCAGTGGGTAAATTATTACAAAGCATTAAGGAAAGACGATAGAGCACAAGGAACCGAAATTGAATGACATGGGATCAGAAGAAATACTTCCTGACGGAATAAAATCTGCCTTAACATCACTCAAGAACAGGAAAGCCAGGAACATATGGTATTAATGCGAAACTGGTAAAAGTCTCTTAAACTAATGCTGGAAAAGCAAAAATATCCCCAAATGCTGGAAGATTGCTAGAGTGAAACCATTTTTTTTTTAAAAAAAAGAGACAAAAACCTATAGAGCAACTACAGAGAAATAATGCTAAGATTTTAAAGACAAGACAAAAGTATAATGGAAGCAGTACTGCACAAGGAACAAATGCTTTTTAGGAAAGGACGCTCTACGATGCATACAGTTTTTATTTTTCAACAGATAATACAATAACGCAGAGAACATAATAAAAAAACACATACTGCTTTTATCGATTTTAAAAAAGCATTCGGCTATGCCAAAAGACAGAAACTTTGGAAGATAACGACGAATCGCGGATACCGAAAACAAATGATAAATGTCATAAAAAGTATGTATCAGAATACGAATATCACTCTATATCTCAACAGAGAAATGACTAGTGAGATACCAACTAACAAAGTACAACAAGGCTGCTGTTTCTCCCCCAACTCTGTTAAACATTTACATACGGGAAGTAATGCATATATGGAAAACAGAATTTCAAAGATGTGTATACCTAGACAGCACGGCTCTCTTCAATAACTTACTATATGCTGATGATGCAGTGATCCTGCCAGATAAAGACGAGACCCTTCAGAGAGGAATTTACTTACTGAAATAAAAAAAGTGCGAAATTTGACATAGAGATATCAACAGGTCAGACTAAGGCACTGGCCTTAATGGGGAAAGAGCAAATTAGAACCAGAACAGTGGTAGATCAAAAGATTTGAGAGCAAGTAAACCATTTCAGTTACCTAGGCTGTAAAGTGATACATGGCTTAAGCAAAGATATAGAAATGAAGCTTAGTAAATTAACCCAGGTATATGGAACAATTAACAGAAGTAGTGGAGCAAACTATGTATGGCCCCACTCTCCATTGTTGGCAAATGTATTCAAGATGGAGATACCAAGATGGTGGTGATAGATATGGCAACATTGCAATGACATCATGACAGGAAGTTCAAATTTTGAGAGGAAGATAGGTCAATTGGGCTACTTCCACTAACCTAACCTCCTTCCCTCCCCTCCCCTCCCCTCCCCTACCCTACCCTCCCCCAGAAAATGGTGGGAAGATCAAATTCCAGCAGGACAATGCAACACGCCACAGCTACCTCCACTAACCTAAGAAACTGTGGGAAAATAGCTCACTTGAGCTAGCTCCACTAACCAAAGTCATCGAATCGCTCCCTCTTCAGAGGAATTGGTGGGGAAAGGACTGAGCCTGTATTGCATAGGATGGAGATAAGTCTTTATTTAAATAGTCTTTATTTAAACTATTAGAGTCAGTACCACCATCAAGTGTCTGCAGTCCAACTGACCTAGGACACAGTAACGCCCCAAGAGGGAGCTGCCACCCCTCCTGTGATTCAATATGGCGATCTGGGGTAGGGAAAATGGTGGGAAAAGGACTCAGCCTGTACTGGGCTGCTGAATAGGATGGACATGAGTCTCTATTTTGCAGGCAGTCATTATTTAAACACTCTGAGGCAGTAGCTCCATTCACTGTGTCCACCATGAGATCTGAAGTCCAACTGACCAAGTGCACAGTGCTGCCACAAGAGTGCACTTTCATCCCATGACGGTCTGGAAGAGGAAAATGGCGGGAAAATGACTCAGCCTGTGCCGGGCTGCTGGAGAGAGGGAGGAGTGTACTTTATTTATTTGCGAGCAATTTATTTAGGGACAGATTTGACATAGTATATTTAGTGCAGTGATACAAAACACTCACCCTGACGGGCTTGGGGTCACAATACACAGCATACAGACAAGCAAACAACTCGTAAATTATTGAAATCATGCAGTACACTGATGTGCAGATATTCTCACTACTTATAAACTGTCGAAGTAATGCATACAATTTATTTAGGGACGGATTTCACGTAGTTTATTTATTACACTGTTACAAATCACTCACCCTCATGTACTTGGGGTCGCAGTAAATAGGCTACTGACCTACTAACTACTCATAAATCACTGAAATAATGCAGTACACTGATGGGCAGAGATGCACGTAATATGCTCTCCAGACCTGCTTCCTAATTCTCACCTGTCGAAATATGCATTCCACAACCTACAGCTCTGCTCACAAAATAAAGCAGTGCACAAACACTCATTGCATGTAAGAAAACGCTTTCGAACTATTGTCAACTGTGATGTACAATGAACTGTTCCAATGCACCCACGCACTTTTCAGGGCCAGGCCAGCCAGACACAAGCCAGCGCAGTCATGCCACTGCTGACAGCAGGTGAAAGACGTATCTACAGTTTTTCGACGGTTAAACTGACATCGAACGTCTATTTAAATAAGTGGCATGTCACCATCTGGACAATGCGCACGTGTTCACCATTTCAGGTGCGCTCCCTCTCTCTACCTGCAGTCCAGTGAAGACCTAATGACCAATCGACTCCCCCTCGCAGATGCTGCGGAAATCCATTCCCTGCTTCCCAGAATATCACAGGCTGCATTGTTCCTAGCGATCCTAATGGGACATGTGAGCTGCATCTAGCCATGCATGCATGCAGAACCTGCTCAGCATGGCTGACACATTGCCGCAAAATGTTTGCACAGTGACCAGGACCTGTTTACGAAAACAGCCCAGAATAACACCGATGGCATTCTTCCCAATGAACCTAATGAGACATCACATATTCCATTCGCGGAAATCGTGACGTCCTGCTGTAAAAATACGTCTCAGAAACATTAAACGTTCTCACCACTAGAAGCCTTCGTCATGTCTGTGTGCACTCATGAAAACATTGATAAAAGTATTCTTGCTATTTGGAAAGAGAGCAATGTCTAAGCACAGATGAGGGAAGTCAGAATAATTATTCAAACAGACTTCAAAGCGCTGTGTACAGAAGAGAAAAATGGCGGAAATTTTCGGCATCCTAAAGCTACTGGTCTGGTAATGTCCTAATGCTGCAGTGGCAGATGAGTGATGGCATCCCCACCAGAGATGGATGGTCTCCTTCAACTTGTCTTTAAACACTTGCTTTCTCAGAACTCTTGCCTCCATCTTGTTTGAGTCAGTTTGTTCAGACTCCTACGTCCCAGCACAAAGGATGTCTTGTGAATGAATGGAGCATTATGATTGGCTCTTATTGAATTTATCCGCCAAATAACTGATACTGCTGATGTGGAAGTGCTGTCCACCTTTATTTTCTTTGTGCAGACAAGACTTTCAGAGGCAATAAAAGCTATTTTGTACAAATCACCATATTGCACCAACAATTAAACCCTGCAAAATGGGTCTACAGATCTACAAATACGGAAAAATCTTACTCAATTACACTGCTCTGCCACTGAGGGCTGGAGATGGAATATTAGAGCGTGAAACCGATCTCCAACAAGGCAATATATCACTATGTGTACCATGTCGATGTAGTAAACATACACCCTGTGCCATAGAAAATCGCCCCTTTTACATCATTTGTACAGGTATCGACCTCAGACAGTCGTACATTTACCACAAAGACAGACAGCATAAGCACATGCACCATAGGTATGGTCCTCACTGCACTAGATATTTCCCACATGGTCAGGCGGTTATCCATTCCAGACGCGTGACCAGAGCCAGGTAGAGAGAGGGATCGCGCCAGAAATGGTGAACATGTGCATGTGGTCCAGAGGGTGACTTGTCGTTTATTTAAATAGATATGTGACATCAGTATAACACTCGAAGAACTGTAGATACATCTTTCACCTGCTGTCGGCAGCAGCGTGACTGCGCTGACTTATGTTCGGCTGGCCTGGGCCTAAAAAGCGCATGTGTGTATTGGAACAGTTCACTGTATGTCGCGGTTGACAATAGTCTGAAAGCGTTTTTTACATGCAATGAGTGTTTCTGCACTGCTTTATTTTGTGAGCATGTCGATTGGTTGTACAGTTCATGATTTCGACAGTTGACGATTATCAAGCATGCCTGCAGAGCGTTTTACATGCATTATTTTAACAGTTTAGGATTTGTTTGCGTCTCTGCCCTTCAGTGTACTGCATTATTTCAGTGATTTACAAGTAGTTTGCAAGTCTGTAGCCTATTTACTTCGACCTCAAGCATGTGATGGTGAATGTAATAAATAAACTACATGAAATCTGTTCCTAAATAAATTTTATGCATTATTTCGACAGTTTATAAATAGTGAGCATGTCTGCACATCAGTGTACTGCATTATTTCAGTAATTTACGAGTTGTTTGCGTGTCTGTACGCTGTGTATTGTGACCCCAAGCCCTTCAAGGCGAGTGTTTCGAATCAGTGTAATAAACATACTGTGTCAAATCCGCCCCTAAAGAAATTGTTCGAAAACACACTCCTCCCCCTCTATAGCAGCCCAGCACAGGCTGAGTCATTTTCTCGCCAGTTTCCTCCTCCAGACCGTCATTGGATGAAAGTGCACTTTGGTGGCAGTACTGTGTACTAGGTCAGTTGAACTCTGGACCTCGTGGTGAACACACTTGGTGGCAGTACTGCCTCTAATAGTTTAAATAGTAGTAGTAGTAGCAGTACGGCATTCTGATTTATGGCAGGTCTTGTCATGAGTCAAGCCTCTTCCAATTTTGTTTGTCCATAGTCAGTCTTTTCATTTCTGAATATTTGTCTCCTTTTATATTGTTCAGCATCTGATATCTTGTTTTTCCTCTTTCCCCTTTTCCCTCCACTATTCCTTCAACTCCTTCCTGCAATAAACAGTCCCTCCTCAAACAATGTCCAATCCAGTTCTGTTTTCTTTTTCTGATAACTTTCAGCACGATTCTTTCTTCTCCAACTCTTCTTAATACTTCTTTATTCCTTAGTCGGTCTTCCCATTTCACTTTCTCCATTCTTCTCCATATCCACATCTTTAATCTTCTTTCCTCAATATACGGGTCTCCACGCCATATAGTGCAACACTCCAGATGTAACACTTGGCAAGTCCTTTCCTCAGATATTTCTTTAGTGGTCCACAAAGTAATTCCTGTTTCCCCTTAAATCCTTCTTTTGCCATTACAAATTTTTTTCCTAATTTCTGTTGAGCAATACATATAATCCATTATTACACTTCCCAAGTAACTGAAGTTATTCACCTGCTCTATTTCCTCTCCCTCTATTTTCATATTGTATTTTCTCCCCTTTCCTCCAACCATGCTTTTCGTTTTCTTCTTGTTAATCTTCATTCCATATTCTTCTAATTTTTTGTTCAGATCATCTAACATTTTTTCCATCTCGCTTGCACTCAGTACTGGCTAAAAACAGTCCTGGTAGCAATTTTAGTGTTTTATTTTTCAACTACATGTTTCGCCTTATTTAAACATCTTCAGGTTATCTTAATTTGGTATTTCTTAGAAGGATCCTTTAGTCAGTGTAGCCAAAGGGCATCGTCAAATTATCAGGCCAACATCGCCTTCGTTAAATTGGGTAAAAACTTTTCTAGATGGACGAAAGTGACACCAAGACCTGCATAACGCGTTCCTGTTCACAGGAGGGAGTAACAGAATAAGATGGGGCTCAGGTAGTAAGCTTACTCGCTCCTGTAAACGGGAATGCGTTATGCAGGTCTTGGTGTCACTCGCGTCCATCTAGAAAAGTTGGTACTCATTTTAACGAAGGCAATGTTGGCCTGATATATTCGACGATGCCCTTTGGCTACACTGACTTCCGCAGGATACTTCTAAGAAATACCAAATTAAGATAATCTGAAGATGCCTAAATAAGACGAGATGCATAGTTGAAAAACAAAAAAACTAGAATTGCAACCAAGACTGTTTTTAACCAATACTGTTAAGGATTGGTTTGCTGTATGTCACATATGGATTCGAAGAATTATTCTTGCACTTTCTGTCATCAAAACCATGTCATCTGCAAATTTTATACTCTCTCTGACCCCCTACACAAGCTCCTCTCCTTCTGTCAAAACTTTCACTAATAATTTCCTCCAGATATGTATTGAACAGTGCTGGTGATAAACAACAACCTTGTCTTACATCCCATCCCAGTTCTATTTATTCACTCATCACATCTCCTATTCTTATTCTTGCTCTCTGGTTCAAATATAAATTTCTAATTAGCCATCTATCCTTCCTGTCAACTCCATGTTTCCTCAGGATTTCCATCAGTTTGTCCTATCTGACACAGTCAAAAGCCTTTCCAGGATCAATGAACACAACATACACCTTCCTTTTGTTTTCCATGTACCTCTCCCCGGTCACTCTCAGTAGCCCAATGGCATCTCTAGTTCCCACTCCTCGCCTGAAACCGAATTGTTCATCTCCTATTACGCAGTTCAGCTTTCCATATAGCCTACTGCTGAGTGTCCATAGTAAGACTTTGGCTACATGTGATATCAGGCTCACTGTTCTATGTTGCTCACACTTTTTGCTGGTCTTTTTCTTTTCTATAGGTATTAAGATACTTTCTGTAATGTCTTTTGGCCATTTTCCTGTCATGTATATTTTATTACACAGTTCAATCAACTCCCTTCTCCCTTCTTTCACCAATGACTTGAACAGTTCCGCAGGAATCTCATCAATTCCCATTGCCTTTCCATTTTTCATCTCCTTCATAGATTCTTCAATCTCACTAGTTAGTATTGCATTTCCTTTGTCATCATCAGCCACTTTACCTTCTTCTTCTATCCCAAGATATTTTTCACTTGATTGGCTGCCTGTAGCATATGGCCATTCTATATATTCTTTCCATCATCTCATTATTTCTTGGTGTTCACTCACCATTTTACCGTCTGCTGCCTCCTACTTACTTTAGTCCATTGTTGTTTCTCTTTTCCTTGAATGTCAAATCCATTGCTTCTTTGTACATCAAATCATATTTTCCTTCTTTCTCTAATTTCTCTATCTTGTCACACTTTTCTGTCAGCCATTTCTCCTTTGCTTTTTCTGTTTCCCTTCTTAATTCATTGTTTAACCTCCCGTAGTTTTGCTTCCGTTCTGTGTGTATAGTTTTCCATTTCCTGCAATCATCCATCTTGGTTATCATACCTGGTGTTATCCATTCTTTCTTTACTTTTTTCCTCTCCTTGACGCCAAGTATTTCCTTAGCTGCCTTTTTGATCCTATTTTTAAAACGATCCCATCTTCCTACTGTGCATTGCGCTTCCTGTCCTTGCATCATAATATGCATTCTCTAATTTTTCACAATTGCCTTTGTCTTTCAGTTTCTCAAAGTTAATGTGCTCTCTCTTCTCTCCTTTCCAGATTCTTTTCGATTTAACTAGAGCCTCAGCTACTACTAATATATGATCTGAATAAATATCTGCCCATGGATAGCTTTTGACACTCTTTATAGCAATTTTGGTATCTTTGTTGTGTCATTCTGTAATCAATTTGGTATCTTTTGTCGTCAGATTGAGATATCCAAGTATACTGTGGTCTTTTGTGGTTATCAAATAGAGTATTTCCAACTACCATGAAATTTTCATTGCAGTATTCCAACAATCTTTGCCTTCTCTCATTTTTTCTCCCAGTACAAATTTTCTCAGAGATTTTCCTTCTGGTCCTCCACCAACTACCGCATTCCAATCACCCATTATAACAATACATACATTTCTTTTCTCTCTATCGTCTCATATCATTCTTCTACCTCTTCATCTCAATGATTACTTCTTGGCTTATAGACCTGGATGATAACTGCCTCTCTTTTTCCCTTTCAGTCCCTTTCTTCCACTAACATATTCAACCTTGATAACCTTACCCTTCAGTCTCTTACCTACCAAAATTTCAACCCCATACATTCTATTTTTATCTTCACCTAAATAGTACAATCGGAAGTCGTCACTTTCTAGTTCTCCACAACCACCCCATCTCACCTCACACATTCCGAGTACATCCAATTTGTTTCTTGTCATTTCATGTGTGGCGTTTTCCAATTTCCCTTCCTGGAGAAGGGTTAAAATAATCCAGGTACCAATCCTCAATAAGTCCTCCTTCTTCTTCTCCTATCTTCCTTTTCCATTTGTCCTAATCTCTGGAATCCTTGTTGTATACCAGACATCCAATTGAGGGGAAGCTTTATCTCCAGAATATTGTACAAAGAGGTCCATCACATGAACTCCTAGGGAAGTAATTCCGTTGGTGGTTTCCAGTTGCCTTCCATTGTCCTCCACATCCTGTCAGCTCGCTGACCCAGTTTCGCACTGGGGTTGGTTACCCAACTTTCCACTGGCTTGCTCAGCTTAACGGGGGCACCACGTGTAGGTAGGAATGTGGAGAATTGAAGTGAGAGAGGCTAAGAGAACTCTCTTGTTGAGTTCTTGTACTCGCATCTCACCCCCATATTTAGCCATTTTTAGTTTAAATAAAGATTGCTTAAATAAAGTCTTATGTATATCCTATCCAGCACAGGCTGAGTCCTTTTCCCGTCAATTCCTAGGAAGAGGTGGCGGTAAGATGACTTTGGTTAGTGGAGCTAGCCCAAGTGAGCTATTTCTCGCAATTTCTTAGGTTATTGGAGGTAGCCATGGTGTGTTGCATTGTCCTGCTGGAATTTGAACTTGAGAGGGGAGGGGAGGGGGGAATGGAGGGTGTTAGTTTAGTGGAGGTAACCAAATTGACCTATCTTCTCGCCAAAATTTGAACTTCCAGCCATGACGTCATTGCGATGTTGCCATATCTATCACTGCCATCTTGGACCCGCTATGATGAATATGTTTGACAATAATGGAGAGTGAGTCTGAACATTGCTCCAGTACTAAGAGATACCTTAAAAGCAAAATTAGGAAAGAATCACAAATTAAATTCTACAAAATAGTTGCTGTCCCCACACTGCTTTATGAAAGCGAGACCTGGGTGGTTAGCAAAAAGCAAGAGCGTCATATACAGGCACAAGAAATGATATTCCTGAGACGAGTTAAAGGTTGCACAATAGAAGACAGACTAAGGAGTCAAGATATTAGATCTAAACATTTTTAGTCTAAATGATAAAATTGTAGAGTATAAGAGAAAATGAAACTAATACCTAGAAAGAATGGAGAGTGACAGGCTCGCCTTAAAGGTTGGAAAGTATAAGCACCAAGGAAGAAGAGACAGGCAAAGACCGCAGCAACAATTGTAGCCGCAGTAGGAAATGTCGCCTGATAACCGAAGAGAAAAAGGAGATTTTTGACAACCCGTTTCGACGATTGTAACTGTCATCTTCCTGTCTTCAAAAATTTTGTTCTAAGGCGTGTTGTTAGTACCTCATAACATGTCATTATAGTGAATGAAATACAACACATGATACACAGATTTGTCAATAATAAAACCATTTACATTTGAAAACTACCTTGTGCACATCGGCATGTTGGCATACATAATACTCACATGCGAACATTTCCAAGCGTAAACGGCGTTTTTTAACTGTAAATGGTTTGGCTATGTATAATATGCTATATTTTATCCACAACAATAACAACATGTCACTAGATAGTAACTCACAGTAGAAAACTTTTCGTAACAAAAATTTTTTGAAGACCAGGAGTTTCGACTGTCGAAACCATTGGTCAACAATAAAGACTAATTTATGAGGTCTTGGATATTGAAAGTTTTTCCCAAGTGAAACACAGATCGCTACTTTTATGTTCTCAATATGAGATAATTCGGGGGAATTTATAATTTAATTGAGAAAACTGAAGAATACAGGGGAGGATGGAGACAACACCTCAAGCGGATGGATGAAGACAGAATTCCGGTAGTTGTTAACATGTACAAGCCCTCAGGAACAAGAGTGTAGAATGGTCTAGAAAGAGATGGAGTAAATTACGAGGGTCGTTCAGTAAGTGATTCCCTACATGTTTTTAAAAAGCCATTAATATAAACAGACAAACGTCCTTAATGGTGCTTCACATCTAATGTTTTTTCCGTGCACTGGTGAAGTTTCGAACCGTTCTGTCAGATGGCAGAGCCGTAGTAGAGCTTCAAAATGGCGTCTACATACGACTTATACTACAAGCAGCATGCTGTTATCGAATTCTTATATGCAGGGAAAGAACCGTGGTGAACATCCATAAACGTTTGTGTGCAGTGCACGGCGATGCTGTAGTTGATAGGAGTACATTTGGACGATGGGCAAAGAAAGTTACAGCCTCAGGAAATGCAGAAACAGAGCTCCATGATCAGCCACGCTCGGGACGTCCTGTCACAGGCACTGCTCCAGACGTGCTGAATCGTGTGGATGCCATTACTCGCTTCGACCGACGCATCACAATTCGAGAATTCGCTCTACAGTTGTCGGTCAGCATTGCAAGTGCGTCTGCAGTGATCGAGACTCGGAAATTTAAAGAGGTGCTCACGATGGGTTCCACGAATGCTCACAGCGGATCACAAGATTTAAAAAATGGCCATTTCATCTGAATTGTTGGAGCGTTTTGAGACCGACGGAGAGGTTTTTCTGTAACGGATCGTTATGAGGGACGAAATCTGGGTGCACCACTTTCCTTCGGAAACAAAAAAGCAGTCCATGGAGTGGCATCACTCCCGTTCGTCACACAAGAAGAAATTCAAGACAACCCCCTCTTCCGGAAAGTCATGGTGACAGACTTTTGGGATTGATTGTGATGGCGTCATTCTCTTGGATGTGATGCCAAGAGAGTCAAACATCAATTCAGAGACATACGTGAAGACTCCGAATAAACTCAAGAAACGTTTCCGACGTGTTCGATCGGACAAGAATCCAGCAGAAATCTTGCTCCAACACGATAACCCACGCCACACACAAGTCTGAGAACTCGTGAACACACGGTCAAGTTGGGTTGGACATCACTGCCTCATTACCCTACAGTCCAGACTTGGCACCCTCGGACTTCCATCTCTTTGAACCGCTTAAAGATTCTCTAGGGGGAAAACACTTTGAAGATAACGAGAGTGTCACTCATACAGTGAAAACATTGCTACGCCTCCAGGACAAGAGCTTTTACCAGCAGGGAATACATGCTCTTCCACAACGTTGGCGTACGGCCGTAGAATGCGATGGAGGCTACGTAGGAAAATAGGACATGGACAATATATGTTGATGTATATTGTCACCAAATTCTCAAATTTAAGAATTAATATCTTCTGAGAAAAAAATGTGGGGCATTACTTATTGAACGACCCTCGTGTGTGAAATCGGAACGGGCATATTTAGTAAGTCATGAAGTGCGCAAAAGAAAACTAGAAGAAAGCCTCAGCTCTCTTGTACAAATGCTCACCAACCGTAGAGTCATCATTCGAGTAAACTTCAAACATCTAGCAATCGCCTTGGGTAAAGTAATAGTGTAATAAGATATTCTGCGAAACATTGCTAAAGGCCTTCTTTGAAAACTACCTAGAAAGAGATACAGCATAGCCAATATGACTTAGCTGTACTGGCACTGCAAACAGCCGAAAGCAAGGTAAAACTACAGCCTTTTTTTAACGTGGAGATGCAGCTCTTCTGTATGGTTAAGGATGATGATATCCTTTTGAGTAAATTATTAAGGAGGCATGTTAGTTCAACATTAGGATCCAAGGGCAGGGACTGCTGTCGAGGATGTCATTATCAGTAAATATAAAACTGGTATTCTATGAGTCGGAGTGTGGAATGTTGTTGTTGTTGTGGTCTTCAGTCCTGAGACTGGTTTGATGCAGCTCTCCATGCTACTCTACCCTGTGCAAGCTTCTTCATCTCTCAGTACTTACTGCAACCTACATCCTTCTGAATCTGCTTAGTGCATTCATCTCTTGGTCTCCCTCGACTATTTTTACCCTCCACACTGCCCTCCAATGCTATATTTGTGATCCCTTGATACCTCAGAACATGTCCTACAAACCGGTCCCATCTTCTTGTAAAGTTGTGCCACAAACTCCTCTCCTCCCCAATTCCATTTAATACCTCCTCATTAATTATGTGATCGACCCATCTAATCTTCAGCATTCTTCTGTAGTACCACATTTCGAAAGTTTCAATTCGCTTCCTGTCTAAACTATTTATCGTCCACGTTTCACATCAATACATGGCTACACTCCATACAAATACTTTGAGAAAACATTCTCTGACACTTAAATCTGTACTCGATGTTAACAAATTTCTCTTCTTCAGAAACGCTTTCCTTGCCATTGCCAGTCTAAATTTTATATCCTCTCTACTTCCACCATCATAAGTTATTTTGCTCCCCAAATAGAAAAAACTCATTTACTACTTTAAGTATCTCATTTCCTAACCTAATTCCCTCAGCATCGCCCGACTTAGTTCGACTACATTCCACTATCCTCGTTTTGCTTTTGTTGATGTTCATCTTATATCCTCCTTTCAAGACACTGTCCATTCCGTTCAGCTGCTCTTCCAAATTCTTTGTTGTCTCTGACAGAACTACAATGTCATAGGCGAACCTCAATGTTTTTATTTCTTATCCGTGTATTTTAATACCAACTCCGAATTTTTCTTTTGTTTCCTTTACTGCTTGCTCAATATACAGATTGAATAACATCGGGGAGAGGCTACAACACTGTCTCACTCCCTTTCCAACCGCTGCTTCCCTTTCATGCCCCTCGACTCTTATAGCTGCCATCTGCTTTCTGTACAGATTGTAAATAGCCTTTCGCTCGCTGTATTTTACCCCTGCCACCTTTAGAATTTGAAAGAGAGTATTCCAGTCAACATTGTCAAAAGGTTTCTGTAAGTCTACAAATGCTAGAAACGTAGGTTTGCCTTTCCTTAATCTATTTTCTAAGATAAGTCGTAGGGTCAGTATTGCCTCATGTGTTCCAACATTTCTACGGAATCCAAACTGATCTTCCACGAGGTCGGCCTCTACAAGTTTTTCCATTCGTCTGTAAAGAATTTGCGTTAGTATTTTGCAGCTGTCACTTATTAAACTGATAGTTCGGTCATTTTCGCATCTGTCAACATTTGCATTCTTTGGGATTGGAATTATTATATTCTTCTTGAAGTCTGAGGGTATTCCGTCTGTCTCATACATCTTGCTCACCTGATGGTAGAGTTTTGTCAGGGCTGGCTCTCCCGAGACCGTCAGTAGTTCCAATGGAATGTTATCTACTCCCGGGGCCTTGTTTCGACTCAGGTCTTTCAATGCTCTGTCATACTCTTCACGCAGTATCGTATCTCCCATTTCATCTTCATCTACATCCTCTTCCATTTCCATAATATTGTCCTCAAGTACATTGCCCTTGTACAGACCCTCTATATGCTCCTTCCACCTTTCTGCTTTCCCTTCTTTGCTCAGAACTGGGTTTCCATCTGAGCTCTTGATATTCATACAAGTGGTTCTCTTTTCTCCAAAGGTCTCTTTAATTTTCCTGTAGGCAGTATCTATCTTACCCCTAGTGAGATAAGCCTCTACATCCTTACATTTGTCCTCTAGCCATCCCTGCTTAGCCCTTTTGCACTTCCTGTCGATTTCATTTTTGAGACGTTTGTATTCCTTTTTGCCTGCTTTATTTACTGCGTTTTTACATTTTCTCCTTTCATCAAGTAAATTCAATATTTCTTCTGTTACCCAAGGATTTCTACTAGCCCTCGTCTTTTACCTACTTGATCCTCTGCTGCTTTCACTACTTCATCCCTCAGAGATACATATTCTTCTTAAACTGTATTTCTTTCCCCAATTCCTGTCAATTGTTCCCTTATTCTCTCCCTGAAACTCTGTACAATCTCTGGTTTAGTCAGTTTATCCAGGTCCTATCTCCTTAAATTCCCACCTTTTTGCAGTTTCTTCAGTTTTAATCTACAGTTCATAACCAATAGATTGTGGTCAGAGTCCACATCTGCCCCTGCAAATGTCTTACAATTTAAAACCTGGTTCCTAAATATCTGTCTTACCATTATATAATCTATCTGATACTTTTTAGTATCTCCGGGATTCTTCCATATATGCAACCTTCTTTTATGATTTTTGAACCAAGTGTTAGCTATGATTGAGTTATGCTCTGTGCAAAATTCTACCAGACGGCTTCCTCTCTCATTTCTTACTCCCAATCCATATTCACCTACTATGTTTCCTTCTCTCCCTTTTCCTACTCTCGAATTCCAGTCACCCATGACTATTAAATTTTCGTCTCCCTTCACTACCTGATTAATTTCTTTTATTTCATCATGCATTTCATTAATTTCTTCATCATCTGCAGAGCTAGTTGGCATATAAAATTGTACTACTGTAGTAGTCATGGGCTTCGTGTCTATCTTGGCCACAATAATGCGTTCACTATGCTGTTTGTAGTAGCTTACCCGCACTCCTATTGTTTATTCATTATTAAACCTACTCGTGCATTACCCCTATTTGATTTTGTATTAATAACCCTGTATTCACCTGACCAAAAGTCTTGGTCCTCCTGCCACCGAACGTCACTAATTCCCACTATATCTGACTTTAACCTATCCATTTCCCTTTTTAAAACTTCTAACGTACCTGCCCGATTAAGGGATCTGACATTCCACGCTCCAATCCGTAGAACGCCAGCTTTCTTTCTGCTGATAACGACGGCCTCTTGAGTAGTCCCCGCCCGGAGATCCGAATGGGGGACTATTTTACCTCCGGAATATTTTACCCAAGAGGACGCCATCATCATCTAACCGTACACTAAAGCTGCATGCCCTCGGGAAAAATTACGGCCGTAGTTTCCCCTTGCTTTCAGCCATTCGCAGTACCAGCACAGCAGGGCCGTTTTGGTTAGTCTTACAAGGCCCGATCAGTCAATCATCTAGACTGTGGCCCCTGCAACTACTGAAAACGCTGCTGCCCCCCTTCAGGAACCACACGTTTGTCTGGCCTCTCAACAGATGCCCCTCCGTTGTGGTTGCACCTACGGTACAGCCATCTGTATCTCTGAGGCACGCAAGCCTCCCCACCAACGGCAAGGTCCATGGTTCATGGTTCATGGCGTGGGGGGGGGGGGGGGGATGTTAGGCTTCTTAATCTGGCAGGTAGGTTAGAAAATTTAAAAATGGAAATGAGTAGGTTGAAATTAGATGTAGTGGGATTTAGTGAAGTTTGATGGCAGGAGGAACGGGATTTCTGGTCTGCGGGAACAGTGGTATGAATACAAAATCAAACAGGACTAAATCAGATATAGTTCTAACAATTAATATGAATGCTAAGCTACTATGAACAGCATTGTCAATACATTAACGTAACCAACACCCACCACAGTAGTACAAGTTTGTATGCCAAATCTCTCCGTAAATGATGGAGGCTTTGAAATAATGTATGATAAGATGCAAAAATTATTTAGAGGGTTAAATGGGAAGAAATTTTGATTGTGATTGGGATACGGAAATCGATAGTAGGAAAAGGAAGAGAAGGAAAAATAATAGGGAAACACCGACAGGGGGGAAGGAGTGTTAGAGGAAGCCATCTGGTAGAATTTCGCACAGAGTATTATTTAATAATTGCTAATATTTAGTTTAAAAATCATGAATGGAGGTTCTATGCGTGGAAGAGAGCTGGAGACACAGGAAGGTTCCAAATAGGTTACGTCATTGTAAGACAGAGATTTCGAAACCAGATTTTAAACTGCAGTACATATCCAGAGGCTGACGTGAGCTCTGAATATATTTTATTGGTTATAAACTGCAGATTAAAGGTAAAGAAATTACAGAATGTTAGCAAATTAAAGAAATCGGATATTTATGTTGCGCGCTGAGGTGGCTAAAAGTTGCAAAATGAGAATTATGCAACGGCTGACTGAGACAGGGCTACGGAATAAATAGAAAACGAGTGGGTAGCCTTGGGAGATGAAATAGAGATGGTAGCAGAGAATCAGATAGGCAAAAAAAAAATAAAAACCTAGTAGATATCTTTGGATAATTCACGAAATACTGAACCTAAATGACGAAAGGGGAAATTAGAAAAATGCAACCAATGAAACAGACAAAAGCGAATACAGACTAATATAGATTTACATTTTTATTATATATTGACAAATTACTGTTTCTCTAAATGTTTTCGTGTTATTTAAATTTTGCATTTTATATCCTGTCTTTTATATCCTCTGTGTTTCGGCCATCATCAATTATTTTGCTGCCCAGATAGCAAAACCCATCTACTAGCGTCGCATTTTCTAATCTTCTCCCTTCAAAATCACTTGATCTAGTTCGAATACATTCCCATTGCCATTATTTTACTTTTGTTAATCTTTATCTTTAATCTCTTTACAAGACATCATCCATTCCATACAACTGCTCTTTCATGTCCTTTGCTGTTTCTGACAAAATTACTATGTCATTGCCATGCCTCAAAGTTTTTCTTTCTTCCCCTGAACTTTAAATTCCCTTATTAAAATTCTCCTGGTTTGCTATTAGTGCTCGCTGATTGTACAGTTTGAATAACATAGGGGATAGGTTACAACCCTGTCTCATTGCCTTTTCAATCACTGCTTTCTTTTTCCTGCCGTCTGGTTTCTGTAGAAGTTGTAAATAAGCTTTCGTTCCCTGTTTTTTATCCATGCTAATCGCCATCGCTTAAACTGTGAATGAAAATCATGAGCAAAGGCGGCCGAAGCCTTTCGGTGTAAGATGTCACCGTCATTCAGCCAACGGCCTTGTCAAAGAGAGAGGAAGAGAGGACAGATTTTTAAGGCACTCTCTTGCCCTTGAGGTGGGAAACAGCCCTAAATGCGGAAGAATCAGCGATGATCAACGGCAAGAGGGTGCAGAAGCCAAAGGAAACCACTGCACTAAAGACACACAATGTGTATCCACAGGACATGTGGCTTGTAATTTAAACAGTGTTATGTTGATCTCTCCACCGGCGAAAGATTCCGGATTAGTCCCCCATTCGGAGCTCCGGGAGAGAACTGCCAAGGAGGAGGTAGACTGAGTAACTAACGAAACGATAATGCCCTACGAGGCAGGGCGTGGAATGTCAGAAGTCTGAACGTTGTAACGAAGTTAGAAAAACTAGGCTCACAGATAGATGTAGTGAGAGCCAGTGAAGTGAAATGGAAAGAGACAAGGATTTCTGGTCAGATGAGTATAGGATAATATCAGCAGCCGCAACAAATGTTATGTATAGGAAGGTAGAGCAGTGTCTGAGTTACTGCGAACAGATCAGTGATAGAGTTGTTCTCATCAACATCGATAGCAAACCAACAGCGACAACGATAGTTCAGGTATACATGCTGACGCCACAATCCGAAGATGAAGAGACAGAGAAAGCATGTGAAGGTATTGAAAGGATAATACAGTACGTAAAGAGAGATGAAAATCTAATAGTCACGGGGGATTGGAATGTAATTGTGGGGGAAGGAGTAGAAGAAACGCTTTCAGGAGAATATGGGCGTGGGACAAGAAATGAGAGAAAAGAAAGACTAATTGAGGATTGCAATAAATGCTCCGTTCAAGAATCACAAGAAGAGGAGGTATACTTGGGAAAGGCCGGATGATACGGGAGGATTTCATTAGATTGCATCGTGGTCAGGCAGAGATTCCGAAATCACATACTGGATTGAAAGGCGTGCCGAGGAGCAATATAGACTCAGATCAAAATGTAGTAGTGAAGAAGAGTAGGCTGAAGTTTAAGAGATTAGTCTCGAAGAATCAATACTCAAAGAAGTGGGCTACGGAAGTACTAAGGAATGATGAGATACGCTTGAAGTTCTCTAAGACTTTTTGATAGAAAAACATAGGTACAAGGAAGGTAACTGCGAAGAAACCATGGGTAACAGGAGAGATATTTCAGTTAATCGATGAAAGAAGGGAATACAAAAATGTTCAGGGAAATTCAGAAATACAGAAATACAAGTCGCCGAGGAATGAAATTAAAAGTAAGGGTGGAAACATTAAGAGTGCAACGGGAATTCCACAGTAAAATGCAGAGGAGTGAACGGATAGGTGAAAATAGTACACTGAGGGCCTCTATGAAGGGGAAGATTTGTCTGAGGTGATAGGATAAGAAACAGGAATCGATTTAGAAGAGATTGGGGATCCAGTATTAGAATCATAGTTTAAGATAGCTTTGAAGGACTTCAGATCAAATAAGGCTGAAGGGATTGATAATATTCCATCAGAATATCTAACATTATTGTGGCAAGTGGCAGCAAAACGACTATTAACGTTAGTGAGTAGAATGTATGAGTCTGAAGAGATACCATCTGACTTAGGAAATAACATAATTAACACAACTGCGAAGATACAAGGGCCGACAAGTGCGAGAATTATCGCACAATCAGCTTAACAACTGATACATCCAAGTTACTGAAAAGAATAATGTACAGAAGAATGGAAAATAAAATTGAGGATGTGTTAGATGACGATCAGTTTGGCTTTAGGAAAGGTAAAGGCACCAGAGAGACAGCTCTGACATTGCGGCTGGTAATGGAAGCAAGACTACATAAAAATCAAGACTCATTCAAAGGATTTGTGGGATTGGAAAAAAAAGTTCGGTAATATCAAATAGTGCAAGACGTTCCTAATTCAAAGAATAATAGGGGTAAGCAGGGATGTAGTATTTCGCCCCTACTGTTCAGTCTCTACATCGAAGAAGCAATGACGGAAATAAATGAAAGGTTGGAGAGTGGAATTAAAATTCAAGGTGGAAGGGTATCAGTGATACGATTCGCTGATGACGTTACTGTCCTCATTGAAAGTGAAGAAGCGTTACAGAACGTGTTGAATGGAATGAACATTCTAAGGAGAACAGAATATGGATTTAGAGTTAATTGAAGAAAGACAAAAGTAAAGAGAAGTAGCAGAAATAATAGTCAGAAACTTAACGTCAGGATTGATGATTACGAAGCAGATGAAATTAAGGATTCCTGCTACCTAGGCAGAAAAATAGCACAAGGTCGACGCAGCAAGGAGGAATAAAGAGCAGATTAGTTGTGGCAGAAAGGGCAGTCATGGCCAAGAGCAGTCTACTGGTATCAAACAAGGGCCTTAATTTGAGGAAGAAGTTTCTGAAGATGTAAGTTTGTAGCACAGCACTGTATGGTAGTGAACAATGCACTGTGGGAATACCGGAACAGGAGAGAATGGAAGCATTTGAGATGTGGTGCTACAGAAGAATGTTGAAAATTAAGTGGACCGATAAATAAGGTAAGGGGAATGAGGAGGTTCTCTGTAGAATCGGCGAAGAAAATAATACGTGGAAAACATTGACAAGAAGAAGGGACAGTGTAGGGAAGCAGCCTACTCACGCCGTAATAAATTCACATCAGTCTTCCCGTTGTGTGCGAGCCTAGTCCGCTGTAACTAGCTCTGACGTCATAAATGTTGCGCAATACTTTAAAAATCAAGTCAATAACCTGAAACGTTTCTGGCATGTCAGGAGTAATACTAAATTAATATGTGTTGAATATCAGTTCGATAACTTTAACCATTTTCGAAATTTGGACGTTTTTCTGTAAAAATCATTGGCGCAACAGAAAAGAGCTAGAGAATTAAAAATTTATATTTAGATTCCTTTTTCATAATAATTTAATAGAAACAGTACTTTGGATCTCACAAATTAAGATTTTAGTTGAAATTCAATATTTTCTGGTTTTTGTCTTAAAAATTAAAGGAGCAAGATAGATTAAGTACGCTAATAAATAAGGCTAGGATGTTTATACACTCCTGGAAATTGAAATAAGAACACCGTGAATTCATTGTCCCAGGAAGGGGAAACTTTATTGACACATTCCTGGGGTCAGATACATCACATGATCACACTGACAGAACCACAGGCACATAGACACAGGCAACAGAGCATGCACAATGTCGGCACTAGTACAGTGTATATCCACCTTTTGCAGCAATGCAGGCTGCTATTCTCCCATGGAGAAGATCGTAGAGATGCTGGATGTAGTCCTGTGGAACAGCTTGCCATGCCATTTCCACCTGGCGCCTCAGTTGGAGCAGCGTTCGTGCTGGACGTGCAGACCGCGTGAGACGACGCTTCATCAAGACCCAAACATGCTCAATGGGGGACAGATCCGGAGATCTTGCTGGCCAGGGTAGTTGACTTACACCTTCTAGAGCACGTTGGGTGGCACGGGATACATGCGGACGTGCATTGTCCTGTTGGAACAGCAAGTTCCCTTGCCGGTCTACGAATGGTAGAACGATGGGTTCGATGACGGTTTGGATGTACCGTGCACTATTCAGTGTCCCCTCGACGATCACCAGTGGTGTACGGCCAGTGTAGGAGATCGCTCCCCACACCATGACGCCGGGTGTTGGCCCTGTGTGCCTCGGTCGTATGCAGTCCTGATTGTGGCGCTCACCTGCACGGCGCCAAACACGCATACCACCATCATTGGCACCAAGGCAGAAGCGACTCTCATCGCTGAAGACGACACGTCTCCATTCGTCCCTCCATTCACGCCTGTCGCGACACCACTGGAGGCGGGCTGCACGATGTTGGGGCGTGAGCGGAAGACGGCCTAACGGTGTGCGGGTCCGTAGCCCAGCTTCATGGAGACGGTTGCGAATGGTCCTCGCCGATACCCCAGGAGCAACAGTGTCCCTAATTTGCTGGGAAGTGGCGGTGCGGTCCCCTACGGCACTGCGTAGGATCCTACGGTCTTGGCGTGCATCCGTGCGTCGCTGCGGTCCGGTCCCAGGTCGCCGGGCACGTGCACCTTCCGCCGACCACTGGCGACAACATCGATGTACTGTGGAGACCTCACGCCCCACGTGTTGAGCAATTCGGCGGTACGTCCACCCGGCCTCCCGCATGCCCACTATACGCCCTCGCTCAAAGTCCGTCAACTGCACATACGGTTCACGTCCACGCTGTCGCGGCATGCTACCAGTGTTAAAGACTTCGATGGAGCTCCGTATGCCACGGCAAACTGGCTGACACTGACGGTGGCGGTGCACAAATGCTGTGCAGCTAGCGCCATTCGACGGCCAACACCGCGGTTCCTGGTGTGTCCGCTGTGCTGTGCGTGTGATCATTGCTTGTACAGCCCTCTCGCAGTGTCCGGAGCAAGTATGGTGGGTCTGACACACCGGTGTCAATGTGTTCTTTTTTCCATTTCCAGGAGTGTATTTAAGTAGAATGGAGATCCGCTATAATCGTAAAGATGTGAGAAATTTCAATTGAATAACTATAAAACTATAGTGATAGCATATCTCCAAAGGGCAAGTTCAGAGTTCGTCTACTGCGTGTAGTGTAATTAAATTAATTCTCTCGCCCAAAATATTTGACTTAGCCACGTCAGACTTTTATTATGATTACTTACCTGTGTGCTGAATGCGCATTTAAATTGAGAGCTTCATCGGCCATCAGCAAAAGAAGCTATGATTTATGCAATAACTTAAAGTTTTGCTTTACTAGCCCAGCGGCTAGTCGGGAGAGCCGATTTGATCAGGCGTTCCCTTAGCCGTCCGCACCGCGGCTTTATATATAAGAACGCTGCGCGAGAGAAAAAGGCCCCAGTTCTCTCCAGACGCAGATTAGCACACCATCTGTGCCGGGAGTCGCGTCGTGTCGGTATCATTGCTATAAACAGCCTCGGGTGCCGTATTAAGTTACTCGGGATACGCGTAACCATGAAATCATTTTCGAGTGAAGTGTTAATTCTGGGATGACTTTAATGATACATCTTCAGTTTGCGTATGTCGTATTTTCACGTGCCGCCGCGGGACAGACATTCTACCATTATTTAGCGTGGCGTTTGATGAACATTATCATCAAATTATGGCGAGCATTCATTTAAACATTTAATTTGGACAGTTATAGTTGCATCAGCGCATTAGACTCTGAACTGCTCTGTTAGTCAGGTTGTGTGGATTTACTTATTTTTCATCTGTGACTTTCAGAATACAGAGAAATTTTTTTTTTTTACAATCGTTTTTGATTATGAATCCCAGACAATCTCCTAATTCCTCAGAGCTATAAGCTGTAGCTATAAATGTATTTCTCAGATGAAGTGGGCACTAGGAATTCTAATTACAGGCTTCACATTTTGCTAATCACTTTCTGGTTGCCAAAATTGTAGTTAGAGAGCCAGTGTTGAGATCGGCAAACAACAGCATAAATAATAGGAACATTTATATAACAATTAATTCCACCCGCCGCCCCACATATGGTTAAATGGCCGGGAAATGCATTCTTTTCTACATAACATTCTACGTTTAAATAACAGCATTAAAATTCAACCAGCCGCCCCACAACAGGATGGCAGGATATCTGTTAAGACATAAATGAATAATTTTCATGGTAGTAGACGGAGTTGTAGACGGCAAAAACTTTGGAGGAAGACACAGATTGGAATTCATCGAGCAAATAATTGAGGACGTAGATTGCAAGGGCGATTCTGACCTGAGAAGGCTGGCACAGGAAAGGAAGGAATTTGTGACGGGCTGTATCCGACCAGTCAGAAGACTGACGAAAAAAAGAAACGGTATTTCAAAGAGTGTAGCCTTCTCTAAATCTACAAATGCAACAAGTGGAGGGTTACCTGTATTGAACCAATCCAAGATAAATCCAAGATAAATTGCTTCACGTGTCTCTCCATTTCTGCAGATCCAAAATGATCTTGCCTGAAATCGGCTTCCACCAGTTTTTGCATTCGTCCGTAAATAATTCATGTCAGCAATGACCTTCAAATCATTACATACTTCTTGATGTCTGAGGTATTTAGCCTGTGTCACACATATTTCGCATATTGTAGAAGAGGTTTGTCGTGGTTGGCTCTTTAAGGATATTAGTTGATCTGCAGATTGTCGTCTTTTCCATAGGCCTTACTTCGAATAAGCTTGTCAGTGTTCTGTTAATTTCTTATCGGAGTATGTTATTTCCCAGCTCATCTTCATCTATTTCCTCTTCCCCTTCTATAACATTGATTCGTTGTTTAGTTTTGCTATATACTCCTTCCATTCTTCATGTTTCCCTTCTTTGCTTGGTACTACTTGCCTTCTGGGCTGTTGTTACACATGCAACTGGATAAAAAGCACATTATCTGTTATACTATTGCAAGTAACGAGTTTCTGGTCCAACTTCTACTCATGCAGCTGAACAATTTCCGATATGATCGTCGACCTGCGAAATTACCGTCTGCAACCTAGTTTGTACATGGAGACGTTTTCATTTGCGTACTGTTACTGTTTTGGCACTTAAGAATGTATTTTGTTGCATGACTACAGCTAAAGATGCTTCCCAATGCTTACTCGCCGCCTTTTCATATTTTGAACAGTATGTTACCTGATAAGCATTAACACTGCTAAAAGGCTTTATCAAATGTTCATTTTTACTTCTAGAAGTGGCTCCACATTATTTTTGCTTAGGTGTTGTACAGTGTTTTTGTTTGTTACTTGATTGTACATAATTTTCTTTGGCTATGTTTCCTAGAAGTGTTACAGATCTTGAAAGTTGGGCATCTATAACGCTGCGTGCATACACAAACTCTGAATCTGAGATATTTTTGTCGCGTTTAGTAGCGAGAGAGCAGTTGTCGAGCAGGTGTCGGAAGTGGTCGGACGCAGCGTGCGGTGGAGAGAAGCCGCGCGACATGAGAGGTCGCAACCCACCGTGATCGTGCGAGTAGCACCAGAACAGACTTTGGTATTAACTGAGCATTTTTGATAATTTGCCTTCTTGCTACACGTAGTTGTTGGTTTCTTGCGCACTGGAGAGATTTTGTCAGATTTGAATTCATACAATGAGAGTAATATTCGTACCTTTATTATGGCCACAAACGTATTTATTGAGTAGAAACATTGTGGAATAATTAAAAGTCTGTCAGAAGTTTGTGTCTAAATAATATATTGCAACTATAATAGACTATAGACTTCATTGGTTTCTTTCATTTTTTCTTTACATGGTTTAAGACTAGTTGACCTAATCCCTCCTGATCATTCAATTTTCTATACATAAAAATAAGGCAGTAGTTGTTGCAATTAGTCCATGCATTGGGCTCTGCATGGATCGCAGTATTGCTTTCGAAATGTTTTAGCATATTGCTGATCACGCAGTTGCAGCGACAAGACGAAGTAAGTTGTCTATTGCGTACAGGAGCATTGCAGAACAGTTGAGAATTATTTTAAAACTCGAAATCAGATACTTGCGAACTGATCGCTTTATAATTCGTAGGAGGAATAATAAATTTCTGTTTCTTTCTGTTCTTAATTAGAATTCCGTCATTGTCGGAGACGGAGCGTCACACACATTTCCTTACGTCTTACAAAATAATTACCAATAAAGTTTCAATCTGATAATGGTTGAAGCTGGAACCGAAGCTAGTTATCTAACTTTAATCGTGATAGGAAAATTGCGGTCTCGGCATTAAAAGTTTTTACTTTCCAATTTTTTTTTCTGCTTTATGTTGGTTGCGTGTCCTTTAAGATCGGCAGGCAATTCAAGAAAGATCAAACAAAGTGTGTCTTCCGCCCTCCAGCACGAGTGCATACGATGTTGGATTCCGTTAAAGACACCTTAAGTGTAAGGAGACCAGAAATATATATACACTATGTGATCAAAAGTATCCGGACACATGGCTGAAAATGACTTAAAAGCTCGTGGCGCCCTCCACCGGTAATGCTGGAATTCAGTATAGTGTTGGCCCACCCCTAGCATTGATGACAGCTTCCACTCTCGCAGGCATACGTTCAATCAGGTACTGCAAGGTTTCTTGGGGAATTGCAACCCATTCTTCACGGAGTGCGGCACTGAGGAGAGGTATCGATGTCGGCCGGTGAGGCCTGGCACGAAGTCGGCGTTCCAAGACATCCCAAATGTGTTCTATAAGGATCAGGTCAGGACTTTGTGCAGGCCAGTCCATTACAAGGATGTTATTGTTGGTTAACCATTCCGCCACAGGCCGTGCATTATGAACAGGTGCTCGATCGTGTTGAAAGATGCAGTCTCTATCCCCGAATTTCTCTTCAACAGTGGGAAGCAAGAAGGTGCTTAAAACATCAATGTAGGCCTGTGCTGTTATAGTACCACGCAAAACAGCTAGGAGTGCAAGCCCCCTCCATGAAAAACATCACCACGCCATAACACCACCGCCTCCGAATTTTGCTGTTGCACTACACCCGCTGGCAGATGATGTTCACCGGGCATTCTCCATACCCACACCCTGCCATCGGATCGCCACATTGTGTATCGTGATTCGTCACTCCACACAACGTTTTCCCACTCTTCAGTCGTCCAGTGTTTACGCTCCTTACAACAAGCGAGGCATCGTTTGGCATTTACCGGCGTAATGTGTGGCTTTTGAGCAGCCGCTCGACCATGAAAGCCAATTTTCTCAGCACCCGCCTAACTGTCATAGTACTTGCAGTGGATCCTGATGCAGTTTGGAATTCCTGTGTCATTTCCTGAATAGATGTCTGCCTATTACACATTACGATCGTCTTCAACCGTCGGCGGTCTCTGTCAGTCAACAGACGAGGTCGGCCTGTAGGCTTTTGTGCTGCAAGTGTCCCTTCACGTTTCCGCTTCACAATCACATCGGAAACAGTGGACCTAGGGATATTTAGAAGTGTGGATATCTCGTGTACAGACGTATGACACAAGTTGCACCCAGTCACCTGCCCACGTTCGAAGTCCGTGAGTTCTGCGGAGCGCCCCATTCTGCTCTCTCACGATGTCTAATGATTACTGAGGTAAATGATATGGAATAACTGGTAGTAAGTGTCAGCACAATGCACCTAATATGAAAAACGTATGTTTTTTGGAGTGTAACACATAGTATATAAATATACGGGTGTGTTGCGGTTTGTAAGGCACAGGATACGTGATCGCTAGCTCTGCTGTATTCTACTTTCTAGTTTGCACGTTTCTTGACCAAATAAGGCTTGTATACTACAATAATAACACGTAGGGGACGTCTGCTGCCAACGTTCAACAATGTGCGCTGAACGGTGTGCTCCAAAAAATTCTTCTCTTCTGCACGCGCATTGCACACTGTCATCATATGTGTCCGCTCCCTTAGCAGAGTGGTCAGCGCGTCTCTCTCATGCAGCGGGCCTGGATTCGATTCCCGGCAGGGTCGGAGATTTTCTCCACTTGATGACTGGGTGTTGTGTTGTACTCATCATCACTTCATCATCATCGACTCGCGAGTCGCCCAATGTGATGTCAACTGAAAAGAAAGATTTGCAACTCGGCGGTCGAACTTTTCCAGGTGAGGACTCCCGGCCGTCAATGCCATACAACCATTTCATTTCCTCAGATCTGAGGCAGATTCACTACCTATCCTGATTCACAGAGTGCTCAACCGTCCAGTCCGCACGTTCTACGATAATACATGGACGCTTCACCTTGGATGAAGATCAGGACAGTAGAATATGATCAGCTGATCAGCTTCGACATATCCATGGGTCAGGACATAACACTCTACTCTTTGTTAAAGTCAGTGGATTCCCCGTTTGTGGCCCTTGTTATCGTTAAAGTGATTGCTCATTCGTCTCTGCTTCACTAACATACCCTCCGTACTGCATCACATGCCCATAACGCCACCAGGTGGCATTCCAACTTCCTGTGGGCAGAGGTCAAGACGTTTTGGCTCGTCGGTGCATTTCGACTGTTGCTACAAAATGTATCCTTACGAATTCGCCTACACGCAAGTCACCCAGTGTTATGTCCGCTGAAAAGACTTGCAACTCGGCGGCCGAACTTTCCCAGATACCTCTACGAAAAGAAAGAAAAAATGACGCACAGTTCTTCTCCTTTCCTTACCTCCCATTAAAATTCGCTCTGGGTAATTTATTAGACCGTGATTACATCTACAAAATAGATCTGAATAGGGCATCGAGTCTGAAGTATGTCGACCCAAACGATATGAGAAAGTGCGTTATTGATCACCAAAATGGTAATTTATTCCGCTATCTGAACAAACCCTAAATTAAAGAAATGGTAATCATAGTGCAACAAAACAGAAAGCGAGTGGTTAGAAGTATTTCTAACCAGTAATCACAGTTGAGTAAAATATTAGTTAAACTACAAAATAGTACTGTCGCCACATCTGAAAGAGGACACAATGTGTGTGAAGTTATGATTATAATTTTATTGGCCTATCAGTGGCATGAACGTCCATTTGCAGAAGGTGTTCGAAGTGATGACCATTGGTATCAAAGCAGTGTGCAATCTTCTTATCATGCATTGAGTGGTATTCTTTATCACTCTAGCACTTATCGAAGCACATGCTCTGACAGTTCTCCCTCGTGTGTCGTGCAAATAGTAAATATTCACCGAATACGGCGTATCCACTTAACGTGTCATTGACATGTAAACACCATTCCACGGTTTCGCAAAACAACACTAATAGGAACGGTAAGACTAGTATCGTCGGATCAAGTGAATATGAATGATGTATTCCTTCGAAGAACAGGTCGATATGCTTCTCATTTATGGAGAATGCCAGCGAAATTCATTGGGAGCTAGAGACTTATACGCTGAAAGATATCCTCAATATACTCACCCTACAAGTCGTACATTTAAATATGTGTATGATGAATTGAGAACAACTGGATCTATAACGCATCGGAAACATATCCGGCAAAGAAAAGTTACTAATGAGGAAACGGAAATTGGTACTCTTACCACTGTGGTTCGAGATCGTTGTGTTAGTTCACCTCAAATCGCAAGGAAATCTGGCATGAGCCACAGTAGTGTTGTTCGTGGTCTGCATCGCCATAAATATCATCCTTACCATATCAGTCTCCACCAAGAATTAACTGGTACGGATTGTATGCGTCGCATTGAATTCTGCCGATAGCCTCAACTTCAGATTCAGTGGGATGACACATTTATTAATTTGATTTTATTTACTGACGAGGTGACATTCTCGAACCATGGAAATGTTAATTTGCATAACATGCATTACTGAGCAACTGAAAATCCATGTTGGCTGCGGAAAGTTGCACACCAAACACCGTGGTCGGTGAATGTATGGTGTGGTATTCTGGAGGACAGTATTTTAGGCCCCTATTTCATAGAAGGAAATTTTAATGGTAGGAAGTACACCACATTCCTTCAAGAAATATTAGGTCTGTTACTGGAAGAAATACCACTAGGAACAAGGAACAGAGTGTGGTATCAACACGATGGGTGTCCAGCACATTTTTCGCTGATGGCTAGAAATGAGTTGCAGAGACAATTCCCAAATCGTTTTATTGGACGCGGAGGATATGTGACGTGGCCAGCTCATTATCCAGACTTGGCGCCTCTGGATTTTTTCTTGTGGGGATTCGTAAAAGACATTGTATATAAAGATCTTCCAACTACACCTGAAGATATGCGAGAGAGAAATATCAGAGTATGTGCTTCGGTAAGTGCCGATGTGATAAGGAATACCACTCAATCCATGATAAGAAGATTGCACACTGCATTGATACCAATGGTCATCACTTTGAACATCTTCAAAGACCTTACTGTTACACATCATTGGATTCGTCTCGATAGCCGCTGTCAGAAAATAAGTCGCAAAATATAGAATCCCATTTTAAAAAATGACCTTCATATCTCTGAAGCGACCGCACAAAAAACCAACGTCATATTATGGCCCCCGTTGTCCCATGCAACTTTTGTCCGACAAACTTTTCAGCTTCTGTCATACTTACGGAGTTATTCTTGGTGGCAATAGTTGGTGACTCATCCTGTATTCCCGCTGATGACATCAGTCAGTAAATGTGTGCAAGTAAAATTTCGAAAATCTGATTGTTACATCCTTCAAGTAGATTTTGACTCGTTTAATATGGTGTTAAGCTGTACATTAAATAAATCATTAAGTACTGTACGTAACAGACTTGTAATTGTGCTGCCTGACCTCACACTCACCCTTAGTGCCGTACATACTCTTAAACAGTGCATGTCAGATGTCGAAATATTACTTTTAGATGTCTTTCGTGGAAACATTAGTACTTTCAGATAAGAACACCGCGTTTGTTTCAACGCAGGAGATCTAGGGTCAAGTCACTGATGCACATACTAACTGTAATCACAAATTTAATCAAGTTCAAAAAAGATTACTGAAATTTGCGAAGTTGTACTGTTTCCAATAGCATTTGCAAACTTTTAGGTACAAAAGGCCTATTATTATTACCAAATTTTCGATTAATGAGTTAATTATTTCGAAGCAGTGTGAATTTCTGTATGAGAATAATTTACTTTTACTGCCTGACAACATAAATGAACTTTAAATAACCAATCACAGCGTGGCATTGAGAATATAATTTCACTAAAATCGTATTTCAGGCAATAATGGCTTGGTAAAATCATCAGCACTATTTAGAGTTACATTTAATACAGTAGCCCATACAATCAAAACACTGGCAAGCCCTTTACATGACTAACAGTATGCAGTGGTTTAATCTAACAATTCTGCTGTCGCAGACGCGCGGCCGTGGCTCGGCGTGGACAGTATTCCATCCTTCCAGTAGTGGTTCACTTCGCGATGCTATCGTTCCTTGCTCACGCTTCGACCGAGAGATTGTTATTGCTTTGCGTACTCTTCCGCTTGGACATTCTCGTAATTAGTAGCCAGTATACCGCGGCCCTTTTATCTCGCAGTGCGACTTGCAACCACAAGTGCTCGCTGCTCTACTGCCCCTTCCACCATACCAGTCCTACAGACTTCTGCGTGTCCTCTTTATAGCAGTTCTACCAGCCCCCCTCTCAAAGGCTACAATTCGACTTCTCCAAAGTCCTTTATTAAAATTCAAAAATTCTGCTTTGATGTAGCACTCAGACTATTTTAGCTTTAATAATATATTAGGGGCATAGGAAAGAAATGTCGTTTCTGCGTTTGTTATTTATAAGCTAATTGTGTACTTAAAGTCATAATTTCCGTTGTTTATCCAAGTGCATTGGACGCCCGTAAATGCGGAAGGTGGTTTTCTAAGTTTAAATCCGTTAACTCGTGTCGATGAGGACGACCATCAATTCAGACACTGGCGTGTTAAGGGCGGAAGTGGAAGCAAATGCGTGTCAAACAGCCGAGGAACCATCAAACACTCTTAAACAACCTTAGTCGGCCACCCAACAGTATTTACAGAACGAAGCTAACCAATCCACCACGTTCTACTTATTGCTTCACCAACACAATATAGAATCGGTTTTTGATCGCTTGTTCATTGGAGATGAAAAATAGGTCCTCTGTGATTTCTCAAAATGCAGTTGATTTCTCCATATCAATCACCACAAAATACAACTAAGCCAGGTTTACACCCAAGAAAGGCGCTTTTGTGTGTTTGGTGGAGTAATCGCGGGATCGTTCCTCCTGAACTGCTGAAACCTGGACAAACAGCGAAAACAGGCCTTCACTGTGAACAATTGGATCGAGTAAATCAATATTTAATTGAAAAGTGCCTACAGATTATCAACAGAAATGCGTTGTTCTGCCACGCGGTAATGCAAGACAGAATCGCGCCAGACGTACACTGGAAAAAACAACGAACTGGGATGCGAGATAGTGCTTCACCCACCATATTCGCCCGACACTGCGATATCGGATATTCATTTATTCCGACCGCTACAACGTTGTCTAAGTGTCAAAAAAGTGTTAAGCTTTGTATGATGTTCAAAATGCCATCTCCAGATATTTTATTCAAATACCAGTTGATTTGCATCGAGTGAGGTGGCGCAGAGGTTGGCACACTGTACTCTCATTCGGGAGGACGACGGTTCAATCCCGCCTCCGACCATCCTGATTTGGGTTTTTCGTGATTTCCCTAAATCGCTGCAGGAAAATGCCGGAATGGTTTCTTTGACAGGGCACGGCCGACGTCCTCGCCCATCCTTCCTTAATCCGATGAGACCGATGACCTCGCTGTTTGGTCTCTTCCCCCAAATCAACCAACCAATTGATTTTTATCGATCTGGCAGGGAGAATTTGCACACTAGATGACAAAAGATGGTTAATAACTTGGATGATTACATCATCGATTAAATATCTATTTGAATTCAATGTATAAAAATGACATTACTTTCCGGTCACCCTAGTACTAAATCCCTGAGGTTGCCAATGTATCCACTAACTTATTTTGTGTGTTTGAGAAGGAATAGTAAAAATTTATTAAGTTAGTTTGAATAAAACGTTCCATTTAACATGTGTCCAGTTTTTGTCGGTTACAGGGATACAGCTCGTTACAGAGGTAAGTTACCATTTCGCATGTTGGTACGCTAGCTGCTGTGTCTTTATCTGTCGACTGGCTTTTTTTTATTTTAAGAGCAAGTTGTGAAGATTTACTTCAATTTTTCAACTGTGATAGTTATTTGTTGGTCAGTTCTACTGTATCGCTTAAGCGTGCCTCGCACATTTACAAATGCTGAGAATACCGACATGGTGTTTGCGTACTAGTTTTACGATGTAAATACCGCTGCTGTTTGTAGAGGGTGCGATAGACGATGTTCTAACAGCAGAGTATCAGAGTCAAGAGATGTTCAGTGTGTTCAGAAAACTGTGAGACCTGTTGTAGTTCCCAGCAGTCATATTTCATCTCAACCTGCAAACGAACATAGTGTGGAAAAAGTGGAAGATTATTAAGTAGTCCTTCAACGAATACACGCAAAATTTCTACATGTATCGGTGTTCCACACACAAGATATGGCAGACATCATTTATCCACTTGTCCCTACCCTTATCGTTTTCAGCGGATTCAACACCTTCGAGAAAGAAATGAAGGTAGACGAATGTGAATTTTATGACTGAATAGTCACAGATCACTAGTTAATTCCGTTAAGCCACATGCACAAGTCACGATATCAATAACACTAGTATTCACTCCGATTGTCTGATGAAAATCCACATGCCTTTGTGCAGACACATTAACAATAAAGCTTCTCTGTAACTGTGACATGAAAGGGAATCAGCTGACTGGGCGTGTTGATGTTGCGCCACCACTTACTCTTACACACCCACATATCTCAGTCGACCACAATATTATAGCACGTGGGAGTGATAACGTTTCGGTCGTGGCTCCTTTCTTTTTTTTCTTTTTTTTTTTCAGTAGACTGGACTGATCTGATGTGGTCCTCCACGAACTACTCTCCTGTGCCAACCTTTTAATCACAGAAGTACTTGCAACCTACGTCCTCATTTATTGGATATATCCTGTTCTCTGTCTTCTTCTACGGTCTTTACCCTCTACAGCTCCATCTAGTGCTATGGAAATTATTCTCCGATGTCTTAACAGATGTTCTATCATCCCGTACCTTCCTATAGTCAGCGCTTTCCATACGTTCCTCCCTTCATCGAATCTGCGGATAACTTCCTCATTCCTTATTGTGTCAGACCACCTGATTTTTCAGCGTTCTTCTGCAGCACCACAACTCAAACGCCTGGATTCTCTTCTGTTCTGCTTTCCCCACAGTCCATGTCTCGCTACCATACAATGTTGTGCTCCAAACGTACAATCCCAGAATTTCTTTCTCAAATTAAGGCCAAGTCTGATACCAGCAGACTTCTTTTAGCCAGGAAAGCCCTTACTACCTGTGCTAGGCTGCTTTTTGTGTATGTCATGTGTTGCTTACGAGGTAGCAGAACTCCTTAGCTTAGTCCACTTCGTGACCCCTAATCTTGGTGTTAATTTTAGAAATTCCGATGGAATGTTATCCATCCCTTCTGCGTTATTTGATCTCAAGTCTCCCAGAGCGCTTTTTAATTCCTTTATGTCATGCCTATCGACTCCAATTTCTTCTTATAACACGTTATCAGACAAGTCATCAGACAAGTCCTCCCCGTCAGAGAGGTCTTCAATGTACATTTTCCTCCTATCTGCTCTGTATTCTGCGTTTAGCAATGGATTTCCCATAGCACTCATAATGTTACCACAATTGCTTTTAATTTCACCGAATCCTGTTTTGATTTTTCTGTATGCTGAAATCAGTCCTCTCTATGATCATTTCATTTTCGATTTCTTAATATATTCCTTGCAACCATATCGGTATCGTAATCCGCGTCGATGATGTGATGAAAACCACATCACTTTGTGCTGACACATTAACAGGAGGGCTTCCCTGTTATTATGATGTGATAGAGAATCAGCTGATTTGGACATATTGAGTTGTCACATCTTACTACAGTGTCCATTTATCTAGACTTTCTTGAAAAAGAGCTTCCAGTGTTTCTGGAAGACTTTCCTTTCGGTAAAGTATAGGTTTGTTCTTCCAACATCGTGGGTCACCTACACATTGTAGTCGTTAGGTGACACATAATCTAAAGGTAACATTCCCCCGAAGATCGATCGGTAGAAATGATAACGTTTCTTCCTCACCCTTCAGATGTTTGCCTGTGAGGATGACAAAGGCGAAGGGTACAAAAAAGGGATCAGATGGGCTGACCGGATTATGAATATGTCTGGCCCCCAAAAACAAACACCAAGACGACCTCAAAAGCATCGCAAATGATGTCTCACAGAATTCGAAGGAGCAGTTAGTTGGAGCTGGCATTTATTAAAGTTATCTTTGAATTTAATCATTTATTTTTGCTTAACACCTCCCCTGAATTTCGGTTACATTCTATGAGCTGTATCTCTGTAACCAATAAAAACTTGACATTCGTTATATGTAATTCCAATGTAATCCCTCCTAAAATATTAACTGCTGCTGTATGTGTAGTTTGTGTTATTTGGGACATGTCCGAAAGAACGACACCACACCTATATAAATATATACGGCTTTTAGGCCATTAAGATCATTTCAGGGCGAATTCACTCTCTCTCTCCTGAACTCTTGCGGGAATCCAGCGTGATGTAGCGTATGAAGGACCGGGGGGGGGGGGGGGGGGGGGTACTTACGTAGTAGTGTGCCAGAAGGTGGGAATTTGGGTCGCGTGGAAAGCGTGCTCGGATGGCAGAAGCTGCTAAGGCGATCACCCGCGTAAAACGGGAAATCCACTTTGTACACCCGATGACAAACTTTCACTTGTCACCACTGAATTCATTTGAATGCCCATTGTGGTCGATGTCATAATTTATTTCATTTTGTAATTTACTATTCCTCCTGAATTACGCTATACGTAGAGGGTGACAATTATTGAACTACATGAAAGAAAATGTAAGTTAGTTACAAACTATGGCGTGCATACATTTTATTCAACATGTAAACGTGACTACAGATATCCGGATTTAGGTTATGACGATGTGCCTGCTACTATTGGCGATGATGTGGCGCGGACGAATAGCGAAATTCTGCATGACCGGCTGAAGTGTCGGAACATCGATGCTGTAGAAGCCTGAAAGGCTGTTTTTGGCTCAGAAATGGTTTTGGGATTATTGCTGTACACCTTGCCTTTAACACAGCCCCACAAAAAGGAGTCGAATTTGTTCAGATCAACAGAATATGGGGGCCAATCGAGGCCCATGCCGAGTGGCCTCTGGGTACCACAGAGCCAGAATGCGGTCCCCGAAGTGTTCGTCCAGGACATCAACCAGTCTCCTGTCCCGATGGGGTCGATCTCTGTCTTGGACCACATCTTGTCGAAATAACGGTCACTTTGGATAATGGCGATGAAATGATACTCCAAATCCTTCACCGTTCGGTATTCATCAAGGAATATCGCACAGATTATTACGTGACTGGACACTGCACACCACACAGACGCCCGTTGAGGTGGAAGAGACTTCTCGATAGCGAAATGTGGATCCTCAGTCCCACAAAGGCACCAATTTTGATTAGCGCGAACCAGTCCAAATGAAAGTGGACTAAACCAGACCATTCGCATACTAATTCCCATCATGGCCCGCGGCCAATCTTGCAGTTTATACTTACTAATGCAAACCGTTCAGATATTATGACGATTTTATTTCATATTGTTCAGTAATTTTCACCCCGTACGCCACAGTATTTACACAGTATTCGAGCTCTTTAAATCAATAATAATCACAATCATACACGAAATATAAGGACAAAACGTAATATTTCAATAACTATGACTGTTGTAGTGTCACACACTGATAATGAAATCTGGTGATAATACACTACTGGCCATTAAAATTGCTACACCACTAAGATGACGTGCTACAGACGCGAAATTTAACCGACAGGAAGAAGATGCTGTGATACGCAAATGATTAGCTTTTCGAAGCATTCACACAAGGTTGGCGTCGGTGGCGACACCTACAACGTGCTGACATGAGGAAAGTTTCCAAACGATTTCTCATACACAAACAGCAGTTGACCGGCGTTGCGTGGTGGAACGTTGTTGTGATTCCTCGTGTAAGGAGGGGAAATGCGTACCATCACGTTTCCGAATTTGATAAAGGTCGGATCGCGATTGCTGTTTATAGTATCGCGACATTGCTGCTCGCGTTGGTCGAGATCCAATGACTGTTAGCAGAATATGGAATCGGTGGGTTCAGGAGGGTAATACGGAACGCCGCGCTGAATCCCAACGGCCTCATATCACTAGCAGTCGAGGTGACTGGCATCTTATCCGCATGGAAGTAATGGATAGTGCAGCCACGTCTCGATCCCTGATTCAACAGATGGGGACGTTTGCAAGACAACAACCACCTGCACGAACAGTTCGACGACGTTGCAGCAGTATGGACTGTCAGTTCGGAGACCATGGCTGCGGTTACCCTTGACGCTGCATCACAGACAGCAGTGCCTGCGATGGTATACTCAACGACGAACCTGGGTGCACAAATGGCAAAACGTCATTTTTTCGGATGAATCCAGGTTCTGTTTACAGCATCATGATGGTCGCATCCGTGTTTGGCGATATCGCGGTGAACGCACATTGGAAACGTGTATTCGTCATCGCCATACTGGCGTATCACCCTGCGTGATCGTATGGGGTGCCATTGGTTACACGTCTCGGTCACCTCTTGTTCGCACTGACGGCACTTTGAACAGTGGTCGTTACATTTCAGATGTGTTTCGACCCGTGGCTCTACCTTTCATTCGATCCCTGCGAAACCCTACATTTCAGCAGGATATTGCACGACCGCATGTTGCAGGTCCTGTACGGGCCTTTCTCGACTGCTGCCCTGGCCAGCACATTCTCCAGATCTCTCACCAATTGAAAACGTCTGGTCAATGGTGGCCGAGCGACTGGCTCGTCACAATACACCAGTCACTACTCTTGATGAACTGTGGTATCGTGTTGAAGCTGCATGGGCAGCTGTACCTGTACATGCCATTAAAGCTCTGTTTGACTCAATGCCCAGGCGTATCAAGGCCGTTATTACGTCCAGAGGTGGTTGTTCTGGGTACTGATTTCTCTGGATCTATGTACGCAAATTGCGTGAAAATGTAATCACATGTCAGTTATAGTATAATTTATTTGTCCAATGAATTCCCGTTTATCATCTGCATTTCTTCTTGGTGTAGCAATTTTAATAGTCAGTAGTGTACTAGTGCAGATGTCCACACGCTCAGGACAATACCTCTGGCCAACTCGAATCATTGATGCCAATTTATTTCCCCCGTGAACAATTACTAAAACAGCATTTCTAACGCGCAGGTCGCTTTACCTTATTAATTTAGAAAGCGCAGTTCGTCAACAAATTACTTATTGTCGTGCTTGTCCGCTTCCGTGCACTCGGTAATGCAAGGGCGCGTGCTGGAAGGCCATAAGTTATCACTCATCGAAAGGTGCACGAAATAGACTGCACTGCAGGCAGAGGGAAAGTTGGATTCCCGACCCTCGTGAAACTTCGGCAATAGACCTGTCCAAAGTTGAGGGGAGCAGCTATCTGTCAACTTCTTTCATTTCATTTAGTTCAGCAGGCCGTTAACACCCGGAGACTGATGTAGATTCGTTTCGGAAACAAGCTTTCTGTCAGCGCCAATCGTGTGCTTCCTCCTCGCAAAGTGAGGCGCAGCAACTTCTCGCGTGGCAAAATGGGGGCCTTCGGTCGGAGACGTCTTGTTCCTCCAACAACGAGCAGGCACATGCCGCAGTGACGCTTCATTCCGTAGCCCTTCCTCCCCGTTTCTCAACAAAATTACTGATGGCTGGTTGAAATTAAGCAATAATTTAAATCCAGATTACATTCTCTTGACAAAAATCTGATTACTTGAGACTATAGCTCAATTCTTTTGTCTTCGCGGTTCGCACATGCCCGCCCAGACGCGGGAGATTGCTGTGTTGCCAGTTGCACGCGCCAAGAGAAGCAGCGCCATAGTATAGTTCGCAAACTTACATTTAGGGGGCAGCACGTAGTTTATGAAGTAAAGCAACCATGGCCGCATTAACCCTTTCGCTGCTACAGAGACGTGCTCCACGCATTCCGTGCTGTGCGCGATTTTGTCATCACTGCACTGCTCGCCTGTGCAGGCACATGGTGTTTCGACTGCTTTGACACACTTTATCATTCGATTTCACAAAAACTATTTGGCCCAAACATTTGATTTTTACACATCTTCTTGACTGATACCTTCCCCCCATAAATGACTTAATTTTGTTTCGATGTTCAACGCAGTTATTGTGCAGCATTATATGTAGCAAACCATTGCATGAAATTTTGAAGAGTTTCCATGGCGTATACTTTCTGTATGGTCGAATTTAGTTGCCAATAGAAATTTCAAAAAATTACATTCAAACGAATAAAATTCATGAAGTGAGACACTTCGATATTGTTTTTAAATAAAGAAAATATTAAGCATCGAACAAGGTTTGAACTCAGAACCTTCCATTCAGCAACTAAACACTTTAACCAATACGCTAACGCAGTTCGTCGTTCATTAGGCGTCACGGAGGATTTTAAGACATCACGCAAAAATCGAGAAACACTGTTGGTATGACTATGAGTTACTCACGTTTCGTCTAAGTACAATAGGAAATAAACAGTTACCGCTGTTCTTTATTGCGAAAAAGCGGTTAGTGAGAATGATGCAAACACCTTTCCTTGGTATCGCCTGAATTAGGAGGCTTATTGCTTGTTAGGTTTAATTAATTAATAGAATACGAAGCAATTGGTATAAAGAATGCTTTTTCCAAACTTTCTAAAGAAGAAAGTCTGCTATCAAGACATTGCTTTTGTTCAATTACTTTATTTATGACTGAAAGTTTCTAAAACTGAAGATACTCGTCCGTGCTCTGCACTGCAGTCGAGGTCTGGCAACCTCGTTCTCTGTTCATTGGCTGACTGTGTTTTGTGATGTCAGATGCGCAGAACGAACCTAAACTCGGCCGCCGTCGTAAATGACGCACACTTTAGTTGTTGTTTTAACGCTATAATAGAGGACTGATATGGAACCTGCACTGCACTTATAGTATGTCTCCTTTTCATTTGGCTGCTCCTAATAGTAGACTTCTTTTGGCGACGAATTACTCCTTCTTCCTGTTGATCTCGACGACGTCGTTTCCAACAACGTGGAGAAAAATGCGATCAGTACACTGACGCTCGACTGAGAAATGGCGGTGTCGTTACCATTGGGCTATTCAGCTTCTCCTTTCTATTTTGCTGGCCGTCGGACGAGATGTTCGTCGCATCCCCCACAGTTCCCCAGCCTCCCTGCAACTCGCCCTTTGGACTCGAATGTGGACTGGCTCTCGACGCAGGTATGAATCTTTTATGAACGGCGCTTCCCTGTCACCCAGATGACTGATGATACGAAACGGACGCCCCATCGATCTGCAGGATTTTCGGCACGTCGCAGGAACGGGTAATTCATGTTTTATTTCTCGCCACCGAGTTCCTCTGCTAGCGACAGTTTGAAGGGGTGAGGTAGGGGGAGGGGGTGGGGGTGGCGAGAGGCAGCATCCGGCAGAGCTAAAATTCGCCACATCCCCAGTCAGCTAGTACTGCTCGGCTATTCGGTGCTGTGGCTTGAAGCGAAGTATAAAAACAAAATCCGTTCTCCAAATTTCAGCTGTATCTCATAGCGGAGTGACCAAAATGGCATATCCCTGAAAGGCTCTGCAGCCTGCCTTTGTCTACACTGCACAAAGCAATGACAAATCCTTCCGCACATCCTTATTGTATTGGTTTCAATGTACTGCGCAAGCTTCTATCGGTAGTCAGTGGAACACAAGTTTTAAGACACGTGTGGATAAAAATGCTATGTTAAGATCGCACATTTTCTTTACTGATTACCAGTTTTGGTTCGTTACCGAGCCAACTTCAGATAAGTCTAAAATTTTGTTCACTGTGTGACACTCATTACACTCTCGGGTGCTGCGAGCTGTTTGTTTGTGATCCGTCTATCACCTCGAATGAGAGTGTCTGCACGTTCCAGCATTGCAGCAGTGACAGATGTGAGCTGTCGGCAAGCACTTGGGAGATCAGACAGGCTTTCGTGATCTTGTTGCGATGATGACAGATGACTCCGCCCACGATGCCAGGTCTCCATAGACAGTCTGCAAGCACCTATGAATGTCTGTGAAGCACTGACATTCCGCCTGAGAATCTCAATGATGACTTCAAGTTTGGAATGCACTCCATTACAGACGCCATTTTGAAGGCTATGTACCGGGTGATCAAAAAGTCTGTATAAATTTGAGTACTTAATAAACCACTGAATAATGGAGATAGAGAGGTAAAAATTGACACACATGCTTGGAATGACATGGGGTTTTATTTAAGTTCACATAATGTCCGACAGATGGCGCTGGACAGTAAAACGTCAGTGACTGCGCATGCCAATCGTGTATAAAAGGAGCTGTAATGAGAGAGGAATCAGATGCGCCAGCAGTCGCAGCATGTTGACGTTACCAGAAAAGAAGTTTTTAGTGAAGCTGTATTATCAGAATTGGGAATTTTCTAGTTCAGCGTGACGCTCCTATCGCCATAGGAAGGGGATTCGAATGGGTAAAGGTCCGTTGAGAAATGCAGCCGGCCGTAGTGGCCGAGTGGTTCTAGGCGCTTCAGTCTGGAACTGCGCGACCGCTACGGTAGCAGATTCGAATTCTGCCTCGGGCATGGATGTGTGTGATGTCCTTAGGTTAGTTCGGTTTAAGTAGTTCTAAGTTCTAGGGGACTGATGACCTGCGATGTTAAGTCTCAAAGTGCTGAGAGCCATTTGAACCATTTTTTGAGAAATGCAGCTGTGGCGAGAATGATTTCGAAGTTTGAAGCCACGGGTGGTTTAGACGATAGACCCCGTAGTGGCCGACCGAGCACAAGGCGTAATGCTGCTGAGACAGTTCAGGAAGGAATGGAGACTGTAGCGGGTTCGTCTCTGCACGGGGAAGTCAGCGCTCGTGCAGTCGCACGTCGCACCGGCATTCCATACACTACTGTTTGGTTGGCAGTTAGGTGTACCCTCCGAAGCTATCCGTACAAAATCCATCAGCATCTTGAACTGTTACCTGGCGATTTAGTGAAGCGGAGGGCATTTGCGTTGTGGGCGTTTCAAAATATGGCGGAATATGACGATTGGTTGAGTAACGTGTTGTGGACCGGAGAAGCTCATTTCACGCTCCGAGGGACTGTGCACGCCCACAACTGCAGAATTTGGGCTACCGAAAATCCTGACTCCATTGCACAACGAGAAAGTCACTGTATGGTTTGGATATACCACATCTACCGTTATCGGGCCTTTTTTCTTCGAGGAAATGCGTGATTCTGGTTTTGTAACTGCTACCGTGACGGGTGAGACGTACGCCGATATGTTACAGAATCGCATCATCCCCAGCCTGGCTGATAAACACCTGCTGGAACGTACGATGTTTATGCAGGATGGCGCTCCATCCCATATTGCTAGACGCGTGAAAGATCTCTTGCGCGCGTCGTTTGGTGATGATCGTGTGCTGAGCAGCCAGTTTCGTCATGCTTGGCCTTCCAAGTCCTCGACCTCAGTACGTGTGATTATTGCCTTTGGGGTTACCCGAAGTCGCAAGTGTATCGTGATCGACCGACATCTCTAGGGATGCTGAAAGACAACATCCGACGCCAATGCTTTACAGTGCTGTTCACAACATTATTCCCCGACTACAGCTATTGTTGAAGAATGATGGTAGACATATTGAGCATTTCCTGTAAAGAACATCATCTTTGCTTTGTCTTACTTTTTTATGCTAATTATTGCTATTCTGATTAGATGAAGCGCCATCTGTCGGACATTTTTTGAACTTTTGTATTTTTTTGGTTCTAATAAAACCCCATGTCATTCCAAGCATGTGTGTCAATTTGTACCTCTCTATCTACGTTATTCAGTGATTTATTCAGTTTTCAAATTTATACTGACTCTTTGATCACCCGGTGATGATGATGATGATGAGCGTTTGGCGTCATTGGCCGGGAGGCCCCTCGCGGGGCAGGTCCGGCCGCCTTGGCGCAGGTCTTATTACATTCGGCGCCACATTGGGCGACCTGCACGCCGGATGGGGATGAAATGATGATGAACACAACACAACACCCAGTCCCTGAGCGGAGAAAATCTCCGACCCAGCCGGGAATCGAACCCGGGCCCGGAGGACGGCAATCCGTCACGCTGACCACTCAGCTACTGGGGCGGACTGATCACCCGGTGTAAAACCACCAACTATCGCAACTTATGAAACAATAGGAGCTAAAGTGGGAATATTGCACAATGTTCCAGAAAAAATTCCGAATGTTTTGCAACTGAAATTGGTCTCGAAAAATATGTTACATTACTTATTGAACAATCCTCGAACACGTGCTCAACACAGACCCCTGATGCAACCCTCCTTCAGCTACAATCCGGTCTGGTAACCGTACATTGCTTCTTACATTACTACTGGCCATTAAAATTGCTACACCAAGAAGAAATGCAGATGATAAACGGGTAACCATTGGACAAACATATTATACGAGAACTGACATGTAATTACATTTTCACGCAACTTGGGTGCATATATCCTGAGAAATCACTACTCAGAACAACCACCTCTGGCCGTAATAACGGTCTTGATACGCTTCGGAACTTCGTCAAACAGAGCTTGGATGGCGTGTACAAGTACAGCTGCCCATGCAGCTTCAACACGATACCACAGTTCATCAAGAGTAGTGACTGGCGCATTGTGACGATCCAGTTGCTCGGCCAGCATTGACCAGACTTTTCAATTGGTGAGAGATCTGGAGAAGGTGCTGGCCAAGGCAGCAGTCGAATATTTTCTGTATCCATAAAAGCCCGCACAGGACCTGCAACATGTGATCGTGCATTATCCTGCTGAAATGCAGGGTTTCGCAGGGATCGAATGAAGGGTAGAGCAACGGGTCGTAACACTTCTGAAATGTAACGTCCACTGTTCATAGTGCCGTCAATGCGAACAAGAGGTGACCGAGACGTGTACCCAATGACACCCCACACTATCACGCCGGGTGATATGCAAGTATGGCGATGACGAATACACGCTTCCAATGTGCGTTCACCGCGATATCGCCAAACACGGATGCGTCCATCACGATGCTGTAAACAGAACCTGGATTCATCCGAAAAAAATGACGTTTTCCCATTCGTGCACCTATGTTCGTCGTTGAGTACACCATCACATTCGCTCCTGTCTGTGATGCAGCGTCAAGGGCAACGGCAGCCATGGTCTCTGAGCTGATAGTCCATGCTGCTGCAAACGTCAAAATGGTTCAAATGGCTCTGAGCACTATGGGACTTAACTGCTGTGGTCATCAGTCCCCTAGAACTTAGAACTACTTAAACCTAACTAACCTAAGGACATCACACACATCCATGCCCGAGGCAGGATTCGAACCTGCGACCGTAGCGGTCACGCGGTTCCAGACTGTAGCGCCTAGAAACGCACGGCCACTCCGGCCGGCGCTGCAAACGTCGTCGAACTGTTCGTGCAGGTGGTTTTTGTCTTGCAAACGTCCCCATCTGCTGACTCACGGATGTAGTCGTGGCTTCACGTTCCGTTACAGCCATGCGGATAAGACGCCTGTCATCTCGACTGCTAGTGATACGAGGCCGTTGGGATCCAGCACGACGTTCCGTATTACCCTCCTGAACCCACCGATTCCATATTCTGCTAACAGTCATTAGATCTCGACCAACGCGAGCAGCAGTGTCGCGATACAATAAACCGCAATCGCGGTAGGCTACAATCCGACGTTTATCAAAGTCGGAAACGTGATGGTACGCATTTCTCCTCCTTACACGAGGCATCACAACAACGATCCACCAGGCAAAGCCGGTCAGCTGCTGATTGTGTATGAGAAATCGGTTGGAAACTTTCCTTATGTCAGCACGTTGTAGGCGTCGCCACCGGCGCCAACCTTGCGTGAATGCTCTATAAAGCAAATCATTTGTATATCACAGCATCTTCTTCCTGTCGGTTAAATTTCGCGTCTGCAGCACGTCATCCTCGTGGTGTAGCAATTTTAATGACCAGTAGCGTAAATAGCACAAAAATTATTGCCACTAGTATATAAACATTGCAGTCAGTTTCCTTCAGTTTTCGCATTAATTCCGAACACCAGCGACCATTGCAAGCTAGGGATTATTGTAGCACATGCGCGTTATCTGACGGCGAATGGCTACATGGAAACGGTCTCAGGCAGTGAGCGATAAATCCCTACAGGTCACACAGGGGCGAGAGCTGTGACACTGCGGCAGGACAGGAGTGCCGTTTCCCACGGGGGAGGAAGGCCTTTCAGGTGGGAGGTGAGTGGCAGGTGGAAGCCGGCACTTCCCCCCATTAACGGCGCCTCGTGGGCCGACGTGCGGCGCGGGTTGCCGCCCTCCGCGGCGCTCCGGCAGCCGGCATATATCTGCGTTATCGCGGCCGGCCGCCGCCCCGTCACGCCGCGTGATCGATGTGCGGCCTCTGCGGCTGCGGCCGTCGGTCTGTCCTCGCCTCCCGACCGCCCGCCGGCTCTAAGCCAGTGCTCTCCGCTCCCATTCCCAACTCAAGTGTCCCACGGGCAGTAGGTCCATATCGAGAACCCACGCAGCACCACTCCCTTGTCATATACGGACAGGTGTATAGTTTCAGCAGGTAGCAAAAAGTTATCTTTCGTGCAGAAAAATGTGTATATTTGTGTGTGCTTGTGTGTCAGTAGAATCCAACAAAATTCAATCTTAGGTCCACAACTGTGTATCGTACACAGGGTGTCCCACGGTAGGGTGTCCAAAAAGTCTTTCCCTGATTACATAAATTGATAACTCAGGCTAGAAGTAAGATACAAATATGAAACTGGTGTGTAACTGTTTAGAAACTATCAAAGTTTTTTTCACACATCAGTAAACTTCCACATGAGCACCCTTGGTAGCACGTAGCACATCTAGGCGATATTCAGTTTCCGTTCACACATTAGCCAACATCACTGGAGGGATCGATTCTATGACTATGGTTATCCGTTGTCGCAGGGTTTCAAGATCTGGTACACGTGTTCCCGCCGCGGAAGTCGAACACCCGCCAGAACAAATGGACGTGGTCAGCCCATAGAGGGCTCCGCCTTCGTGGCGGCTCGTCCGCGCGGCGGCTCTCGCGCAGCGAGGGCGCCACCGCTAAGCCACGTGCCGACCGCGGCCAATAGCCGCTCCCTCCGGTTTCGTATATAGGGACCCGCTCTGCCTTAGTCCAGTTCTATCCACAATTCAAACTCCCGTACTTTCTACCCCTCTGCCGGCGTGCCCCAAGGTTCTGCCCTTTCCCCCCTCCTCTATCTCCTGTACACTGCTGATACGCCCAAACCTCCCCCTCCTGTTCATCTTCTCCAGTTCGCTGATGACACCGCCTTCCTAGCCCTTTATCCTACCCTTCAACGGTCCCAACGTACCCTCCAAACCCACCTTGACCAATTCACAACTTGGTGCAACCAGTGGTTCCTCCGTGTTAATCCCTCCAAGACCCAGGCGATCATCATAGGCCGCACCACCAGCTGCTTCCGCCTCCATGATTTCTACCTTACCATTTATGGCCGTCCTATACACCTCACTCCTACCCTCAAATACCTTGGCTTCACACTCGACCACCACCTCACCTGGACTCCCCATCTCCTTACCATCCAAAATAAAGCTCACAACCGACTCCGCCTCCTGAAACTCCTGTCCGGCCGCACGTGGGGTCTGCATCCTTCACACCTACAAATCCATAATCCGCCCCATCCTTCGTTATGCCAGCGTCGCTTGGATTTCCACCCCTCCCCGGTTCTATAAAGCCCTCCAAATCCTCGAACGCCATGTGCTCCGTCTCGCCTTCCGCATCCGCCTTCCGTCCCCCATGCGCATCCTCTACGACCTCATCCCCTTCCCCCACCTTCTCCTTTTCCTTGAACACATCTGCACTCTATATATTGTCCGCCGCCTTGATCCCCCTCACCCCCTGGTGTCTCCCTTCCTCTCCATCCCCAACCAGTTGCCGTGCCTTTACCGTTGTGTCCATCCCTCTCTCCATCTGCACACCCTCCATCTCCTTTCCCAACACAACTTCCACCGTCTACCCCTCCCGGATGATGAGCTTCGCCCTGACATCTACCCTTCCTACCAACTCTAACCCCCTCTTCCTGCCTCCTCCTCTGGGCTCCCTCTCCTCCCCCTCCCTCCTTCTAAGCGGCTTCCCCCTCCTACTCCCCCTCCATCTCTTGTGCCTCCTTTCAGTGTCTCTGCGCTCCCTCCTGCCCTGTCTTCCCTTTTCCTCTCCCACCCCACGTGTCTCCTGCCTCTTCGTGAACCCACGGTTGCCCCTCCTCTCTTCATCCCGCCGCTTCCCCAGCTGCCCCTTGCTCTCCCCTCCTTTTCCATCCTCTCTGACCTTTCCCTCGGCAGGTCCCACCTGCTAGTTTTATTCTTCGTCGTGTGTGCTCCAAGTGGGTTTTAAGTGTGTTATTTCGGAGTGTTTTTAATACTGTGGCCAACTTTTAACCTGTGCATGCGCATTCAGTATATTCTCTGTGTTTTCAGAATCGCCAACTGTGTTTTTTTTTTAACTTTCTGGTGACTTTTTTAACTGTCCCCCATGAACGTCTACATGTCAGTGTATTTTTACCTCCATTTACTCCCCTTACTCTGTTTTATGTTCCCCTTTTTTATCTCCTTATGTATGTATCATTTTATTCTTGTTTTAGTTGTCGTGTCACTCGGCTGACGAGCGGCGGATCATGCAGCTAATAGCCCTCACCTGCCCATATGGGGCAGGGGAATGAAATCACAATAAAGAAAATAAAACTTAGTCCAGTCAGTCTGGTACTCGCTCTGGCTTGCGTTTCTATCTCGGCGGTAATGCGTTCTGGTCGTTGCTCGTTGTTGACATTTGCCTGGCTCTGGTTCCGAGTGGATTTACTGTTGGTGTTTGGTGTTGTGGTTTCCACAAGCCTCCGTTGTTTATATCTTCCTAGTTGTGGCGGTCATAGTCGGTCGTTGTCGGTTGTCGTTGGTCTGTCGCTCGACTCGTCCTTGTGATTATCCGGTGGTGTGTGCTTCACTGCCGGCGGCTTCCCCGCCTGGCGGCTCCGATCCGCAGCCTAAGGTGGTCCCGCGGTTGGTTTTGGTTACTACAGGTAGACCTCGTTCTTGACGTAACCCCATAAAAAGAAGTCCAATGGGGTTATGTCAGGAGAGTGTGGAGGCCAAACTGTTGGCCCATCATGACCAATCCACCGCCCAGGAAAGGTCATATCGAGATAGGCACGGACGTCCAAATGCCAGTGAGGCAGTGCACCGTCTTGCTGAAACAAGACATCGGGGTGATACTGAAGCAGCTGAGGAACAGCATACAGTTGCAACATTTCCAGATACACTGCAGATGTGATGGTAGCCTCAACGAAGAAGAATGGCCCGACAATTGGATCGTGCAATAGCGTGCACCAAACATTCACCTTTGGACTGCCTCTGGTGCACTCCATGACCTCGCCAGGGATTTGTGAACCCCAAATGCGCATATTATGGCGATTCACTACTCCACTGACAAAAAAAGGCAATTCGTCTGAGATAACCATCATTGTCCTCAATACGTGATAGCATTTCGACTGCAAAGTCATATCGACGTGTACTGTCACTGGGCAACAATGAAAGTGGAAATTTACTGATGTGTGAAAAAAACTTTGATAGTTTGTAAACAATTAGACACCAGTTTCATATTTTTATCTTACTTCTAGCCCGAGTTATCAATTTATGTAATCAGGGAAAGACTTTTCGGACACCCTGTAGATCAATATACATGAAGGGGACAGAATGTTCATTTGAGACAAACCAGGTCCATCATTTCTGACTGTTAACAATATACATCAACATGTCTTGTCCATGTCCTATTTTTCTACTTTGTATCCATCATGTTCTATGGCCATACAGTAAAAATGAAAAAAGCTGGCATACTATGCTTACTTTTATTCCATACTGTCATATGGGATTATTTTTTGGGGTAATTCATCAAGCCAAGCTCAAGTTTTTTAGGCACAAAGGAGTGCAGTAAGAGTTATATGTGGTGTGAACTCAAGAACATCCTGCAGAAGCCTGTTTAGGGAACTAGGGATACTAACTATTGCTTCCCAATATATTTATTCCTTAATAAAATTTGTCATTAAAAATGTATCACTTTTTCAAACCAACAGCTCAATTCAAAGAATCAATACTAGAAATAAGAATAATCTTCAAAAATGGCTCTGAGCACTATGGGACTTAACATCTATGGTCATCAATCCCCTAGAACTTAGAACTACTTAAACCTAACTAACATAAGGACATCACACAACACCCAGTCATCACGAGGCAGAGAAAATCCCTGACCCCGCCGAATAATCTTCACAAGGATTTAAAGTCACTTAGTCTTGTACAAAAAGGCGTGCATTATTCAGGAACACACATTTTCAATAACTTGCCAGCAGCCATAAAAAGCTTAACAACCAATGAAATTCAGTTTAAGAGCAGCCTAAAGGACTTGTTGGTGGCCAACTCCATCTACCCCATTGACGAATTTCTCAGTAAAACCAACTGATTTGTATATATATATATATATATATATATATATATATATATATATATATATATATATATATATATATATATATATATATAACTTCTGTACAATTTCAGTGAAGTAATGTGTTCATTGTAAATAAGTATTGTAGTAGTTGTATTACACGTTTGTTACCTCATAAATAAAAAATAAATAAACTTTTTTATTTTAAATTCAGTCCATTAGTATTTGTAAAACGCCTCTTTCATATAGTGTTCATTAAAAAATGACGATCATTCCACTTTGGACCTGTGGAACGGTACATGAGCTTATTTGTTTTAGTTGTAGATATTTGTCATGTGTTGTTGTTTTTCTGACATGTTCTACTGCACGTATTCCCTGCTCGTAAAAGCTCTTGTCCTGTAGGCGTAGTGATGTTTTCACTGCATGACTGACACTTTCGTCCCCCATAACGGTCCGTGAAGGCCTCTCCGTCGGTCTTAAATCGCTCCAACGATTCGGATGAAATGGTCTTTCTCTGAGTCTTGTGGTCCGCTGTAAGCATTCGTGGAACCCATAGTGAGCATCTCTTTGAATATCCGAGAGTCTCGATCGTGGCAGAAGCACTTTTGATGCTGACACGCAACTTTAGAGCCAATTGTCGAGTTTTGATGCGCCGGTCGGCAAGAATAATGGCATCTGCACGATTCAGCAAGCCAGGAGCAGTGGCTGTGACAGGAAGTATCGGGCGTGACATACATACATCCATACATACATACATTAATCCCTGTTTCATAGATTATGACTATGACATTTCATAATGATGTGGAACATGTCGCTTTAAAATAAGTTATCTTTACACAAAATAATATTTTTTTTTTTTACAGTTACTACTTCATTTCTAAGAATTCATTTAGTAGAAGGAATTGTCATTCCGAAATTCTTTAAATTTGCTTTTGTATGTTGGTTGGCTATCTGTCAGACTTTTAATACTATTGGCAAATGACCAAAGATTTTTGTGGCAGCATAATTCACCCCTTTCTGTGCCAAAGTGAGATTTAATCCAGAATAGTGAAGATCATCCTTTCTTCTAGTGTTGTAGCTATGCACTTCACTGTTATTTTTGCATTGGGATGGTTATTAATGACAAATTTCATAAGCGAATATATGTATTGCGAAGGTACTGTGAATATCCCAACTTCCTTAAATAAATGTCTGCGAGGTGATCTTGGGTGGGCTCCAGCTATTATTCTGATTACACGCTTTTGTGCAATGAATACTTTCTCTCTTAATGACGAATTGCCCCAAAATATGATGCTATATGAAAGCAGTGAATGAAAATAGGCATAGGAGGCTAATTTCCTGATACGTTTATCACCAAAATGTGCAATAACCCTAATAGCATAAGTAGCTGAACCAAACCATTTCAGCAGACCATCGATGTGTTTCTTCCAATTCAATTTCTCATCAGTGCACACACCCAGAAATTTTTAGTATTCTACCTTAGCAACAGACTTCTGTTCATAGTTTATATTTATCAATGGACTTACGCCATTTACTATAAAGAATTGTATAAACTGTGTTTTCTCAAAATTTAGTAGGGGTCCATTTGCAGAGAACCACTTAATAACTTTGTGAAAGACATTATTTGCAGTTTCCTCAGCTGATTCTTGCTTGTTGGGTGTGATTACTATACTTGTATCATCAGAAAAAATAACTAGTTTTGTATCTTCATGAATACAGACTGAACCCTGAGGGACACCTTTCTTGATACCCCTCCAGTTAGAGGACTCTACTGATTTTTGCAGACTATCTGTACTGTTAATTTCAACCTTCTGCATTCTTCCAGTTAAGTAAGAATTAAACCGTTTGTGCACTGTCCCGCGCATACCACAATACTTCATATTATCTAGAAGAATTTCATGATGCACACAATCGAAAGCCTTTGAAAGATCACAAAAGATCCCAGTGGGTGTCGTTTGGTTATTCAGTGCATTTAATATTCGATCAGTGAAAGCATATATATATTTTTTGTTGAAAAGCCATTCTGAAAACCAAACTGACATTTTGTTAGTACATCATTTTTACAAATATGTGATGCTGCTCTTTAATACATTACTTTTTCAGAAATTTTGGATGAAGCTGTCAAAAGTAAGATTGGGCGGTAGTTGTTAGCATCAGATCTATCCCCTTTTTATGCAATGGATTAACAATAGCGTGTTTCAGTCTATCTGGAAAAATGCCTTGTTTCAATGAGCTACTACATACGTGGCTGAGAATCCTACTTATTTGTAGGGATCGAGCTTTTAGTACTCTGTCGGAAATGCTATCAATTCCATGGGAGCTTTTACTTTTGAGTGAATTTATGATTTTTCTAATTTCAGTAGGAGAGGTGGGTTGAATTTCATTTTATCAAGTTGGATAGGTATTGCCTCTACCATATACTGCCTTGCATTCTATAATGAATAGCTGGGTCCTGTTTTCTCTACAACGCTTAAAAAATTGTTATTAAAAATGTTTTCTACTTCTGACTTCTTGTTAAAATTTTTATTGTGTTTGATAGAAATACAATCTTCCTGTGCTCTTGGTTGCCCTGTTTCCCTTTTATAATATTCCAAATTGTTTTAATTTGATAATCTCAGACAGAATGCACATACTTCTGGGCTTTCTAATAACTTTTATTAATACAGTGCAGTAGTTTTTATAATGTTTCACTATTTCGGGATCATTATTCCCCCTAGCTACAAGATATATTTCCGTTTTCTGTTTGCGAGATATTTTTATCCCATCATGGCTGATCATGGAGCTCTGTTTCTGAATTTCCTGAGGCTTTACGCTCTTTACCCGTCGCCCAACTGTACTCTTATCAACCGCAGCATCGCCATACACTGCACACAAACGTTTATGGATGTTCACCACGGTTTCTTTTTCTGCTCGCAAGAATTCAATAAAAGCACGCTGCTCGCAACGTGAGAAGTATGTAAACGCCATTTTGACGCTGTACTACGGCTCTGCCATCTGCCATAACGTGCCGAAACTTCGCTAGCGAACAGAACAAGTATCAAATGTGAAGCACCAACAAGGACGTTTATCTATGTACATTAATGGCTATTTACAAAATGTGGGGCATTACTCATTGAACGACCCTCATACATGTGTTTTTTTTTATCCAACCAACGCTAACTTCCAGAACAAAATAACTCCTATTCCTTTTGAAACCTCGACTATGTCACTTCATAGTCCACTCGAGCCTAAAGATCCGAGTCACATATACCAGTAGGGATCCCTTTCAGCCAAGAGTACCTGATGAAAATCCAGTGACTTGGCATTCACTGCACTGAAACAGCTACTCACTTTGAGTGAAACACTAGGTCAGTACAAATTACAGATCTTTGCGATCTTTTCCGAAACTTTACGATCCAGCTGTGACCCCCCCCCCTCCTCCCAAATGGACTGCGAATTCAGTTCAAATGAGGTCATTGCTGAAGACCGTACAGTTCAGAATCGGTAAGCCAATAAGGCAAAGCCGCCATAATCACGTGAAGCAATCGTCCCACCAACGCATCAGCTTGAATATATCCGTTAAAAATACTGCACCCTGCTGTGCGGAGAAATCTATAACAGCCTGCTGCATCCTCATCCGACAGGGATCCTTCACCTTTCAACGCCTTTCTTAAGAGACTGATGGCGTGCGTGATAATTGCATGGGGGAGAAATCAGGACCACAGGGTGCATGCTCGAGTGTCTCCCACTTTAGCTGGCCTAACTTTTGCGTTATGACATTTCTGATATGGGGACGTGCGTTATCATGATACATCAGCACCTTTTGTTGCAGTTCTTCCAGACGTTGTACCATAATTGCATGCCGTAGTTTCTCCAGAATAGTGCAGTACCATTCCACAGTGATAGAAATCAATGAGCAATTGGCCTGGTAATCAAATAACAAGGTGACAATCACTTTTCCAGCAGATGTCTGCTGTTGAATTTCTTGGGACAGAACTTGGCACACTCTTACACAACTATGGTTTTCGACACACGTTCTGCCCCATAGACTTCTTCATTCTCTGATAGATGTCTACTGGTGTTTGTCCTTCGGCAGCCAAGAAATGAATAACAGCACGCTGGCCCTCTTAGGACGCATTGGGTAATAATGTCCCCATAGATCAAAATAGATCACGTTTACGCAATTACCACAAACACGCCAGAAAGGCATGAATGCCTGCTGTATTATGCATAGCTATCAAAGCATGCGAAATACTACTACACATATATTTTGTAGCTTTTTAGCAAATTGTTGACAGTTTTTTCGAATTTTTAATCGAAACTAGAATACAGAATAAATGCATGAATAAACCTACCACTAATATCATTTCGTCCCAGAATACTATAACATCCTCGTTTATTATTAATAGTTGTATGTAGCTATTTTTATTTTTCTGTGAACAGTGTATACCTCTACATGGTTAGTCGCTTTACGATTCACAAAACAAAGTAGGAGAACACAAACGACTAAAAATGCTATAATCTTGAACAGAATTCAATTAAAATACCATCTGGTAGACACATATTCAAAAAGAAAATAATAAGATCTTTAATTTATCATATCGAGAATAATTGTAACAACGAAGTAGCACCTTCCACATAACATTTCACGTACTGAGCTTCCTCCAACTTGTTAGAAATCTATTTTTATTCCTAAAGTCACACATTAACTCATTATAATCTTCGTCGACTCTCAAATGCAGTTCACCAGCCCAGCATTTACACAAATAGCACTCAATCCAACCGTCACCATCTTCAGACTGTGAACAGGTACTTCGTTACCGTCATCACTGTCGTCCAGACATGCCATTATTTTGGTTTAAAGAGATCCAGTTCTTCTCTTCCAGCAATGAGTTTTTGTGTGGTCTGCGAGTCAGGACTGTAGCAACCAGCTAACTGTGTTGACGTACAAACATCAAATAAACCAGAAAAAACTCCTGAGAAGAAGTATGCAGACATTGACGACTTCCACTATAGTAATTATCCTACCAGAAATAAAATCGAAAATACTGGAGAAAGTCGAAGAAGTTTCTAACCCTTCTTCCACCACGGTGTAGTAGTCGTACCAGTGTGGAACAAAGTCCATTAAAGCATACAGTGTATGTAACTCAGACACGTCACAGCCAGACAACAATGGGGCTAAAAGTGACAAGACAATAAACGAGGAACTCGCCTCCCGCCCCCACTCCTGCACCCACCCTCTATAGCAGCCAAACAAATAAACAAGAAGCAGGATATGCGCACCACTCGTTAGCAGTAACTCCCACTACCACCAATAATGCACGGATGTGACAAACGTCATGCGATAGCGACATGCAAATCTACAGATAGCGGTAGTATGACATACACTAGATATGAAAGGACAGTGCATTGGCGGAGATGTCATTTTTCACTCAGGTGATTCATGTGAAATCGCCAAACGACGGGATTTAACAGAATTTGAATGCATAATAGCAGCTGGAGCATTCCTCTTCGGAAATCGTTAGGTAATTCAGCATTCCGAGATCCATAGTGTCAGGATTTCAATACTGGATCACCTATCTCTTCTATATCGCCTACTGTATCTTCTTCTGTCTCTTCATCAGCCAAGTCTTCGCCCTCTTACAGGCCTTCAGTGTACTCTCTCCACCTATCCGCTCTTTTCTCTGCATTTAAAAGTGGAATTCCCATTCCCCTCCTGATCTTACCACCCTTGCATTTAATTTCAGATAAGATTGTTTTAACTTTTCTATGTGCTGAGTCAGTCCTTCCAACAATCATTTTTCGAATTCCACACGTTTTTCATGCAGCCATTTGCCTTAGCTTCCCTGTATTTCCCATTTCTTTCATTACTACACGATTTGTATTTCTGTATTCCTGAATTTCCCTCAATATTTTTGTACTTCCTTCTTTCATCGATCAACTGAAGTATTTCTCCTGTTACCCAACATTTCTTCGCAGTTACCTGCTCTGTACCAAAATTTTCTTTCCAGCTTCTGTGATTGCCCTTTTTAGATATTCCAGTCCTCTTCCATTGTACTGCCTACTGAACTATCCCTTATTGCAGTATCTATAGCCTTAGAGAACTTCAAGCATATCTCTTCATTCCTTAGTACTTCTGTATACCACTTATTTGCGTATTGATTCTTGCTGATTAATATCTTAAACTTCAGTCCACTCTTCATTACCACTAGATTGTGATCTGAGTCTATGTCTACTCCTGGATACGCCTTGCAATCCAGTATGGAATTCCGAATCTCTGCCTGACCATGATTTAATCTAACTTAAATCTTCCCATATCTTCCAGCCTTTGCAAATATACCTCCTCCTCTTGTGATTCTTCAATGAAGTATTTGTTATTACTAGCTGAAATTTATTACAGAACTCAATGAATCTTTCTCGTCTCTCATTCCTAGTTCAAAGCCCATATTCTCCTGTAACCCTAAATTCTCCTCCTTACCCCACAACTACATTGCAATCCCATAAGACTATTAGATTTTCATCTCCTTTTAGGTACTGACTTACTCGTTCAACGTCGTCATAAGCTTTCCCTATCTTCTGTCTTCAGCTTGTGACGTCGACATGTACACCTGAACTATCGTTGCCGGTGTTGATTTGCTGTCGGTTCTGATGAGAACAATCCTATCACTGAATGTGCACAGTAACTCACTCTCTGCCCTACCTTCCTATTCACGACGAATCCTACTCCCATTATATCATTTTCTGCTGCTGTTGATATTATCCTATTGTCATCTGACCAGAAATCTCTTTCTTGTCTCCATTTCAGTTCACTGACCCCCCACTATATCAAGACTGAGCATTAACATTTACCTATTCAGATTTCCCAGCTTCCCTACCACGTTCAAACTTCTGACATTAACCGCCCAGACTCGTAGAATGTTATCCTTTCGTTGATTGTTCAGACTTTTTCTCGTGGCCACCAACCCCTTGGCAGTCCTCTCCCAGATATTCTAATGGGGGACTATTCCAGATTCTTTTGCAAATGGAGAGATCATCATGATACTTTTCAATTGCAGGCCACATGTCCTGTGAACACACATTATGTGCCTTCAACGCAGTGGTTTCCATTGCCTTCAGCATCCTCATGCCGTTGATTATTGCTGATTATGTCGTCTTTAGGGGCAGTTTCCAAAGAGCCAGAGAAGCCCTGAACCTCTATTTGCTCCTCCGCCCTCTTTGACCAGGCCGTTGGCAAAATGAGGGTGGCTTCTTATCCTGGAAAACTTCAGATGCCACTGCTGATGAGTTTTGGGCCCTCACTGATTGGAGAAGTGAGGCCTGTTGAGATGAATCCCGATTTCAGTTGGTAAGAGCTGGTGGTAAAGTGCGAGTGTGGCGCAGACCACAAGAAGCCATAGACCCAAGTTGTCAACAAGGCACTGCACAAGCTGATGGTGGCGCCATAACAGTGTCAGCTCTGATTGCATGGAATGAACTGGGTCCTGTGGTTCAGCTGAACCGATCATTAAATGTAGATGGTTATGCTCGGCTGCTTGGAGACCATTTGTAGCCATACATTCACTTTATTTTCCCAAACAGCAATGGAATTTCTATGGAAGACAATGCGCCATGTTACCGGGCCACAATCGTTCGTGATTGGTTTGAAGAACATTCTGGACAATTCGAGGGAATGATTTTGCCACCAGATCGCTTGATATGAATCCCATTGAACATTTATGCGACTTAACTGAGAGGTCAGCTCATGCGCAAAATTCTGCAACAGCAACACTTTCGCAGTCTGGACGCCTATAGAGGCTGCATGGTCCAATGTTTCTGTAAGGGACTTCCAACGACTTGAGTCCATACCACGTCGCGTTGCTGCAGTACGCTGGGAAAAAGGAGATTCGACATGATATTGAGATGTATCTCAGTGTAATGTGGAAGTACAAAGAGAGGAGGAAACAATATTTGCTATCAGTTTGAAAGTCACACTGCACCGAATATCATATCCCCCATGAGAGAAGTCGATGAAATTTCTGACTACCCTTTTAGCTACACCATTTGTATGAAATTCCAAGTTTGTCATAATAACACTTGTGTCCTCTGCAAAGAGAACAATTTTTGTGTAGCGACAAATTGTAGGTATATATCAAGAAAAGCAGTGGACCCAAACCCCACCTCCCCCATTCCCAACACACACAGTACATGATCTCAGTGACATTCGAACTTCATCCCTTTTTGTGGAGACTGGAGAACTACCTTACGCTTCCTACTTTCTAGGTATGAAGTGAAACATTTCTGAACCTTTTCCCTAATCCCACAACGTTCCAATATATGGGAAAGTATTGTACGGTGTACATTTTTTAACAAAACAAACAAACTGCTTGCTGTTCTCAACATGTCGTTAAGCCCTGCTAGTTCCTCATACACACGAAATAATAAGTAATATTTCGTGTGAATACTCCCTTTCTGAAGCCTGTAACGTGACATACACCTCTAGCATTACTTTTCCTCAATAGTTGTCGATACCAGTATTATTTTTCGAATTTTGGACAGGTCAGTATTATCTCAGTTGCTTTTCTGAGAACTTTAATACAATTTTATACCCAGTATGTTATATGTCTGGCTAACATTTATGAAAAGGAATTACTTTATAAAATATTGTATTTTCGATGTTATAATCCATAATTACTACCAAATGTACAATTAAAATTATTTTTAAAAGCATTTGAAATTGCGAATTATTTGCACACTTAAAATTTCTATTATTGTTTACACAATCCAGTACTGTATAACATGTTTTTTTATGGATTCATTTATCAAATCGAAATTAATGATATAACGAAAGCTAGTAGGAATTCATTTGTTAAGAAAAATTGTAAACCCTTTGGAATATTGTTGTTTCCGCAGAGTATTAGGGTCGATAGCTTTCCTCTGATGTGATCGACATATTTTTGTATATTAAGTGCGAACAACGTGATTTCGGCTTTGTTAATGTGAAAAATCAAAATACTGTTTGACGCACTAAAATCTGAGAAAATCAATGGAAAATATATTTACGCAAAAAATTCTGCAACAACTGTTTCCAATTTATTTATTCCAAATCAACCATTAGGACCTGATGTTAAATTTTCACCTTCAAGAATCGGACCCCTAGACAAGAAGAACTGGAGCCATCTCAACATGACAAGCTAAGTAACCCTAAAAGTTTATTGTAATCTCCACTCCTCTCAAATCTTCATAAAAGACTTTGCTCATTAATTACTTAGACTGGGCATTGTTTCATGTGGACAATCGATGGAAGAAGGAAGAAGGGTGGAGGTTACAAGTACACTGAGTGTCTCACAGCAAATTACATAATTAAATGAATTGACATGTGCTACTACTCCCCTAAACGCTGCTTTTTCAAAACCTTTTGAAAACATTGGTAAAAAAAGAAACTGGCCAGTAATTCCCACCCTCTGCCTCTCTTTCACCCTTTTTATAAAGTGGTGTACCTAATGAGTATTTCAGCCTTCAGGAAATTGACCTCACCTGAAAGACACAATATACAGGTTACTGAATACAGAAATAATGTATGATGCACTATCTTCGCAATACTGCTTGAAATTTCATAAGACCCAGGCGATTTAGTAGTATGGCTATAACGCCTTTGGCTCATAGTTCATACAGCGACCACTAGGTGGTATTACAGTCGCCAAAAACACCAAAATGATACTGGCAGAAAACTCAAAATCGTAAGATGGTGCTATGGGAAATTTTTAAAACTGCAGGACGGCGGTGTTGGGAAATTTAAAGTATGCAAAATGGCCCAGTTTTGCTGATGGGAAATTCAAAAAATGCAAGATGGTGAAACTAACTCACCTGCTCTAGTGGCCATGATCAACAGCAACCGAAAGATGTGAATTTTGTGTAAATTAGCGCCATATTCAAAAGTATTTGAATGATCTGAATTTTCCTCTATGTTCAAAATTATTCGATTATTTATCAAAATGCATAAAGATATTGATACTGCTGGTTTAAATTAGTAACACTGATCTAATTTACAAGTTAAGCGGCGCTTCTCAATTAGCTTAATCCGCTCTTTGTATCACCCTTGTAAGACACAATGAAGCCAACAAATTTTATATTTCCACATCCAAATTATCTGTATTATTTATCAGAATGTAAGAATATATACATGTGTAAGAAAAGAAAATATGTTATCAACAGTTACATTGCTTATGTCAAGTGTCATAATGTTATTTCATGTCTTAAATATCTGTCAAAATATGTAATGGCTCATTGTTCCATGAGTATAAGATACATGTACTTTGCAAAAATTACATGTAAGCAAGCAGTTGACGTTCCATCCTAGGCCTAAATGGGACTATGCACAAGAAACGAACCTGAAAAAGCATCACTTTAGAGGAAAAGAAGCTTCCAGCACACAGAATGTCTAAATCAAGAGCCACTATGTCATTTTCATGCCTAAAATACCTATCAAAATAAGTAAATGGTGTAACACACAGTATTTCACATCTAAATTGAATTTCAAAAATATGTCAGCAACATATGAGACAATGTTTATGTAACGTGTCATAACGTTATTTTCACGTTTGAAATATCTGTCAGTCTATGTAAAGGGTGTAACTTATATTATTTCCATCTCTAAAATGTATGTCAAAAACACATAAGCAACACAGTCCTTATGTCAAGTGTCACACTGTTATTTTCACTTCCACAATGCCCTTTAAATTAGCTCAAGTGTTTAACTTGCAGTATCTCCACATCTAACAAGGTATATCAAAGAAAACGTGAGCATAACACATACACACACACAAACACACACATACACACACACAATGTTTATGTCAAGTGCTTCAGTGTAATAACCACATCTCACCTGTCTAAACTGTCTCTAACATTTATCAAAATACGTAAAGATATTGGCATTTCGATCTTACCCCTACTTGAGACTATGTTAGTAGTGTTACAAAGGTCTAATTTCCGTCACCTGGCGTTTTTAAAAGTTTTGCAGTAATACTGCATCTCACTGAATGTCATTTTAATTGGAAGACCGTAATGCATTATGTTCTGCACCGGAAAAATATAATCCATGTTTCTGACTGTAGCAGTTTTTTCTGACGTATCGTCTTGGACATATATGTAGTAGCATGTTTATCCTCTGACCTTAAATTTTCCGACACCTTAGCACAACAATCCACACCAAAAAATAGTGCATTTTGATGAGATCATTATTGCACCTTATCATTCAAACTCATGCATTTAAGATTTTATTCTAAATCTTAAACATGGCTGCGAAACAGCAACTGTGTAAATCTGAAGATGTTGAAAAAATAACCAACCAGTTGCAAACAAAGGTTATTAGCCGTTGACATAGGTTTCGATATTCGTAAAATATCTTCTTCAGAAGTAGTAGGCCTTGTTACATCACATGATGGTATATTAGATTCGATGAATGATGATGACGTTTGGTTTGTGACGCGCTCAACTGCGCGGTTATCAGCGGCCGTACAAATTCCCAACCTTTGCTCAGTCCAGTCTCGCCACATTCACGAATGATGGTGAAATGATGAGGACAACACAAACACCCAGTCGTCTCGAGGCAGGGGAAAAGTTCTTGATCCTTCCGGGAATCGAACCCGCGAAGCGAGAACGCGCCCGCGAGACCACGAGCTGCGGACAGACTCGGTGAAGCCGAGCGGCTATTGTCATATATAAAATGGACAAGGAATGAATTATCCTAAGCCGTGGCTTTAGATAGCAGCCAGTTCACATATCGTTCATCATACCAGAGACTGAGACCAACTGTTGGCATTAGTCTCTGGCGTTTAGATACCATTAGAAGGCAACATTCCCGTCCTTGGTGGAATCCCGAATGTTCTAGGGAAACTGCAAAACGCTGACTTATTCTGAAAACCCATCGCCAGAATTCTAACTCTTTATAACTCGTTGGAAGTGAGAAAATTAAATGCCCGCGTAAACAAATTCTTGAAAAAAAAGAAAAACTTGATTAAATTTTGTTCTTAATAAAGCAACCAATATGATCAACATTTGGTATAAAACAAAGCCTTTTAGAAAGAGTCGTCCGCCATCCACTCTCCCTACAACAATTTCTTGAATAGAGGGTTATTGGTACGCACACTCCTACAATGGTCGCATTCCAACAGTATGCACCTCCAGTTGAAGAAGACTATCATTATATCTTGCTCGTCCATTCTCTAGAGAAGTACGAAATGATACATTGGTGAGAAAGCGAATTACATTTAATCCTTTCTCCAATTTATTTACAATAGATAGTATGTGGGGCATGCAGCTGAGCCGAGAGGTAAATATCAGTCCAAGGAATCGAGCATGAGATTTTATCTGGAAAGTATACCTTCCATATGCGCAGTGATCAACAATGCGAGCAGTATTCGATTTGTAAAAAGGTACGATCACCGATTTCTCAGCCGAGATCTCCAACCCATTGTTAGACAGTCATTCGTCGATACATTCTGTAGCAGAGAGTAAGTCACCATGTGACAGCTGTCCTCGTTTGTTTTCATACATTATTCTATGCTTGAGAATCTGCCCACGGAAGCTAAAGATTAGCTCTTGTTAATTTTTAATCAGAATTCGATGAAACAGAACCTACTGCAAACTTTGAAGACCCAGGTTATAATTCCAGTTCGGAAAAATGGGAAAGATCCAGATATCCCCAGCAACAATAGACCAATCGCATTGTCGTCTCGTGTATGAAAATCGCTGGGGTGAATAGTTAAATTGAGATTGGAATGGCGCCTTCAAAAGTGTAATTTAATACCTCGAAGTACACGCATTTAGAAAAGACAAAATGACTATCAACAATCTGTATTCGTTTGCTATAGTCGTCATCTCAGCCTTTCAAACGAAAAAACCCATCGTCGCTGCTTTTCTTGACGTTAAGGTAGTAATGATAACAGGCAGATACCGATTCTCTTGAACAAACCTACGGATCTTGATATACCTTCGAGGTTTATATATGGCATCGCTGTCTGGCCTATATCAGATATAAAGGAAACATCCTCGATCCGTTTCTTGTCTCTCAGGGCCTGTCCCAGGGTGCAGTTTTAAGCCCCCTCTTGTGCACCCTGTATACTTATGTTTCAGAGGGAATAATCACTCTCTCGACAAAAATTTTCAATATGTAGACATTGTTTGTGTTTATTCAACTGCAGACTCGTATCTTCAGGCTAAAACGACATTACTGTCTGCTACAGAATGTAACGATGACTGGCTGTCTAACAATGGGTTGGAGACCTCGGCTGAGAAATCGGTGATCGTACCTTTTTACAAATCGAACACGGCTCGCATTGTTGATCACTGCGATGGAAGCTATACTTTCCAGATAAAATCTCATGCTCGATTCCTTTGAATGATATTTACCTCTCGTCTCAGCTGGATGCTCCACATACTATCTATTGTAAATAAATGGGAGAAAGGATTAAATGTAATTTGCTCTCTCACCAGTGTAACTTGGAGAACAGATCAAAGTACAGTACTCTGCTCGCAATGTACCGAGGGATTATTCGATCTAGACTGTAATAAGGATGTATGCTGTATCACAAGGCGCCTAAGATTTACCTCTCCAAATTGGGGCGCAGAACCTATTTCTCCTATGCCCAGAAATTTGGGACTCATTGCTCACGAGCCCTCAATAGTCCAGAGAAGGACGGCATCCATTCCTCTCGTTTAACCGTTTACCTACTATCAGAGTCCCGTCCGTGATGTTTAGTAGCTTCTCTATTTGCAACTGTACATTTTATTTAAAAGAAATTTTGTGACTTCTCCTAATTTGTCAAGTTAGTCAAAATTTTGAAAAAAAAAATTAAAAATTTACCTACGGTTTTGCGTTAAATTGCTGGTGGACGTTTCCTCCCTTACGGCGTTCGCAGGTCCATGCAGTTAGAAGGAATTTTTCAACCGCCAGATGGCTGTCTGCGCATCGTCTGTTACATCGTTTGCCACTGTTGACTCGCGCTGTTATTCTTTCACTGTTCAACACTCACTCTTGTGATAAGCACATGTTTATTTTGGTGCATTATTTCATAACAGTTGTCTGTTCTACAAACTGAAAAACGGAGGAGAGGACTATCAGATGAGGAGATAAGGAAATCGTTGAAGCAGTTTTTTGATTCTGAAAACCCTCCTAGTGAATGTGAATCTTCCAGCGACGATGTTAATGAGGTAGATGTCGCATAAAACTCAGAAATAGACGAAGATGATGATTATGAAGAGTCCCTTTGCGAAGATCAAGGACAATAATTTAGTGCAAATTCTGTTGAGTGTCACTTATGGGGAATTTCTGGTAGCAGGAGCAAAATGGATATATTGAAAGAATACCAGGGACTTACAAGTTATTCGATTAGGAACTGTGCTAATGAAGAATCTTGTTTCATGTTGTTCTTTCGTGTACTCCCCATTGTCAAAGTGCATATATGGAGCAACAAGGAAAGTCTATTCCTTTACGAAGACTGCGTGGATATAGATATGCATGAAATGAAAAAGTTTCTTTGTGTTCTGATCCTGACTGGAGTTTAAAAGACAAGAAATCAAGATATCAGTCAGCTTTAGAGTGTTGAGAATAGCTGATCGCTATTCAATGAAATTACGTCTCGCAACTGCTTTCATGCTATTTTGAGGGTGTTGCGCTTTGACAATGCAGCAGGCGGTCGTGAACATAGATCAAGTGACAAATTGGAACCAATCAGAGAAGTTTTTGAGATGTGGAAAATTACCCTTAGGGATGCCTACATTCTAGAACACATGATCGTGGATGGACAGCTGATCACATGTCGAGGTCGCTGTCCATTTTCACAATACATTCCATCATTACATCCCATCAAAACCTGGTACATACGGTTTAAATGGCTCTGAGCACTATGGGACTTAACATCAGATGTCATCAGTCCCATAGAACATAGATCTGCTTAAACCTAACTAACCTAAGGACATCACACACATCCATGCCCGAGGCAGGATTCGAACCTGCGACCGTAGCACCTGAAGCGCCTAGAACCGCTCGGCCACTACGGCCGGCCTGGTACATACGGAATGAAGTTTGGGCAATTTGTGACAGTGCAACGAACTACTACTGGAAAATGGAAGTGTATTTGGGGAAGGAGGAAGAAACCGGAGCCGTGCGAGTTGGATATAATGTGAAATAACTTGAAACGTTTGGACTTAATATCACGTGTGATGATTTTCTTACCTCTCTCAATTTAGCTCATAATATGTTGTCAAAATATCTGACTAGTCGGTAGATCCGAAAAAAAACAAAGGTGAATGGCCTGCCGATTTTATTACACCTAAAAGACGTGAGATATACTCCACATTATTTTGTTTTCAACGAGATGTGATGATACCTTCTTACCGTCCTCAGCTCTCTTCATGACCAACCAGCGGTGTCATCATCACAAGTAAAGAAGCCTGATGTTATAGTGACATACAATGCCACAAAGGGCGGCGTTGACACCATGGACCAGAAGACGCGATGCCACAGTGTGAAGAGAAAAATAAGGTTCAGGCCGTTGGTGGTTTTCTTCAACATGAGCTATGAAAATGTAATGAATGCGCCGGCCGGAGTGGCCCAGCGGTTCTAGGCGCTACAGTCTGGAACCGTGCGACCGCTACGGTCGCAGGTTCGAATCCTGCCTCGGGCATGGATGTGTGTGATGTCCTTAGGTTAGTTAGGTTTAAGTAGTTCTAAGTTCTAGGGGACTGATGACCTCAGAAGTTAAGTCCCATAGTGTTCAGAGCCATTTGAACCATTTTTTGTAATGAATGCAAACATATTTTGGATGATGCTACTACAAATAAAAAAATGAGACGTCGGAGTTTCAGCGTCAAAGCAGGGGTAAAGAACGCAATGAACTGATTAGTAGCACCGGATCCAGGAACGGCAGCGAAGCCACCAGCTAAGAAAAGGACAAGATGTGCATATTGCGTGGAGGAGAAAGACGAAAAAGGTCAAATTACATGTCGCAAGTGAACCAAACCTGTATGCCCGGAACATTCTGCTATTGTCTGTAGATCATGCCCAAATTTGCGACAAGAATACAATTATAAAATTGTCTTTTTAATTGTAAACATTAAATAAATAAAATTATTTTAAAATTATTTATACCTCAAAAGTCGTTTTCATCATAAGTTGTCAATATATGTCTGAGGGGCCCGAATGGTATGCAACGTTATTCAGATTTTCTGGTAAGCAGAGAGTTACAGCAAGTAGGCGTATCTTTTGCAGCTGTGGACGGCCCTTCAGAGCATCGGGCGATTAGACCAGAGGGTGTGACAAGCCTATGGAACCTTCAGCGTTTTCGCACGGGCTTTTTCTGCCCAGAAAACAGAGCTCATCACGACCCATTCTTCAGTCTAAAGTTTGTGAATACTCCAGGCTAGCAAAGACTTCTAGCATATGCACTCATAGTAGAAGCTGCAAAAGTTTTTCGCATTTATCGTGATTTGGTTAAATGTGACGTAGGAATTTAATTTTTTACTCTTCAAGTTCTGTTACAACGTACAAAGTCCGTGAAATAGTTGGATACAAAGTATCACAATAGCACTGAAACACAGGAATTTGCTGAAATTTCTGCTAGGAACTACTAGACATAACACGAGTGTGCCATAAGCATAGTCTTCGATTTAGATTGGCAGATGCGAGAATATCTCTAAGATAAGATATATAAGATTTCATGGAAGTTTCCAGAAAAGGGATGCAGGAGAACACTACACACCTACACAAGAGCCAGGGAGGTGTGATCTAAACGCAGATTGAACTTGTCTAATATTAATTGAATCATCATCATCATTTTCTTTGGGCTTTTGTCCCCCTCCAATGCGGGGTCGGCCTTGTTACTATGGAATTTGGCGATGTTAGTGACAGAGGGTGGCCGGATGCGCTTCCTGTCGTCAACCTCCAGGTCGGAATTAGTGTACCCCAGCTGTCTGTGTCTAGTGTAAACCATGAAATAGTGCGAACGTTTTCAAATGTCTGCGAGTCGGGTAACTGAGGCGGGATGTAGAGAACAGCCAGCATTCACCTAATTTGATGTGGAAAACCGCCTAAAAACCACATCCAGTCTGGCTAGCACATTGACCCTCACCGTTAATCCGCCGGGCAGATTCGATCTGGAGCCTACCCGAGTCCAGAGCGCATTAGGGCTCTCGGCTAACCTGGCGGGTGCTAGTATTGATTGAATGAAAGCCGTTAATTTGTGGAAACATCACTAAAAAAATGCATGTTGAGAATAACAGTTGCTTTAGCATTACTCAGGGTGCAGCGCAAAAAGGCGAACAGGTTCGCAGCCAGAAAATATTTACATATTTAATGTTTTTGAATTTTTAAATATATTTACAAAATTTCTTCATTTTGATGTAAATGTACATCTAAAAATGACAATTTTTTTTACTTGTAACTCCTGGTTTGATTTTGTACAACTGTTTCAGTCATTGAAATCTGAAAACTTTGCCAGCTTTGAAATTTGCCACTTGATGTATCATGAGTATCAAGTATGGACAGTTTCTTTTCTTCTTCTTGGTTGTTGACGAATTTATTATTTTGGAGTGGAGATGAATTTGCTTCATGACCTCAATTAACCTGTAAATGTCTCGACTGCAGGAGTAGAACTGATGTTGTACTATCTGTGGAAACTTTCACGACCACACAACTTAGTTCTGCCCACGTAGATGGTGGAGAGTGCATTTTCTTCTACATAAGTTTCTACTAAAGAATCACAAAAGTTTGCAATTTTTCCGATGCAGACATCGCTGACATGAAATCCTCAACAAAACAGTCACCAACCACATCAGGATACAGCATCGGCATACCAAATATACAAGATAGTAACCATCCAATTCCATTTGTTGGGTAACAGTCAAGTTTAAGTCCCAATGTTTGTATTTTTCGCCACCAGCTCTGTGTTAAACGGAATTTGCCTCCTTGGATTTTTATAGCAGGCCATCCTTCACGTACAGATTTCATTCTACATCTTCAACGTCTGAAAACGTCGCTGATGGTGAAAAATTTAAGAACTAGACCATTACATTTATCGACCACTTTTTGAAATACATACTCATAGGATGATGTTTTCTTTTCGTTCAATAAAGAAAAAAACCGTAGGAATATAACGTGCATTACCTAGCCTAAGCATCGTAAATAGCTGACAAAAAATGTTGTGCAACTGTAGAATGTCCCACAACATAGGTATGGTATGACACTAAGTAAGAGTTTTAAGGTTTTCAGATTCTCAAAATATAATTTTTTCCTCGGCATTATTTCCTAGTAAGAAATTTGTCCCATCTGAAGTTTCCACATTTAGCACGTTGATAATATCACGAATTTCTTCAGTACCCGCCGGCATTTTCGACAGAATTTTCCGCCTAGATTTGTAAATAGATTTACGAAAGCTGTCGACGTCTCTGATTGTTAATTGCTGCATATCTTCTGCTTTTGTAAGTCACTTTTGACGGTCTCTCACAAAATATCTTCTGTGTCTTCTCTCTTTAGATTATAAATTATTTTTTGCCGCTGCATTTTGTAACAAGATTTTTCCGCATGTCTGTGGTCTTCTTGAATCTCCACAACATTCAGCTCCTAAATACAAACATTTTTAACAGAGCTTCTGCAACCCTTAATGTTATACGTCCATTACGCTACACTAATTTTCAACAATTTTTGAAACCTGAAGATGTTACCTTTCAAAAGTAACATCTTCCCTCCCTTTCTACTTACTGCAACTGCAAGCGCATCGGAGGAAATGTTCACTGTAAAACGATCTGCCGTAGACTGAGACACGAGCCCGCAAACTGCTCAGATGTCTCGGGGCTATTACCTGCAGGCCATTAGGCTAGTTCGGGAGGATTGGGTCCTATTGCCCGCTAACCTACCTCGTTTCGGGAGGAATGGGTCCTGTGTCCGCAAATTGGGTAATCATCAGTTCAGAGCCATTTGTACCCGCCTCGGACATATTCGACGCCTACAAATGCTCTTTGGTGAAGGCTGCAGAAATTCCCCTAAGCATTAAATGTAAAATGCAATCAGATAAATTTTTCATTCAAGGAATGGCCTTCAAGAAATGCCTCCAACAGAATAACTAAAATTCCCGCCGTTTGCACACTTTAACTCCTGCTATTCTGTCTTACTTTCTACGCGATGCTCTTCACATTGCTTTTGTTTGAATATGATCCTGACACACTCAGCTGCCAGATTCCAGTCTACTATCATAATATGCCATGCTCGCTGGATGTTCACGTAATTTGCAGATTTAATTGTCTCAGTGGTCTTGTTAAGTCTGTTTGCATACCGATGGACCCAAAATCCAGTGTAATGGATGTGCTTTTCTACGCCCTCCGATCCAGATCAGTAATGACTAAAAACCGCCTAAAGGTGCTTAAGTTTTAGCGAAGATACTGTGGCAACTGTGGAAGCAATTAAACTTGTAAATTCAACTTCCTTCTCAAAGATATTAATCGTATCTTGTAACAACAACGACGCTGTACTATTGTACATGTAAGTAATTTTTTTTCCATCTGATTTTTCGATAAACTAGTGTAATTGATGTTCTGATTTCATTTGTTTTTTTGTTTCATGTCACTGTGTTAAGAAAACTGTAAACAAGTTTCAATGTGAAGATTAATGTTTATGTCAAATGTTAAGCAATATTGTAATAGAATTGAAATGTAACAAATGTTGAGACTGTTGTAAGATGTTTAAAATTGTAATTGTGCGTCTGGTCCATACGTAGGCAATGTGTTAGGATATGTAGAATGCAAAACCTCGGGTGAATACCCGGCCTGTCAGGGAGCGGTAAAAGGTGGATGGTAGGCGAGCGCGGGGAAATGCGCGCGGGCACTGCACGGCACAACGGGCTCAGCAAGAGTAGTTGGAGTTTGGCATTGGTCTGAGCAACACCTTCTGGAGCGAGGAGGCTCTCCTGGAAGACGTAGTTTCACTGAGCCTCGGGTATGCTGTTCCAACGCCCACACAGCATGGCAAAATTCCATAGGCACTAAATGGAAAAGTATTGCGACGCTAAGAAGAATTAAAGTGCCGATACGTCAAGAGCCATAGCTGTGGTTGTATGTGTACTCTGTGCCTCGCCATCTCGCCGCTCGCCAACCGCCGCATCGATACGAGCAGGTTTAAACTTTTAGTACTGTATTTTTATGGACCATAGAGTGAACTGTTCAATAATAACCAAAATTTTACCAGAACTTTCCCCTCATTTAATTATCCTCACAACTAACCTAGACAGGGTCCTTTCCAAATGTTGTGCAATCCGAGTGTCCCGAAATGAAAATTTAAATTTTGTGTTAATAATAATTACTTGCAGACCTAGTTATGTTAGAATGGTGTATAAAGAACTGTTTTGTCAATGAACCAGTAAATGAATAACGAAGGTCTAACGAAGTTGAAAGATAACTTTAATATTGATATAGTAATGAAGTTTAATTATTTCGAGACAGATATAAAGGTATTTAAACGAGAAGTAAATAAGATAAAAAGAGTAGTAACTCATATACTGGAAATCTTGAACGCATGATAATTTCAGTAATCAATTTTTTTTAATATAGTGATCATAACAGTTTCAGGGTCCCCCCCCCCCCTCCTTCATTCATTTGAATTCTGAAGTGTTCTAAATTGGTTTGACCAGCAAAAGTTAAAGTCAATATAAAAGCCAAAATTTATCAGTGTTTTATCTTTATCAAAATTGACATTGTGTGTGTGACTCGAAAGTGCTATTTCTAGGGTAACCTATGCCCGATTTTAATCAGATAGTGTAGTGTTATGTGTTTATGGTTTTTCCATGTCAGTACAGAACGTTAAACAATCAGTTCTATAGATTTTCGGGTTCTAAAATTCTACTATATTATGCAGTGTTACTACTTGTTGCTTTGCATGAATATACACCAACTTGTGCAGGGAAGAAACTCGGTTGATGCCTAATTAGGCTGGCGACCGTATTATTATCAAAAAATGGTTCAAATGGCTCTGAGCACTATGGGACTTAACATCTATGGTCATCAGTCCCCTAGAACTTAGAACTACTTAAACCTAACTAACCTAAGGACATCACACAACACCCAGCCATCACGAGGCAGAGAAAATCCCTGACCCCGCCGGGAATCGAACCCGGGAACCCGGGTGTGGGAAGCGAGAACGCTACCGCACGACCACGAGATGCGGGCTATTATTATCAATTTTTTTTGTCCGTACTGACGTGTAATTGCATTTTGAACTTACTTGACGGATCATTGTTATTACAGAGTGTGTGTAAGTCTGATTTGCCACCATTCAGGTACACGCGCTCAATATCTATACGAAAATCCTGTCTCGTAAGGTGAACCCCGCTCACTTACCATAGTACAGGCTTTAATGAGTATTGTGTGCCCCACGCGCACGTTACAATCTGACTACCAGAGTATTCTTAAAAATATTCAATACCGAAGATGGAATAAAGCAACCAACCGTTCCAGTTTGTATTACATGAAATTCATTCGCATTTGCGAATACACACTAAAATCGGCTGCATAAGGGAATGACGGCAACGAAAAATATTTGCCGGACAGAGACACGAACCCTGATTTCTCGCTTTACGCGAGCCGTCACCATAGCTGCTTTGGGTATCCGTGCACGACTCACAGCCAAACCCAAACGTCCTTATGTGGACCTCCTGCGTCATAACCAGTACAAAAAAAAAAAACATTGTCGTCATTCCCTTATATAACTGATGCTTGTTCCTGCATTTCATAACGACTGTTGTCGCCGCAGTGCATCCATGCACGTCCGAAGAAACATTGCACGTTCTTCTTAACAAGACAAGCACTGCAATATCGATATATTTTTAATGTGGTCGTGGAATATATTCGCTGTACCACTTACGGCATAAGAAGTTACCCTCATTCTGTCGACAGACTTGACAAAGAGAGTGGAGGAGCGGACAGAGGTTCAGGCCACTCCTTGCCCTTGCGGTGGGAGACAGAAGAATCAGCAATGGTCAATGGCAAGAGGATGCTGAAGGCAATGGAAACCACTGCATTAAAGGCACACAACGAGTATCCACAAGACATGTGACCTGTAACTGAAAAAGTGTCAGGATGATATCTCATTTGGCAAAAGAATCTGGACCAGTTCCCTATTCGGATCTCCGGTAGGGAACTGCCGAGGAGGAGAGACCACGAGGAAACGATTGAAAAACCAACGAAAGGATAACGTTCTACGTGTCGGGGAGTGGAATGTCAGCAGTTTGAATCAGGTAGGGAAGCTATAAAATCTGAAAGGGGAAATGTTAAGGCTCAATCTAGATACAGTAGGAGCCAGTGAAGTGAAATGGAAAGAAGACAAGAATTGCTGGTGAGATGAGTATAGGATAACATCAACAGCTGCAGAAAATGCTGTAACAGGTTTATGATTCGTTATCAGTAGGAAGGTAGGACAGAGAGTGAATTAATGTGAACAGTTCGTTACAAGGTTCTCTTCGTCAGAATCGACAGTAAACCAACACCGATACACATAGTTAAGGTATACTTACCGATGACGCAACCAGAAGATGAAGAGATAGAAAAAGTATATGGGAATATTGAACATTTAATTCAGTACGTAAAAGGAGACGAAAATCTAATAGTCAGTGGGGATCGGAATGCGGTTGTAAGGGAAGGAGTATACGAAAGGACTTCGGGAGAGTATGGACTTGATAGTAGGAATGAGAGAGGAGAACGACTAATTGAGCTAGAAAGGTCTCTGTTGGATACCTTTCATGTTTAATTTCTTAAATCTGTTGCCATTTATGGAATAAATTCCTCTTCTAAATGTACTGTGGCGTTTCTGACTATCTGGGAGGAGACTGAGCAGTGGAACGTGTTACTTTTGCACATAAACAAGAACGATCTGTCACACTACTACACTTTAAAGCACAGTTTATATGTAATTCTTATATGTAATTCATGTCACACAGTCTCATACGGAACCTACATCCGCTTTGTTTTATATACTGTATATGATAAGATACTGTCATCCCCCTTCCCTTTTGTGTGACAGGATGAATGAGCATATGTATTTCTAGTTGCATGCTTGAGGGTAGCAGACAAGGCTGTCTGCTAGAGAACAGTAGGACCAACGTCGGAACAGGTAGCTACGCTTCCTAAAAGCAAAGAGGTTTCTATCCTTAGTATGGTCCTGTCCGTCCGTTGTCATGTTGGTATAGGAAGCTGCCCCTCTGGCCACTTCCGTTGGTCTTTGTGAGACCGAGGAAGCACGCTGGGCAGTAGGCAGTTGCAGTGTGGCCGTAGCGAGCGTCTGAAGTGGTAAGATCTCCGGCTAAGCGCGTGTCTGTTAAGTCCGTAGGACAATGGATTTCTTAAGTTCAGCCTAACTGAAAATTTAATCACCTTGATTTCAGGTTTAGCTCTAAAATATCTAACGCTATCTTAAAGTGCAGCGGAGTGTAATTCTCGTGTTAAATTCAGATTATTTTGGGGTAGTTGCTTTGTTACTACTTTGTGAGTAAATTGGAACCACGTGTTGATCAGTAACTCTAACTAAGTTCATCAATCTTAAATGCGAATGTTTGTGTGATTATAACGTCTCGTCTTGACAATATTTTGCAATATAGCAACTTTTCTTTATGTTCAACCCACGTGGAGTGTACTTTGCGAGACCAGTACCACGTGCTTACATAACTGTTTGACCCATCAGATTAATAGTAAGACGTTAGTAACCAGTTCAAGGTTTTTCTTTGGTCAATTGCTTTTCGATCTAATTTATTTTAATTCTCAAAATTATTGTGGAGTTGTACGCTTTGTGTAAACCAAGTTGACCACGTGGAGCATGTGGTGTAATCATCAAAGTAGCCCTCAGCTATTCTTTTTGCGAAGACTTCACAAAGAGTTAATATGAATTTAGTATACCAGTGTGTGGTAATTACATGACGGACAGGATTGTGGTATGAACGTAATTTCTTTGGGTAAAAACTGAATCTGTTGGTTGTGGTTAATTTCGTCTTGCTTATGTTTCAATGTTCTTCGTGTGTTATTTTATGAATGGAGTGTTGTATGCAGTTTCCCAAATCTTGGCTCCATATTTTATGTGTTCCGTAAAATTACAATCTCACATTTTTTTTTTAATCGTAAATAAGGCACCAGCTCAGTTATAGCCCACGTGTAATATGCTGAAATTTCAATGAACAATCTTAAAATAAATTTCCAAATATAAACTGATTTCTTTCCTTTTATTTAAATTCTCCTTTTTATATATGTATATTACCGGTTTTGTCTGCTTGGTAAACCTAGACTAAATATCTGATGAAACAGTTGCCCAGTAATCCACGGTTAACGTCCCCAGACAGATCACGGCTTTTAACCCACTTTCATTGTCAACTAGCACCGATATCAGTATACCAAAATTAAAGTAACAATATTACATTTCAGCATACAAAATTAAAGTTACAACGTTACACATGGCGACCCTGTTCTGTGATTCCGCTAGACTCTGGAATCTCTGAAATGTTAGATTGCGAGCGTGTTATAATCTTAATTTTTTTCCCTACAGCGCTCAAACAACTTCTGCATTGTTTCCGAGCAGACTTTCAAAAGATTCACGGCGTTGTTGATCGGCGTTGCGTTGTTTGTCTTGTTTTGTTTTTTATATTTGTGTGTTTTATATGTCTGTGTGTTTTTTATTCTCGCTTGTAAATTCCACTGTTTCGATCTAAGATAAAAATTTGTATTGCGTGTAAAAAAGTGCGTACTAGGTTGGGTATCTTTCGCGTGACTGTCGTAATTTTTGTGGGACACATTTATTTTGATTAGTGTGTCGCATACCGGTTATAAATTGCACTAATGCAGACATGTAACCAAACTAAAAGTAAGCGGTCCGACAACCTAACCAACATGGACCAAGGGGATAATTTAATTTCGAATGTTAACGCGTCGGGCGGTTCCGAAAATGCAATGGGGAATACTTCAGACGAAATGCAAGACAGGACGAACGGGCTCACATCAGAGCCACAAATTAATTTGCCTCCAACTAACCAAATTGATTTGGCAGAACTCATGAAAGCCTTATTGCAACAAAATAAAGAATCATTTGAAAAATCGTTCCGAGAACAAAAAGAATCATCAGAAAAATCGTTCCGAGAACAAAAAGAATCATCCGAAAAATCGATCCGCGAGCTAGGCGAACAAATGACGCATAAATCTGAAAAATCGATCCGGGAGCTAGGCGAACAAATAGACGAAAAACTAATCCAGCAGACAAATAAAGTCGACAAGTCGATGCAGAGAGTGTCCGATGATATCTCACAAAGAATAAACAATCTGGCAAGTGAGATAAAAAGTGATATTATGAAAGAATTAGGCCGTACATTTGAACAAATCGATGATCGTCTGCAAGCTTTAGAACAGAGCAAGCGGAGGGGCGATACCGAATCTAAAGAAAGCGAAGAACGGCTACTTAGGAATTTTGAAGAGCTGAGGGAAGAATGCCAAAGGGAACACCAGCAGATAATCTCGAGGGTCCAGCAGGCGGAAACGCATTGTCCCACGTCCGTTAGCAACACAATAGCGGACAACAGTTTAGCGATCCACGCGTTGGAACAGCAAATAGAACAATTGAAGCAGACTGGGGCGGAGGACAAGAGACAAATTGATGATAAGATTGCGGCATTAGCGGACACTGTAGGCACGATGAAGCTGACGGAAAGCGAGAACAATACTACACCGGTAGCGGCCGCAGAGACCGAAGAAGTGCGTTCGCTTCTTAGATTTCAGAAGGGACAGTTTGAAGTGAACAGACAACACAAAGCTGTAACAGGCGAATTACAAGAACGCGTGGCGCATCTGGAAAACCGCATGGCGTGTGATTCCGAACTCGCCAATAGCACTAAAAATAGCCGGATGAACAGTGCAGAGAGGGACTCCGGCCACGAGGGAGATTTTGACGACAGGGAAGAATGTAATTTAAGGGGCAGACATGAGAGAAACAGAAACATTCAAGGGCCTCGCCAGGAGGAAATGCGGGGATTTGATTTCAAACATTTCCTTACGGTGAGAAAGTTTGAAATATTCCGAAATTCGCAAAAAGGAATACATCCACGAGCATGGCTCGAGCAATTTGAGTTCTGTCTTCCTCCCGACTGGGCAAGTTCACATAAGATAGAATATATGTGTGGCTATTTGGAAGGCGAACCGGCGATTCGCATGAGGTCGGCAGCGCGTCACTGCAACTCCACTCGGGAGTTTCGACAAGCCTTTCTGTCCGCCTATTGGTCGGAAGCGGCACAAGATAGGGTCAAACATGGCATAATTATGCTGCCAAATTTGAACCAGTCTGGTTTCGGCAGCCCTGCACGTCTATTCGACCACATGCTGCAGGCAAATCAATTTTTATACGACCCATACGGGCCTGCGGAACTAATTAGGATATGCATCACCAAATTGCCGATGCACTTGCGGCACGTCATTCTTGCGGGACGATGCAAAGAGGACGTGGAAACGTTTAAAACACTTCTCCAAGAGTTGGAATACAATACAGCAGAATGCCCGCCTAATCAGGCACAAAGTTATTACGGGGCACAGCAGCGCGACCGCAGTCGTGGCCGTATTACTAATCAACGGCGTGACTGGTCGTCGCGACGCGAACGGAACAATAATCGGGACCGGCCGTATAGAAACTGGGGTGACAGTCGCGAACACAGGTGGAACAACAGAAATGATCGAGGACGTAGACAGGATCGTGAACGCTACAGGTACGGCAACCAGAATCGACACTATGATGAATACGGTGGGAATAGGACTGTAGGCGGAGCACCTCATGATGTTGAAATTCGGCCGGCTAACCCTAGACATAATCCAGCAAATGGAAATGAACGAAACCGGCAATGACAAACGATCAGCGCAGAAGGCGCCCAATCGGAACAAATGAGCGACATGGCAAATGAGTAGAAAGGACAGTGAGAAGTAGAGAGGACGGTGGGGAGAAATAATTGATTAGTTTAAATTTGTGACGTATGCATTTTGAATAATATGTTAGTAAAAATAATGATAAAGCTGTTTCTATGTGATTGATTGAAGTGACGTTTTTAGTTATTTTTCTTTCCTTGTGCAATTAGGATTTAGTTTGATTCAAACGTGAAGATAAAAGGTTTCTTTGTGAACGAGTAAAAGGCTGTTTGTTTTTTTTTGTGTGTAAATTGAAAAGAGTCGCTCCTGAGGAAAGCAAGATCGTTGCTGAATTAGTGCATAAACTCAGGGGAATATCCGATCTGTGGGTATTATGGGTCTGGCAAACCCAGGTCCCCAGCTGTTAGTAGCCTTGTTTCCGATTTTCTGCTTTCAGTGCTACTATCTATCTATTACTATTCTATATCTGTCAGTATAAATGAGGATCTCTTACTAGAGTATGCGTGCTGTATGAATATTTTAAGATAGGAGAACTCTGAGAAAGGAATGAGTAAGTTTGGAATCTTGAAAACAGGATGCGATAATACGATTGTTGAACCATTGGCTTCCAATATGCGATGATATGTTAATATTGATGATATATGTCTTTTTTGTTCTTTATAGCTGAGTACGTAAAGTGCTGTCTGTGGATTTCGTAAGTATATTGATTCCCTTCAAGGTGAAAGAAGAATTGTGGTTTGTGTAATTTACGTGGCTCTGAAATATTATTGTGGTAGTTAAATACGAGCAGCTTTTCAGCAAATGGAGAATGGAACGGAAATATGGATCCTTTTTGTAGTCTTGATTGATGTTGAGCCAAAGTCTAAAAAATTATTCTGCGTTAATACTTGTCCTAGAAAAGCGACGTTTATGTGTTTTGCTGATGCTGTGAGCATTACAGCTTACTGTTTTCGCTGGTGCGGGATGCACTGCAGCCTATATGATTTGTACTGAGGAAATTTCCCTGTTGAAGGTAGAGGATGATTAAATAATTTTGATTATGGGAACGAAGGAAAGCTTGGTTTAAGGTAATAAGGATAAAGCAAAACATTTGTCATTTAAACTACAGGAGGATTCGGATCTTTTGTGTCTGTTGTAAGTTCAATATGTTAAGATGATACTGTTTTACAGAATAGAGGTGACCACAATTTTGCCATTCATGAGAAATGAATCCAGAATAACCACCACAGGCGAAATAACTGATTTGGAAGCGAAAGGTAACGTAAAGAAGTAACGAAATCGCAGCAAAATGGGTAAGAAAATGTAATATAACCTGTATAATGCAAATATTTTTAACCTTCTCAGAGTCATCTGCGTGATTAATTGTTGTGATAACGTAATTTTAGGTGAAATTTTCTTACTGTTTTATGTGTGAATATATGAGTATGATAAATGTATAATTGCGAGTCTCTTTTCAGGTGTGCGAACTGGTATAAATGTTTTGGCGTGTAAATAACCATTGTTCTTTTTAATGTGTATGTTTAAGGAAAGTTCTCCATATTTATCATGTGACAAGACGTATGCCGCGAGCGTCAAGAAGAGGACGAATTAGAACAATGTTGTAGTGGTATATACACGGTGTTGAAATAGCATTGAAGTAGCTTATTGGGTTAACTAGTAGTGGATAGAAGTAGAATATTGAGTAATGCATGTTTATGGGTAGTTAGTTTGTAGAATAGACAACAGGTGTGCATGTATGTGTGTGTAAATAACATGTGAACCCTATGCTGTCCTGACCTATACTTGCACAAGGCATAATCCTATTCATTTTAGTGAATTAATAAATAGCATTTGATTTATTAAAACGTAAGTGAACCACATTAGTGATGTGGATTTAAATATTATATTGTCAGTTTATTTAAATTTTTATTTTTATACTGTCAAGTCATTTCACTTTTATTTTTTTTACATTGTCAAGTCATTTAAATTTTATTTTATATTGTCGATTCATCTAATTTTTTTCATTTAAAAAAATATTAAGTCTCACTTTGTTCTTAAAAATTGTGAAAGACAATACTAAGTGGTATTATGTATGACATTGTGTAATCACATAAGGATGATGAAAAATTTCTGTGAATGCAGTTGAGAACCTGAAAGCGAACCGGCAAAACTCTTAAGAGACAGCGGGAGCAGCCGGACTAGTTGTAAACTGGCGGGTTTCCCAGCGGGACACGCTGTCGTCCGGGCCACTTTGGGAGCGCGGCCGACAACAAAAGGAGAGTAAGCGGCAAACACTTTCCCTTGTACCTGGAGCTAATGGGCGGCCGCCCCGGGCGACCTTTCCTCGAGGCGATGACCTGAGATGGGCGAGCGGTCCACCGCGCGGAAATCCATCTGCTGGCAACGCACCACACGCACGCGACCGTGACGAGACGGCCGCGGTGAAACAACACAAGGGGCGTGGAGCCTTTTGACAGGTACTGCCCAGAGAAACTTGCAGACGTCAACGACGCCTATCGACATTTCCTGATGGATGCCTACTGTCAAGCGACAGTAAATCTTGGTTCGATGTTCTCTGGTCGCTAAGGGTGGCACAAAAGAAGAGCCATTAAGTGTCATCCTTGCCCGAGAATATCAACCTGGCGTATCAAACGAGGATACCGCACGAATTTGACAATACAAACATGGAACCAAATCGAGATGTACGTGACACGAGAGAAACTTCATGAGAGGGCAGAGACGGCGGGATCGCACACAACAGATGGACAAAAATCCCTACTGACAGCTGCGGCGACGAACCCCCCCCCCCCTTTCCCCTATATTGTGCCACGGAACAGTGGAAGTACTGAGTGTGTCAGTGAACAGTGATTATACGGTTCTTAGTCCAGTGCATATACGTGTGTTTCTGTCAGAGAAACTCTGACTCGTATGTTTTGCAGGAGTTCGATTTATTGGTGTTTATTAGACTGACTCTTGTATTTTGCAGGTGTTTTATTTATAGGTGTTTTTTTTTTTTTTTTTTGTTTTAGATGTTGACTATTGTACTGTTTTATTTATCAATGTTTGTTTTTGTGTGATGTATTAGATTTGTGATATTTTGTTTCGTAAATTCATTGCTGTGGCATTGCTTCGTTTATCAGTCAGATAGCTTTTTATTCTCATTGAACTGTGATCGATTAGCCTTTGCATGGGGCATATTTACTGTGAGGAACCCCTTAAGGGTAACAATCACATAATTATTGTAGTTTCAGTATAATGACACAGTGCTCATTGTTTGCTAGCTAATTGAAATATAGTAGAGTGATTAAATGAGTGCCACATAGTTATTTTAATTCTACAAATTATTAGTTTTATACGATATAGAATCTTTTTGCGATAACCACTTTGTAAAACATGTTTTTTCTCTTATCGTTTTGTTGCTTTTGCAGATTGTGCATTGTTATGTTCTGCTTTTTAATACCGATGTTATTTGATGTTCTTTTTTTAATTGCTGTGGCACCTTTGCTATTTTCATAAATTTTGCTTGTTAATAAACAGTCATAAATTTTCCTGTGATCAGTTGGCTCTTGCAATGAGCAAATACTGGTGAACTCCATAAGGGTAACAAACAGAAATTGTTTTCATATTAATGACACAGGAACCATTGTTTTTACTTGCTGACCGAATTAGGTCTACACTACCTTTTAAATAGGTGTCACAGATTGTGTTCTTTTTTTTCTGTTTGAAATTGGTAGATTCTAAAGAGGTGTTGAAATTATTGTGTTTTAGCAAGTAGCTGGTGTCCTTTTGCCTTTTCTTTTACACTTTTGGTTTAAGTAGGGTGTGAGAAGCCTGCTTGGGAATGTCCTAGCATGGCCAGAAAATTCCCTGCACAGTCTTTTCCCGGAGCGTTGGGGTTATGAAAGGTCTCTGTTGGATTCCTTTCATGTTTAATTTCTTAAATCTGTTGCCATTTATGGAATAAATTCCTCTTCTAAATGTACTGTGGCGTTTCTGACTATCTGGGAGGAGACTGAGCAGTGGAACGTGTTACTTTTACACATAAACAAGAACGATCTGTCACACTACTACACTTTAAAGCACAGTTTATATGTAATTCTTATATGTAATTCATGTCACACAGTCTCATACGGAACCTACATCCGCTTTCTTTTATATACTGTATATGATAAGATACTGTCATCCCCCTTCCCTTTTGTGTGACAGGATGAATGAGCATATGTATTTCTAGTTGCATGCTTGAGGGTAGCAGACAAGGCTGTCTGCTAGAGAACAGTAGGACCAACGTCGGAACAGGTAGCTACGCTTCCTAAAAGCAAAGAGGTTTCTATCCTTAGTATGGTCCTGTCCGTCCGTTGTCATGTTGGTATAGGAAGCTGCCCCTCTGGCCACTTCCGTTGGTCTTTGTGAGACCGAGGAAGCACGCTGGGCAGTAGGCAGTTGCAGTGTGGCCGTAGCGAGCGTCTGAAGTGGTAAGATCTCCGGCTAAGCGCGTGTCTGTTAAGTCCGTAGGACAATGGATTTCTTAAGTTCAGCCTAACTGAAAATTTAATCACCTTGATTTCAGGTTTAGCTCTAAAATATCTAACGCTATCTTAAAGTGCAGCGGAGTGTAATTCTCGTGTTAAATTCAGATTATTTTGGGGTAGTTGCTTTGTTACTACTTTGTGAGTAAATTGGAACCACGTGTTGATCAGTAACTCTAACTAAGTTCATCAATCTTAAATGCGAATGTTTGTGTGATTATAACGTCTCGTCTTGACAATATTTTGCAATATAGCAACTTTTCTTTATGTTCAACCCACGTGGAGTGTACTTTGCGAGACCAGTACCACGTGCTTACATAACTGTTTGACCCATCAGATTAATAGTAAGACGTTAGTAACCAGTTCAAGGTTTTTCTTTGGTCAATTGCTTTTCGATCTAATTTATTTTAATTCTCAAAATTATTGTGGAGTTGTACGCTTTGTGTAAACCAAGTTGACCACGTGGAGCATGTGGTGTAATCATCAAAGTAGCCCTCAGCTATTCTTTTTGCGAAGACTTCACAAAGAGTTAATATGAATTTAGTATACCAGTGTGTGGTAATTACATGACGGACAGGATTGTGGTATGAACGTAATTTCTTTGGGTAAAAACTGAATCTGTTGGTTGTGGTTAATTTCGTCTTGCTTATGTTTCAATGTTCTTCGTGTGTTATTTTATGAATGGAGTGTTGTATGCAGTTTCCCAAATCTTGGCTCCATATTTTATGTGTTCCGTAAAATTACAATCTCACATTTTTTTTAATCGTAAATAAGGCACCAGCTCAGTTATAGCCCACGTGTAATATGCTGAAATTTCAATGAACAATCTTAAAATAAATTTCCAAATATAAACTGATTTCTTTCCTTTTATTTAAATTGTCCTTTTTATATATGTATATTACCGGTTTTGTCTGCTTGGTAAACCTAGACTAAATATCTGATGAAACAGTTGCCCAGTAATCCACGGTTAACGTCCCCAGACAGATCACAGCTTTTATTGTCTATTAGCACCGATCTCAGCATAACAAAATTTAAGTTACAATATTACAAGCTCTGCAGTAAAGTTCAGATGGTAATAAACGAATACTCTGTGCAAGAATCACAAGAGGGGGAAGTATACTTGGAAAATGTCCGGAGATAGATGAAGATTTCAGTTATATTAGATCATGGGCAGGCAGAGATCCCGGAATCAGACACTGGATTGTAAGGCATACTCAGAAACAGATACAGACACGGCTCACAATTCGGTAATGGAAGAACCAACGCACAACGAGCTGGGATGTGTAAGTACTGAGAAACGAAGAGATACGCTTGAAGCTCGAAGACTATAGGTACTGCGATAGTAAAAAGATCAGTAGGGTGTTCAGTTGAAGATTAATCGATATCTCTATAAAGGGCGATCGCAGAAGCTGGAAAGACAAAATTAGGTGCAGGGGAGATAACTGCGAAGAAACTATGGATAACAGAAGAAATATTTCAGTTGATCGAGGAAGGCGCGGGATTAGCCAAGCGGTCTAGGGCGCTGCAGTCATGGACTGGGCGGCTGACCCCGGCTGAGGTTTGAGTCCTCCCTCGGGCATGGGTGTGTGTGTGTGTTTGTCCTTAGGTTCAGATTGTTCAAATGGCTCTGAGCACTATGGGACTCAACATCTTAGGTCATAAGTCCCCTAGAACTTAGAACTACTTAAACCTAACTAACCTAAGGACATCACACACACCCATGCCCGAGGCAGGATTCGAACCTGCGACCGTAGCAGTCCCGCGGTTCCGGACTGCAGCGCCAGAACCGCACGGCCACCGCGGGCGGCGTTTGTCCTTAGGATAATTTAGGTTAAATAATGTGTAAGCTTAGGGACTGATGGCCTTAGCAGTTAAGTCCCATAAGATTTCATATACATTTTTTGATCGAGGTAGAAGGAAGTACGAAAATTTTCAGGGCTGTTCAGGAGTACAGAAATAAAAGTCACCTAGAAATGAAGTAAATATGAAGTGCAGAGAAGCTAAGGCTTAATGACTGCAGAAAAAAATGTGAAGAAATCGAAAAAGAAATGGTTGTCGAAAGGACTCAGCATGTAGAAAAGTCAAACCAACCTTCGATGAAATTAAAAGCAATGGCTGTAACATTAAAAGTGCAATGGAAATTCCATTATTAAATGCGCGGTCCGGGTTCGATTCCCGGCTGGGTCGGAGATTTTCTCCACTCAGGGACTGGGTGTTGTGTTATCCTAATCATCATCATTTCATCCCCATCGAAACGCAAGTTGGCGGATTGGCGTCAACTCGAAAAACTTGCACCAGGCGAACGGTCTACCCGCGGGAGGCCCTAGCCACACGGCACTTACTTACTTATAAAATGCAGAGGAGAGACCGGATAGGTGGAAACAGGACACTGAAGATCTCTGTGAGGGGGGAGGACTTACCCGAGGACGTTACAGAAGAAGGATCAGGAATTGATATGGATGTGATAAGACTTCCAGTATTAGAATCAGAATTTATATGAACTTTACAAGACTTAGAATCAAATAAAGCAGCAGGGATAGATAACACTCCATCAGAATTTCTAAAATCACTGTGGAAGTGGCAACAAAACGATTATTCACATTGGTGTATATAGTGTGTGAGACTGGCGATATACCATCATATTTTTGGAAAAACTTCATCCACACAGTTCCCTAGACTGCAAGAGCGAGAATTCTCGCACAATCAGCTTAACAGATCATGCGTTCATATTGCTGATGAGAGTGAAATACAGAACAATGGAAAAGAAAATTGAGGATTTGTTAGATGACGACGTGTTTGGCCTTAGGAAAGCTAAAGCCACAAGAGAGACAGGTCTGACGTTGCGGTTGATAATGGAAGCAAACTGAAGAAAAATCAAGACACATTTATAGCGTTTATCGACCTGAAAAAGCATTCGACAGTGTAAAATAGTGCAAGATTTTAGAAATCCTGATAAAAATATGGGTAAGGTATAGGTAAAGACAGGTAATACAGTAGATGTACAAGAACCGAGAGGACACAATAAGAGTGAAGAACGAAGGGCACGAATTAAAAAGACAGGGACGTAGTTTTTCGCCCTGCTTTTCAATCTGTATGTCGAAGAACCAATGACGGAAATAAAAGAAAGGTTCTAGAGTGGGAATGAAATTCTAAGTGGAGGGATAACAATTGTTGTCCTCAGTGAAAGTGAAGAAAAATAACCTAATCTGTTGAAAGCAATGAACACTCTAATGGGTAGAGAATACGGATTGAGAGTAAATCGGAGAAAGATGAAAGTAATGAAAAGTAGCAGAAATGAGAACAGTGACAAAAGTATCCTGATTGCTGATCACAGCTTTGTATGGCAGTGAGACGAACTGTGGGAAAAACGGAACAGAGGAGAACCGAAGCATTTGAGGTGTTGCACTACAGAATAATGTTGAAAATAAGGTGGACTGATAATGTAAGGAATGAGGAGCTCTCCGTAGAAGGAGGAAAGGAAAGGAGTATATGGAAAACACTGCCAACAAGAAGGAACAGGATGATAGGACATCCGTTAAGACATCAGGGGATAACTTCTGTGACACTACAGAGAGTTGTAGAGGGTAAAAACTGTAGAGGAAGACTGAGGTTGGAATACACCCAGAAAATAGTTGGGGTCTTAGGTTGCAAGTGCTACTCTGAGATTCGTGGAGGAATTCGTGGAGGGCTGTATCAAACCAATCAGAAGACTGATGACTCAAAAAGAAAAAAAAAAGAAAAAGGAAAAGAAAAAAGTGGAGTATGCAGTCAATCAATCTGCTGTGGGTGCAGCCCTACGCTTGCAGTCGCTGAAAGAGGAAGTTGATGTTTTAGCGAAGCACGCTGCATCTGCAGGAACTGTTCTCGATTTGAAATTATCGTATACGGACTACTTACGTCAAGAGCCAGGGAAAACGGCACTGGCGAGATATGTGGAATGTGTTCCAACAAACAACAGGTGGATATTAATCAGCATTATAATCTTAATTCCTACAAGCCTTTGTTTACGAGGACGCATTTGGATCAATCTACGACTTCCACCATGATTCGACTGCGCTTTAACCACACCTCATTCGCTGTACATCTGTATAGAATCAACATTTACAGTTCAGCTCCATGTGAGAGTTATTATGAGTCAAAAGGTGATGTAAGTCACATTATTTTCGCTTCAAATTTGACAATGAAAGACCGAAATTTCCGGACATTGAGGAGTATGGGTTACCTCCTTCCACAAAGAGCGTATTCTCTTTTCATTTCTGCAGACATTCGCCTGTATAAAGTAATTGTCACTTTTCTTGTATACGGAAAAAATATGTATCACTTATTATTAAATTTAAGTAGTGTGAATTGATAACATAAATATGTCTAGTTTACGTATCATTTTATTTGTTAAACATTTGTTGTAGGAAAAATTTGACGGCTCGAGCTTTCAGCTCTATAAATATCCACTGTATACAATTATGTATTCCGTGTATACAGTTGTTCTCGATGTCTAATAGAGTACAATTCTATAGGCCAAAAAAACAAACGCTAACAATCAATCTCTAAGTTCCGACACACTTGGATATGTTATGCCTACGTCAGCTTTCATATTAAAGCTTCTTTGTTCATGCTCAAGGCAACAGTGAGAAAATAATGTAATTCTAACTTGAGAGTATAGGGTCTTCTGGAGCTAACTAAATACCACCATATGAAACTTCCTGGCAGATTAAAACTGTGTGCCCGACCGAGACTCGAACTCGGGAACTTTGCCTTTCGCGGGCAAGGTTCGCAGGAGAGCTTCTGTAAAGTTTGGAAGGTGGGAGACGAGATACTGGCAGAAGTAAAGCTGTGAGTACCGGTCGTGAGACGTGCTTCGGTAGCTCAGATGGTAGAGCACTTGCCCGCGAAAGGCAAAGGTCCCGAGTTCGAGCCTCGGTCGGGCACACGGTTTTAATCTGCCAGGAAGTTTCATATCAGCGCACACTCCGCTGCAGAGTGAAAATCTCATCCTGGAAACATCCCTAGGCTGTGGCTAAGCCATGTCTCCGCTATATCCTTTCTTTCAGGAGTGCTAGATTTTCCAGGTTCGCAGGGGAGCTTCTGTAAAGTTTGGAAGGTAGGAGACGAGATACTAGCAGAAGTAAAGCTGTGAGTACCGGGCGTGAGCCGTGCTTCGGTAGCTGAGATGGTAGAGCACTTGCCCGCGAAAGGCAAAGGTCCCGAGTTCGAGTCTCGGTCGGGCACACAGTTTTAATCTGCCAGGAAGTTTCATATAAGCGCACACTCCGCTGCAGAGTGAAAATCTCATTCTACATACCACGATGTCTGTTTCATGTTCAGAATTGCACTAAAAATGAGCTGGATTGACAACTGTTGTGTAGAAAACAAAAACCGTGTAGTTTATACATTAGAAAAGCTCAAGAAAATAGTTAATTGTTGTGCACCTGATGATTTAGAAGAAGTACTTACTTCAGCACGCCCTTCTTTACCAATCAACACGTTCAGAATAGAGGAAAAGGACTTTCTTGAGTTCCAGGCAGCAAAGCTACACATATGTTTTGCTGCACAAATCAAAATCACCTCACCTGCAGCGGTACACATGAAGAGGATATTTAGTGGTATTGAACAGTGGGAAAGTGTAAACATCATAAAGAAGGCAAAACTGTTGACTATTTCATTCACATTTAACTTTCAGCAGTTCAAAAGATTTCACGACTGTCTTCTGAGAATGAGGACATGCTTGCTACGGTATCCTTTATAGCACTTCGCCATAGGCATTTCTTTACTGATTTGTTTAATGATACTGTGTAAACTAATATTTTTTGTTTTGTGCTGTTTACACGTCTTACTTGGTCTGGATAAGGTAACGTGTAAGGCACCTTCTGCTCTCAAGTTCTTAATTTTCTTTATTTGGAAAATTCAGTGTCATATTTCCTGGATGATAACAAATGTTTAATACTACAAGAACGTGCGGGCTAATTTCGTATGTCATACAATATAGGTTTTTGTTATAAAAAAAAAAGACTTCCGGTCCTTAGCACGTTTGGAATGTTAGATCTACAATTGGTTAACTATTGTCGCTGCGTCACTGGTTCGGTGAATGGGCCGCTGATTTCCGCCCCGGAAGGGAGCAGTATCAGCAGTGGCCCCACTAATTGGCTTTAATGACGTTGCCCCGTGATATTAGCTGCCATTGTGATGGCTATCTGTACTACAACGCTGCGCGCAATTGCCTTCTGAATGACACTACGATTAATGTTTCCCAATTGTCTGAATAAATAGGAACAGAGCACATTGTCCATTCTAATATTTAAGTCAATTGTAAAATTCATTTATAGATAAAGTGCGCCCTTTCTGAACTTCGTTTATTCCAGAGCATGGTCAATGATCCTGCTTTAGTGCCAACCGTTTCAACGCGTAGTCATCGATGTTTTTCTTTAATAATGGTTGTCCACCACAGTATAGCCATCCATCGCGCCTACATACGACGGCGATTTGATAAATCTGGTACCTTACGTCTAGACATAGTCTGCTTTGAGGAATATTCACTTGGTCCAGCGATCCTCCAGCGTTTTCATCCCACGGTAAAAATAGATTCTGTCAAACTCTGTAAAACACTCGTTGTCTGCAGCTGTCGCTTCTTTATTTGATGAGTAATTCTTCCCAGCAAGTCGAAGTTTCAACTTAGGGAACAGGAAGAAGTCCGGCGAACAGAGTGGAAGATAAATCAGTTCAGATCCCAGTTCATGCACTTTCACCTTTGTTACCGCTGATGTATGGGATGGTGCATTATCCTGGTGAAAGAGCATTTTCTTCTTGCCAATCTTAGCCTTTTTTCAGCCAACGCAAATTTCAAACAATCCGGCAATGAAGCATAATAGGGTCCATTAACGGTTCTGACTTTTTCTAATTAATCTCTGAGGATTATTCCTTAGGATTCCCAAAAATCAGTGGCCATCACATTACCAGATGACAAAACGGTCTTTAAATTATTCATTGAATTTTCGCCAGCCTTTGTCCGTTGTTCTGACTGCCGTTTTGACTCTGGCGTGTAAAGATGGATCAAGGTTTCACTAACAGCGAGAAATCGGCTCAAAAGGTCTTGCGGGTTGTGACTAAACATCACCAGACATTCTGTCGACGTAATGTACCGGACGCACTTTTGGTCGATTGTGAGCAATTGCGGCACCCACTTCGCACACAGCTTCGTCATAGCCATTTCTCCAAGCAGATATTATGCACTAGCTCAGTTGAGATGCCTACAGTATCAGCAATCTCTCGAATTTTTATTCGTCGGTCTTGCATTACATCACGGAGTTTGTCAATCGTTTCCTTTGTAGCGACGGCAATTAGACGGGGCGCGCTTCGTCTTCCGTGCTCGTCTGACATATTTAATGAAATGCGGTAGGGAGCTGGTGTTGAGTGGAAAGGTACTGAACCATAATGAATTTTTTAACGTTCCTAAAAAGACTAATGAATTTATTTTTAAAGATCAAAAATTCAAGAATAATAAACACCTCAAAACGGCTACAGTATAAAATCACTTCCTTTTAGTAAGAAGTATTAAATGAAGTAAAATATATTACATTTACAATATAAAAAGCAAAGCATGTGATCAAATGATTATGTCACAAACGTCAACCATCGGCTATTGCCAATAATTATCAAAACGCCATTGGCTTCGAAGTAGCCAAAATGGCAGACAAATGTGGTTCAATTGTATGACGATAGAGGCGGCGGCAGAGGTAACGCAGTAGCAATAATTGCTACTTCTCTACTAACATAGGACGGCGGTTGTCACTACCACAGTACTAGAAACCTTCATTAAAAATTTCAGTCATGGTACACAGGTACCTTTAACCAGATGACAACTTAGAAGAGACACAATCTATCCTGTAACACCAAGACAACTCGTTAATTATTTAGCAAAAATTAAACATACCACAAATTCAGAACTTCTTCTTTAGTTTTTTTGTAGAAGCAAACAATTTAGTAAACAGTTCGAGCTCGTGATACTAGCCAACATGTAACTATAGACATACCGCAAAAATAAGGTAGCTAGATTCAACAATTTTCACTGACTATAAAGTCAACCTAAAAATCAGAAGAATTACACCTGTATTCTATGCTTCAGATTCTAAAATCAGTTTGGAATAGTGACAGCCACACGCCTACACACACTGACAAAACTGAACTCAAGTGGTACCACGCAAAACCTTCATAAACAGCACATTTGAGTCCCATAGTGCTCAGAGCCATTTGAACCATTTGAGCCACTGATGTACCCGTAGTAAATACTTCAAACATTACTAACTTGCACTCATATTACATTTAGAAGGAATCATCTTATCAGATCACTATTCAAATGGGAACTTGCCCGATTCTCCCGCCTGGCTCTGCTTCAAGATTTCCAGCCCCGCACTACTGGAGAAGCCTGGTATTTTCTCTAACGATGGCGCAAGATCTGCGTGCACCGTCGATACAGGATACGCAACATGCAGCGCCATCTGTGAGTCGACATTGTCAGCGTCCTGCCTCGGGCATGGATGTGTGTGACGTCCTTAGGTTAGTTAGGTTTAAGTAGTTCTAAGTTCTAGGGGACTGATGACCACAGATGTTAAGTCCCATAGTGCTCAGAGCCATTTGAACCATCAAACTCTCTTTTTCTCCAGGTTTCCGCAGCCCTTAACTACCTTCTCCTCCGACCTGCCTTCTACCGGCGACAGTAAAGCTCCATGCGCTCTTGCGGCCGGAGGGATTCCAAATCCGCGGGAATTACGCGAAATTGAACGCGGGCGCACGGCACATTTAAATTCATTAATCCAAAAGTAAATGGTCTTCAATGATGGTGCAGAGTCAGCGTGAACTTCATCTAAGTCTGTTTTGATTTGTGCGACTGTCCAAACCTTCAAAAGGAAATGTTTAATCACAGCACGAAGTTCAGTTTTCTCCATTTCAATCGCATTCACCACAATAACCAATTTAGATGGCTGACAACAATAAGCTATTCGCTGTACATTGTTAAAATTCTTTACACTGTCGTTGGAATAATTAGACTCACGAACCATGAAGGCGTAATGAGAGCGTTGATTCTTTCATGAAAAATTACGAGCCTTATCAAACCATCTTTGTTGATGGGTTCTTCACACTTATTAATCCTTTATTCCTGGGTAATGTTGCAGGATGGAATCAGCTGTGGGTCCTCCAAATATAATATGCTTGCTTTCAGTGTAGGTGACGTAGGGAAGTTGCTGGAAACCTAAATCTCGATAGGTGGTCGGAGATTTGAACACTGAATCACCCAAATGCGGATCCACTTGTTCTGGCATTGTGTTCTCTCTGGCGGATGCTTTCTAGATTAGTTCCATTAAAGATATTTGGTTTAAAACACAGACTTTTTATCTAATGGAATAGAAATAAATTAACTACATGATGAAATATAATACATCATACAGTACATCACATTAATTTTATTTCAAGGCTATTGAATTAATCATATTTGGTATTGAAAATTCGCTCTCAGGTCGGTACGGTTTAGCGTTAACCAAATGTGATGAAATTTCACTTATGGATGTTGGGAAGATTTCACTGGGTTATCAGGTGAATGCCGATACTGAAAATCGCCTTCCAAATAGAATATTTCAACAAACAGTGTGATACAACAATTACATCATCGGACTCAATTTTTCTGTTTTCGACTACAGTTTTCCTTGCTGTGGAAGTAGGTGGAACTCAGAGATCCAAATCTTATGAAGAGATTTGATATCGTTGATTCGTGCTTCTTTGCCCTCAGTTATCCCACTTCCAATTAACTTTTCCGAGGAGATTCCCGGTTGAATGAATTCTTATCGTTTGTATTCCAGACCTCTTCGCACGTACGTTTTCATTCAGATAGTCGAGAATATTTGATCGGTATTCGCCAGTTATTGTTTTCCCTTTGCTAAGTTATCGACAAGAAGAATACTCATTATGTCCCCAAAGAAGGTGATCTAACCTTTTGGCGAACTAAATCGACTCCGACTTCTTTTCTGGCGTATGGCCATAGCTCCACTCAGTGTTTTAGGCTGTTCCGTTTCTGACGGGAATCAGCGGAAGAAAGTGTTACAAGTATGGCAGCTATAAACTGGCGCACAGAATAAGTTGGGATCCTTTTAAAATGATCCAAATGAAGCTGAAAAATTCGTTTCCCCGTCCGTAGTCTGAATACAAAAAAAATTGACACCTGTCTTCCATAAAAATTTCTTATTCTTAGCTCTTCATGTAAGATGTAACACACTCTTTTTCCGGATGTGTCTTTTCATTTCAATAAATCATGTAATTTCTCGATGGTTACACAGGTTTTTATTTTTTTTTATTTTGGGACGCCTTTCCCATGGATTATTTTCAAGCGAAGCGTAACTGTATTTAAATTCATCACCAACATCGTTATCTGTCGAAAATGAGGGAGCAGACGACACATCTTCACCAACTTCAGAAGAATTTTTCATGGGTGACAAACAGCCCGATGCAAAGATTTTAGAAACGGTACAGTGTTCCATTTTGTTTGTCGAACTACTCACATTCAAATATTTTGAAAATCCATATAATCAATGCGTTTGTACGGAACAATTTGACACAATTATTTGTATTATTTGTATTATTTGTACCATGAACCAAAATGGCAAAACCAAAATGTCGTTCTTATAAACCTCGACTTAGTGCCATACAGAGAAAACTTCGCAGTGACTTGGTAACCGTTTAGTATAGTATCGTCTCTCCATGCAGCAATCGGCCATCCATCGCAAATCGTCCGACAAATGATGTTCGTCGTCGTACACACGTAGTGACGATTCCAATTGCTTTTACCTTCATCGATCTAGGGGAACCACGGAAAACCTAAATCTGTGATATGAACCGCCGTCATTCCACGTTTGAATCCAGTGTGTTCCCTCTGCGGCAGCTCGCTTAGTCCAGCTGTCATCTCTAACACTTAGAGTACTAACTGCCATTCAGTTCTCAATTATGATGCAATCTCGTAAGTACAAATGTCACACGAGGATAGCAGCGATTCTGATTACTTCTGTTTGAAGCATTGTTCAGTACTGCTGTTATCACTGCATTCTCAAATTTCATCACAGCATTATGCTTGCATAGCGACCTTTTTTTAATTTCCGTGATTTGTAGAAACTGTTGATGGTTTTTCATGGCAAAATTCCATGCTATCAGGAACAATGGTGCCATACGTCGATAGTTGCAGTCGCATAGGCGCAGCTTTCTGACTCGTCCATAACAAAGCCATTTGCAAGCTTACATGCCTGTTGTGATCGAAATCTGTCAATTTTTTATGATGCATTGCATATCGCAGACGGTGTATGCTGTGGCGGAATAAAATTTTCCCTCGATTCAATCAGTTTTTGCTTCTAGCACTCACATGAGGTTTACTCTCCACTACGCTAAAAATTACACGTTACCGTATAGATGCAGTTCCCAATACGTGTTCCACAACAAGTTCTACAAAAGCATCCAAAATGGAATTTACAGACAAATACATCCAGTTACACAGAGCACAGCAACAAATAAAACTAAATCGTCCGACACTGGGAAACGAGCGTCTCAAATATCTTGCAGATTAGTAAAAAAAAAAAATGTTCTGTAGCAAGTGACCATATGTTCGAGTTCATGATTTTGACTAGATAGTACCATTTAAAAACGAATGTCTTTAAGTTTTCAAGTGACACCGTAAGATCACAGGTGAAATTTGTAATTACCATCGCTAGAGCACTCATGAAGTTTCAATACCACCACTAAATCTCTTTAGTGAGGAAAATTACTGCTGGTCTTTTTCCAGGTGAAGTGTGCTTTCCTTCTTCATTACCAGTGTTCATCTTCCAAAGAGAACAAACATCTGTCGGTAGAATTCCCCCCCCCCTTTAGCTGAGTGGTCAGCGAATCTGACTGCCATGCAGCGGGCCCGGATTCGATTCCCGGCCGGGTCGAAGATTTTCTCCTCTCGGGGATGGTGTTGTGTTGCCCTCATCATCATTTTATCATCTTCGAGACGTAAGTCACCCAATATGGCGTGAACTAAAAATACTTGCAACTCGGCGACAAAACTTTCCGATGTGGAAACTCCTGACCATCAATGCATAAGATCATTTCATTATTTTGTCGGCAGAATAAGCTTGTCTCGCCATGCATCAGGAAAGTCGAAGGCTGGCCGTATAAGATAGGCAATAAAAATTAAGATTGTTTTGCCAAAGACCAAATAAAAAAAGTAGAACTGATATTACAACGAACATCTGGCTAGGGTCACTAATGTTCAAACCATTTGGAGTACAGCTGGTCATGGTTCTACGCGAAACTAATGAATAAAGCGAACGATGTGATCAACACGAGGAAGAAGGTGACAGTTTTCTACAATGTGTGATTTTTAGCAACTATGTGATATTCCACAAAAGCAGGCAACTTAGTAGACGGCCTCATAAGTTGATCATTTGAAAATCGCTGAGTAACACTTGAGCATTTGTCTCTTTCGTAAAGTAAATACCGTTTTGGGCATAAAGTATCTTGCGACAATGAATTTTGAGTTTATTTCTCAAATCATTGGAGATTTAAGAACTTCATTCGCTGAATATAAGAAACGGCGCTCCATTGGCACTAATTCGTTTAACGATTTATCAATTAACCCCGACAGGTCGTGTGGGAAACGTACACTTGAGGCTTCTGTCCTGACCCCCTAAACTCTCACATTACATGCTGTGACTGTTTTTTGTTCATGGTTTTTTTTAGGGGGAGGGGGTGTGTGGAGAGGTCCCATTTAGACAGAATTCTCCTCTTCCAACAACTCTGCATTAATTGAGTAATCGTGTCACTGCTGTGACGGGGGTTAAGTGAGACATCCTTCAGCTGTCGTAGTAGAAGTTCTGCTAGTGTCAGTGCAGGTGGTTCCTATGCAAAAAACGCGTTCTCCTTCTCGGACTGGGTAGTCCATTTCTCTGTTCTGAAGAGGCGGCTGCCTCAGTTTTCTTCCACCTGCTGAGCTCTGAGCTGCATACATCATGAACAAAATACCCTCTGCCCACTTCAGTGCGGCCAGTGGCTGATTCTTTACGCTATGGGAACAGAGGCACATGCAGACGGCCGCTCTGGAATCTTTTTCACACAACGTTAAAGAAACTATTTGGTAAAACAATTTGATTTCTTAGCATCTCGTATCCCCATCTGTCAGTTTCAGTGTGAATTGCCTACCTTTTTTTTATGGTCATAGTTGCTGTGATATTTCGAAATTAGGTAGTCCACCACATAGAATTCGAATTTTTTGCAATAAAAAATATGAGCCGTAACATGTTTACTCTTGATATGTGTTAGGTGGTACATTACGATACATGAAATGTAGCTGTAATCTTGCAATTTTCTTTAAACTTGCAAGAAGATCTATATCTGTCTCCAGCCTCAAGTAAGTGGATTGCATGTAGCACACTCACTTCTGCTCACATTTACAAACGACATGGCGAAAGTGAAATATTTTGCCATGTGGTCAACATACAAATCTCTGTTGTCTATTAAGATATACAATTAACCACAATTGCTTCGATGAAATAATGTGATTATTTTAAGGACCATCGGTAGCTGGTGATACGACAGCCTGTATTAGTTTGCAGCAACGTTAGTGAAGAAATGACTTTTCAGAAGCTTGTTTAATACTACATTGTTTCAGGATTCTGTCACAACTGCTAATGCATTAGCATGTTAGTGACGTGACGTTGCATATACCTCTCTGTACTTAGGCAAAAGAAACTAATTTTAACATGGAAACATGAGCAATGTAGGCTTTACTCATTACTCGCCTCTGATGACTCTCCTCTGGGAGCTGATGTAATATCAGCTTGTAAACAATCATCAGCAGTTGAAGGCCGACCGCACGTAGTGAAACCCCCACCACTACCATTTTCCGCTTTCCTACGATGCCGTCTGCACAGGTACAGGTCAATTTATTTTGTGTGCACTCTACCACTCGGATGTTGTCCATGCAGTCTGACAGGGTTTGCTGAACGTTTCTAAATGTTCATATCGGTACAATCAAATGTTAATTTAGTGCATCAGCATATCATGTACTACTCATGAATTACAAACGTATAGATTTGAGTCCAATCCCTTGAATCATCGTGGTTACTATGAGCCGTATTTGAATTTTCAGTGCCCACAGATGGTAAAGCAATTTGTGGCGCCAGTTACTTAGAGTGCTTCGAGATGTATACTCAGGGAGAAATCCTCGTAATTATTCTGTGTCTAATAACCCTGACTTGACTCACTACATCCTGACTAGTCGGAATTGGTAGAGGAAAAGAAATGTCGTAAAGGACAGTGGGCCGAAAATTAACTGAAGTCCAAGAGTAATCTCACTACAAACTGAGTAAATAAACTGTCACTTCCTCGTAATTACGTCAAATAATAATTTTAAAAAATGGAACCGCTCACCTTCAACTTCCACGGGCTTACACGATAATAAGGCACTTCAGTAAATGCAGTCTACCTATCGTAAGTCACAATTTGTAACAGTAACATAACGTCCTATATACTTCAATCCTATATACTTCAACTCAATACGAGCGCCAATCGTGTCCCCATCTATCACACGATCAAGTAAATTATTCAGAGGCAATATCAGTTAAATCTGGCTGTGCGCTGAGTAGTTTGCAGTACAGAGCACCATACTGAACAGAGTTGAAGCTGACAATACAGGTTATTTATTTTTTATTCTGCAGCCGGCTTCGACGGGGAATCTTTTAACATTCGCCGCAATATCGCCCTGCCTTCGCCTCTCCGCTGTTAGTGTCCAGTTGCCGGTTGCAAGACTGATAGGTACGCCCAGATACACACACATATCGTGCTTTCGGAAACATATTTTCCAAACGAATAAACAAAGGATTTTCTTCTCTACCGTGGCTGCACCCTCAGCTGTTTCTTTATCAGACAACGAGCAGATCACGAGTTGACTTACGAAATAAATTACCACTGGAGCAATAATCTGTGCCTTACAAGCTCCAGTTTTCACTACTGGTTACACTGGATGAACATCCTGTGGTTACAGGAGCCTAGTACGTTGTGGAGTCCTGTACTACACAGGAAAACAATTCCAGTAGCATGTGGTGTTATGCCGAGCCTCATGTACGTGTACGTTGTACTTGTTAGTATTCTGAGACTTAACATAAAACCACCTTTTACATAAACTATTTCATGTGCACTAAGCCACTCCACAAGGTGCAAGACACATGTCACCATAGGGTGTTTAGTGAACGTAACAGGTGGTGAAAATTTAGAGTATTTCTTAATTGCAGCTGAGGTGGCTGTCAATATTCGAGAATATGACAGGAATACTCAGTTGAAGCATAAAACTTCATACGTACATATGCTCTGTTCAGAACTGCTGCCGAGATAGAACGCATTTAATGTAGATTTGTTTTTACGTTAGTGGCGGGCACATATGTGTCTTACCCAACTAACTCTTTGACGTTTTATTCTAGCCCAGCCTGCCTCATTGCTTTCAGCTTCTTTGCTCGGGATGTCTTTCAGTCATTAAACTAGCCCATTGAACGCGCAGTTGTCTATGGTGTGTTATGAGTGAAGCCGTGTGAGGGGACCGACTGTGTATAAGAGAGAAGTATCGGTTAACTGTATTTGTACATGCGTTGGCTAAAATGCCACGCATCTACACTAAAGAAAAATTTTCGTACGTCATATTTGGGTAATACATCTACACCCACTGCAGCTGATGTCAAGAAGTTTGCATTGAGCGAATTATTTGGAATAATCTGCAGATATTGTGTATGTTTACAGCTTCTGTGATGATCGTGCTCCTGGCTCCTGCTGTTATCGAAGAATACCGTCGGTGGGCCCTTTCCGACAGGTCGAATTCCTTTTTTTTTTTTTTTTTTTTATACATGTGTAAATCTGACACTGTAATGAATAATACAGAAAACAGATAACTACTTACATTTAAAGTGTTGTGTCTCGGAAAGCATTCGGAATAGAGTATATGTCCGTATGAAGTTTTTTGCTTCAAATGATCGTTCCTATCATGTTCCTGACTACTGAACATTTCTCCTGGGACGCCCTGCATATCTGGTGACGAGCTGGCAGGCAATGTAAGATTTTGCAGATGATGCTGTTGTCTACACAGTCTAGTCAAATTAATGTGACCACCGCCTACGTTCAACGTCAACGCGCAATAACGCCTAGTGGCAACATTAGCAGTTGGGGAGGGTATACAACGCGTTTCAGGGGGACATGGGAAAGCACTGCAGTAGATGTAATGCGGAAACGAAGCGATTTACCTGACGTCCAGACGGGCATGATCACTGGCTTTCGGGACAGGGGTGTCCGCCCCCGGTAGCTGAATGGTCAGCGCGACAGAATGTCAGTCCTAAGGGCCTGATTCGATTCCCGCCTGGGTCGGAGATTTTCTCCGCACAGGGACTGGGTGTTGTCCTAATCATCATATCATCCCCACCGACGCGCAAATCACCAAAGTGGCGCCAAATCGAAAGACTTGCAACCCGGTGAACGGTCTACCCGACGGGAGGCCCTGGTCACACGACAGAGAGAGAGAGGGCGAGGGGTGGAAGCACCAAGGGTGGAAGCATGTCCGAAACGGCAAAGTTTATAATCTGTTCGCATGCCGCCGTGGTTAAAGTATACCGTGCATGGTAAAATGGCGCTATCGAAAACCGGTGCACCATGGGCCCTAGATGACAGGGGTGAACAACCGCTTCGGAGATGTGTACGGGCAAATACGAGGGTAATCCCAAAAGTAAGGTCCCCTATTTTTTATAAGTACACAGACCTGCTTATTTCTACAGTGGTGTACATCAGTTTACAGGTTGAACATTTAGCTATTTTTCGACATAATCACCATGTCTGTCAATGCATTTTTGTAGACAATTACCCTCGTAGACAGTGCAACTGTTGAGCGATTGTCCCCCTATATGAACCAAGAGGCTACCAACAGTGTCTCTACAACGATCATTAAGCGAACATTGCTGTGTTGGGTCTCCGCAGCAGACGCCTGGTTCGTGCAACCATGGCGACTACTTTATCGGCATTGAAAGCTGTAATTTGGATGCCAATGCCCACAACTGGACGTCCATCGAGTGCCGACAGGTAGTATTTCAAGATGAATGATTTTTTATAGTCCATTGGACCGATGGCGTTGGCGTGTAACGCGTGAAACATCTAAAAGCCAACACATTACATAGTCGTCGGAAATCTCCAGGTCAGAAGAGAGAGCGTTATGGCGGGAGGAATGCGTTTTGGTATTTCCTGGGTGATCTCATTATTCTGGAAGGCACAATGGACCATTACAAGTACGCACCTATCCTTGGGGACAATCTCCACTCCTACATGCCGTTTGTTCTCCTCAGCACCATGGCCGCAGTGCAATATAACGCGTCAAACGGCTCGCATTGTACGTGCTTGGTTCAAAGAGCACCAGTATGAATTTACCGTACTCCCCTGGCCACCAGACCCCGGAGTACTCCAATCTGTGGAAGCACCTCTGTCAGACTGTTCGCAGCATGAATCCTCCACCTGAGAAACCTAACGAAACTGATCGCATCACTGTAGTCGGCATGGCTCCATACATCTACCGGTACCTACCAGAACCTCAACCAATCTCTTCCTGCACGTTTCGCAGCGGTCCGCGTTGTAAAAGGTGTTTATTCAAGCTTCTGACAGGTGGTTACATTAATGTGACTGGACAGTGAATAATAAGCTACTGAAAAAAGCAGCAGTGTACAGTAATATCTTGAAAAATTTTAGGAGTGGGCTTAAGACTGGCAGCTTACGTAAAATGTAAAGCAATGTAGAATAGTGCACCACAAAATGCAGAAAAGTGGCATCCTATCAGTGAGTCACAATGGGAATCAGTCATTAACTCATATGAAAAAACATGGGTGTAAAAGTTTGTGTGGATACGAAAAGGTCACATAGAGTCAATCGTAAGTAACACAGGCGGCAGACTTCGTTTCACTGGCAGCATAATGAGAAAAATCAGTCAGACTGTTTACAAAACCCTTACGTGGCCCATATTGCTCAAGTTTGTCTGTAACACGGTTAAAGAACTTACTCAAAAACGCGCATAAAAGAGGGCAGCAGAAATGATCACAGGGTTGTTTCACATGATTGTGTCACGGAAATGTTGAAAACTCTGCACTGGCATACGCTTGAAGATAGAAACTATTGAGAAAGAATTTGTTTACAAAGTTCCTACGATCGGAATTAAGACTCTAGAAATATACTTCAGCCTCTTACGTATCACTCACAGAAGAGTCGCAAAGACAAGATCATATAAATAACTGCATTTGAGCACTCCATACGAAGATGGAACGGCAAGAAAGGCTATCATGTGGTACAATGCGATGTATCCTCTGTTATGAAGTTCAGTTGTTTGTAGAGGATGTACGTATGTACTGTATATATAGATACTACATCAGGGTGAGGTAAGGTAGTATGGCAATCCGATATTACCAACTTGCTCAGTCCCATGGGATGGAACCAAGAAGCAATAACTCAGGAATGTGAGCGAGTTTTAGTTGTAACAAACAACCTAACAGTTCAGTTTGGATATGCAGATGGACATGTACAGTCGTGCTCAAAAGTATCCAAACGGCCTGAACTGCATTTCGCCTGGTCCCATGCAACCGGCATAACGTGTATGTGTAACAGGTCCTCTAATCGCTCCTTGGTAGAGTCGTTTGACTATCGAAAATGGTTCCTACATGTCACCATTAGAAAACACTGCACTGTATCACAATAACTCAAGATGTACAGTAATACCACGATGCTACAAATATCAGGGAACACCGTATCACAGATAAGACTGTCCTTAAGGCTAGTAAGCTCACATTTATTACAATAAATGACATACCTGAAATGTTACCACTCTCATTATTATGTCAGATAGGTAATGCACGCAGTAAGTTCGTCGTATTCATGATTTCCTCTTCAAAGTAACATACAGTACTTATTATTTAACACAAAATGACATTACAAATTTAAGTTATTCACGAGCAGTTAGTTGAAAATATGTATGAACTTCAAATGACACGACGAAACGTCACGTTCTGCATATGGATTCAAACTCAGGTCAGGCAGACTAAGCAAAGATTTCGTGACTGACGCAAACTAACAGTCATTCCTGATTAGGCATACAGAGAGTGATATACCTCGATTTTAGACAGTATTAGTAAGCAAATATCAACTTTAAATCACATAACGCAAACATTTTTAACGGTCGCGAATTCCTATCCAGCATCTATTGTCCCTATTAACGAACTACGAGAGATTTTAAATATTGCTTCTTCACAAGTAACTTACTTGAAATGCCGTGAGGTAAAGCTTTGTGTTGGGCAGGGATTCGAACCCATAACCTAATCGTATTGATACCAAAAAAAAACCAACTGTGACATATCGGATTTTATCGGCAGTAGCTAGATGTTTCAACTGCAATGACGAGACGAAACATTAATTTTTTCCTTCCCAGGACTCCAACCCGGCACCTATCGCTATATTCTAGAGAAAACGAACGTTAAATATGGGATTGTTGCACCAGCAGCGACATGTGATCATGTTTGAACTAGAAATAATATGACGAAGAGTTCAGTGCTCACTGGGAATAGAGCCCTACACATACCGTTTTTGACTACACACAAAGAGACGTCAGCTACCGAATTATTCTCCACCAGCGGCACGGAATAACATCTTCAACTTACAGTGATCTCGCAAATAGTTCTGTGTCCCACTGGGAGTCAAAACCGTCAGATATCGTTAGTGTTGACAACGAATGAAAAAACATTAAAAATCAAAATTATTATCCACCAGCAGAAAGGTGTTCTCATGCTAGAGCTTGATAATACATAATGAATTCTTTCGTGCCGGGCCAGGATACGAACCCATTCACGTGTAATATGTGGAGATGTTGAGGAATCTTCACTTTTGAACAAACAACAAATTGTAGCCGAGCTGTATTGTCAAAAAGGGATCAAATTCCGTGTTAAGTGCGGACTGAATTGCATTCTCAGTTCAGAACCAATTTTATCGACATGCAGAAGCTCAGATAAAAGATGGAATAAGTGTCCTGTGACCCTACATAGCGTTTGTTTCGTCACTAGAAATAAATAACTAGTATAAGAAAAGTTACTGGTGATAGAATGTCTACATGTCGCCACTCCAGACTTTATTGTGGTTCAACCTAACGTCTACTTGGCAGAGAAGGAATATCATCTTTAATGTGAATTTCAGACCACCCTGCCATTATATCTTCTTCAGTTGGTGTAGCCAGAAGAGAATGGAATCTTTCTCTCCCTATCTAAAATCATTGACAGAAGTGGGAATCGAACCCAGACCATAGGTGTAAGAACCTACCATCAGTCCAACAGGCCACTAAGTCGTGGTTTCTGTGACTCCTTTTTCCATCGTAACACCGTTGAGCCACACTGGATGAGAATTCTGACACACAGGCTCCCTGTAGTAGATTGCAGCATGTTCAGTAAATTCATTTACTTGGTTGACCGAATCACCATGCATTAGCTGCCTCTGCTACCCAGTGCATACATTCACTCTATTTTGTAATCACCGAAATAAATCACGTAACTGCCACCTACACAGAACTGCCAACAGTGTAGGATGCAGAAATTTAAATAGCAAGTGTTCCTTTCCACTTGAGCTATTCTATTGCACTAACTGTTTGTAGAGAACGTGGTGCAGCGCAAAAGAAAAGCTGTAACTGTTTCTGTCAGAAGTCTAGACCCGGCTATTTGCATCATTATCTCGCAGCGCTGTGGTATGCAGAAGTTCTGGAGGAATTGTTCAGCTCTGGAGCTGTTGTAACTATGTGTCAGCTAGTAGCGTAGTGGTAAATGTCGTGCACTCGAAGCTTTTGTATTATGTATGGGGAGAGCACATCGTGTCCAAATACTTCAGAAAAGAATTTTCTACATTAGCTGTCGAGTGGTAGTGGCATTTTATTCTTCTTCAAATCTTTTTTGAGAGCTTTAACTCAGAACAAGTTTTCTACATGCATGTAATCAATAAACTGCATGTGCATTGTCAGACTGTTATACACAACATCAAAGAATTCGCATACATCGTTGATGATTAATTTCGCTCTCACGTTTACTATTGTTTTAACAACACTAAAGGAAAACTTACGAAAATTGTGCACTGTATTATAAGAAATGAAATAAAACTACCCACGTTAACATTACGACGAAGGTCTGGTTTCATAAAAATGAGTATCTGTACACAAGCGTGCCTCTATCGACACGAATTAGTAAAATACTACTCACTTAGATTTTGATTGGGTCTGTGTTTAATTGGTATGCTGTGTCATACTCAAGAGGTATGCAAATGAGGCATTTCATAAATATAGTTATGTATTTCTCGAAACCAAAAATTTGCTTGTGAACAGCGGAAAGAGGCGTTACCTGTTGTGCAGCACTGTAAGTTTTTCCATTGCACTATGAGCCGAAAGTATTTTGTTGTGATTTCCTTATTGATGTTTGATCTGACTGCTTGTTGATCTTTCACAGAAGGGGTAAGAACGCTGAAGTCAGTGATACTGGAACTGCGAACCATAACAGACGTTTTTTCACAAGTCACCACGTTATCATTGACCTGGCGAAGAGGTATGTGTCTTAGCTTCTCCATACCAGGCCAATAGTGGCTAGAACTCATAAACCGCTATTTAAAGGACGTAATTATTTGCGATTTCCACGACTTTCCTGGGTTGAAAACCGTAAATTTACGATCTTTTGTTACACCTCAAGCGATAATAATTCAGATTATTCAATCATTAATGACTAGTTATGAATAGTCATGAATTACCGAAGTTTTTGCCAATACCTGTAACCAAACCTAAACTTGAACATAAAAGACGACAATTTTTGTAATAAAGCGGGACTCCTATCAAGACCCTTTCTCCCCGTTAGCTAACCACGAAAGATGTCTGATATACCTCCATTCTGAAGTAACAAAGTGTGCATGCATTTAAAGATGAAGTGCATGATGTGAAATTCTGTGACGGAGATACGAACCCAACTTGTTATCTAAGAAAAATCAAATGTTACGTATCGGTTTTTCTTACGAGCTGCTAGGTGTTTGAATCTAAAATACGGATACAAACTTTTGTGCCTAAGCGACAATCGAACTGCACACCTAACGTGCATCCACGAATATAGCTTAAGTATCAGTTGCTTACTCACCAACAGTAAGGTGCGTGCGTGTGTGACCAGAAATAACGACAACTATTGCGATTGTTGGCAACGCATGAACAGACATTAAAAATGCACGTTAATTTCCACTAGCAGGTGGGTGTGCACTTGATAGGGCTTGAAATGAAATTATGAATATTTTTGTACTGGATCCTTTGGAGGAGACCTGGAGAAGATTGCAGTCTTGGGAGAAGGAACGAAATGATTGAACTACACTGTTTTGAAAGATTCAGATCCTCGAAAGAGGAGATACGAATTCGAATCACAGTCCAGCACCAAATTTTTCAGTGTCTCTAGTTCAATCAAGTACAAGTAAAATAAGAGACCTGTTCCTTTAAATGGCTATAAAAAAATGGCTCTGAGCACTATGGGACTCAACTACTGTGGTCATAAGTCCCCTAGAACTTAGAACTACTTAAACCTAACTAACCTAAAGACATCACACACATCCATGCCCGAGGCAGGATTCGAACCTGCGACCGTAGCGGTCGTGCGGTTCCAGACTGTAGCGCCTTTAACCGCTCGGCCACTCCGGCCGGCTAAATGGCTATCAGTTCATCAAATAAAATAAAATATTCTAATGTAAGTAAGTTTACTGGCGACTGTATTTCTGTTTACCATGACTTCCGTTATGTCATTTCCCAACGTAAACCGGCTCTACCCAGTTGGTAATGAAGGAACGTGATGTTTAATGCGGATTATGGATTATAACGTGTGGTGTCACCACCAGACACCACACTTGCTAGGTGGTAGCCTTTAAATCGGCCGCGGTCCGTAGTATACGTCGGACCCGCGTGTCGCCACTATCAGTGATTGCAGACCGAGCGCCGCCACACGGCAGGTCTAGAGAGACTTCCTAGCACTCGCCCCAGTTGTACAACCGATTTTGCTAGCGATGGTTCACTGACAAAATACGCCCTCATTTGCCGAGACGATAGTTAGCATAGCCTTCAGCTACGTCATTTGCTACGACCTAGCAAGGCGCCATTACCAGTTACTATTGATACTGTGAATCATGTACCGTCAAGAGCGACGTTCACCATTAATGGATTAAAGTTAAGTATTCCACCAGCTACGTCCGTTTTTTCTAAATTCTAATTCCCTTGTCCTGTTCCAGACCTCACGCCAGCCTGCGTGAGCTAAAACGCGTGCCTTTCGGCTTCCTCTAGTAACACGGTGTTGGCTCTCCTGCCAACCACAACATAACGTCTTTCTCTTGAGGTTACCAGAGGTAAAGTAAATGTTTCTGCCTCTTAAAAGTAAATGCCTGAACCCACGCAGTGCACCTGTGATAATTCTTTCCACCAGACCATTGTGGCCACATTTCCCAGCCTCAAGAGTGTGCTGAAACGGATGATGTGCTTAGCTTACAAAATTAGTCACGGTGGAAAGAATGCGAGTATATTAAATGGTTAAGTATAAGCAAGCTTATGTCGCGGAGATTATGCTATTCTCATGTCAGCAGGATGTAAAGACTCTTACAGGTATCATAGGCTCGAAGTAAAGCCATTTTGAATTTTCACAAATTGAGCAAATTTCTTAGTTCGAGAAAATCCACTGCGAAGTGTGAAGTTACCGGATAATTCGATTATTACCGTCATTATTACTATCATTTTTTTTCATACCGCTGCTGGAACACATGTGCTTGGAGGTCATTTAATGCCTTTTGGTCACTATAGAAGTAGTTTCCCAAGAACAGGTTCTTTCCCTGTCTTCGGAATTCTTTTCGTTCCCGGGTTCGATTCCCGGCGGGGTCAGGGATTTTCTCTGCCTCGTGATGACTGGGTGTTGTGTGATGTCCTTAGGTTAGTTAGGTTTAAGTAGTTCTAAGTTCTAGGGGACTGATGACCATAGCTGTTAAGTCACATAGTGCTCAGAGCCATTTGAACCATTTGAATCCTTTTCATGTTAATATCAAACATCACCAATTACTCGTAATTACATTACAACTAAAGTAATTGATTAAGACGTTATTTGGTAACAAAAACGCGCTGCCTTTCTTCATTTACTTGCGCCTAGCAATGGCTATCGAGTACTGCCAAATCAAAAGGCAAGAGATCTTATTGCCTTCCGATATACGTCGCTGTCAGTTCTTCCATACGATTTGGACAACATCACCGGTTCAAGTTGTGTATGACAGACAATGTTTTAGAAGATCAATTGTTTTCCTTTGAAATAAACAGAAAGATTTTCATTCTAAGCTATCCAAGTACAAAATTTTCGCAACGTTATTTCAAATTTAATATTCGCTTCTATAATGTAGGAAAGTTTTTCACCGTTGCAAAACTCGCATCCGACTCATTGACCTGACACTTAGTCGCTGACCATAAACTCTAGCTCAGAGTGAGACCAGTTTAGGTTTTCTACCAATGATTCCCACAGCTACAGGAACACTACTTGTGATACCTCTTAGACAAAATACTTACGCAGTGTTATCAGACGAAAAGATCAACCTGACAGAAACTGTGGGAAGTTTGTTTTACAACCTTCGTACCTGGATAATGAGCTTTTTCCTATTTGAGATATCTGAGAAAGTTGCTGCTTAAGACGATTTAAGAAGAAACTAAATTCCTTCACCTACGACTATGTTTGGAGAAATCGTCCTAATGGCACTAAATCGGGGTTTGTGAATCGCTTACCGCCCGTACTCTGCCGCATTTCGCTGGTTGGAAGGCAAAAAGCTTACTGACAAATTTCACAAAAGGAAAAGGGGGACGAAATGCCTCCCACTGGAAGGTCATGTTGCTTTATTTAAATGATTACAAAATCAGGTAAAACAAAGTCAGGTTGTCAGTAAAAGCACATTACTGTTGTCAGTATGATGTTGCATAGTCCGCATTAAACATCACGTTCCTTCCTTACCAACTGGGCAGAGCCGGTTTACGTTGGGAAATGACATGGCGGAAGTCATGGCAAACAGAAAAACAGTCGCCAGTAAACTTACTTACATTAGAATATTTTATTTTATTTGATGAACCGATAGCCCTTTAAAGGAACAGGTCTCTTATTTTACTTGTACTTGATTGAACTAGAGACGTTGAGAAATTTGGTGCTGGACTGTGATTTGAATTCGTATCTCCTCTTTCGAGGATCTGAACCTCTCAAAACAGTGTAGTTCAATCATTTCGTTCCTTTTCCCAAGACTGCAATCTTCTCCAGGTCTCCTCCAAAGGATCCAGTACAAAAATATTCATAATTTCATTTCAAGCCCTATCAAGTGCACACCCACCTGCTAGTGAAAATTAACGTGCATTTTTAATGTCTGTTCATGTGTTGCCAACAATCGCAATAGTTGTCGTTATTTCTGGTCAAACACGCACACATCTCACTGTCGGTGAGTAAGCAACTGATACTTAAGCTATATTCGTGGATGCACGGTAGGTGTGCAGTTCGATTGTCGCTTAGGTACAAAAGTTTGTATCCTTATTTTAGATTCAAACACATAGCAGCTCGTAAGAAAAATCGATATGTAATATTTGATTTATCTTAGTTAACAATACGTGTTGGGTTCGTATCTTCACCAAAGAATTTCAAGACATGCACTTCATCTTTAAATGCATGCACACTTTGTTACTTCAGAATGGAGGTATATCAGACATCTTTCGTGATTAGCTAACGGGGAAGAAAGGGTCTTCATAGGAGTCCCGCTTTATTACAAAAATTGTGGTCTTTTATATTCAAGTTTAGGTTTGGTTGCAGGTATTGGCAAAAATTTCGGTAATTCATAACTCTTCATAGCTAGTCATCAATATGATGTGATTAGATTACATTAGATTAATTCTTGTTCCATAGGTTATGAATACATTTCGTAATCACGTGGAACATGTCATTTTAAATTAAAGATTTCTTTACATACCATGATTCAATTTCTTTACAACAATTTTTTACACTCTCTCTCTCTCTCTCACACACACACACACACACACACACACACACACGCACACACACACACACACACACACATTCTTTTTTTTTATTTGTTTGTTGTGCTCGACTATCAGCGAGGCACGAAAACGCTTGTGGACGAGTTCCAGAGTTTTCAGTACACTTACGAAAGAAATATAAAAACAACTATGAGAGTTACTGATTTATGATGCTTAGTTTGCAGTCAATTCTATTATTAGTAACTACGCTCCAGTCCCTAAACCTAGTTACAGAAATGCGAATCAGACGCATTACGTATTCCAGGCCTTAGCAGCAGCGACTTGGAGACACCAGCTATGGTCACTTCCCAGCCCGCTGTAGGATCACATCGGTTCGTCTACTTTCTGCTGGTACTGTAACTGAGATTTGGCAACAAGGCAAAGTATGTTTGGCAACTCTGTGATCGACGAGTTACTTCCTGGTGTGCACGGAATTAAGCCTCAAAGTTCACTTGATTTTACCTGTCATTTCCATTGAATAATCTGAATTGTTATCGCTTGAGGTGCAACAAAAGATCGTAAATTTACGGTTTTCAGCCCAGCAAAGTGGTGGAAATCGCAAATAATCACGTCCTTTATATAGCGGTTTATGAGTTCTAGCCACTATTGGCCTGGTATGAAGAAGCTAAGACACATACCTCTTCGCCAGGTCAATGGTAACGTGCTGACTTGTGAAAAAGCGTCTGTTATGGTTCGCAGTTCCAGTCTCACTAACTTCACCGTTTGTACCCCTTCTGTGAAAGAGCAACAAGCAGTCAGATCAAACATCAATAAGGAAATCGCAACAAAATACTTTCGGCTCATAGTGCAATGGTGAAAAACTTACAATGCTGCACAACAGGTAACGCCTCTTTCCGCTGTTCACAAGCAAATTTTTGGTTTCGAGAAATACATAACTATATTTATGAAATGCCTCGTTTGCATACCTCTTGAGTATGACACAGCATACCAATTAAACACAGACCCAATCAAAATCTAAGTGAGTAGTATTTTACTAATTCGTGTCGATAGAGGCACGCTTGTGTACAGATACTCATTTTTATGAAACCAGACCTTCGTCTTAAGGTTAACGTGGGTAGTTTTATTTCATTTCTTATAATACAGTGCACAATTTTCGTAAGTTTTCCTTTAGTGTTGTTAAAACAATAGTAAACATGAGAGCGAAATTAATCATCAACGATATATGCGAATTCTTTGATGTTGTGTATAACAGTCTGATAATGCACATGCAGTTTATTGATTACATGCACGTAGAAAACTTGTTCTGAGTTAAAGCTCTCAAACTAGATTTAAAGAAGAATAGAATGCCACTACCACACGACAGCTAATGTAGAAAATTCTTTTCTGAAGTATTTGGGCACGATGTGCTCTCCCCATACATAATACAAAAGCTTCGAGATGCATCTGCTGCCTGGCTGTCTATTAAACCTGAAAAGAAAAAATGTTACAGAAGTTAGCCTTTTTTTCCACATGCGACTATTTTGGGCTGAGAAGTGACGGGAATTATGTTCAAAGTTAAATTAGATTGGTAACTTCAGCAGACAGCAGAATTGCGTTTTAAAAAAATTTAGCACTGAATATATCCGAACTCGCAACATCTTATCTATGGTGCACGACACTTACCACTACGCTACTAGCTGACACACAGTTACAACAGCTCCAGAGCTGAACAATTCCTCCAGAACTTCTGCATACCACAGCGCTGCGAGATAATGATGCAAATAGCCGGGTCTAGACTTCTGACAGAAACAGTTACAGCTTTTCTTTTGCGCTGCACCACGTTCTCTACAAACAGTTAGTGCAATAGAATAGCTCAAGTGGAAAGGAACACTTGCTATTTAAATTTCTGCATCCTACACTGTTGGCAGTTCTGTTCAGGTGGCAGTTACGTGATTTTATTTCGGTGATTACAAAATAGAGTCGAATGTATGCACTGGGTAGCAGAGGCAGCTAATGCATGGTGATTCGGTCAACCAAGTAAATGAATTTACTGAACATGCTGCAATCTACTACAGGGAGCCTGTGTGTCAGAATTCTCATCCAGTGTGGCTCAACGGTGTTACGATGGAAAAAGGAGTCACAGAAACCACGACTTAGTGGTCTGTTGGACTGATGGTAGGTTCTTATACCTATGGTCTGGGTTCGATTCCCACTCCTGTCAATGATTTTAGATAGGGAGAGAAAGATTCCATTCTCTTCTGGCTACACCAACTGAAGAAGATATAATGGCAGGGTGGTCTGAAATTCACATTAAAGATGATATTCCTTTTCTGCCAAGTAGACGTTAGGTTGAACCACAATAAAGTCTGGAGTGGCGACATGTAGACATTCTATCACCAGTAACTTTTCTTATACTAGTTATTTATTTCTAGTGACGAAACAAACGCTATGTAGGGTCACAGGACACTTATTCCATCTTTTATCTGAGCTTCTGTACGTCGATAAAATTGGTTCTGAACTGAGAATGCAACTCAGACCACCCTTAACGCGGAATTTGATCCCTTCGTGACAATACAGCTCGGCTACAATTTGTTGTTTGTTCAAAACTGAAGATTCCTCAACGTCTCCACGTATTACACGTGCATGGATTCGAATCCTGGCCCGGCACTAAAGATTTCATTATGTATTATCAAGCTCTAGCATGAGAACACCTATCCACTGGTGGATAATAATTTTGATTTTTAATGTTTTTTCATTCGTTGTCAACACTAACGATATCTGACGTTTTTGACTCCCAGTGGGACACAGAACTATTTGCGAGATCACTGTAAGTTGAAGATGTTATTCCGAGCTGCTGGTGGAGAAAAATCGGTAGCTGACGTCTCTTTGTGTGTAGTCAACAACGATATATGTAGGGCTCTAGTCCCAGTGAGCACTGAACTCTTCGTCATATTATTTCTAGTTCAAACATGATCACATGTCGTTGCTGGTGCAACAAACCCATATTTAACGTTCGTTTTCTCTAGAATATAACAGTGATAGATGCCGGGTTGGAGTCCTGGGAAGAAAAAAATTAATGTTTCGTCTCGTCATTTCAGTTAAAACATCTAGCTACTGCCGAAAAATCCGATATGTCACAGTTGGTTGTGTTTTGGTATCAGTACGATTAGGTTCTGGGTTCGAATCCCTGTCCAACACAAAGCTTTACCTCAAGGCATTTCAAGTAAGTTACTTGTGAAGAAGCAATATTTGACATCTCTCGTAGTTCGTTAACTGGGACAATAGTTGCTGGGTAGGAATTCGTGTCCGTTAAAAATGTTTGCGTTATGTGATTTAATGTTGATATTTGCTAAATGATCTGTCTAAAATCGAGGTATATCACTCTCTGTATGCCTAATCAGGAATGACAGTTTGCGTCAGTCACGAAATCTTTGCTTAGTCTGCCTGACCTGAGTTTGCATCCGTATGCAGAACGAGACGGTTCGTCGTGTCATTTGAAGTTCATACACATTCTCAACTAGCTGCTCGTGGATAACTTAAATTTGTAGTGTCATTTTGTGTTAAATAATAAGTACTGTATGTTACTTTGAAGAGGAAATCATGAATACGACGAACTTACTTCGTGCATTACCTATCTGACGTAATAATGAGAGTGGTAACATTTCAGGTATGTCATTTATTGTAATAAATGTGAGCCTACAAGCCTTAAGGACAGTCTTATCTGTGGTAAGGTGTTCCCTTGTATTTGTAGTTCGTGGTATTACTTTATATCTTGAGTTACTACGATACAGGGCAGTGTTTTCTTGTGGTGACTTGTTGGAACCATTTTCAATAGTCAAACGACTGTACCGAGGAGCGATTAAAGGACCTGCTAGACAGCTGCGTTTTGCCGGTTGCATGCGAATCAGGCGAAATGCAATTCAGGTCGTTCGGATACTTTTGAGTACGGCTGTACATTCAGGCACACATCGTCAAAATGCTGTATGCTCGCCTTGCGTCTTATACTCTGGTGTCTCCGTGACAGAAGAGCTCTCCGAGTAATAGCTCCATTGGTGATTCGGCTCTGTGGATGTGCTACAGGAATGTGCAAGACTACATTTTAGTAATTATGCTAGACATTTTTTTCCACATTGTAAGTTTGAAGCAACACTTAACGCATCACTTCTACGATCATAATTATATCCTGATAAACACTTCCAAATTAATGATATCGATCTATTGTACAGTTCCATTTGTCACTATTGCACAGTACTCTATATTCACACACATTACTGCTTCATTCGACGTTATTATCTGAATGCAGGCAATGAACTCACGGAAACGCAGATAAAATTGAATAAAACTGTGTTAAATGATTAATATCCTGAGCAGTGAACATACATCCGCTCAGGCCACCAACTTCCTCACTGTGATTCTTTTCAGCGACTCGTCACTAAACTTAGAAGTGGTGACTGATGCGACCCAAACGCTGTCAGGTTGCAGTGCCGTCTTTCTATCTTAGCCAAAGGCCAGGAAAGGCAAGGCTACCATATAAGACCAAGTTACGATCAGCCAATGGGTACGTTATGAGAAAACAGTCTCTATGCGAACATCCACGCCTCAGCTCGTGATCATGGGGCAGTAGGTCACGGCGTGCCAAACCGCTCACGTGGCGGACGTGCAGACCGTGTGCTGGCTGATGTTCTTCATGTCTCGGCTGTGGTCGGTTCTTCTCGGAAGTATCCAGTATAGCGCGACACTTTATTTAGTTCACTGACTGCTTTCCTGTGTTAAAAATATGATTCGCATTGTTGTTATTCTGGATGATCCGTATGACCCGTATTTTACGGACTACACTTATACCCGAAATTTATATAAAATTTTTCTGTGTTTGATTTAAAATTCCCGCCAGTTTTAAAAATGACCTTATATTCGATGCCGCGGGAAACATATTTCTATCTGACAACATTGGGTTCAACTGACAGCAGCAGTGCACCACTATCACGAATACTACTTGCGGGGATTCACAAGCTTGCTAACACTGTTATCCTCCCGTCCCGGCATCACAAACCCAGAACAATGTCTAGCCTACGGTGCGTCATGGCCGTCTACAGTTCCAGTGAACCTGGTCTGAAAGTGATTTGTGTTGTCGGTAACAGTACAATATTTTTGTTAGTACCAAGTTTCGTAACGGAAAAAATAAAATGTATTCATATAATGCGGGCTACAAACTGAAAGTAATAGCATATGCAGAAGAACATGGAAACAGACCAGAAGAGCGGCATTTCGGCCCTCCACCAACAGAAAAAACCATTCGCGATTGGTCGGCTAGTAAAGACGAACTGAAAAAAATAAGGAAAATTAAATATGCAATTAGGGGACTGAATGCAAAAATATCCAAAACTAGAAGATGACGTATAAAAGGGATTCATGGACACCGTCAAAATGGCACTGGAATTAATACAAAAACTATTCAAAAACGCGCTCGTAAGCTAGCTACAGTGGAACTCAACAGACTTTAAGGTTGGAGTTGGCTTATGAAGCATCGTGGACTTCGCTTACGAACCAAAACCAAAATATCTCAGGAAATGCCACAAGAGTACGAAGAGAAAATACTATCTTTCCATCGCTTTGTTATTCAACGACGGCCTATGTGGCCGAGCGGTTCTAGGCGCTTCAGTCTAGAACCGCGCGACCGCTACGTTCGCAGATTCGAATCCTACTTCGGGCATGGATGTGTGTGATGTCCTTAGGTTAGTTAGGTTTAAACAGTTCTAAGTTGTAGGGGACTAATGACCTCAGATGTTAAGTCCCATAGTGCTCAGAGCCATTTGAACCATTTTTTTGTTATTCAACATAAAAAAGACATGTAGAACTAAGCCAAATAGAGGGTGTGGACGAAACTCCTCTGGCATTTGATGTGTCGAGTAACGAAACTGTTGCCATGAAAGGTTGTAAAACTGCAACTATAAAAAAGAAAAAACTGGACATGAAGAAGTGCACTGCACTGTTGTCCTTTGATGTTGTGCTGACGGAACTAAACTTAATCCAATAATCACTTTCAAGCGTAAAACAATGCCAAAACTTTCTGAAATACCGCCAGGTACTGTTGTTCACGTAGCCGGCCGACGTGGCCGTGCGGTTCTAGGCGCTGCAGTCTGGAACCGCGAGACCGTTACGGTCGCAGGTTCGAATCCTGCCTCGGGCATGGATGTGTGTGATGTCCTTAGGTTAGTTATGGTTAACTAGTTCTAAGTTCTAGGGGACTAATGACCTCAGAAGTTGAGTCCCATAGTCCTCAGAGCCATTTGAACCATTTTTTGTTGTTCACGTACATGACAAGGGTTGTTTGTACGAGGCTATTATGAAATTATGGATCAATACAGTGTGAGAGAGAAGGAAAGGTGCTTTATTGAAGAAGAATTCTCTTCTTGTTTTGGATAAGTTAATAATCAATTGAAAAATTCTGTGAAAGAGAAATGGAGACAACTCTTATTTCGGGCGGACTTACTTCACAATTGAAACCTCTTCATGTATCAATAAACAAATCATTTAAAGTGTATATAAGAGAGGAATGGCGCAAATGGATGATGGATGAATTCTAACATGAATTCACGCCGAAAGGAGCTTTAAAGCAACTACAATCAAACAGTCGTGTTCTAGAGTGAGAGAAGACATTATCGTTAAATGTTTGCAGATGTAACGTTCTCGATGGCAGTGAAGACCGTCTTATACATCAAGAGGACAACGATGAGGACGAAAAGGAAGAAGAAAGTTCTGATAATGATTTTCAAGGATTTTAAAGGTCACTTCGATTTTATAAACTAATTTTTTTTTAGTCTGGCTTCGCGATCTAATAATAAAAATTGCAAAAATAATGTTTTTTAAAAATTGTTTAAAAATTAAGGTGCATCTTACAGGTGCATACTTAAGTCAGTAAAATACGGTATAACATTCGAATAGGATTTTCGGTCAGTATTCTCTCAAAATATATGTTATTTTTATGTGACTGAACCTTCAAAATCATTGAAGAACTAGCTAGGTGTGTGTATAGGAGTGCTGACGGAAGTTACTAGTGTTTTTCCGCACTTTCTGCAAGCAGTTTATTCAGTGATGAAAAATGCGTTTACAACTTTTAAATGGCAAAAGAAAGGAATTTTATGAAGGCTGATAGTGGAAATATTCCGAAAGTTAACGCAATTATGGACTCTCCGTTCTTCAAAAACAACTCAATTTTTTCTGTTCCACAAATAAGGAACATGAAAACTGCATTACACGGCGACTGGAACAGAAGTACTGTGACACAGCATTAAGTCGCAGAGTCGTCTGAAAACTCAGGGAAGCTGCGACTAGATTGCTTTTTTCAGATCTTGCTGAAAAGTTTTTCCAGGACAACTTATGAAAGCCTGTGCGATAAAGCACAACAGAAACTATTTCATTCAGAAGACAATTCTGAATGTTAACTGCTGTGGCTGTTGTCAGAACTGCTGTTTCCCAGGCACATTTTTCTCAATTTTCAAATTTTGGTACCGAGTAATAACAATCGCGGGGAACTGAAGGGCATCGTCGCGTTTGCCTTCAACAATTTTCCACATTGCACTTTTTCTGTTCCTCCAATCAGTATACAAACCGCTGGAAAATTATGTCTATAGAATAAGCAGTTGGCGCAGCAGGACGGAAGTATCTGTTGTTCTACTTCATACTCCACTGCTGCTGAAACACGATGATTTAAATGTGCTTAAACAGAACCAACTTTCGTTTTATCGTAATGCCGTTGTCTTATTACATATCCTCGTAGGTTTCAAGCAATGTTCGATTTCACTCTTTGTTAAATCATATATGTCTACAATAGGCTGTTTTCAGTGACTTGTTTGGGAAGAATGGTGTGGTCGGAAATTTTAAATGGTTACTCAGATGTCAGAATAAGGGCTACATCAGTCATGAAATATAGTTTTTAGCACTAAGCTTGTGATTCATCTCAAACTGATCAGGTGTAAAATGAAGCTAATGAATGAAAATGGATGTTAAAATGAAATATGATATAGAATTTGAAACTCTTACGTATCTCTATTATGAATAAAGTAAACTTAAGAAGACAGAAAAAGCCTCGCTCTGAATGAGGATTGATCATACAAACAGTACATCAGTAATCCTGCATGCTTTGTATTAAGCTACAAGCGACAATGTGGCGATATGGTGTATTTAATTACATCATAATGATCCTGCCTCATTTGGATCTCTACGAGCGAGTTGTAACCACATTTTACACATCTTCTCATTCTTTGGAACACTTAAAAACACGGCTTCCAGAGTTTTTATAGATGTACGGTGTGATACTACACAAAATTTATAACCCATTTTCCGAAAAGTAAATTTAGAAACAAGATATTATTATGAATGAACCTTTTGAAAGGAACAGCGTGCTAGCCAGTGATGTCACAGGCATAACATGACTCAAATGGAGCGTTTTACTAGGCTTTAAAATTATTTTAATTCCATTTCCTTAAAAAAATACTGAAATTTATGAGGAGAAAAGCATGTTATTGGCATAAAATGCGTAATTAACCATTTAAGACTATGTCCAAAAAAACAGTCAAATATCCTACTTCGATGTGGCATTTTCCCGTTGGTACAACTCTTCAGTTCGGCACAGTCGTCGTGCCAGAGCTATTTACCCTACGCTATTTGTCAGTGTTATCAAGGAAGTCCAGTGGCCCCTTGCACAAAAAGACGCACTCTAGCGCTCTATCGTCACAAGCGTTTAAAACTGAATGGGAATAACAGGAGAGAGGGATGAATATTCTCTGTATATATAACACAGTCGCATAATTGTCAGTTACTGCAGATTTGCTAAGAAACCACATTACACTACCACGCAGGAAGAACTTAAAGATTTTATTGTCAATGAAGGAGAAAAAAATCAGAACTGTCACCAGAGGGGATTCATTGTTCTGTAAAATTTCTGAAGTTGCACGCATTATTACAATATCAGTTGCCACAGTTTTCGATGGAACTGAACGAAGAATACGGAGATTTTATTTGTTACTGCAGAGTAGGTTGGTTAAGTCAAGGTACGTTTCTGGGAAGATTTTATCTTTCGATTAAAAATGGTTATTGTTAAATTTATGAAGGAAGAAGGAGTGCAGGAACGATAATTAGAACATTCAGAATGGACTGCAGATCTCGCATCTCAAGTGGAGCTGACTGCATACTACCCACAACAGTATATTGCAAGGTGAAGAGCAATATATTTTTACTTTGATGGGGATGCATTTAAAAAGAAAATTGCGTTGTTGTAGGAGTAAATTCTAAGCGCTAAATAGGTCTGAAAAATGCATTGTGGCTTTGAAAGAATTACAAGGACATTTTTCTAAACGTTTGGGGACCACTATTTTCGAGACTTTGCCGTTTCAGCAGAAAGTGCTTGTTGTGGGTTGGCAGGAGAGCCAACACCGGGTACTAGAGGAAGCCGAAAGTCATGCGTTTTAGCTCACGCAGGCTGGCGTGAGGTCTGGAACAGGACAAGGAAATTAGACTTTAGAAAAACGGACGTAGCTGGTGGAATACTTAACTTTAATCCATTAATGATGAGCGTCGCTCTTGACGGTACATGATTACAGTATCAATAGTAACTGGTACTGGCGCCTTGCTAGGTCGTAGCAAATGACGTAGCTGAAGGCTATGCTAACTATCGTCTCGGCAAATGAGAGCGTATTTTGTCAGTGAACCATCGCTAGCGAAGTCGGCTGTACAACTGGGGCGAGTGCTAGGAAGTCTCTCTAGACCTGCCGTGTGGCGGCGCTCGGTCTGCAATCACTGATAGTGGCGACACACGGGTCCGACGTATACTAACGGACAGCGGCCGATTTAAAGGCTACCACCTAGCAAGTGTGGTGTCTGACGGTGACACCACAGTGCTTCTGTCCATGTGCAGGTGTAACTGATTGATCTGCAGTCCAATTTTCATTTTAAAGACTAGACGTGCACATTCTACGTCTCCATAATGAGGTAGGAGAAGTGCTGCAATTTTTCAATGAATACAATTATGTGTGTGAAAGAACTTTTTTCGAGTATGAAACTAACTAAGTCAGTATTACGTGGCAACCTCAGTGAGAAAACCTATGAAACTGTTTGCATCTGTCCGTATGTCGACAGTTTGCACTTGATGAAAATTATATTATGTCGTCGCCGCGTCAAAAATAAATAATACTGGAAATTTGTTTTGTTTGTGGTCTGTGTTGTTGAGAAATGTGAAATATAAAATAAATTTGTATGAGTGCGAATGCATTGCCATTAAATTTGGCACATTTGCAGTTTCCTATTCTTCCCACTCCTCATGCTCAGACATCGTGCCATGGCAGTGGGGGAAATGTGCAGCCTTACTGAGCGCTGTGACACTCGTGCCAGAGCACTGCTCTCGAGCTGAATTCTTGGCCGCTCCTGGGCTACGCAGTAGTAGCATTTTTGTTATATTGCACAACACTACTGTTCTCAGCCGGCCAATCAACCATAATTATTAAAAGGTAGACAAAGCTGCCAATAAATAGAAATGAAGCAAATGTCCAACACACTGTTGTAACAGCGACCAACACAGTCAGAAAAAATTATTCTTTAGTTTACAGCCACGCTTCTGTTTTGTCTAATGGCTACCGCATTTGGTAACAAGTACCATCATTAGGCCGTTCCCTGGCACAAGTCGTCAAGTACGTTTATCGAAATAGCTCGGTGATAAGTGTGTAACATATGAAACTACATGGCTCCAGAGACCTTTTCAAGTCTCAAACATCTATGACGTATATGTGCAATCTGAAACGACGAATGAAAATTTGTACAATGGCAGGGATTCGAACCTAGGTCACTGCGCAGAAGAACTAACCACTACAACATCCTGGCACAGCAGCTTTCCACAAATGCATGGACTATCCTAACATGCATCTTTCCTCGGTCCAAATTCTCATTCACGTCTCAGCCCCTAAACTCTAGAACTCTGTATATATGCGTCATAGATGTTTGAGACTCGAAAAGCACCTATGCCTGCGTTTCTGGCAGAATCCTCCAATTTTATTTGACGCTATTCCAATAAAACTGGAGAGCCCCAGCAATGCTGTTTGAGTTTATGGGTAATACCAAGTGGGCTGAGACGAGATTGGGAACTTGGATTGAGTAGGGAGGCGTGCTAGCCTAGCTCTTTCAGTTGTGCAAAAACCACTGTGCCTGGTTGGCGTAGTGGTTAGCTCATCTGCCTAGTAAGCAGAGACCCGGGTCGAATACTGGCCTTGGTACAAATTTCCATTTGTCGCTTCAAACTGGATACAAACAAACACTGAGGTGACAAAAGTTATGGAATACCTCCTAATATCGTATCGGCCCTCCGTTTGCCCGAGGCAGTGCAGCAGCTCGACGTGGCATGCACGTTGTAAGTCCCCTGCAGAAATGTTGAACCATGGCTGCGAAAGTATTTCCGGTGCACAACTTTATGCACGAACTAGCCTCTCAATTACCCCATAAATGTTCAATGAGATTCATGTCGCACGATTTGGGTGGCCAAACCATTCGCTCGAATTGTCCCAAAAGTTCTTCATGTCAGCCGCGAACAACTGTGATCCGCTGAAATAGCGCATTGTGATCAATAAAAATTCCATCGTTTGGGAACATGAAGTTCACGAATGGCATCAAATGGTCTCCCATTTGCCGAACATAAAAATTTCCAGACAATGATCTTTTCAGCTGGATCAGAGGACCCATTCCATTTCATGTAGCCATGCCCTGCCCCCCCCCCCCACCCCACCCCACCCCACCTCCCACCTTTCCAATCCACACAAGCTTGCACAGTGCCTTGTTGACAGTTTGGATCCACGGCTTCGTGGGGCCTACGCCACACTCGAACCCTACCGTCAGCTCTTACGAAATCATCTGACAAGGCACGGTTTTCCAGTCGTCTGTGGTCCAACCGATATGATCACGAACCAAGGAAAGGAGCTGCAGGCGATATCGTGCTGTTAGGAAGGGCACTCGTATCGATCATCTGCTGGTACAGCTCATTAAAGCCAAATTTCCTAACAGATACGTTCGTCGTAAGTCCCACAATGATTTCTGCAGTCATTTCACACAGTGTTGTTTATCTGTTATCACTGACCATGCAAACGCTGCTGCTCTGAGGGCTGTCGGCCACTGCGTTGTCTGTGGTGAGACGTAATTCCCGAAATTTTGTATTCTCGACACACTCTTGACACTGTGAATCTCGGAATGTTGAATTCCCTAACGATTTCCGAAATGAAATGTCCTATGCGTCCAAGGTTTGATGTCTGTTTAATCTCGTCGAGCAGTCATAATCACGTACAAATGACAGCTCCACCATTGCACTACCCTTTTGTACCTCGTTCATGCGATACTACCGCCATCAATATCGGCGCGTATCGAAATCCCGAGACTTTTGCCACCTCACTGTATCTGTAACAGAGACAAGCATTCTCGGAAAAATGGTCTCGACATCTGAGTGCTGTGGATGGCCTGTAGACGGTACTTGGTACCGAAAATGGGACTGTAGATAGACTCATGCAGATAATTTTACTAGAAATACAAAGATAAGGAAATAGTCCACACGTTTAGTTCTGTAGATGAGTACTAGTTAAGGTACACTATGTGATCAAAAGTATCCGGACATCTGGCTGATAAATGACTTACAAGTTCGTGGCGCCCTTCATCGGTAATGTGGGAATTCAGTATGGTATTGGCGCACCCTTAGCCTTGACGACAGCTTCCACTACCGCAGGCATACGTTCAATCAGGTGCTAGGAGGTTTCTTTGGGAATGGCAGCCCATTCTTCACGGAGTGCTGCACTGAGGAGAGGTTTCGACGTCGGTCGGTGAGGCCTGACTCGAAGTCGGCGTTCCAAAACATCCCAAAGGCGTTCTATAGGGTACTGTGCAGGCCAGTCCATTACAGGAATGTTATTGTTGTGTAGCCACTCCGCCACAGGCCGTGAATTATGAGCAGGTGTTCGATCGTGTTGAAAGATGCAACCACCATCCCCGAATTGCTCTTCAACAGTGGGAAGCAAGAAGGTGCTTAAAACATCAATGTACGCCTGTACTGTGATAGTGCCAAGCAACACAACAAGGGGTGCAAGCCTCCTCCATGAAAAACACGACCACACCATAGCACCACCGCCTCCGAATTTTACAGCGCCACAGCCTCCGAATTTTACTGTTCGAACTACACACGCTGACAGATGACGTTCACCGGGAATTCTCCATACTCACAGCCTGCCATCGGATCGCCACATTGTGTACCGTGATTCGTCACTTCACACAACGTCTTCCCATTGCTCAATCGTCCAATGTTTACGCTCCTTACAACAAGCGAGGCGTCGTTTGGCGTTTACCTGCGAGATGTATGGCTTATGAGCAGCCGATCGACCATGAAATCCAAGTTTTCTCACCTCCCGCCTAACTGTCATAGTACTTGAAGTGGATCCTAATGGAGTCTGGAATTCCTGTGTGATGGTCTGGATAGATGTCTGTCTGTTACACATCGGCGGTCTGTGTCAGTCAACAGATGAGGTCGACCTGCACGCTTTTGTGCTATACGTGTCCCTTCACGTTCTCACTCCACTGTCACATCAGCAACAGTGGACCTATGGATGTTTAGGACTGTGAAAATCTCGCATACAGAAGTATGACACAAGTGACATCCAATCACCTGACCACGTACGAAGTCCGCGAATTCCACGGAGCGCCGCATTCCGCTCTCTCGCGATGTCTAATGACTACCGAGGCCGCTGATATGGAGTACCTGGCAGCACAATGCACCTAACATGAAAAAGGTATGTTTTTAGGTTCACACTGAGATACATGTATCGCAACTTGTATAAACATCACGTCAATCTGACATGTCGCGATACCTCTGTTTCACAGAGGAAGACTGCACTGCAGTTCCTTCTCTAAATCCTCGCACAAACGAAAAAATGGCTGACATCGAAATAAGTGTCCAAGGAATAGAAAAGTAACTGGAATCACTCAACAGAGGAAAGTCCACTGGACCTGACGGGATACCAATTCGATTCTACACAGAGTACGCGAAAGAACTTGCCCCCCTTCTAACAGCCGTGTACCGCAAGTCTCTAGAGGAACAGAAGGTTCCAAATGATTGGAAAAGAGCACAGGTAGTCCCAGTCTTCAAGAAGGGTCGTCGAGCAGATGCGCAAAACTATAGACCTATATCTCTGACGTCGATCTGTTGTAGAATTTTAGAACATGTGTTTTGCTCGAGTATCATGTCGTTTTTGGAAACTCAGAATCTACTATGTAGGAATCAACATGGATTCCGAAAACAGCGATCGTGTGAGACCCAACTCGCTTTATTTGTTCATGAGACCCAGAAAATATTAGATACAGGCTCCCAGGTAGATGCTATTTTTCTTGACTTCCGGAAGGCGTTCGATACAGTTCCGCACTGTCGCCTGATAAACAAAGTAAGAGCCTACGGAATATCAGACCAGCTGTGTGGCTGGATTGTAGAGTTTTTAGCAAACAGAACACAGCATGTTGTTATCAACGGAGAGACGTCAACAGACATTAAAGTAACGTCTGGCGTGCCACAGGGGAGTGTTATGGGACCATTGCTTTTCACAATATATATAAATGACCTAGTAGATAGTGTCGGAAGTTCCATGCGGCTTTTCGCGGATGATGCTGTAGTATACAGAGAAGTTGCAGCATTAGAAAATTGTAGCGAAATGCAGGAAGATCTGCAGCGGATAGGCACTTGGTGCACGGAGTGGCAACTGACCCTTAACATAGACAAATGTAATGTATTGCGAATACATAGAAAGAAGGATCCTTTATTGTATGATTATATGATAGCGGAACAAACACTGGTAGCAGTTACTTCTGTAAAATATCTCGGAGTATGCGTGCGGAACGATTTGAAGTGGAATGATCATATAAAATTAATTGTTGGTAAGGCGGGTACCAGGTTGAGATTCATTGGGAGAGTCCTTAGAAAATGTAGTTCATCAACAAAGGAGGTGGCTTACAAAACACTCGTTCGACCTATACTTGAGTATTGCTCATCAGTGTGGGATCCGTACCAGATCGGGTTGACGGAGGAGATAGAGAAGATCCAAAGAAGAGCGGTGCGTTTCGTCACAGGGTTATTTGGTAACCGTGTTAGCGTTACGGAGATGTTTAACAAACTGAAGTGGCAGACTCTGCAGGAGAGGCGATCTGCATCGCGGTGTAGCTTGCTCGCCATGTTTCGAGAGGGTGCGTTTCTGGATGAGGTATCGAATATATTGCTTCCCCCTATTTATACCTCCCGAGGAGATCACGAATGTAAAATTAGAGAGATTAGAGCGCCCACAGAGGCTTTCAGACAGTCGTTCTTCCCGCGAACCATACGCGACTGGAACAGGAAAGGGAGGTAATGACAGTGGCACGTAAAGTGCCCTCCGCCACACACCGTTGGGTGGCTTGCGGAGTATAAATGTAGATGTAGATGTAGATGCAAAAGTTCACCCAAATTGCATGCGGATCTTCCCAGGTATACAAGTCGCATATACATTTCATATACAGATCTTTCGCGATATACTCGACTATTGAGGGAAGTTGCAAATGCGCAGTACCAGTACCTCGGTGCCATGCCACCCATGTTTGTTTACAAATGCCTATTTGATCTTGAGTGCTCTATGGGGTCTGTTGTTGTATTCCTTGCCTTTTGTGGATTTTCCTTTCTTCATCCGAAAGGGCAAGTGCACCAACATATAAATGTAAAGTCTTCCACATCATTTTGGGAAGTCATCATGAATTCCGAACAGCTGTGCACCACTGAACGCACTGACGCTTATGACTTGCAAGTAGGACACTCATAGAAATCGCGAAACGTGTCTCAGAGACGCGTACGCATGTCGCGCTTAGCTGTACCGGTACAAATCCCATACGTAAACGTGCCTATAAGGCGATAGTTATATGTAATGCCTTACATCGACACAAGTCATTTGGCACACGTGCTGTTTATGCGGGTAAAAGGCAGCCTCCGTAGGAAGAGGAAGAGCACAGGATTTTGTTAATATCTTTTCCTCGCGAGACTGCTGTAGTTCGACCGCCCACAGTGCACCGACCGAACCAATACCGAACTCTGTTATTGGGTGCCTTCCGGCGCCGGCTGCGTCCCGCCAATAACTTGTTTACGCGCCGCGGCAGGCCGATGCGGGCGACGGAAGTGGGGCACGCGAGCCGAGGGGCGGGCGGCGGGACTCTTGGGCCGCCGACGCGGCATGCATTTCGGCGCGCCTGCCGCCCACGCAGGTGGCAGGCGTCCGACACACGGCCTGTAAATTGGCTGCGCGCCCCTGACGTGCAGGACAATGGGCGGGGCATCCGCTGGAATCTCGTGTGATCCGCGGGCTTTAAACGGCTTTGTTTGGCTCGCCTGTTAGCTCCTTTCTCTTTCACGTCCGTTAGCCGTAATCAGCGCGATGGGCGCGAGCCATTGATCCGGGCCGCTCGTTAGTGCAGTCACGTACGGTCGCGTGCGCCGCCGCGCGCTTTGGGTTCTGAGCTGCGCCCGTACGGGGCACCGGTGCCGTGTGGGCGTCCGCCGCGATCCCAAAATCAGCTGGTCAGCTGTGCCATCCTGCAGGGCGGAGGACTAGAAACCGACGCACCGCCAAGGAATTATCCGAAAGGGACGGATGTAACGCGCATGTACAAGCAAATGATGATAATTTCAGAACAATTGGATGATTTATTCAAGAGCAAGACGTCAATAACACAGTGGTCCACCTCTGGCCCTTGTGCAAGCAGTTATTCGTCTTGGTATTGATTGACAGAGTTGTTGGACGTTCGGTTCAGGGATATAGTGCCAAATTCCATCCAATTTGTGGGTTAGATCGTCAGAATTCCGAGCTGGTTCAGGCCCTGTCCATAATGCTCCAAACGTTCTCAATTGGAGACAGATCCGGCAACCTTACTGGTCATGGTAGGGTTTGGCGGGTAGAAGACAAGCAACAGAAACTCGCCATGTGCGAGCGGCCATTATCGTGCTGAACTGTAAGCCTGAAAGGCTTGCCACTAAGGGCAACAAAACGGAGTGTATGATACTGCCGGCGTACAGCTGTGATGTAAGGGCGCCACGGATGACAACCAGAGGTTGCTATGAAATGAAATGCCACCCCAGGCCATAACTCCTAGTTGTCACGCTGTATGACGGGTGACATCCAGGTCGGTATCCCATCACTGTCCAGGGCGTTTCCAGATGGTCTTCGCTGATCGTCAGGGTCTGGAATCTCATTGATTGGAGTACATTTGTCTTCAGTGATGAGTCTCCCTTCGAAATGAGCCCTGATGACCAGCGAATAAATGTCTCGAGATGCCCCAGACAGTGGCGAAATAGCAACCTGATTGTCACCTTGGTATGGCCTGACAAACACGAATGATTGCCTGCGGTGCTATTTCATTTCATAGCAGGATATTCAGTGCTCCGTTTTGTAGCCCTTCATGGCAAGTCATTCTGGTTCAAATGGCTCTGACAAGGGAACCTTCCCATCGCACCCCCCTCTGATTTAGTTATAAGTTGGCACAGTGCATAGGCCTTGAAAAACTTAACACAGATCGATCGAGAAAACAGGAAGAAGTCGTCTGGAACTATGAAAAAATAAGCAAAATATACCAACTGAGTAGTTGATGCGCTAGATAATTGACATCAAGGACTCTATGAGCTCAGGAGCGCCGTGGTACCGTGGTTAGCGTGAGCAAATGCGGAACGAGAGGTCCCTGGTTCAAATATTCCCTAGAGTGAAAAGTTTAATTTTTTATTTTCAGTTTATGTGACAAACTCTTATGTTTTCATCACTTTTTTTGGAGTGATTATCATATCCGCAAGAAAACCTAAATCGGGCAAGGTAGAAGAATCTTTTTACCCATTCGCCAAGTGTACAAGTTAGGTGGGTCGACAACATATTCCTGTCATGTGACGCACATGCCGTCACCAGTGTCGTATAGAATGTATCAGACGTGTTTTTCTGTGGAGGAATCGGTTGACCTATGACCTTGTGATCAAATGTTTTCGGTTCCCATTGGAGAGGTACGTCCTTTCGTCTACTAACGCATGGTTTTGCGGTGCGGTCGCAAAACACAGACACTAAACTTATTACAGTGAACAGAGACGTCAATGAACGAACGGACAGATCACAGCTTTTCGAAAATAAAGAAAGTAAAATTTTCACTCGAAGAAAGACTTGAATCAATGACCTCTCGTTCCGGAGCTGCTCACGCTAACCACGGGACCACAGCGCTCTTGAGCTCATGCTGTCCTTGATGTTGCATATCTTGCGCATGGACTACTCAGTTTGTATATTTTGCTTGTTATTTCATAGTTCCATACAACTTATTCCTGTTTTCTCGATCGATCTGTGTTCAGTTTTTCAAGGCCTATCCATGTGCCAACTTATAACTAAATCTGAGGGGGGTGCGATGGGGAGGTTCCCTTGTGAGCACTATGGGACTTAACTTCTGAGGTCATCAGTCCCCTAGAACTTAGAATTACTTAAACCTAACTAACCTAAGGACATCACACACATCCATGCCCGAGGCTGGATTCGAACCTGCGACCGTAGCGGTCGCGCGGTTCCAGACTGTAGCGCCACCCGGGCCGGCTATTCATTCTGGGCTTACATTTCAGCAAGATGGTACCTGCCCATATACGGCTAGAGTTTTCACTGCTTTTATGGTGTTTTTCAAACCCGACATTGGCCAGGAAGGTCGCCGGATCTGCCTCGAATTGAATTTCCAACCTTTTCGAATAATTCCACCGTGTTGCGGTTTTATTATTATTATTTTTTTTTTAATTCGTATGAACAAGTTACCTTCTACGATCACAGGGCGCCAATGAGCTTCTTCCGACTCGAAATAAGGGTAGCCAATGCGCCTAGCCGAGGACCACTTGTTCTCGAACTATGGTCGGACCTTTTGATGTGGCTGTTATTTATAAGACGCTCAATGCAACATACATTGCAATATTTACTGTGCTGGCCGTCCGGGTTGGCCGAGCGGTTCTAGGTGCTACAGTCTGGAACCGCGCGACCGCTACGGTCGCATGTTCGAATCCTGCCTCGGGCATGGATGTGCGTGTTGTCCTTAGGTTAGTTAGGTTTAAGTAGTTCTAAGTTCTAGGGGACTGATGACCTTAGAAGTTAAGTCCCATAGCGCTCAGAGCTATTTGAACCATTTACTGTGCTACTCAGAGTTCCACCTACAGCTCATAATGAACAACGCCGGGACTTCGTTTCGAGTACTGTACTTGCTTTCTGTGTACCCACAGTATTGTTCTTGATATACGAGTTGTATGCCAAGAGTCAACGATATGCGCGCAGCCCTGTGAACATGGTTTGGTAACTTGGAACAAGTCTGGGTATCGAACTCGTGTGTGCGCTACGGAGGAGTGATGTACACTGAGGCGTCAAAGAAACTGGTATAGTCATGTGTTTTCAAATACAGAGATATGTAAACAAGCAGAATACGGCGCTGCGGTCGGCACCACCTACATAAGACAAGTCTCGGGCGCAGTTTTTAGATCGGTTACTGCTGATACAATAGCACGTTATCAAGATTTAAGTAAGTTTGACCATGATATTATAGTCGGCGCAAGAGCGATGGGACACAGCGTCCCCGAGGTAGCGATGAAGTGTGGATTTTCCCGTACGACCATTTCACAAGTGTACCGTGAATATCAGTAATCCGGTAAAACATTAAATCTCCGGCATCGCTGCAAGAGCGGCAACGTGACAGAAGAGCAACCCTTCCGCAAACTGCTGCATATTTTAATGCTGGGCTAGCTATCAACAAGTGTCAGTGTTCGAACCGTTAAATGAAACATCACCGATATGAGCTTTCGGAGCCGAAGGCCCGCTCTTGTATTCTTAATGACTGCACGACACGAAGCTTTACTCCTCACCTTGACCCGTCAATACCGTCATTGGAATGTTGATGAGTCGAAGAATGTTTCCTGGTCAGATGAATCTCGTTTCAGATTGTATCGAGCGGATGGACGCTTATGGGTATGGATACAACCTCACGAATATGGCCCCTGCATGTCAGCAGGGGACTGTTCAAGCTGGTGAGCGCTCCGTAATGGCGTGGGGCGTGTGCAGTTGGAGTGATATGGGACCGCTGATACGTCTAGATACGAGTCCGACAGCTGACAGGTAGGGGTAAGCATCCTGTATAATCACCTCCATCCATTCATGTCCATTGTGGATTCCGACGGACTTGGGCAATTCCAGCAGGACAATGCGACATCCCACACATCCAGGATTGGTACAGAGTGGTTCCATGAACACTCTTCTGAATTTAAACCCTTCCACTGGCCACAAAACTCTCCAGACATGAACATTATCTAGCATATATTGGAAGCCTTGCAACGTGATCGTACTCTTACGGATCTACGGACAGCCCTGCAGGATTCATGGTGTCAATTCCCTCCAGTACTACTTCAAACATTAATCCATGCCACGTCGTGTTGCAGCATTTCTTCATGCTCGCGGGGGCCCTACACGATATTAGGCAGGTGTACCAGTTTGTTTGGTTCTTCAGTGTATATCGAACGCCTCAATGTTGATACGTTTACATCATAGAGCACAGAAGAACGCATTATGAACTGAAGGAAATGGTCAGCACTTTTCCACTGTACACATTCGATGAATTAATTTCAGCCATGGAAGTGTACTTTCACTAGATATCAAGACAGATTGAGTCAGTCACTACTTTTACCGTTACATGACATTCCCACAAGTACGTAGGAAAAACATCCAAATTTCGCCGCCTCGACAGTGAGGCATTCGATATATGTCGCTCGTAGTGCACACGCGACTTTGTTACGAATTACCCATGGCTATTGTCATTTTGGTGGATGTGAGTGACCACAACTTAATGAAGAAGATGTGGAAGAAAGTGGCACACTTGATCACCAAGAAAGTTGAAATAAACATCCTGGCTCTTATTCACGGTAACTTGAATGAGTGAACCGAAGTCATGCTACGAAAAATACCACCAAAACGTCACAGAACCACTGTTGGCCTCAACTACACTCTGCAGGTTAATACCTCGTTGGTGCATTTGACGGCATTCATATTCAAATGATGACCTTCATTTGGCTTCTGTCGTAACCAAATGAATACCTTTTCAACACTCAAATATGTATAACGTAGAATGAAATTTTCACTCTGCAGTGGAGGGTGAGCTGATACGAAACTTCTTGGCAGATTAAAATTTTGTGCCGGACCGAGTTTAGAACTCGTGACCTTTGCTTCTCGCAGGCAAGTGCTCTATGACTTCTTTTTTCTTCATTTTGTTCGTTATTTTTCGTTGTATTTGGTCGTAGCGGACGTCACATGACAACCATTGAAGTTTGTTGTTGATGCCTTCACTCAATTTTTTTTAAACAAAAGGCTGTGACGACGGGTCGTTAGTTGTACTTGGCTAACTTAGTCGCTAGAGCACTTATCTTCGAAAGGAAAAGGTTCAGATTTCGAGTCTTGGTTCGGTACACAGTTTTAATCTGTCAGTATGTTTTATTTACGATGTACATACGCAGACTAAAGCAACGAATGAAAATTTGTGCCAAGGCTGGCGTTAGAACCCGTGTCTCTGACTCACTAGGCGGATGCGCTAACTTGGTACAGCGTCTTTGCCCAACTGCACGAACTACCATAGCACACCTCCCTCCTCGATCCAAATTCCCATTCACGCCTCAGCTCACTTTGTATCCTCTTAAGCTCGAACAGCTTTGCAGAGGCTCTCTAACTGTATTGTAACAGCATCTCAGCATCGATCACACATATCATTCGAAGCGCAATTGCTTTTTTCAGTACACTTGAGCGCTGTTCGAATTTATGGGGAATAATAAGTCGGCAGAGGCGGAAATGAGAATTTTATTTGAGGAGGAAGTGGCCTAGGTTAATCCTAGTGAGACGGAGACCTGGTTTCGAACCCCGGCCATGGACAAATTTTTATTCGTCGCTCCAATCTTAGGACAAATCACGATCCTTCGGACTGCACTACACTACACGGCCCCAATCATCTAGTGTATTGTGAGTTTCTCTGTTGTTTGGCCAACTGAAGACGTGTAGCTATGCTACTCTGAGCAGTGACCTTTCGTGAGGCAAGGTAAAAAGGTAACATGACACGTTCTGCTCTAGACGGGCCAGTAGGACCCGGTCGACCGTCTTGTCATCCTCTCCCAATGACGTATAAAGGCACAGAGAGTTAACATACCGCTCCGCCGGTTGTTGTCGGATGTGTTGGCCTTGGAAACGCTACTAATCGGTCGAGTAGCTCCACCACAATCATGGGCCTCACGAGGCTGAACGCACCTCGCACCAGCCCTCTGTGGCGTTTTTAAAACACTCTCTCTCACAATGAGAGGGTTATCGTAAAGGCTTGACAAAGGTGCGACATTAATTTAGCAATTTACAAATTATGCAACTGAGGATATTATAACAGTCGCCACATGGAGCCAACCTACATTCACGATGGCCGGTTTGTATATAAATACCACGCTTCAGTGCAGTTCCTCGAAGTTTCTATGATTCTTATTAACAGATATAGTTCACCTCTGGATATTTTCACAGTCATTTGTGTTATGCACAGTCAATAAGTAGGCTCGTAGACATCATTATTCGGGAAAATTGACAGATCAGACTCAAATAATTGACGCTATAAAATACTGCGTACAGCAGGAAAATGATCAAGTTAGGTATCTCAGGGAGCCCCGATTCGTAAACAAAAAAAAAAAAAAAGCTATAGAACAGAAACTGTGTCCGAACAATCCGCCGTCAATCTCGCGTGTCAATTTTTTTTTCAACAAAACATACATAAAACACAACGTGAACTGAATAAATGATAAGGAGACATGATGGTGCCTTGAGTTAATGATGGACTACACAAAATGTTTTTATATAAATGACATTTTTCCAGCAAACATTTGAGTATTACACAACTTACATCTACTCATCTTGAGCTTGCAGTGACAAGAGACAAGTTAACAAGTAGATGACAAAAGCCTACAGTACTTTTACATTTTTCAGCAACTTTACATCTACTGCCTATACCATTTCTGGCAGTACTGACGTATCTGTTATACAGGGTGTGTCAAAAAGAATCATCCGACTTTTAAAAAATCATAGCTATTACGTCATTTGAGATACGTGCGCGACCAACGTACTGTTGGAAAGAGCAAACTATCGAGTTTTTCAGGGACTCCCGCTAGGTAGCAGCAGTGTGCGCACACTTCAGTTCTAGTAAAAATTGTGTCGAGACAATAGAAAGCGTTTCGTGTTGTACGTTTTGCGCAGTGCGGGTCAGTAATAATTGTTCAGCGAGACTTTCGTACTGGGTATGGTGTAGACTGTAGATCTTCTTACAGCACAGGTCAATAGACGACAGCGTGAACAATTCCGAGAAACAGGTTCTTTGTGAAAAGGCAAATAGCCCTATCGTCCCCGAGTGTCTGACAAGACGTCGAACGCATCCCCCGTAGTTTGGGAAGGAGTCTGCAGAAATCCATTCACCGTAGCAAATCGACAGCTCAACATGCCCCCAATGTCTGTCTGGCCTGCGTTGCGTCGGCGTTTACACATGAAAACATATAAAATCCAGCTACTGCAAGCTCTTCGTGAAGGTGGCAAACAACAACGTGTGGAGTTCTATGATTTCGTTCTTGGCAAGGTGTGTTTAGTGACGAGGCAACATTCCATTTAAATGGAAAGGTGAACCGTCATAATGTGTATGGGGTACGAAACAACCACATGAAGTTGTACAACATGAGAAGGACTCTCAAAAATTTAACGTGTTTTGTGCAGTTTTACGGTAAAAGGTGTATGGTCCATTTTTCTTTGCTGAGAACACTGTTACTGGAAGCACATATCTCGATTTGCTTGAGAACTTTCTTTTCCCACAGTTGGTGACTGATTCGAACGACGGCATTTACGAAAAGGATGGGGCACCGCCACACTGGTATCTGGAAGAGCCGGAATTTTTAAATCAAACGATTACTGAACGATGGATTTGTCGCGCTGGACCAAATTATTCAGCCCTACGTTACTGAACTCCAGAGTCACCGGACCTGACTGTATGTGAATATTTCTTGTGGGGGTTTATAAAAGACTCTCTTTACGTGCCTCCATTACCAACAAGAATGAATGAACTGAGATATCGCATAACAACAGCCGTGGAAGCTGCAACTAGACATACTCGTTGCAGTGTGGGAACAATGTGTATACCACATTGACATATGCTGTACATTTTGAGGAGGGCATATTGAACACCTATGAGAAGCTATGGAAAAAGGACTTTTTGAATCTTCCATTCATCAAAAGACAAAATTAATTGTACATGTTTATTAGTTTCAGAAATATAGACGTGCCAAATCGGATGATTCTTTTTGATTCACCCTGTATTCGTTGGATCTCTAGTGAATATTGTCTTTCACTAAATAGTAACCTTTTCTTATAAATAAAGTTTCTTCTCTTGCCATACATCGCCACATCATCAATTCATTGAGGAGAAACCAGGGAACTAAGAAATAATAAGGGTCTTTTCATCTCCCACGAAAGGAAAAAGATCCCTAACAGTATTGGAAACTGATCATGGGTCCTGCATATGGGAGTCACCCACACTATCCACTTTCTTTTTCCTTTTTTCTATTTTTTAAGTCCGTGTCCTCGCCTTTTTTCGCGGGTGGCCGCCTTAACCGCTTTCGTTTTGCAATAAACTTCATTTTTACTTTTTATATTTAGAAAAAGAAATGTACAGGGAAAACGTACAGTAGGTTCATACATTATGAGTGATAATGGCCAAAATAACAATTGAGATCAAGGAGGGAGCCTTCCAGGCGAAAAATAATCATGTGCAATTAGCATCAATAACAAAAAATAAAATAAAATAAATGAATGTGAAAACGCCCTCCCGCCAAAACAAACAAAATGGAATCAACGCGCCGTCAAATTGTGGGCACATGTACTCAGAATCTCAATTCAGTCAAACATGTTTCAGGCACATCTCTTCGTAGAAAATTGTACTTTGCTGATAAATTGGTCCGAGTCCTGGTATTACGCATTTACAGTGAAATCACCTTCTACACTCGGGACACACTAACTGCATGGTGGATCCGAGAAGGCACTGCCAAAAGAGTTAGCGTAGTATTGACGGTATCTCGAACGGTGTGTGAGAAACGAAAAGTTAACTTGCAAGAAGATCCAAAAATTAAGCTCATCTCCTTCACCAAAAGATTGATCAGCCATTTATTCAGTTCACAGCGTTGGTCTTCGTACATCGGGAAAGGCTCTTATCTGGGAGCAGGAGTGACTTTTGTGCAATGGCATGGGGACCGGTACGTAGAAGAATCAGCAGCCACACCTCTGCAGAAGATTCACATACCAGTCGATGTTCATCCGTGTCAAGCATGTGACAATGGAGGCAAACTGGCGAAACTGTCATGTTAATGACAGGCAGACGAGGTTGTGTCATGTATTTTCCTTTACCAACCAGATACCAGGTAGCATGAGCGTTCGTGTCGTGGAGGGCATGGTGGACAGAACTCCGTAGGGTATCGGCTTTCCACGACATTCCGATTATCGTCTCTCGTCTTTAGGCGATAAATATCACGTGCCTTAGGGTTCCTGGTACAAAGCAAGTCGGTATGGACGTAACTTTATTCGATGGAAAAGGTCCAAATATGTGAGTGGGGGAGGCAGAAATATGTGCTACAGCAATGGGCGCTAAGCAGGAAGTAGGGGCCAATTCATAAATCAGGCGTCCCGTTAATCCGGTTCGGTGGCGCGTCCATGATTTAACCACCGTAATCACATTAAGGGCAACTGCTCTTGCATGGTCGTTGACAATACCGAGGCCACCGACTCGAGAAGAAAAAGTTAGCGTGTCGTAGTTGCCTGCAGCCTGTGTGCTATTACCTTTGTCTTCGATAATATCTGTGCCAAATCGAGTAGTCGTGAAGCCAAGTGAGTGTTAACAAAAGCCGGTCGCTGTGGCCGAGCGGTTCTAGGCGCTTCAGTCCGGAACCACGAGGCTGATACGGTCGAATCCTGCCTCTGGCATGGATGTGTGTGATGTACTTAGGTTAGGTTTAAGCAGTTCTAAGTCTAGGGGACTGATGACCTCAGATGTTAAGTTCTATAGTGCTTAGAGCCATTTGAACCATTTTTTGTTAACAAAATGCACCTTTTTTATTAGATCTAATTCTCGCAGGAGGTGCTGGAATAACTCTACCAACGAACGTAGCACCAGACTTGGTCAGATTCACACGTCTTCCTCTCGTACATCATCCCCCCTATAGAACCAAGAACATTAGGTCATCCGCGTACGCACGGCAGATGAAAGCATGCCCTCTCACTGTGATCCCACTCAGCCGCATCGGGAAACCGTGTAACAGTGGCTCAAGGGTAATGACACAAATAAGCATCAACAGCGGAAACCCCCGGCAGACCAATCGCATGACAGTAACATAGCCGGCCGCACGGCCATGGACCAGCAGTCGCGACATGGAACCTCGGAGGAGTCGCAATACGATGTGTATAACTCTGTGGGGGAAGGCCATCCATTGCAGCACTTTCTCTAGAACGTCATGACTCACTGTATCAAGAGCTTGGTCAAAGTCCACCACCACTAAGGCACCGTGAATGCAAAAGGTCGCTGACAGGGCTATGATGTGATAATCGCCGATCGTTGTCTGGATGTTACTGTCACCACCAAAGCACGTTTGATCTATAGATATGACTTGAGGGAGGACGCCCTAAAGGCGGGCTCTAAGAATCTGGGTAAAAAACAATAACTCACAATTTAACACGGACGGCTGCCGATAATGTCCAACTCCCAAACCCTCAGACGACTTGGGGGAGGGGGGGGGGGCTGGATAAGCAGGTCCTCTGCGAGATCAGGTGGGAGGGAAAGGTCAGGGTTCATCTGACCACTCAGCTACGGAGGCGGGACTATTGTGACGTTCCGTCGTGCTCTTCCCTTCCCGCCGATGTTCGTAAGAAAATCATTGAGTTGATGCTGCATTCACTGACAGCAGTAATTCCTGCTGTGTTTGAAATTTATTTTCACTAACGATTCTCCATATTGTTTCTAAGCTGTGTCACATGTCTGAGAGTGGTACACCATTTCTTGTACACCAGTTGGACAATGCGCATTGATACACCTCAAAGTCTGGCAGCTGTATTCGCTGTGCCATCACGAACATTTCCAGACGCGATAGCTCCTTCTTGTCATTCTTTAGCGTCTCCACATATCTTACTGCCTTGATTCATACAACCGTCTGGCACAAACGCGCCACTTCACTGCCACTTAAGTGAGCAGCAGAGGTCACACGACCACCTGATACCAGTTCTAAAACTCCCCAGCACTTCAAAGTGCCCAAACTGCTATTTTGTCTGGTCAGCCCAGTGTCTTGTTCAGGCCTGACCTGAACGCAGGTTATTTCATACGAAATAAATATTAGTTTGGTGCGTAAGTTCGTGTAACGAATTGCAAAGGAGACTGTAATTATGGCAAAAATGCAACAAAAATAATCATTGAAAAATTATTTGATTAAAAAGAGAATTTGAAAAGTTTGTTGTTATGCTTCTGTTCCTATGACATCAAGAACGTGTGATCATGGGGGTGTCTTTGTTACTGATCACTCTGGCCTCCACCATTCAAAGATAACTTTGAGACGAATACATATGTTTACTGCTAGAATAGTTTCCAAACATTACATTTTAGTAATTAGTTCTGCAATGACATGTGAAGTTTAGTTCATTGCTTATACATATCTTAGTTCAGTAATCTGCCTCCTGATGCTGCTGCTGAAGTCGTTGTCCCGGTCCGTTTCACCTGCAAACTGGATTTAGTTACGCGAATTCCATGAAATAATCCAGGTACCAAGTCGTTTCATAGTCGTTTACTAATGATAAGCTGCACAACTTGTTCTTAGTGGGAGCCCACTCCACATAACAGGCTACATGGTCACTGAACCAATGCAGTACAACAATTAAATTATTACCCTGACGTGTGACACAGCGGTCGCGAATGTGAGCTGTCTCCAACTGAGCCTCCTCTCGGCCTTCTGCTCCCCTATTTATTTGTTCTTAACAAAACTAGATTGCAATTTTATTGTAAGTAGGCTGTTTAGGTTTTCTTATTGGTAACGCCACGTAGCGCTCTGTATGAAAATCACTGGCTGTGCTTTGTGCATTCTGTGGCTAGTTTGCATTGTTGGGCAGCTGGATGTTAACAGTGCGTAACGTTGCGCAGTTCGACGTGAGCCGCCAGCAGTGGTGGATGTGGGGAGAGAAATGGCGGAGTTTTGAAATTTGTAAGACTGGATGTCATGAACTGCTATATATATTATGACTAATAAGGTAAATACATTGTTTGTTCTCTATTAAAATATTTCATTTGCTAACTATGCCTATCAGTAGTTAGTGCCTTCCGTAGTTTGAATCTTTTATTTAGCTGGCAGTAGTGGCGGTCGCTGTATTGCAGTAGTTCGAGTAACGAAGATTTTTGGTGAGGTAAGTGATTTGTGAAAGGTATAGGTTAATGTTAGTCAGGGCCATTCTTTTGTAGGGATTTTTGAAAGTCAGATTGCGTTGCGCTAAAAATATTGTGTGTCAGTTTAAACACAGTCATGTATAATTGTTCTAAGGGGACGTTTCATATGTCGATCCTTAGCCGAGGATACCTCACTGGAATCTTCTGATTTTTTCTTGTAGTTTGTGTAATTAATGTAGATTTTGTTTATTGCTAGCGCGTAATTGTAAAGAGAATCTCCTTTGTAGTTGCAGTCTTTCATTGTTGTACAGTAAAACAGGTGTGGAATGCATGTAAATTTGCACCAAGTATTTCGCAGCTGCGCTTGCAATTAACTAGATATTATTTTCAGTGCTATGTTAATGTGTTATCTTATTTTTGCTCTTCAAATTGTGTTTTCCTGTGTTGTCGTGTGAAATATTGTGACAATAATGGCGTGTGAAAAACGTAATACTAGGCTCCAAAGTAAACTGAGAAATGACAATGAAGACGAAAGCAGTGTGTTAGCGCCACCATATAATGAATTAACTAATGTTCAAAGTAGTAATTTGGCAACTGTGCATAGGAAAATGGAGCGGGCTGCAAATAATGGTGTACGCAGTGAAACAGTTAGTGAACAGGGAAGCATTATCGATCGATCGGTCGGCAATAGCTCGCCTCAGGAATCCGAAATGACAGGACACAGTTTCGCAAATACTGTAGATTCAGGTTTTGGGTCCTCACCGTTTTCTCGAATAAGTCAAGACACATTTTCTGCTTGTCAAAATGTGAATGTTGCCGGTGCAAATTCACTGCCGAAAAGCACTGAGGAACATGTTTCAGACACCAGTGCACTGTTATTACAGTTAATGCAACAAATGGGACAAACTCTTCAAAAGTTAGACACGACGGAACAACATCAGAGACAAACACAGCAACAGTTAGACACAATGGAACAAAATCTTCAAAAGTTAGACACCACGCTTGAACAAAGACGTGAAGATTTAACTACTGAGTTACATAACATCGAATCGAAATGTCAAAAAGTCTGTAATGACGTAAAAACACAAATTTGTGAGCATTTCCAACCTATTTCTTCGCGTCATGAAAATGCATTACAGAATCACGAAGAACCATAAAAGAACTGCAAACTATTGTTCATGAAAATCACGATACCTTGCAAGCTAAAATTGACTCAGTTGCATCTACCGATTCGGTTACAAACTTGCAAAAACTCAAGAAAACTTAACGGACACAGTAGATACGATTTCAACACAAATGGACACTCTGAAACTTGGTTCAGAAAAACACACTGAGGAAATAAGTACACTATCAGAGAAAGTAGCAGAACTTTCGGATCAGTTCACTAACTTATCTGCAAAGGTAGATGATGATCTGAATGACACAAGACCTGTAGCCTTCACTGACACTGAAGAGTATGAACAAACTCGAAAATTCAAACAAAATCAAAATCAAATCAATACACAGTACAAAAGAGAAATCCGGGAAGTACAAGATCAGTTGGCACAAGTAATACAAGAATTACATACTCGTATTTCAGAGGACACTCGCGCTCCAACACGGGAAGAGGAACTTAGAAATACAGAACAGCCACAAAATAATAACACAGCGCATTTCGGAAATTATGAAAGAAATTGGCAAGGTGCACCGAATTTTGAAATGGAACCGCCGAAACGACGTAACAATGACCGATATGCGACTCGCCGACATGATGATTTTGACTGTAAGCTGTTCATTACTACACGTAAATTTAAAACATTTAAGAATTCTGGCAACGACATTCATCCACAAGCGTGGCTCCATCTATTCTCTCATTGTTTTTCACCCAACTGGTCATTAGAGCACAGATTAGAATTTATGTGTGGCTATTTAAAGAATGAACCAGCTGTAAGAATGCGATCGGTCATTCACGATTGTCACAGTGAAGGACAATTTTACCATGCCTTCCTCTCAGCATACTGGTCTCAAGCTACACAAGACCGAGTAAAACATAGCATCGTAATGATGAAACATTTCGAACAATCTGAATTTTCCAGTCTTGTGAAATATTTTGAAGGCATGTTGCACAAGAATCAGTACCTGTCAAACCCATACAGCCCCTCAGAACTCATCCACATTTGCTTAATCAAATTACCTGAACATTTACGACATATTATTTTGGCAGGACGTTGCAAAGACGACATTGAAGCTTTTCAGGGACTCTTAAAAGAATTAGAAATTGACACTGACAATTGCGGAACGCAAAAACAGGAACACAATAATTACAGGTCACATCCGTCGCAATTCCGCAATGAAAGAAATAATAACTGGACACGACAAGGCTATTCTCACAACACAAATCGTGACCAAAACAGACACCACCTGTATGACAACCGTTGGCAGAGTAATAATAGTTACAGGGAAAGATCACCTCTCCGCGGTAGTGACTATCACAGAGACAATCAGAGAAACAGACCATATGGGAACCAAAATAATTATTATCAAGGGAGACAGAATAACTTCAGATGCAACGGTCCAGCGCGCAGTTACGATTCAGGGAGAAATTCTCCACCACGTGACCGACAAGAAAGAAACTATGGAATCTACCGACATGACGACAGATGATATGATTGTAACGACAGACCTGAATTGCATCAGAACTGGCGGGATTCAAACAGAGCAGGGCCCTCTCGACAAGGTGAATTTGTAGAAGTTATGTCTCCAAATCCCAATAACGACGCGCGCCAACAAAGACACAATAGGCGATGACTCATACTGCTGGCAGCCACAAAACGTACTTACGAAACTGACGACGCAGCTGCCGCAGCTAGTAATTACGTGTAAATGGAAGACATTAGGGACATCTTACTCCAGGAACATGACGTAAAACATAACAACATTGCATATCCTGTGATTCACATTACAGTAAATGACATAAAATTTACTGCAGTACTTGACTCTGGCAGTCCCATTTCAGTAATTAGTGAAACAGCTTTTAGCAAATGCAACAAATCGAACGATTGCCCCACACTTCCGTTACGTAAGATTAAATTACAAGGTGCAATCTTTGGAAAAAGTGTAGATGTATGCCAACAAACCAACTTAGAATTCTTTTGTCAAAGCCACAGCTTCTCTATGAACTTTCTTATTGTTCCATTATTGTCAACGGAAATTATATTGGGAGTAGACTTTTTGAATGAATACAAAGTAATCTTAAACTTTCATGATGCTGAAATAAGTTTAGAGAAAGAAGGTAGGTCAGTACCTTTGAAATTTGAAGGTTGGCTCTCAAACCATGACGAAGAAATTAATCGGCTTTACCTCCTGTTAGACAACAGTTCGGAATTTTCGACGGAACTTGACACTAATAATCACTCTGCAAGTACTGACAGGGATGATATCGACGGCGCATTTGATACTAACGAGTTAATTCAGAATAAAATTCAAACAATTGAGAATTGTAATGACACTGATAGGCAGGACCTTTTTGAGATTTTACAAGCACATTCAACAGTTTTTACTCACAAAACAGGAACAATCAAGGGATTTCAATACCAATTTCGTGTTCGTGAGCATACTTAATTTTGTGTTAGACCATACATAATCCCAGCACATTATAGGGACCGTGTTAGAACAGAAATACAATCTATGCTTGACAAGGGCATTATTGAGCCTGCAGTAAGCTCATACAACAATCCATTACACGTTGTTGAGAAGAAAAATGGATCGATCAGGCTTGTCTTAGATTCGAGACAAATCAATACTATCATCATTCCTGAAACAGACAGGCCCCAAACGTTCGAAGAACTTCTTCAAAATTTTAATAGTGTAAAAGTGTTGTCTTCTATTGATCTCAGCTCCAGCTTTTATCAGATCGAACTTCATCCAGAATGTAAAAAATACACCGCTTTCCTTTGTTTCGGCGTTTGTTATCAGTTTCGGAAACTTCCTTTTGGTTTGAACATTTCTTCGGCAGCATTCATTCGCGGGCTGAATTCCGTATTACCTGAGTTCTTAAAACGCCACATCATCTTATACGTGGACGATATTCTAATAGCAGAAGCCTCATGGGAACAACATAATCGCATCCTCAACAGTGTGTTACATATTTTTGCTGAATCTGTAATTACAGTCAACTTGGAAAAGTCTGAATTCGGTAGGTCAAAGGTGAGGTTTTTGGGACATATTATTTCTTCTGAAGGCATTCAGCCGGATCCTGAAAAGTTAGAAGCAATCAGAGCCATTCCCGTTCCATCCACAAAAAAACCAGCCTGCAGTTTTCTAGGTCTCGTTAATTTTTACCGTCGATTTCTGAATATGCAAATTCTAGTTACATCAAAACTTTGTTCTCTCACTGGAAAAAATACAATTTGGAACTGGGACGAATAAGCACAGTTGGAATTCAATTCTTTGGAAGAAACGCTACTTAACGCGCCAATACTAGCTCACCCAGCGGACGCACTGGCACGCGCACTGGCTGGGCTTGAGAAAAGTAACACAGAAGGCAATCTCGAGAAAAATTTCAGTATTCTTTACGTTCAGAAAGTCGCCTTTGAAAACTTCATCACCACATCTTTAAAGGACATTGCTCATGAACAAGATAAAGATCCGATTTGGAAAGACATCAAAAGTAAGTGACATGAAAAGACACACACACAAATTCGGCATTATTATCTGGTTAGAAACAACATACTCTTCAAACGCTGCACTGTTGATGACAAGCTATGGGTAATTTGCGTTCCTGACGATTTTGTTAATAAGCTCATTTGGTACATTCATTTCAGCTACGCACATTTTGGTCCACGAAAATGTTATCATATTCTTCGGACGACTTGTTATTTTAATAATATGGAAAAGAGAATTCAGAGAGTCTTGTCTATTTATAAACTTTGTCAAAAAGTTAAACAAACTACCATCTCACATCGGAGAGTCTTGTCTATTTGTAAACTTTGTCAAGAAGCTAAACCACCTACCATCTCACATCGTGCTCTGTTGTTTCCTACCATTCCTACTAAATTAAAAGAATTTGCTGCTGTTGATCTCTTGGGACCGCTTGTCAGAACATCGAATGGATTTTCCTACGTTCTAGTCGCTGTTGAACTTACTTCAAAATTTGTTTCTTTCACTCCGTTACGTAAAGCCACTGCACGGTCTGTATCCAACGCCTTTGTTAAAAATTTCCTACGTGAAGTTGGACACGTTAGTAAAGTCATTTCAGATAACGGACCGCAATTCAGGTCTGCTGTTTGGTCACGCATGCTTCGGAATCATAAAATCAAACCTGTTTTTATTTCATTGTACTCACCACATTATAACCCGTCTGAACGGATTATGAAAGAAATCAATAAGCTTTGCAGACTTTATTATCACAGAAAGCACCAGCATTGGGACAGATATTTATACGTATTTCAAAACGTGCTGAATGAAATTCCTCATGACTCCACTGCTTTACCACCTATTCTTGTACTGAAGAATGAAGAACCACCGAACAGAATCAGAGAGTTTGTACCTTTTCCGAATACATGTAAACTTCGACACAAAGACGTAATTGATTTGGCTGTTAAAAATATAAATTCTGCAACATACAAAAGGAGAAAACTACACAGTAAAGCAAATGCAAAGAAATTATAAATTGGTCAGAAAGTTCTCATTAAAGCTCATTCATTGTCACATAAGGAGAAAAACTCGAGTCACAAATTCTTTCTGATTTACAATGGACCTTACAGAATCCGACGTATACCACATGATAGTTGCGTTGAAGTGGAAACTCTGTGTACTAGGAAGAGTAAAGGATTACATCACATTTCACATGTAAAACCGTTTATTAAGAGATAATTTGCTTTTTAATTTAGTGTTTGCTATAAAATTTTTCACTTCACATTACTAGTACACACTTAGAAACTGTTAACATGCAACTATCCAGTCAAGAACCTGGGCAACTTATTTAGACAGTAATTACGAATGCATTGTTATAGTGAACAGACGACACAGTGTTACTGTGTGTACATTCTTGCTTGTTAGTTGCACGATTACGTAACGACTATAAGGCTTACATACTTAGAACATATACTAGTACTGCTAATGAGACTTCAATGCAACATTTTGATTTACTTGAAAATACATTCTGGATTTAAAGTACTTTCTGAGAGATACCAGATGACACAGTGGTTAGTTTATTTGAAAGCTACACGATTATATCACGACGCTACTAATGTGTGACACAATTTACATTGTTGCTTTTGCGGTGTATCTCTTTTATATGTGCACAGTTTTTCTGAATTCTTCCGGAAAGGAAAACATGTTTCAGTAGTAACTTTTGTGATATAGCTACAATGAGACAGCTTTTTTCGTAGCACAACAATACATTACAGTATAGTACTTTCTTGATCACGGTAATATACGTAATAGCTACGATATCTATAAGCATAGCATTTCGCTTTTGTTTATTAGGAGGTAAGCACATTGACTTCTACAGAATTTTGCATACAGACGACGATAATTACGACACTTGGCACTTTTTCTACCCTTAAGTAATGACAGTGATTATCTTACAACAAGACGCACATTTAGCGCTACAGTACACATATTTGAGTGATTAATTTTGTACGTAAAACATTTATTTTTAAAGATTTTTAAATTACAAACACACATAGGTTTTCCATGATACATTTCATTCCATTGCTGTAATCTATAACACCTGAGGGTATAATTACATTAATTCTCAGGGGGGTACACGCCTACTGTGTGTACTAAGTGTGTAGCGAGCGCTGGGAGCCCTAGCTAATATGGTATTTGCTTATAAAACTTTACACATCGTTGCCATATTTCTGTAACACAGAATTACACAGCTGTCTGATCATTTAACTGAGAGAAACAAACATTTTTTTTACTACATCAGTGACACATGTTTATGCAATTACACAGTTGGATAACTTGACACTTATGCAATTGTATTTTGTCTGTACTTTGTGAACTGTTCATATTTTTTCGGAACCATTATAATACTATGATAGCTTTGAATGGTGTATTTGGTAAGGGATCATTATTTTTGAAATACATTTGAGGTTGATGACTTTATTGAAGGTTCTGAAATTATTGAAAGAATATGCGACGATTTTGGGATGTGATTGATCTCTTATGATGTTATTATTACGATGACGATGTGTATTGTGCTGTTGGGGTATGTTTATGATCAATAATATGATGCTACCATATATGAGGAATGTGATTACATGTTTATATGTATATGAATAATGAATAGAAGCTAGGGACTCTGGTTTGTGAAAAAGGATGTTGGAAACCAAGAATCGTACTTTAAGAGTTATGACTTGTGTGTTCATGCGTGAATGTATCACAACACTGCTATTCATAATATTGCGTTTCTACGCATTTCTACTGCAATTTTTCGATCTGTCAATTCTTTTTTTTTTTTTTTTTTTTTTTTAGATATGAGACTGTCACTGTAGTGCAAACTGCTGTCGTAGATATTTCGGTAAGAAAGCTAAGTGACCTTGAAGTAATGCATTGTGGGCGCCCAGCTGCTCCTGTTGCCTGGAGAAAAACCCATTAGATGGAGAAAAAAGAGGCCATTAACCTCGCTATTGACATTCATTTGTGGAAAGCATCGCAAATATGACACACTATTACTTGGAAACATATGATTATACTGTGGAGGTCCGTACTTTGTGCTACTTCTTACAACTGCACACCTGATTATGACAAGTGTCTTTCTATGAGAGTTGAGAGAATTTTTACTGCCTTATGAAATGCCATATGGCTAGTGAATGATGTTTCATCCTTTGCTTTGTGTATTTATATATATATATATATATATATTTGCCTGTTTAATATCTAGTTTCTAGCTGCACTGCAGCATTGGTTAAAATAAAATTTAATAGATGTACTTATTTAAATATTTTCTGTCTATAGATCCATTAAACAATAATTTTATGATCTACTTTCTTAAAAAAAAGGAACACAGATAGACATTTCCATTCACAGGATTCATAAATCATTTTTTAATGATTTGGTAAATTGTCTGCTAGAGTAAGCCATCGTGATGCATCACTCTAGTGTTAAGATGTGACATAGGTATTAGACATGGCCATCTCTACTGTAATATTTTTTCTGCTTGAGCTTCTTTCATGTTTGGGTATAAGTTATAGCATTTGCTGCTGCTGTTTGCCAGGCATAGTGCTACTAAATTTCACTTTCTACTACTCTGTTAAGCCAGTTTTACTACTGATTTATTTTTCTTGTTGCTGCACATTAGCTCATATTAGTTGTAATGTTGCATTTGCTTTGCTAATTTAGATATACTGCTGCTTGCTTTGCCAATTTGCATTTTTTGTCATTGCTGCTTGTGTTAATTGTTTTGTGTGCTGCTGCATTGCCTCGTCCCTTAGTTTATGCATCTGAGCTCAGTAGATTTAAGTTAGCTTAAGAGGGGGTAGGATATATAAGAGAATGAGTTGTAATGGATTGGAAGAAATGCATTGAGAAATTATACAAAAAAGATTTGGGCCAAAATGAGTAGTGTACAATGAAGAATAATTATTTTGAAAGAGGATATGAACAAAGCAGTAGGGTTTAGGGACAAAAGGTATAGATAGGACTTTTTGGGAATAATGATGAATGAAGGGAGATCTCAAAGAAGTAAAGAAAGTTTTGTCTGCAAAATACTGCAGTAAAACAAACCCTGTCCTTTCCTTTTGTGTTATTCCACTATGTGTTTGTGTACCATTGTGTATTTGTGTTCTTCCTGTCTTTATGTGTTTATCTGATAAGAGTTATGTTGTAGAATTTTTCTTATATATGATTATTTTCTATGTAAAGATGTTTAGACATTATTCATTCTGTTCTGTTTTAATGCTCATGTGTGAAATTAATGTTTCGAAAACTATTCTCATTATTTTATTTATTACTTATGTCATAATTCCTGTAACACTGATGTACATGTTTATTTCTATTCTTTTGTAAAGTCTGTATTACTACAAATGTTATCTGTATTATTATGTTTTTAATGATGTTTTCTGTACCTTTGTGTTTGTATTCTCATGTTATAAAATTGTAATTGATACCAGTTCATCGAATTAAGTAACTTGTAAGCATTCATTTCAGTGCACACATTTCTTTTGGTCATAGTATATGCACTATATGTGAGAAGTTGGGACTGTTATTGTTTGCACATGTGTTAATAATTCAGCAAGGGACTGGTTAACAGCATTGCTGGTTCTAAGGACAATTCCAAAAACTTTGTGAGTGCACAAGTGGTGGTTTATGGACTTGCTATATTGTCCGCAATACTCTTCGATGGTGATTGTGCACCTGCACAGTCGCAGCAGACGGTTGCTGCCCGTCTCTACAAGGACTACAGTGGGTCTGCATCTTTGATGGCCCACCAATGTCATTATTTCTACAAGGACTGCAGCGGGTCTGCACCTCTGGTGGCCCACCAGTACCGTAATCTCTAACAGGACTACAGTGGTCTGCTCTGTGATGACCTACCTAACAGTATTCTTCAAAACTTCGACTGACTCTGCTGTGGGTTTGCTCTATTGTGCCCCGTTACCTGTCTGCATGTCAAGAGTCAGAATTATCTTTCTGTTGGAAGGACAACACTTCTTCTTCAAGACGGCATGGAAATCCACTACTTCCGTGTGCATTTTCTTTTACTGCTCAGACTTTGTGCATAAAATTGTAATTAATACTGTGATGAATGATCAGGACTGTCTTTATGGACTGTGAGAAAATTTTAGCTTTTGACCAACATTGTATCGATAAGTGTGTGCATTTGATATATTTGTTAGCGTTAATATAAAAAAATTTTAACAAATATGTATTGGCCAGTGCTCAAAACAATTTGTAAAATTTTTGTGAGGAGCATGGGGGCTATGTAAGTAGGCTGTTTAGGTTTTTATATTGGTAACGACACGTAGTGCTCTGTATGAATATCACTGGGTGTGCTGTGTGCAGTCTGTGGCTGGTTGGCATTGTTGTAATATTCGCTATTGTAGTGTTGGGCTGTTGGATGTGAACAGCGTGTAGCGTTGCGCAGTTGGAGGTGAGACGGCGATAGTGTTGGATGTGGGGAGTGAGATGGCGGTGTTTTGAGAGCGGATGATCTGGACGTGTGTCCATCAGAGAGAGTAAATTTGTATGACTTTTGAACACTATTAAGGTAAATATATTGTTTTTTCTCTATCAAAATCTTTCATTTGCTAACTATGCCTTTCAGTAGTTAGTGCCTTCAGTAGTTAGAATCTTTTACTTAGCTGGCCGTATTGGCGCTCGCTGTATTGTAGTAATTCGAGTAACGAAGATTTTTGTGAGGTAAGTGATTTATGAAAGGTATAGGTTATTGTTAGGGCCATTCTTTTGTAGGGATTATTGAAAGTCAGATGGCGTTACGCTAAAAATATTGTGTGTCAGTTTAGTGAATAAGTAAAGAAAGAAATGTCTGAGTACATTCAGTTTTCCTCAGCTGCTTGAAAATCAAATAACGTAAGGGGTTTACCAGCACAGTAATTCATTAATTTTTCTAAGGGGACGTTTCACTCTGAGGGCTACGGCGGGACGAAGGCTCCCTGGCTTATCTAGGTATCCGGTTTAATACGTACGTACATCCCCTAAACTAATAATAAATATTCGTGTAGTATCCTCGTATGGACATGAGAAGACAAATGAAAAAATAATAATAATAATAACAATAATCGGGTTTAGAACACGAGGCGCGAAACCGAAATGCCGTGACGCTAGCCACTTGGCCACCCCTTCGTTAAACAGTTCACTCTCTAAAAAGCCATTTGACTGTCGTTTTCTCAGAAACGGTCAACTATCTATGGATAAGCCGAGGCACTTGCTTGGTTATTTTGAATCGTCTTCCAGTGAGAGAAGTTTCGGGGAAATCTGTTTGTGACACTTGCCCTGTTATTCTCGTAAGCAATGCTTGAAATGCAGCACTGGCTGTCATTAAGTTAAAAAAGGAGAAACAACGACCTCCGTTTTCTGACCCGAAGGAGCACAATGCAGAGAGTTAATTCAGCTTTTATCCACCTCAGAATCCGGTAGTATTGTTATTGCCCCTGTCCACAACCGGAAGGCCTCTCTTCGACTTCCAGCAGGGGACACTGTGAACGCCACTTTCGTCCCACTGTCCGTGTTTCCTGGCACGTGAGTAATTCCTGCTTGTGGTCCCAACAAATTTCGACGGCACTGCACGGTTATCACCAGTCACGTCTTGCAGCAGCTACAACAGCAGCTTACATGAATTGTTTTGATGAAATATTGTGGAAGTTGGTCAACCTTACGTGGCGGCATATATTCCCAGACCCGTTTATTAAACTAAGTCATTTTTGTTGCTAAAATTGTTCACAGACGCAAACCATTCTTTGTTTAATACCTGTGAATAAAAAATAATCAAACCAATTGGTAAAACAATGAAGCTAGAGGACAGAGTAAAGTTCCCGACAGAACTGCTGAATTCGCTCAATGCTTCTGGTACGTCCCGTCTAAAAAGGTTCTAAATAACATTGCAGAGGCGCAAATACGAGGGTTGGAACTTAAATAGTGGGAACTATTTATTCACAACCGATACAAAAGACTTACATGTTTGCACCTGTTACTGTCCTTCAAAGTAGTCACCAGCGTTGTGTAGAACCCGTTGCCAGCGATGTGGAAGGCTTAGTAAACAGTTAGCAGAACCTATTCTGTTGATGGTGCGAATGGAGCGGTCTTCTGCCTATCGAATCTCTGGAATAGTTCTGAAGCGAATGTCACGAAGTGATTCCTTCACCTTCGGAATCAAATCAAAGTCACAAGGACTTAAGTCCGGGGAGTATGGTGGATAGTACAGTACTTGCCAGTCCCATCGACCCAACAGAGCAGCCATAGCTTGCGCTATATGCGTCCACGCATTGTCGTGCAAAATAATGGGTGGGTTGCGCAGAAAGTGTCGCCGCTTCTTTCGCAAAGCTGGTCGCAGGTGATGCTCCAAAAACGAACAGTAATACTGCGCATTGACGGTCTGCCGTGGAGGAACGTAATGCGTTAGGATGACACCATCACAGTCGCACACGAGAATCACCATAACTTTAGACCGCTCCATTCGCACCATCCACAGAACAGTCTCTGCTAACGGTATACTACGCCTTCCACATCGCTGGCAACGGGCTCTACTCAACACTGGTGATTACTTTGAAGGATTGAAGGACAGTAACAGGTGCAAACATGTAACTCTTTTGTATCAGTTGTGAATAAATAGTTGCCACTATTTAAGTTCCTACCCTCGTATTAACGATAAAAGAATGCGACAGGTCAGTATCCATTCTGCGAACTTCGCTCAATTCTACTGTTACCATTCAGCAGTAAAAAGCTCCGATATCCGAGAGGATTAGCAGACAGTAAGATTATGAATAAAGCACAAGGACAAACATTCCAATATTGCAGACTGAATTTAAAGGAAGCGTGTCTCTCGAATAGACAACTACACTTAGCTTGTTCGTGTGTTGCACAACCACAACTTATTACTGTTTGCACCCGAAATCAAAACATCAAACGTAGTTTATCAGAATATACTTTGAATAAGTTAGATGTCGTACAAATGGGATGATTAACTGCACTTTCTAGGGTCCCGTGCCTCAATCTGTAAAAACGGAACCCTTACAGGATCGCTTTGCTATTCATCTGACTGTCGGACTCTTACGAGGGGCGTTTGAAAATTCTGTGCAAAGTCCGAGAGATGGCACCACCTGTGCGTATCGAGGTCATGTTTAGTTAGTAGCATCTTTGGAAAGAGCGCACACTAAGTTTCAGCCATATTGGCCATATTGGTCTATTTCTTTGTGTCTGGCATTCATGTGAATCAAGGAAGTCGAGCGATTGTCAAAAAATGGACGAAAAAGAATTTCGTGTGATGATTAAAATGTGCTTTATGAAAGGCAAAATGCCTCAGGAGACTAAAGAGAACCTTGACAAACATTACGGTGACTCTGCACCTTCGATTAGAACAGTTTATAAGTGGTTTAAAAATTTTCGGAGTGCCCATATGGGCACAAGTGATGCAGAACATTCTGGATGGCCTGTGGAAGTTACGACTCCAGAAATCATTGATAAAATCCATGATATGGTGATGGATGACAGAAGATTTAAGGTGCGTGAGATTGCTACTGCCGTGGGCATCTCGAATGACCGGGTACATTATATTTGCATAAACATTTAGACATGAGAAAGCTATCCGCAAGTTGGGTTCCCCGATTGCTCACGCTTGACCAAAACGGTATCGTGTGAAGTGTTGCAGGGATGGTTTGCAGCTGTTCAAGAAGAATCCACAGGACTTTAAGCGTCGTTTAGTTACTGTGGATGAAACATGGATACATTTATATACTACTGAGACCAAACAACAATCTAAACAATGAGTTACCAAGGGATAATCTGCACCAAAAACGGCGAAGACCATTCCTTCGGCCGGAAAGGCTATGGCGACTGTCTTTTGGGATTCGCAAGGGATAATCCTCATCGCCTATCTGTAAAAGGGTAAAACTATTATAGGTTCATATTATCCATCATTATTGGACCGTTTGAAAACCGAGCTGCAAGAAAAACTGGGGCGATTGGATCGCAAAAAAGTTCTTTTCCAGCACGACAATGCACCAGCTAACACCCCAGCATTTGTGATTGCAAAATTAATGGAAATAGGATTCCAGTTCGTTTCACATCCCCCCTATTCTCCGCACTTGGCTCTCTCGGACTACTATTTGTTTCGCAATTTGAAGAAATGGCTGGCAGGACAAGGATTTTATTCAAACGAGGAGGTGACTGCAGCAACTAATAGCTATTTTGCAGACTTGGAAAATTCCTATTATTTGAAAGGGATCAACAAATTAGAACAGCGTTGGACGAAGTTTATAAGTCTAAAAGGAGACTATGTCGAAAAATAAAAAATGTTTACCCCAAACACGTAAGTAGTTTTTATTTTTGCACGGACTTTACAAACTCCCCTCGTAAAAACCCTTTTTCTCACAGGACTGGGTAGACGTACCAAACTGAAATTTATGTTACATACTGTTCTCTACGGTTCCTTGGCGGTGTAAAAAACGAAAGCTTCTAAGTCAATACAGTCAAATGATACGTGTTTTGATACTCGCAAACTCACTTACCAAAGTCTATAGGGTACTTCCCTTTGGCCTAGAATCATGAAATTTGGCTAAAAGAAAGGTTTCACAGTATAGAAAGAGGAAAAAATTCTAAAATTGTAAATTTGTCATTACATCACACGAGAAAAAATTTTGTCATTTCTTATCTGACTCTCTGTCTGCTCGTCAGTCTCTTAGGACCCCTTTTTTCAGGAACAGGTAGACGTATAAACTTGAAATTTGTCACATACTGACGCCTGTAGTCTCTTGGCGGTGTAAAACATTGAGAAGCTTCTAAGTCAGTGCTGTTAAAAGATTTATGTCACATAGTTTGACACTCGCAGACTCACTCGTCAAATTTGACAGACAGAAAGCTTTCTCAGTACAATCGAAGGAAAAAATTGGAAAACTGTGAATTTCTGATTACATCACACGACAAAAATTGTTTGTCTCATATACAACTTGAAACGTCGTATTTACGTGCAGTAATTGCTCCTTGGATGCGTGACGATGGATAAATTCCAAAACGCGTCATATTAGCAATAATGTCATTCCTTGACATATGTCTGACTTTTACCAATGCGACCCTGTCAGCCTGAATAGAGAACTACTGATTGTTATAATAATGGTCGCCTGCCTCATGCGTGTCTTTATGTCACATTTATGTAATTGAATTTTAAACGTTCTCGAAAATATTGGAATCTCTGGGGTTGATATTTTGCCAGTGTCAGTGTTGACAACGGCCAGATTCGCGTTTCCAGGAATGGAGGAACTGTCAGTAAACATTGGTATGGAACCCTCGATGCGCGAGTCCTATTCGCACCTAGAAAGTTGTTTTTAATTCAGAAAGCATATGGAGAAAAATCAAGCGAAGCAGGTCCTTTTCAGCTAGCAATTACAATAAAACTTGCAGTAGTAATACCTCCGACGTGTACCAATTTTCGAGTGCCACCAGGATAGATGGAGGTCTTCCCCCAGCGCGCCTACAAGCGACGCAGAGCAGCCAACCGTAACGCGGGCCCTTGTAACCACCTGTGCCAATGAGCGGAACGTAATTTGCACGCCATCAGTTAGCCGGATTAGCGAACGGCTCGGCGATTGTCCTTTCAGATAAAGCACAGCCCGGAATACCGATCCGATCCACCGAGCCCAGCCCATGTGATGGTGCGATATTAGTGCCACTCACTTCTCGATGAAATGCAGTCGCGCAGCCACGAGTCAGCACTCTCTGCAGCCAACGCCACTGCGAACCGGAAACATCGGAGGGACGTCCACTTCGAGTTATCGGAGAACTAATGACAACTGATTTAGCTCATTTCTCACTAAAACAGAACGGCCCTAAAATCATCAAAACAATTTTCTTATAACGCCATTTTATTCAGGTTTTCTTTTAATTTTAAGTTACATTCGCCAGATTCTGTGAGACAGCGTGAGCCAGAGCTACTTGGCCATCTAACGAGTCACTACGTAATTCGTAGAAATCTGACCAGAAAATTTAAAAGTTAAAAACGAAGGAAAAATGTTGAAAAATCATAAAAAGTTTTACAAAAATATATGAATATCAACATAAATAAAAAATGGGTAATTGGGTGTAGTCGAATAAAATCAGATGATGTCGAGGGAATAACAGTAGGGAATGAGACACTAAAAGTACGAGAGGCTTTCAATAAGTAATGAACCACATTTTTTTCTCGGGCAATTTATGTTGCAAAAATGCGGAATCTGTTGTGAGACATCGTGGAAAATTACCACTTCAGCACCTATAGTTTCGTGTAGTTCCGATAGTTCAAAATGGTATCTGTAACGGAGGTGTCTCCCAAGTGGAAAATTGACATTGAGAGTTCCTTTTGTTGGAATAGCAGAGGATCGCAGATATTCATAGGCGCTTGCAGAATGTTTAAGGAGACATGGCAGTGAACAAAAGCACAGCGAGTCGTTGGGCGAGACGTCTGTCACGGAGACCTGTCCAGTCTGGTGAATTGTATTGTGGTACTCTCAGGAAATTGAAGAAGAGCGTGTTCGTCACCACAAAAACGCAAACGAACTTCTTCTTCCCCATGACAACGCAAGGCCTCACACAACTCTGCGCACCCGAGAGGAGCTCCCAAAACGTCATTGGTCTGTTCTTCCTCATCCACCTTACAGTCCGGATCTGGCATCTTCCGACTTCTGTCTATCTGGCCGAATGAAGGATGCATTCAGCGAGAAACAGTACGTGGATGATGGGGAGGCTATCGGCGCAGCAAGGCTTTGGCTCCGGCGTCGAGCAGTCATTCGTGACGTATATTTCGTGTTGATGACTGCCAGTGCTTGGAAATCTACCTCACGTATGTTGCAAAAGGGGTTTTGTTACCTGCTTACGGATATTTCTGCTTCAACACGCTCCAAAGATCAAGCAGTTGTAAGGAAACGAAATTAAATTTCAATGTGTAGTCTGAAGAAATATCAAAAAACTATTATTGTTCTTCAGTGGTGACGGAACATCTGTACCGAAAAAAATCATTGGTCCATTTATGTTGATCAACTTGTTCTGCAAAATACTTCCGAAAGTAATTACTGAGTTGAGTTAAATGATTCACAAACACGGTTTTCAATTCTTCACCCGACAGGAGATCACTGTCTTCTTAGAAGATTATGGAAAACGTAATGTATATTCTTCGTCATCCAACTTTTTTCTTCCACAGTATTAGGTTACCTTCTGTCACACTCCCACAGTAACAAGACTTACTCGTCCGCACGCTAGATATCGTAACCAACGCGCCCCTTGTTCCTTTACTCACATGCCAGAAAGCGAATAGACCAAATTATTATTTTTATGAAACCATCGTGACGCCGCTACTGTGACGCCCCGGAAACCCGCGACGCACTGTTTGACAAACCCTAGCGCAGAGAAACCGGAAAAGCGGCAAGGAAGAAATAAAGAAGTTTTAAAGTAATGTAATGTTGTAAACCATGGTATTATATGACGTTCTCAACTACTGAGTACTTGTTCATTTAACTTGTACTTTAATTTTTGTTTTACTTTATTGTATATTAGGTCAGTTACAAACTGTTCATGAAATTATACAACTCTTAGCCACAACAAATGTAGCTACCTGATTAAACATTGGCTCTGCTCTTTTTATTCTGCCTTTAGTCCGATGTTATTCTCATAAATATAACCAACGGTTGCTTCGAACCTTGCATTCTACTTATACTTTTTTCTAATATGTATGCAGTAGCTTGAAAATGGTTACACAGCCAGAACTTCGTAGCACACAGAATAAAAATAAAATGGAAATGATAAACAGCGAATGAAGGGAACTTATTTCTTTCAAGGTGCTTTTCACATGTTCTCCTTTTATTCCCGAGGATGGAAAAGGAAATTGCCCATGACCATTTCAAAGGAACCTTCTGGTCTTTCGCCTTAAGCGATGCAGGTAAACCTCGGACGGAAGGCCAGAAGGGAACTTGTACTGGCGTCCTTCAGCGCCACATTGCTCCATTGACAAATCCCAATCTTAACCCTAGCGATACCAACGCATTTTCTGTAAGGCGCATAACCAAGGGGGAGGAGTGGGGGGGATTCTTTGTGCCCACCTTAAAAAAATTGAAAACTGAAAAATATGTTGTTTTTTCTTGACTTACATCAACAATATACTTTTTGAAGATACATTGGGTCCAGAAGCTGAAAATACATTTTATCACACTCTTAGCAATATCATTGATCTTTCAGTAACGTGTGTTACCAGCGGAAGGGGAGGGGGATACTTTATGCCCACCGTGAAAAATAATTAAGAAATGCAAATTTCGTTGAATTTTGTTGACTTTTTCTCACAACATACTATTTAAATAGATGCTTATATCTTAGTAAGGCACATAATTTAAAAGTGCTGATTATATAGTCATCCACTTGGAAAGTGACCTCTATTCCTAAGACCTAAATTTTTCCATTAAGTTAATCTGCAAATTTTAAAACATTTGCGGAATATAGTAGAAGAAATGGCTAAAAACAACAATTTTTTTCAAAATTTTAAAATATAAAGTAAATAACTGGATTACAATATTTTCAAAAGGTAGGCATAAAGTACCGCCACCCCCTTGGTATTGCTAGGCTTGATACAATTTCACATGTTTTCGTTCCGTCGCATACCATTTAGTTGTATTCATAGTTTTTTAATTCTCTACTATCTTTGCTTTCTTTGCTGACTCTCATGTAAAGGTCACATATGTTAGCGCAGTGTAGGAGTAGTGAATAAGATCCTTGACTGTGTGATTAGTTTTATCTGTGATTGACTTCTCAGCCACGCAGTGTTGCAGCGCTGAGACATTCTTTTTTGTCCAGTTGAGTTTTTCAAAGAATGAGATCTGTCTTCTCTGTATCTGGAAGAAACTATCTAGAGTACTTTATTATGGCATCAAGACTGACAATTAACTCTTTCTTGTTCATGTTATTATTAGAGAAAATTTTGGAATCATTATAAAAGTATATTTATAGTTTCTTTGTAATGAGAAATATTATAATTGTTAGAGTCTTCTTTTGTTGTGAAGCCTGTTTGTCAATAATCAAACTTTGATTTCTCAAAAACGAATTTCTTTCTTGTAAACTTACCTTCATGATTCATAGTAAAGTTTTGAATTTTTATCGTGTGTGCATTATACTTTACACGAAGTAACAAACTGTTTCTGACGAAAAGAATTTAGAGTAGATTATTTATCTTTAGCTCCTGCATCTGCTGAGTTGCATTTGCTTTCGAGAAAGTCGGTACTCCAGACATAAAAGTCTCATGCTGAGCAAGAGGTAAGTCACTTTTATTTTAGGGCAGATCTCACCCTGCATTCTTGAAGAAACAGTGCGAAATCAGGATTGTCAGGTGTCGTGCTAGGAAGTACGTTAATTTTCAGTGAACTATGTTGGTAATTTCAAACAGCTATTTTCTCCCGAGTACACCAGATAGATCTTCTTAATCTAACATTGCACTCCATATCACGCATCGTTCATAACGTGCTTTGGTACTGAGTTTTACTTATATAGTTTTCACTGAGCAGCTAATTAGATTCGTTTTCTTTATTTCAAATTTTGTATTTCATGAAGTTTAAAGTTTTATTTCGACTCTGTTCGCACGTGCAATAAAGGGCCGACCAACAATTAGTTGTCCGCAGCTCGTGGTCGTGCGGTAGCGTTCTCGCTTCCCGCGCCCGGGTTCCGGGGTTCGATTCCCGGCGTGGTCAGGGATTTTCTCTGTCTCGTGATGACTGGGTGTTGTGTGATGTCCATAGGTTAGGTTAGGTTTAAGTAGTTCTAAGTTCTAGGGGACTGATGACCATAGATGTTAAGTCCCATAGTGCTCAGAGCCATTTGAACCATTTTTGAACAATTAGTTCTGCCCGGCAATTGAGTGCAATCCCTAAAGTACACCATACACAAGGAGAAAGTTTTTGATTCTCTCATATAAACAATATTTCATAGAAAGTATACACTCCATAAGTAATTACAATCACAAGGAAACGAGCCGAACATTCTTAACATTTTCTTGCTTTTGCATCGTGCTATTTTCTTGAATCTATCTCGAGTTTTTCAATATTTTAGCACCTGCATTCTTAGGTAGCTTTCGCATCAGGGATATCTCTTACAACACGGATCACCCTTTCGCTATTGTGACCTTTCTGCGTGATCTTTTGTTAAATAATTTATTTTTTGCTTCGCTTATAATTTGCCAGAGAAATCCACATGAGACTTAAAATTCGTGTCATTAATGCGGTACGAAAATTACAACGGCGGTGAGTAAATTTGAAAATTTATTCCCCTGAAATTAAGCCCCATCTGAGGTGTTGAATTATGAATCCCTCAGTTTCCAGTTCTCCCACGTAAAAATGCTTTGCTCTCCATTCAGTGACTGATCATATTTTCTTACAATAAGAATTTGTGCACAATTTTTGAAAAACATTTCCAAGCTACCTGCAGTAGTCTTTACCTTTCATCTGTTTCTCCTTTAACTTAAAGCTGGTCATACACGGGAGAACTGTGACTTTGCATAAACATATTCAACAAACATATGCAGCATATTTAAAATCATAAAAAATTTTATCTTTAGTTTACTGGAGCATGTTCGTCTCCTTCTGAAGAATAATTAAGCCCATACGAATTAAGAGCCAAATACACAACAAAATATTACATATAAAAGCTACAATACGGCATACTGGTGACAAACGCTGCACCGATAAATACAGCAAAATACAGTTATTCAGAGAAAAATTTATTGGAAATGATATACAATGAGACAGAACAAAATTAATGCGTCTCAGTGTCAATAGTACGCTTCATGCAGATTACAATAAAATAAACCATCTCCATTATTATGGGTCACGATTTAAATTTTTTAAGGTTTGTTGAGATGGGGAGTGGTAGAAGCCTAAACGAGTATCAACTAACAGAAACCTACCTGTGCCTGATAAAAATGCAATCTGGCAGCTTTCCCGTCCATTCATTTTCTTCACGTACGTGGGGGCACAAATATATAATGGCCTGGTACGTATTTCTCCACATTTAGTCACAACATGATCTAAACAGCAAAGAAAACGTTAGGTAACTATCCGAAACGAGTTTGAATATTCCGGGGCAAGTCGTCATTCAGGAAGAAATAACTTGTTGCACATAACATCTACATCTACATCTACATCCATACTCCGCAAGCCACCTGACGGTGTGTGGCGGAGGGTACCCTGAGTACTTCTATCGGTTCTCCCTTCTATCCCAGTCTCGTATTGTTCGTGGAAAGAAGGATTGTCGGTATGCCTCTGTGTGGGCTCTAATCTCTCTGATTTTATCCTCATGGTCTCTTCGCGAGATATACGTAGGAGGGAGCAATATACTGCTTGACTCTTCGGTGAAGGTATGTTCTCGAAACTTTGACAAAAACCCGTACCGAGCTACTGAGCGTCTCTCCTGCAGAGTCTTCCACTGGAGTTTATCTATCATCTCCGTAACGCTTTCGCGATTACTAAATGATCCTGTAACGAAGCGCGCTGCTCTCCGTTGGATCTTCTCTATGTCTTGTATCAACCCTATCTGGTACGGATCCCACACTGCTGAGCAGTATTCAAGCAGTGGGCGAACAAGCGTACTGTAACCTACTTCCTTTGTTTTCGGATTGCATTTCCTTAAGATTCTTCCAATGAATCTCAGTCTGGCATCTGCTTTACCGACGATCAACATTATATGATCATTCCATTTTAAATCACTCCTAATGCGTACTCCCAGATAATTTATGGTATTAATTGCTTCCAGTTGCTGACCTGCTATTTTGTAGCTAAATGATAAAGGATCTATCTTTCTGTGTATTCGCAGCACATTACACTTGTCTACATTGAGATTCAGTTGCCATTCCCTGCACCATGCGTCAATTCGCTGCAGATCCTCCTGCATTTCAGTACAATTTTCCATTGTTACAACCTCTCGATACAGCACAGCATCATCTGCAAAAAGCCTCAGTGAACTTCCGATGTCATCCACCAGGTCATTTATGTATATTGTGAATAGCAACGGTCCTATGACACTCCCCTGCGGCACACCTGAAATCACTCTTACTTCGGAAGACTTCTCTCCATTGAGAACAACATGCTGCGTCCTGTTATCTAGGAACTCCTCAATCCAATCACACAATTGGTCTGATAGTCCATATGCTCTTACTTTGTTCATTAAACGACTGTGGGGAACTGTATCGAACGCCTTGCGGAAGTCAAGAAACACGGCATCTACCTGTGAACCCGTGTCTATGGCCCCGTGGTCTCGTAGACGAATAGCGCGAGCTGGGTTTCACATGACCGTCTTTTTCGAAACCCATGCTGATTCCTACAGAGTAGATTTCTAGTCTCCAGAAAAGTCATTATACTCGAACACAATACGTGTTCCAAAATTCTACAACTGATCGACGATAGAGATATAGGTCTATAGTTCTGCACATCTGATCGACGTCCCTTCTTGAAAACGGGGATGACCTGTGCCCTTTTCCAATCCTTTGGAACGCTACGCTCTTCTAGAGACCTACGGTACACCGCTGCAAAAAGGGGGGCAAGTTCCTTCGCGTACTCTGTGTAAAATTTAACTGGTATCCCATCAGGTCCAGAGGCCTTTCCTCTTTTGAGCGATTTTAATTGTTTCTCTATCCCTCTGTCGTCTATTTCGATATCTACCATTTTGTCATCTGTGCGACAATCTAGAGAAGGAACTACAGTGCAATCTTCCTCTGTGAAACAACTTTGGAAAAAGACATTTAGTATTTCGGCCTTTAGTCTGTCATCCTCTATTTCAGTACCATTTTGGTCACAGAGTGTCTGGACATTTTGTTTTGATCCACCTACCGCTTTGACATAAGACCAAAATTTCTTAGGATTTTCTGCCAAGTCAGTACATAGAACTTTACTTTCGAATTCATTGAACGCCTCTCGCATAGCCCTCCTCACACTACATTTCGCTTCGCGTAATTTTTGTTTGTCTGCAAGGCTTTGGCTATGTTTATGTTTGCTGTGAAGTTCCCTTTGCTTCCGCAGCAGTTTTCTAACTCGGTTGTTGTACCACGGTGGCTCTTTTCCATCTCTTACGATCTTGTTTGGCACATACTCATCTAACGCATAATGTACGACGGTTTTGAACTTTGTCCATTGATCCTCAACACTACCTGTACTTGAGACAAAACTTCTGTGTTGAGCCAACAGGTACTCTGAAATCTGCTTTTTGTCACTTTTTCTAAACAGAAAAATCTTCCTACCCTTTTTAATATTCCTATTTACGGCTGAAATCATCGATGCCGTAACCGCTTTATGATCGCTGATTCCCTGTTCTGCGTTAACTTTTTTCAAATAGTTCGGGTCTGGTTGTCACCAGAAGGTCTAATATGTTATCGCCACGAGTCGGTTCTCTGTTTAACTGCTCAAGGTAGTTTTCAGATAAAGCACTTTAAAAAATTTTACTGGATTCTTTGTCCCTGCCACCCGTTATGAACGTTTGAGTCTCCCAGTGTATATCCGGCAAATTAAAATCTCCACCCAGAACTATAACATGGTGGGGAAATCTACTCGAAATATTTTCCAAATTATCCTTCAAGTGCTCAGCCACAACAGCTGCTGAGCCAGGGGGCCTATAGAGACATCCAATTGCCATGTCTGAGCCTGCTTTAACCGTGACCTTCACCCAAATCATTTCACATTTCGGATCTCCGTCAATTTCCTTCGATACTATTGCACTTCTTATCGCTATAAACACGCCTCCCCCTTCACTGTTCATCCTGTCTCTGCGGTATACATTCCAATCTGAGTTTAGGATTTCATTACTGTTTACGTCTGGTTTCAGCCTACTTTCTGTCCCTAGTACTATATGGGCGTTGTGACCGTTTATTAATGAGAGCAGTTCTGGGACCTTTCTATAGACGCTCCTGCAGTTTACTATTAGCACATTAATATTGTTATTCCCTGTTGCATTTTGCCTACTCCTACCTTGCCGCGTCTCAGGAGGCGTCTTGTCGGGCCTAGGGAGGGGATTCTCTAACCTAAAAAACCCCCATGTGCACTCCACACGTACTCCGCTACCCTTGTAGCCGCTTCCGGCGTGTAGTGAACGCCTGACCTATTCAGGGGGACCCTACATTTCTCCGCCCGATAGCGGGAAATAAGGACAGTGAGTGGTGTCCATCTCTACTGTTTTCAGTTTATAGGCGTAGTTCCGATGGGTATCGCTGTTCTGATTTATTGTCGTAATGCGCTGTTGATTAGTTACTTTGCAGTTTTCGTGATATGGGATATTAATTTGTTCATTTGCATTTACAAATACGTACGATTCTGTTACATCACAGTCAGCTTTGGAACAATCTATATATTTTCAATACATAGAAGAGTTTAAATTTATCATCATCATCATCATCATTTAAGACTGATTATGCCTTTCAGCGTTCAGTCTGGAGCATAGTCCCCCTTATAAAATTCCTCCATGATCCCCTATTCAGTGTAACATTGGTGCCTCTTCTGATGTTCAGCCTATTACTTCAAAATCATTCTTAACCGAATCCAGGTACCTTCTCCTTGGTCTGCCCCGACTCCTCCTACCCTCTACTGCTGAACCCATGAGTCTCTTGGGTAACCTTGCTTCTCCCATGCGTGTAACATGACCCCACCATCTAAGCCTGTTCGCCCTGCTACATCTATAGAGTTCATTCCCAGTTTTTCTTTGATTTCCTCATTGTGGACACCCTCCTGCCATTGTTCCCATCTACTAGTACCTGCAATCATCCTAGCTACTTTCATATCCGTAACCTCAACCTTGTTGATAGGGGAACCTGAATCCACCCAGCCTTCGTTCCCATACAACGAAGTTGGTCGAAAGATTGAACGGTGCACAGATAACTTAGTCTTGGTACTGACTTCCTTCTTGCAGAAGAGAGTAGATCGTAGCTGAGCGCTCACTGCATTAGCTTTGCTACAAATCGCTTCCAGTTCTTTCACTATGTTGCCATCCTGTAAGAATATGCATCCTAAGTACTTGAAACCGTCCACCTGTTCAAACTTTGTTCCTCCTATTTGGCACTCAATCCGTTTATATCTCTTTCCCACTGACATTACTTTCCTTTTGGAGATGCTAATCTTCATACCATAGTCCTTACATTTCTGATCTAGCTCTGAAATATTAGTTTGCAAACTTTCAATCGAATCTGCCATCACAACTAAGTCATCGGCATATGCAAGACTGCTTATTTTGTGTTCACGTATCTTAATCTCACCCAGCCAGTCTATTGTTTTCAACATATGATCCATAAATAGTATGAACAGTAGTGGAGACAGGTTACAGCCTTGTCTTACCCCTGAAACAACTCTGAACCATGAACTCAATTTACCGTCAACTCTAACTGCTGCCTGACTATCCATGTAAAGACCTTTAATTGCTTGCAAAAGTTTGCCTCTTACTCCATAATCTCGTAGAACAGACAGTAACTTCCTCCTAGGAACCCGGTCATATGCCTTTTCTAGATCTATAAAGCACAGATACAATTCCCTGTTCCACTCATAACACTTCTCCATTATTTGCCGTAAGCTGAAGATCTGGTTCTGACAACCTCTAAGAGGCCTAAACCCACACTGATTTTCATCCAGTTGGTCCTCAACTAATATTCGCACTTTCCTTTCAACAATACCTGAGAAGATTTTACCCACAACGCTGATTAAAGAGATACCTCTGTAGTTGTTACAATCTTTTCTGTTTCCATGTTTAAAGATTGGTTTTATTACTGCTTTTGTCCTGTCTGATGGAACTTGTCCCGAATCCCAGGCCATTTCAATTATCCTGTGTAGCCATTTATGACCTGACATTCCACTGTATTTGATGAGTTCCGATTTAATTTCATCCACCCCAGCTGCTTTATTGCACTGCAATCTATTGACCATTTTCTCCACTTCCTCAAATGTGATCCTATTTCCATCATCATTCCTATCCCATTCTACCTCGAAATCTGAAACATTACTGATCGTATTTTCACCTACATTGAGCAACTCTTCAAAATATTCCCTCCATCAGCTCAAGGAATCCACAGGATTCACCAGCAGTTTTCCTGACCTGTCCAAAATACTTGTCGTTTCCTTCTTACCTCCCTTTCGAAGACTGCTAATTACACTCCAGAATGGTTTTCCAGCAGCTTGCCCCAAAGTCTCCAACCTGTTTCCAAAGTCTTCCCAAGATTTCTTCTTCGATGCTGCAATTACATGTTTAGCTTTGTTTCTTTCTTCAACATAATTTTCTCTGTCTACCTGAGTTCTAGTATGTAGCCATTTTTGATACGCCTTCTTTTTCCTTTTACAGGTTGCCTTGACTGTGTCATTCCAGCAAGCTGTTTGCTTCATCCTACCTTTACACACTACTGTTCCAAGACATTCTTTAGCCACTTCTAGTACTGTGTCACTGTACCTTGTCCATTCCTTTTCCAATGACTATAATGGACTACATTCAACTAACTGGTACCTTTCTGAGATCACTTTTATGTACTTGCGCCTGATTTCCTTATCTTGAAGTTTCTCCACTCTTATCCTCCTACATATGGACCTGACCTGCACTTTCGGCCTCACAATCCCAATTTCACTGCAGATTAAATAATGATCAGTGTCATCAAAGAATCCCCTGAATACACGTGTGTCCTTCACAGCCTTCCTGAATTCCTGATCTGTTATTATATAGTCATTGACAGATCTGGTTCCCCTACCTTCCCAAGTATACCGGTGAATGTTCTTATGTTTAAAAAAGGAGTTTGTGATTACTAAGGCCATACTGGCACAGAAATCCAAGAGTTATTTCCCGTTCCTGTTGACCTCCATATCCTCTCCAAATTTACTCACAACCTTTACATACCCTTCTGTTCGATTTCCAATGCTGGCATTAAAATCACCCATGAGCAGAACACTGTCCTTGTCCTTTACTCTAACAACTACATCACTGAGTGCCTCATAAAAACTATCCATCTTATCTTGATCGGTCCCTTCACAATGCGAATATACTGACACAATCCTAATTTTCTTGCTAGACACTGTCAAATCTATCCACATCAGTCATTCGTTTACATACCTTATTGCAACTACGCTGGGTTCCATTTCTTTCCTAATGTAAAGCCCTACACCCAATTGTGCTATTCCTGCTTTGACTCCTGATAGGTAAACTTTGTATTCTCCCACTTCCTCTTCTTTCTCACCCCTTACCCGAATGTCACTAACAGCTAAAACGTCCAGCCCCATCTTACTTGCAGCCTCTGCCAGCTCTACCTTCTTCCCAGAGTAGCCCCCATTGATATTAATAGCTCCCCACCTCATTACCATTTGTTTGCCAAGTCGTATCTTAGGAGTCCCTGGTTTGTCAGTTAGAGGTGGGACTCCGTCACCTCCAAAGGTCCGAGGCATTTTGCTCTGATTGTTGCCAGCATCATATTTAAAGTACCAGGGAAGCAGGTTGCTAGCCTTACTTGCCCCGAGTCCTATTGAGTTTTACCCCTAACGGTTGAGGGACTAACCGGTGGATTTGGTAGTCTTTGCCGTATGAGCACAAAGGTGACCATGACTCAGAATATGTCCGAGATGCCCAGCCTTATTCCAAAGTAACTGGTATCCCGTCTGTCGGGGCCACTTACTTGGCCACTCATACGTTGCCCGTGGTTCATGAACTAGGACATGACTACAGGAACGCACACCATGAACCACAAATTTATAACAACAAAAAATGTTTCATGGGGATGCGAGGGTCATTGCAAAAGTCATATCATCTATTTTTAAGTCTCGAACTAAAAAATTCTAAAATATGTATAGGGAAGGTTAGTTCATATGTGAACATTACATGTACAGAGATGGATGAACAAACACACTGCCATAAAGATATACCACGAGAAAAAAAGACGAAACAAATTTTGGCGTTTAAAACATGTTTTACTGCCTGCTGAAACAGTACACAATAGTATAGCGCACGAACACGGACCTGCGAAATCTTAGGGTCCCCCGAAATAGTCTCCCAACGAATCCGTCACACACTGCCAATGTTGTGGAACACGCTGACTATCCATGAGCGAATCGTCGGGCCTCACGCGGCACCGCTGTGCCCATGTCTTCCCGTGTTCGAAAGCGTGTTCCACCCAATGGCTCTTTCAATTTTGTTATGTCGTTATCGCGAGGTGATAAGTCTGGCAATACGATGGATGCGGTTGCACTTCCCTTCCCCATTGTGCGAACAGATTCCGCACGCAAACCGTAGCATAGGCTCTCGTGTTGTCCTGAAGAACTGATGCATCATGTAGACGTTCAGGACGTTTGTCCCGCGTAGCCCGCCGTAGGTGTCGTTGCAGGAAACTGCGACAGTAGTACAGTGCATTAACAGTTTGTCCATGTGGGACGAAATGACACAAACTATCTCCTCTAATGTCATAGGCCATAATGACCATTTACTAGACAGGAGGGGGACTACGACGAAATTTCTGCCTGCATGCTGAACCTGGATGACGTCGTTCCACGGACTGACTTTTCACTTCTGGTTCAAAGGCCCTGGCCCAAAATTCGTATATGACGACTATTCTCGCCAATGCATGTCTCCCTCCTCCTCATAACTCGCTAGATGCGCACGACAAATTTCGTAACGTGTCCACTTTTCCACTTCAGCTACTGTATGATGCACCCACTTTGCAGCAGCGTTACGCATGTGTAGCTCGTCGCGCAAAATCCTGTAGATTTTTATTTCTGAATGCCAGTATGGCATTGAAATTCCTGCAGCGTCTATTTTCTGTCATTCTCCAAGCATTGGTCGATCTGGGTAGAGCACAGTCCGTATGCACACTGACAGGCCACCCAGATCGGTGCAGATGGGCCGTTGCAGCTCTGCCGCGCCTAAATACATATACCCATCGAACAACCGTTCGGTACGGTATGTAATATATTGATTATTCTTTGCTACTGTAGTGTTATCTTGAAGCTGTGAGGAAGGAGGACAGGCGTTCCAAGGCGCGGAAGCAGAGACGATGCTGAGGGCAGAGCAAACTATGGGAGATATTGTTACATGAAGTAAACCGTAAACGGAGAGCCTTGCGAAAGTGCAGACGCCCCCAGACGCGGTCCTAGGGCGTTAATTACTCTTCGAGGAATTAACATGTAACTTCATATGCCGTGGAGACGCTGTTGTAGGTTACCACCGTAAAGCTTTGTAACCAACAGGCACGTAGTAGCGTATAAAGCCAGCTTGATACCAGCCCTGAGAACTGTGACGTCAGTAGGCTCACAAGGGTTAGAAAGAGAGCGAAAACGCCAAAAATTGTTGACCTAGCAGTCCCTACTCAGGGGAGCCCGAGGGGCGGGGCTAAATGACGTGTAACAATAATGTTGCAAGCCTTATTTGACAGAGCAGTTACGTTTAGTTTTCAGCTGAACAATGTTGATACCAAATACGGACTTAGTGCAACTGCATTAACATCCCCGCCTTAGGAGCAGTAGAGGGGGCCTAACTGAACTGTGACTGGCAGGTACCTGCAAGAGACCTACGGGATTGGCTGGGTGGCTTTAAGTGGGAAAAACAGTGCCCCCACACGACTCTTTAAAACCCCTAGAGTCCGCATTTTGGCAGAGTTCTCAGTCAGACGATCTGGTCGCCGAATCCGCGGCCGTCGACTCCAGCCTCAGTCCAGCTCCGCGTAAGTTTTCTCTCTCTCTTGGAGTGCCTCAGTGAACAGTGTCACATTCAGTATGTTTTGTTTTGCAAACTACGTTGTTGCCTTAAGATGCTGCTAGTGTTTGCTACTGTGGTTAGCATCCACTCCTGGGGCTTCTGCACTGGTTTCTGTTGTAACAGTGTTATTCATGCTTTTTCTAACCCTATAACTAGCCTCCAGTGTATTAGTTAGTCCTGTCTGGAACAAACAACTATTTAAAAACCCTGTTTGTCCAAGAGTCTCCACAACGAGTTCCCTACCGAGTCTCACAGCCTGCATTTCTACACTCCTGGAAATTGAAATAAGAACACCGTGAATTCATTGTCCCAGGAAGGGGAAACTTTATTGACACATTCCTGGGGTCAGATACATCACATGATCACACTGACAGAACCACAGGCACATAGACACAGGCAACAGAGCATGCACAATGTCGGCACTAGTACAGTGTATATCCACCTTTCGCAGCAATGCAGGCTGCTATTCTCCCATGGAGACGATCGTAGAGATGCTGGATGTAGTCCTGTGGAACGGCTTGCCATGCCATTTCCACCTGGCGCCTCAGTTGGACCAGCGTTCGTGCTGGACGTGCAGACCGCGTGAGACGACGCTTCATCCAGTCCCAAACATGCTCAATGGACGACAGATCGGAGATCTTGCTGGCCAGGGTAGTTGACTTACACCTTCTAGAGCACGTTGGGTGGCACGGGATACATGCGGACGTGCATTGTCCTGTTGGAACAGCAAGTTCCCTTGCCGGTCTAGGAATGGTAGAACGATGGGTTCGATGACGGTTTGGATGTACCGTGCACTATTCAGTGTCCCCTCGACGATCATCAGTGGTGTACGGCCAGTGTAGGAGATCGCTCCCCACACCATGATGCCGGGTGTTGGCCCCTGTGTGCCTCGGTCGTATGCAGTCCTGATTGTGGCGCTCACCTGCACGGCGCCAAACACGCATACGTCCATCATTGGCACCAAGGCAGAAGCGACTCTCATCGCTGAAGACGACACGTCTCCATTCGTCCCTCCATTCACGCCTGTCGCGACACCACTGGAGGCGGGCTGCACGATGTTGGGGCGTGAGCGGAAGATGGCCTAACGGTGTGCGGGACCGTAGCCCAGCTTCATGGAGACGGTTGCGAATGGTCCTCGCCGATACCCCAGGAGCAACAGTGTCCCTAATTTGCTGGGAAGTGGCGGTGCGGTCCCCTATGGCACTGCGTAGGATCCTACGGTCTTGGCGTGCATCCGTGCGTCGCTGCGGTCCGGTCCCAGGTCGACGGGCACGTGCACCTTCCGCCGACCACTGGCGACAACATCGATGTACTGTGGAGACCTCACGCCCCACGTGTTGGGCAATTCGGCGGTACGTCCACCCGGCCTCCCGCATGCCCACTATACGCCCTCGCTCAAAGTCCGTCAACTGCACATACGGTTCACGTCCACGCTGTCGCGGCATGCTACCAGTGTTAAAGACTGCGATGGAGCTCCGTATGCCACGGCAAACTGGCTGACACTGACGGCGGCGGTGCACAAATGCTGCGCAGCTAGCGCCATTCGACGGCCAACACCGCGGTTCCTGGTGTGTCCGCTGTGCCGTGCGTGTGATCATTGCTTGTACAGCCCTCTCGCAGTGTCCGGAGCAAGTATGGTGGGTCTGACACACCGGTGTCAATGTGTTGTTTTTTCCATTTCCAGGAGTGTAGTAAATGCCTGTACCAGTATTGGCTCAGATAGAAGAAAACAATCAAATGCCTTCACTGTGAATTGTCCTTCTGCCTTCTGCTGTGTACCGCTCGGGAGCGCAAACTGACCAGTAAGCCCTTTTTCACCTCTCCCACCTACGTCAGGACATGACAGGTAGAGCAGCATTTTCCTCCGCTTTCACATGCTCCTCGTGGCACTGATGCGACTTCCTTCCATAGTGAACTGCGATCTTTACGTAAGAGCGCTGTTCATGTCGAGTAACATCCATCCTGGATGGCTGCTCAACTCACACTGTGATCCCTCCTCACGTTCTGTTCTCCTGGAGAGGACTGCCGTCTAGCGTCACGTCACATTACTGTGAATTTTTGGGGAGACTCCTGATATTAAGAAACGTGCGTAGTTTGTAATGTACTATTATGTAATATTGTAGTTGACAGTAAAACACGTATCCAACGACAAACTTTTTTCGTCCTTTTTTCTCGTGCTGTATCTTCACCGTGTGATACATCCATCTCCCTACAAGTAATATTTAAATAAGAACTAACCTTCTATTTGCAAATTTCAGAATTGCTTAATTCGTTATCATTTCGCGACAAAAGAAGATGCAATGACTTGTGCAATGACCGTCTTATATACAGAAACAACTACAGCCGTCTCTACCTAACTGTCTGATACAGGGGCGGACCAAAAACCCAACACATTACTACGTCTAATTCATTGTAGAAAAACCGTTGGTAATCAAAACAGTTTCCAGGCGTCTTTGGATGGTGGAATATAGTTCGTGTATGGTTTTCAAGGAAATCTTATACCATGTTCCTGGTACAATAGTAGGGAGTTCAGATAACAATGAAGGAGGTGGATGGTGATCAAGCACCCTTCTTTACAAAATAGGTCACCAAGGCTCAATAATGATAAGATCTGGTGATTATGATGGACAGGAGACGTGCTACAATTCATCCTCGTGCTTACAAAATCGGTTCTGAACGATACGAGCTGTGTGAACAGGTGCTCTGTCGTCTTGGAAAACAGCATCGTAAATTGGGGAAAAATTGTACTTTTATACAGCCACCCTGTTTGCAGGTGCACTAATAAATTATCGAAGATACTGCTCGACACAGACGGTAAAAGAATCAACTCCAACTCAGACCGCAATTTAGAGTACACAAAAAGTGCCAGTACGGCAAAAGTAGGGTAACGCCCGTGCCACATTGCTACGCAGCAAGCAGAGCAATAGCAAGGACCGTAAATGGTGCAATGTGGTGGCACTCAGAATGTCGTTCGGCAAACCCTACAGTAACATACAATATCCGAGCTCCGCCACCCCAAGACTTGCTAGTACTGATGAGAAACGCAGAGTCGAAAAAACCGTCCGTAGACATAATGGTGTGGACAGGATCGCTAACGCCACTGTTTAAACGAGAGCAAGTGACCACCCAACCTACTACAACAAAGTGATTTGTTAGATGCGGCCCACTACGAATTCCTCTCCTGTGCCAACCTCTTCGTGTCACAAAGCACTTGAAACCTACGTCCTCAGTTATTTGCTGAATGTATTCTTATCGCTGTTTTCGTCTAAAGTTCTTACCGTCTACAGCTCCTACTAGTACCGTGATGTCTTAACAGACGTTCTAACATCCTGTCCATTCTTCTTGTCAGTGTTTTCCATATACTCCTTTCCTCTCCGATTCTGCGCAGAATCTCCTCATTCCTTACCTTATCAGTCCACCTAACAGTCAAAATTCGTCTGTAGCACCGCAACTCAAATGCGTCGATTTCCTACTGTTCCGGTTTTTCCACAGTTCAATGTTTCACTACCATACAGAACTGTGCTCCAAACGTACAATCTCAGAAACTCCTACCTCAAATTAAGGCCTATGTTTGATACTAGTAGACTTCTGTTGGCCAGGAATGCCCTTTTTGCCAGTGCTAGTCTGCTTTTTGCCATTCTTGCACCGTCCGCCACCCAGGTAGCAGAATTCCTTAACTTCATCTACTTTGTAACCAGCAGTCCTGATATTATGTTTCTCACTGTTCTCATTTCTGTTACTTCTCATTATTATCATCGTCCTTTTTCTTATTCTCGGTCATATTCTGTACTCATTAGTCTGTTAATTCCATTTAGCAGATCCTGTAATTTTTATGCACTTTCATAAGGATGACATCTTTTCACCTTGAATTTTAATTCCACTCTTGAACATTTCTTTTATTTCCATCATTCTTTCTACGATGTAGAGATTGCACAGTAGGGGTGAGAGACCGCATCTCTGTCTTACACCCGTCTTAATCCCAGCACTTCTTTATTGGTCTTCCAGTGTTATTATTCCCACTGGGCTCTTGGTCATATTGTGTATTACCCATCGCTCCCTATAACTTACACCTATTTTTCTCAGAATTTCGAACATCTTGCACCATTTCATATTGTCGAACGCTTTTTCCAGGTCGACAAATCCCATGAACATGTGTTGATTTTTCTTTAGTCTTGCTTCCATTATCAATTTTAACATCATAATTGCCTCTCTGGTGCCTTTACCTTTCCTAATGCCAAACGGATAGTCATCTAGCATATCCTCAAGTTTTTTTCCATTCTTTTGTATATTTTTCTTGGATGCATAATTGTACGATAATTCTAGCACTTACCAGCTCTTGCAGTTTTCGAAATCGTGTGGACGATATTTTTCGGAAAGTCAGATGGTATATAGCCAGACTCATACATTCTACACATCAATGTGACTAGTCGTTTTGTTGCCACTTTCTCCAATGATTTTAGAAATTCTGATGGAATGATATCCACCCCTTCTGCCTTATATGATCTTAAGTCTTCCAAAGCTCTTTTAAATTCTGATTCTAATACTGGATCCCCTGTCTGTTCTGTATCGACTCTTGTTTGTTTTCCTATCACATCAGGCAAGTATCCTCCTCATAGAGGCCTTCAGTGTACTCTTTCCATCTATCTCTCCTCTGCATTTAATATTGAAATTCCCGTTGCACTCTTAATGTTACCACACTTGCTTTTAATGTCACCGACGGTAGTTTCCGCTTTTATATATGGCTAGTCAGTACTTCAAACAATCGGATTTCTTCACATTTTTAACGCAGTCATTTCGCCTTAGCACCGCTGCATTCTCTATTTATTTCATTGCTAAGCGACTCATATGTCTGTATTCCTGAATCTCCCAAACAGATTTGTACTTCCTTCTTTTATCGATTAAGTATTTCTTCTGTTACCCATGGTTTCTTCGCCGTTACTTTTTTTGTACATATGGTTTTCTTTTCAATTTCTTTGATACTTCATCAACGAAACTGCCTAATGAACTATTCCTTATCGCAGTATCTATAACCTTAGAGAACTTCAAGCGTATCTCACCATTCCTCAGTAATTCCGTATCCCACTTCTTTTCGTATTTATTCTTCCCAACTAGTCTCTTAAACTTCATCCCACGCTTTATCATTACCAAATTTGTGATCTGAGTCTCTATATCTGCTCTTGGGCACGCCTCACAATCCAGTATCTAATTTTGGAATGTCTGCCTCACCATGATGTAATATAATCGAAATCTTCCCGTATTTTTCTACTTTTTCCATGCATGCATCCTCCTCTTGTGATTCTTGAAGAGAGTATTCGCTATTATCATGTGAAATTTATTGCAGAACTCAATCAGTCTTTCTCATCTCTCATTCCTACTACCAAGCCCATATTCTTCGGTAACACTTTCTTCTACTCCTTCCCCTACAACTCCCTTCCAATACCCTAGAACTATTGGATTTTCATTTCCCTTCACGTAGTGAATTACCCTTTCAATACCCTCATATACTTTCTCTGTCTCTTCATCTTCAGCTTGCGACGTCGGCAGGTATACTTGAACTATCGTTGTCGGTGTTGGTTTGCTATCGATTCTGATGTGAACGGCCCTATCACTGAACTGTTCACAGTAATTCAATCTCTGCCCTACCTTCCTATTCATGACGAATCCTACTCCCATTATACCATTTTCTGCTACTGTCGTTATTGTTGAGATTACTCATCTGACCATAAATCATTGTCTTCTTTCCATTTCTCTTCACTGAGCCCTCCCTCCCCCACCCCCGTCTAAATCCAGAACGAGCCATTGCATTTCCCTTCTCAGATTTTCTAGCTTCCCTAACATAGTCAATCTTCTAACTCGTAGAGCTTTATCCTTTCGTTAGTTATTCATTCTTTTTCCCATGGTCACCTTCCCTTTCGTAGTCCCCTCCCGGTGATCAGAACGGGAACTGTTCCAGAATTTTTTGCCAATGGAGTTTAACCGTGAATTTAGATTTCAAACTCTTTTCTTAAAGAATTTACTTCATTAACTAGCGATTCATCGAGAACATTAACACATTTAATCACACTAGGTGAGCGTGGAAGCAGTTGCCAGAGAGTAGCTGATGACAATGAAATTACCTTTAACAAATGGGAATTTTATTCATAAAAACCTTTTCAAAAACAGATTTAAAATTTATAATCAGAGAAGCACCTTCGAAATATCAAGTTACAATTTTATTTAGAGGCAGAAAGAACAATATTGACAGTATGAGCCTTCGGGCTGAGAAGCTTGCCGCTCCCTTTCAACACGGCCGTAGTCACGACCGCTCACAACAACCTCTGAAAGACTACACTGGTGCAAATCTGCAACGCACCAGATTACTTCACCGAGCGAGGTGGCACAGTGGTTAGCACACTGGACCCGCATTCGGGAGGACGACGGTTCAATCCCGCGTCCGGCCATCCTGATTTAAGTTTTCTCTGATTTCCCTAAATCGCTCCAGGCAAATGCCGGGATGGTTCCTTTGAAAAGGGCAAGGCCGACTTCCTTCCAAATCCTTCCCTAATCCAATGAGACCTTCCCCCAAACAACCAACCAACCAAAGATTACTTTAAACTAAAAATTTTAACAACTCACACAAACACATTAACTATGCACCCCGTAAGAGGGATGGAAATGGTACAAACACTCACACTGAGAAATTATTTGCCACCGAAAGTGCAATTTGTTTTTAAAAAGACTCTTTCGGGTGGAAGGGTAGAAACATTTTAAAAATTACTATTTAAATAAAACCCATGAAATTCAGACTTACATAAAATGAACAACATGCTCTACATTACACATAGCCGGCCGGTGTGGCCGTGCTGTTCTAGGCGCTTCAGTCTGGAACCGCGTGACCGCTACGGTCACAGGTTCGAATCCTGCCTCTGGCATGTTTGTGTGTGATGTCCTTAGGTTAGTTAGGTTTAAGTAGTTCGGTTTAAGTAGTTCTAAGTTCTAGGGGACTGATGACCACAGATGTTAAGTCCCATAGTGCTCAGAGCCATACACATATACCGCCTCGCAAGATGACAGGCAAAATAAAAACATATTTCAGGAATTCGGCCTTTTCACCTTAATTCTATATGTTCGTTAAAACCGAATCCGACAAACATGACAGAGGCAGCTATTAACGTACGGCAGAGTGACAGACAGACAGACACTAACTGCCTAACAAATGCGGACGAAAGACAGGCGAGCAAGCTGTAGACGAGAGACTGACCAAGAAAACAAGTATAATTCAACAAGTAAATGAAACAGCATATCAGCAATCACTTAACTTCTAATAAACGGCGATTTCTGGTGAAACCTGGCGCAGCACCCCCAAAACGTTCTCCCTGACCGTCCGCTGCCAGCCGCTTCAACGGACGCAGGAAGGCGCGCCGATCTCCCGTCTCACGGCGTCGCAGCTCGCGCCGGCCAGACCGTTGCCGTGGGTTGACTCCGTTGCTCTCGTGTCGGCCGCGAAGCCACTACCCCTCGCTATACGGCGCGGCCCACTGGCTGCCACGTGGCGACCTCGCATGCGCCGACGCTCAAGATGGAGGCTGAGCACCTGAAGGATAATTTGGAAAATATTTCGAGTAGATTTCCCCACCATATTATAGTTCTGGGCGGAGATTTTAATTTGCCGGATATAGACTGGGAGACTCAGACGTTCATAACGGGTGGCAGGGACAAAGAATCCAGTGAAATTTTTTTAAGTGCTTTATCTGAAAACTACCTTGAGCAGTTAAACAGAGAACCGACTCGTGGCGATAACATATTAGACCTTCTGGTGACAAACAGACCCGAACTATTTGAAAAAGTTAACGCAGAACAGGGAATCAGCGATCATAAAGCGGTTACGGCATCGATGATTTCAGCCGTAAATAGGAATATTAAAAAGGGTAGGAAGATTTTTCTGTTTAGAAAAAGTGACAAAAAGCAGATTCCAGAGTACCTGTTGGCTCAACACAAAAGTTTTGTCTCAAGTACTGATAGTGTTGAGGATCAGTGGACAAAGTTCAAAACCATCGTACAATATGCGTTAGATGAGTATGTGCCAAGCAAGATCGTAAGAGATGGAAAAGAGCCACCGTGGTTCAACAACCGAGTTAGAAAACTGCTGCGGAAGCAAAGGGAACTTCACAGCAAACATAAACATAGCCAAAGCCTTGCAGACAAACAAAAATTACGCGAAGCGAAATGTAGTGTGAAGAGAGCTATGCGAGAGGCGTTCAATGAATTCGAAAGTAAAGTTCTATGTATTGACTTGGCAGAAAATCCTAAGAAATTTTGGTCTTATGTCAAAGCGGTAGGTGGATCAAAACAAAATGTCCAGACACTCTGTGACCAAAATGGTACTGAAACAGACGATGACAGACTAAAGGCCGAAATACTAAATGTCTTTTTCCAAAGTTGTTTCACAGAGGAAGATTGCACTGTAGTTCCTTCTCTAGATTGTCGCACAGATGACAAAATGGTAGATATCTAAATAGACGACAGAGGGATAGAGAAACAATTAAAATCGCTCAAAAGAGGAAAGGCCTCTGGACCTGATGGGATACCAGTTCAATTTTACAGAGTACGCGAAGGAACTTGCCCCCCTTCTTGCAGCGGTGTACCGTAGGTCTCTAGAAGAGCGTAGCGTTCCAAAGGATTGGAAAAGGGCACAGGTCATCCCCGTTTTCAAGAAGGGACGTCGAACAGATGTGCAGAACTATAGACCTATATCTCTAACGTCGATCAGTTGTAGAATTTTGGAACACGTATTGTGTTCGAGTATAATGACTTTCCTGGAGACTAGAAATCTACTCTGTAGGAATCAGCATGGGTTTCGAAAAAGACGGTCATGTGAAACCCAGCTCGCGCTATTCGTCCACGAGACTCAGAGGGCCATAGACACGGGTTCACAGGTAGATGCCGTGTTTCTTGACTTCCGCAAGGCGTTTGATACAGTTCCCCACAGTCGTTTATTGAACAAAGTAAGAGCATATGGACTATCAGACCAATTGTGTGATTGGATTGAGGAGTTCCTAGATAACAGGACGCAGCATGTTATTCTCAATGGAGAGAAGTCTTCCGAAGTAAGAGTAATTTCAGGTGTGCCGCAGGGGAGTGTCATAGGACCGTTGCTATTCACAATATACATAAATGACCTGGTGGATGACATCGGAAGATAACTGAGGCTTTTTGCAGATGATGCTGTGGTGTATCGAGAGGTTGTAACAATGGAAAATTGTACTGAAATGCAGGAGGATCTGCAGCGAATTGACGCATGGTGCAGGGAATGGCAACTGAATCTCAATGTAGACAAGTGTAATGTGCTGCGAATACACAGAAAGATAGATCCTTTATCATTTAGCTACAAAATAGCAGGTCAGGAACTGGAAGCAGTTAATACCATAAATTATCTGGGAGTAGGCATTAGGAGTGATTTAAAAAGGAATGACCATCTAAAATTAATCGTCGGTAAAGCAGATGCCAGACTGAGATTCATTGGAAGAATCCTAAGGAAATGCAATCCGAAAACAAAGGAAGTAGGTTACAGTACGCTTGTTCGCCCACTGCTTGAATACTGCTCAGCAGTGTGGGATCCGTACCAGATAGGGTTGATACAAGACATAGAGAAGATCCAACGGAGAGCAGCGCGCTTCGTTACAGGATCATTTAGTAATCGCGAAAGCGTTACGGAGATGATAGATAAACTCCAGTGGAAGACTCTGCAGGAGAGACGCTCAGTAGCTCGGTACGGGCTTTTGTCAAAGTTTCGAGAACATACCTTCACCGAAGAGTCAAGCAGTATATTGCTCCCTCCTACGTATACCTCGCGAAGAGACCATGAGGATAAAATCAGAGAGATTAGAGCCCACACAGAGGCATACCGACAATCCTTCTTTCCACGAACAATACGAGACTGGAATAGAAGGGAGAACCGATAGAGGTACTGAAGGTACCCTCCGCCACACACCGTCAGGTGGCTTGCGGAGTATGGATGTAGATGTAGATGTAGATGTAGACAAGGCATCTTGTGTCTCAGTGCACGACCGACCAACCAATCGATCCAACCGGCCTTAAAGGTCGATCCGAATGACAGACATCTTGCCACTCCAGACGGCAGACCGACATTGACAAAGCGATACACTCGGTCGGACCCACCCATGCAGAGGAAACATGCCCTCAGGCTACCCGACATCCCTGTCCCAGGAAGAGATCGACCTACCGATCAATCCAACCGCCAATGTCCATTGCCTGAACAAACTCTAGCAGACTGGCGGTCTAACACATATTAGCACTTCAGAGAGACACTGACTGCCCGACACTGACCCGGCTGACCAACTGACCGACTCGCCGAAACTGACAGACTGACCCAGACTCACTCCGACTGACCAGCTGCCTAGACTCGCCCTTACTGACAGACTGAACGACTACCGAGCTCATAGCGCCCCTTAAATGCACGTGGACAGGCAACTTTTCCCCTTTCCCACCAGAGGCAGACACCAAAGCTGCGATTGCCACAGCGGCGCCACCGCCAGAAACGGAAGGCTAAAGCTTTACAATACCCCTGCGGGGCGCACTTCAAAACAGCAAATTTTACTACGGCTCAGGAGTGATTATTGACACTTTTTCAATTGCAGGTCACATGTCCTAGGGATACACAGTATGTGTCCTTAAAGCTGTGGTTTGCATTGCCTTCTGCATCCTCATGCCGTTGATCATTACTGATTCTTCCGCCTTTAGGGGCAGTTTCCCACTTCAAGGGTAAGAGACTGCCTTGAACCTCCGTCCTGTCCTCCAACTCTTTGATCCCGGCGGGGTCAGGGATTTTCTCTGCCTCGTGATGACTGGGTGTTGTGTGATGTCCTTAGGTTAGTTAGGTTTAAGTAGTTCTAAGTTCTAGGGGACCGATGACCATAGATGTTAAGTCCCATAGTGCTCAGAGCCATATGAACCATTTGAACCAACTCTTTGACAAGGCCATTGGCGGACTTCTGATGCCGGAAGTTCTCGGTCGACAATGCTGATGATTTCTATTCAAAATTTAAGGTGTAGGGGGCTTCAAACCTGGTAACAAGCCAAAGACGGTATCCCTGGACCACAGGTACGTTATATCTGGCTTTAAATACAATTGTTTCGGACAGCTCGCTCTTAGTATGTCTGCTTATTCCGTCCCCATTACCGATCTCGAAAGAACGACAGTTTCGCTAGTTGCAGGTTAGCGCTGCTGGCGGACCATGATGCACTGCCTGCCGCCTGAAGACTCCAACTATGAGACGCAGCCTGCAGGCTGTTAGTGGACTTCGTCGCTCGACGCCGTCGCTCTTGATAGGTCGCAGCAGTACAGAAGATCAGACCTAAGGGGTCTTCGTCTGGTGATGGGCCTAGCCGACCGGCTGCAAGCTGCCACCTTCTACTTGCTGGGTGGGCGCCGAGGTGGTGCTTCCCGGGTTTTACGTGTTCCGCCTTGCTCTTAGTACGCTGCCATCCGGAAGATTCTGTGGGTACAGGTTTAAGCGCGCGTCCCTCTTAGAGTGCACTGAGGCCTTCGAGTTCGCCGCGATGCGTCCGCAGGCCGCTGCCGCCCCGTGGTGCTTCGCTGTCAGGCTGGGTACCTGACCAGCCGCAGGCTACACAAGCTGTTTGCTGCTGTGTCCATTATTCCACGCCGACGCCTGGGCGTACAGCCCAGCGTATTTCCTGAGCTCCTGAGAAGACAATATTCGTTGTAGCAAAACGTTAATAAAATATTATTTCAGAAATCTCTGTTTCCCTGGCACCTTCAGGCGTAAGACTGAAACACTCACCAGCCCTCCGACACATTGTGAAGTCACTGCCTCACCTATCCAACCTCAACGCCCACTGACCTCCTGACCCGAGAGGTGATCGTTACAGTACCATGGATGGGCCTGTTCAGCCAAAATAGTCACATAGTTCTTAGCAGTAATGCGATTTAGCAAAGTATCCATGAGGGCCGTCGGATACGACAGTACCACTCCATGTTTCGCTCTCGGGACACACTCGAAACCAGAATTTGGAAACAATGTGCAACACGACTCATCTGAACAAATGACTTTCTTCCATTGCTCTGCAGTTCAGGTTTTGTAATTTCGGAACAGATTATTCCTGTTACCGGAATTTGGATTATTGGTGAGTGGTTTTGGAATTCCGTGCTTTCGGAGCTCCCTTCGTGCTGTTTTGGTGGTTGGCAGGGCTCGCGAGTGCGAAAATCAGTTCTGCAATGCCATTTGCAGCTATCGTCCTGACCGAGGGAGGTGGCGCAGTGGTTAGACACTGGACTCGCATTCGGGAGGACGACGGTTCAATCCCGCGTCCGGCCATCCTGATTTAGGTTTTCCGTGATTTCCCTAAATCGCTCCAGGCAAATGCCGGGATGGTTCCTTTGAAAGGGCGCGGCCGACTTCCTTCCCCGTCCTTCCCTAACCCGATGAGACCGATGACCTCGCTGTCTGGTCTCCTTCCCCAAAACAACTCCCCCCCCCCCCCCCCCCAGCTATCGTCCTCTCTTTTCGTCAAATGTTCAAATGTGTGTGAAATCTTATGGGACTTAACTGCTAAGGTCATCAGTCCCTAAGCTTACACACTACTTAACCTAAATTATCCTAAGGACAAACACACACACCCATGCCCGAGGGAGGACTCGAACCTCCGCCGGGACCAGCCGCACAGTCCACGACTGTAGTGCCCTAGACCGCTCGGCTAATCCCGCGCGGCTCTCTTTTCGTCAAAATCCTCTTCAATGTCAGTCTGTCATGAACACTCAATACACACTTTCATTTGCGTTGTGACTTAGTGGATGATGTTTTCCCGTTTCCCCACTATACAGCATAAATCTTCCATATAGTGTCTCTTCAAATACCAAATATTTCAGCTACCTTCGTTAAGGAAGCACTCACCATACGACCACCAACAATTGTCCCCCTTTCTAATTCACTTTGTTCCTTAACGGTGCACTCAGAGGTACAAATAACATTGTTTTGACCTCGGCTGACGCTTGCAACGTATTAAGAATATAGCACGGGAGCCATTCTTGGTCAAATACAACAGCTCAATCGGCAGCCTTGGTTTGCATATGTTTATATGTTTAAGCATGTAATCTTCGCGGTGTTTCGACATTTTTGTCGAACCCCTGTAGCTGTAAGGCACTTTATATCCGGTTAGCGCCGCCGAAGAGAGCAACGGTGCATCCTAATGCTGTTCGCGCAGAGTGCAACTGCATGACGTCAGGATTCTTGTGCCACCATTTGACATTAATAGTTACAATTGTTGTTAGAACATTTTCCGTCATTAAGCTGCTATAGATGTAGGGTAACATCGTTTGACTAAATTTTAAGAAGGTAAAATACGGATTTTAGAAGTTTGTTTTTCGATTTTTTTCGGCCACAAAGAACATAAATAAAAAGTTAAAAGTTGGTAAAAACATGTAATATGATATAAAAACATTTTCAATAGGTTGCTCTCCTCTGCACATAATTTACAACGAGTACATTTAGTAAACACTACAGATGTGAAGAGTTTGGTAAAATCTGTATAGATCAACTACCTTTTGATCTGAACTGACCATTTTGAAATTTTAGTGTGTTGTAGAACTCAGACGTTAATGATGTGGTGTGGCTTTTGACCGTTGTAACTTAAATCCTCGTACTTTGGCTTCAATCCACAAATGAAGGGATATATGACAGTACGATGGCGTTCGCGCTATGACACTAAAAACATTATATTAGTTTTCATGATATATTGGGCAATACCTTTTACTTGGCTTTACTCAGGAAAAAATCGCTTTTTAGTAAAAAAATATTTTATCACCGAAAAGTTTCAAATGGGAAAGCAAGGATAAGCTTTATTGATCAGAAGCGGTATGGTTTGTAGAGACAGCTGCCGTTACATGCTGTTCAGAACAGACTGGTCTGAACGCCGTCCGCAGTGCTGAATCAAATCTGCCCCTGTGGGCCGCCCGAGAAGGAACGAGAAGGAGAAGAAGTGCGTGTTACGCAGCTCTGTCCCCACATCTCTCCGCGCTGTACATCGGTTGTATTGCACCTCAAAACATTTCCTAAGTGATTTGTACGGATTCTGAAATTCGAGTAACGATGGAGACAGTGTGCCGTCCTCACTGGCTGCCTTTCGTAGTACTGTATGACAAGTGGTGTTATTTGTTTGTGATGGACGCAATTAGACTATTGTGGCGGTTCGATTCCATCATGTCACCAAGGCTTTTGTATTGCCCCCAAACGACTCCGGTGGGTCCTGTGAGCACCCTGGAGAAGTGTTCACACTGGCCGCAACTGCTGGGGACACTCCGCGGCTCGTTTTGGTAAAACCCTGAATTTCTTAGCAGTTTATGCAAATAGAAGGTTGAGGTAGGAGAAATCAAAGAGACTATTGATGTCAGCTGCATCGGGTCTTTATGCGGAATCAGCGGTGACGAGTGAACAAGTGTACAGGACTGGGCTTCGAACCCGGCATCCCCTGCTTACTAGGCAGTTGCGTTACCCACTGCACCATCTACACGCAGGGATTATCTCACCTGTGCGAACTATTTCGACACGCCTCCCATCTGACGCATCTAGCGACACGCATCCGCTGTTTCCCTCCATGTCCTCCATAATCGGTACTTTGAGGTGGTCTAACTTGATAGTGCATCCGCACTGAAGGTGATGGATTCATTGCCCATCGAGGTGAATGAGCTACATTACTGCGTGGTGGCTGTTCTTTCGGAAATTTTGGAAAGAACAGAGACGACGCATTCATATAATGTAAGTAGGTTTACACGCCGGCGATACTCAAATGGTTCAAATGGCTGTGAGCACTATGGGACTCAACTTCTGAGGTCATTAGTCCCCTAAGGACATCATACACACCATGCCCGAGGCAAGATTCGAACCTGCGACCGTAGCGGTCTCGCGGTTCCAGACTGCAGCGCTTAGAACCGCACGGCCACTTCGGCCGGCCGGCGGTACTCGGTTTGTTGCCAAGTGCCACGGCCTTGCGAGAAGTTCGACTTATCAGTTGGATTCGCCGCCGTCATATTACCTTGGGAGCCTGTTGTGTGGCAGCAGAACTGGGTTACAGGCGTCCTGTGATCTGAAAAATGGAGCATGCCCACATTGGCGTTATTGTCCAGCTAAAATGTAATGTGTTTCTTTAAATATTTGTACGAATGTTTTTCTGTACATTTTTGACTAATTGTCAAAGATTTTTAGTCCAGGTTACCGACTGAATGGCAGCTGTTACGGTTTTCGCCAAAAGCGTATGTGATCATTTAAAGCCGTCTTTATTCAAATGGCTCCAAGCACTATGGAACTTAACATCTGAGGTCATCGGTCCCCTAGACTTAGAACTACTTAAACCTAACTAACCTAAGGACATCACACACATCTATGCCCGAGGCAGGATTCGAACTTGCGACCGCAGCAGCAACGCGGTTCCGTACTGAAGCGCCGTCTTTATTGCTAATGTTTTAGCTGTTCTGTGTTTTGGGTGGCGTCTTTTAGACAAAACAGGGTTCCCTCAAATCTCTGGTGATTACTGTTTGCGACTGATTTTTTGGGAGGACCATTCTTCATTTGAAATCAAATGAGACTCTTTTATGGAAATGTTGTTTTAAAAGAAATGTAAATAGCTTCATAGACCTGAGATCTCTAGTGTGTTCCTTTGAACTGTGGTATTGACAGCTGGGTATTAGGCCTATGCCAGTTAAAATTAGCAAATTTGATGTTGTTCAATATTTTCCTTTTTGATCACTGTACTTTGGGCTCATTACAAATTGTGTTACTGAGTTGTAAATATCAGCTTGAGATCTTCCTCTTAATTTCGATTTGTCAATTGGAGGATGTGTCTGTGTTGGTTAGGAATGTATAAACTACCATTGAATTATGCAGTTGACTGGATGAAACATTAGTAACTTCGGTTAAAACATATGTAACACATCATGAGACAATTTTTAAGAACATTTCTCGTGAGGTCACAGGGTTCTGGCTCAAAATACTTTAAACTAGCTTAATATATATCTATATTTACAACGGTTACATGTTTCAGTCAGAATGTGACCATCTTCAGACCATTTATACCATGATGGTAGGCGATATGTGAGTCATAACAACTGCTCCTTTCATCACCACCACCTTCCACTGCGGTATAAGTATGCCCTACATTGAATCATGCATTGTTCTATCATCGTCTTTCAATTACAGTTGCTTCTAACCGTGGTGATGCAGATGCACGGAGGGTCCCGAAGCGCACTCCATAGATAATTACAGAAATGTTGTCTATTCTTTGGTTAGGCAGGACCTTGGGAAATAGATGAAAATCATATTGTTCTAGGTCAGGCGAATAAGGGATTGGTCTATCGTTGGAATGTTGTACTTCGCTAGAAACCTCTTAACAGACAATGCGATGTGAGCCGGTGCGTTGTTTAGGCACAGAACCCATGACTTGTTCTTCCACAATTGGGGTCATTTTTCATTTTTTCCCATGAAGCTGAGCAAGTACTTCATGGAAATACGAGGCTAATCCGGAAAGTAATGTTACAAGAATTTTTTGAAGTAGAAAAATAAGTTTATTTTACTAAAATTTACATCGTTGTAGTACGGTCTTCCATTATTTTTCCACATAATTACCATTTAAATGGTTCAAATGGCTCTGAGCACTATGGGACTCAACTTCTGAGGTCATTAGTCCCCTATAACTTAGAACTAGTTAAACCTGACTAACCTAAGACATCACACACATCCATGCCCGAGGCAGGATTCGAACCTGCGACCGTAGCGGTCTCGCGGTTCCAGACTGCAGCGCCTAGAACCGCACAGCCACTTAGGCCGGCCCATTACCATTTACCTCAATACATTTTGTCATCCGTGGGACAAGTTTTTTGATTCCTGTGTCACAGCCAGTTATTCACTTCGATTTTCAACACGTCGTCGTCGGAAAAGTTTATTCCACGAAGGTGCTCCTTCAATTTAGTGAACAGATGATAGTCACTAGGAGCGAGATTGGGGATGTGAGAAGGTGGCTTTTAAAACATGCCAACCAAACGAAGTCAACAACTTTTGTGTTGCATGAGCAGTGCGGACACGCGTTGTCATAAAGGAGACAAACTCTCGTTGACAGCAACCCGCGACGTTTGTTTCCTGTGCCTCTGAAAAGTTTCTTCATGATCTTACAATATCTTGCAGCATTTATCGTTTCACCTCTTTCCAAAAAATCAACGAGCAGACCCCCTTTTCTGACTCAAAACACTGACACCATGATTTTCCTCCCTATTTGCTGAGTTTTGAGTTTTTTGGCTGAAGGAGAATGAGTACAGCGCCGCTACGTTGACTGTCGTTTTCACTTTGGAATGTGGTGATAAGCCCAAGTTTCATTTCCTGTCAAAAAAAAAATACGGAGTTGAGAAAAGCCTCCCCTTCATTCTCAAAACGGTTCAAGAAATCCGCGAGCTGCACTGACTCTGTTGATTTTGTGTGCTTCGGTAAGCGTCATGGACACCCATCGCGCACACAGCTTGCTATAATTTAGTCGGTCAATTACGATTTGATGAACAGCAGTTCGTGAAATATTTGGGAAAACTGCATGCAATTTGTTAATTGCCGAATAGCGATCAGAGAGAAGGTGTTCAGTTTTCTGCACCAGATCAGTCAAAACAGACGGCTTTCCGTTTCTGTCTTCATCGTGAATTTCCGTCCTTCCAAAATTGAAATACGTACCCTTTTGTCACATGCTCCCTTGACATACGTCCTCTCGGGTAAACTCAAACAATTTCGCCATGAATAGCAGCGGCGTTCATGCCCTTACCGTTTTTGTAGTGAATTACAGCGCGCACTTCCCGGGAGCAAGAATGAGAACGCTAATTTCTAACAGTCATCACAACACTATTCGACAAGCTACTGATTGATGCGAATGCTCGTTCCTTCCGCTGACTTCCCGCTACACAACAGTGGTGCCAACTTTCTCCACGGACATTCAATGCTAAAGCTACTTGCCTTGTAACCTTCGTTTCCGGACTCCGGGCGTTGATAACCTCGTTGTTGTGCGCCCTAAAACACTAATCATCATCATCGTTTCCGGATAACCCTCGTAATATTAGGTAACAGTTTAACCTTCAGAAACCCTGTGAAGATACACTGTTTCACGAATATCGGAAAAAAAACAATCAGCATTGCTTTGCATCTTGATTTCGTCATTAGAGCTATTTTCGCTTTCGGTGAAGTTGGGCCTTTCCATTGAATGGATTGGCTTATTTTCTGGCTCACAAGTGAAACATTGTTTCATCATATGTTATCACTTTTTCCAAGAAACTGGGATCATTTTGAGTGTTATTAAAAAGTGTGAATAGAAACATTTTCACACGCTTCTTTTTGTTCGATCGTGAGAATTTTGGGCACCAGTTTCGCATACACTATTTTATGTTAAATTCGTTACGTAAAATCTGCCTTAGCATCCTTTATCAATTTCTACATTTCCAGCAATCGATAAAATACTCAACCGACCCTCAGATCGAATCAGATTACCTGATTTTTCGATGTTTTCATCATTTTTTGAGGTTGAAGAGTGTCCCGGGCACGAGTATCTTCTACGTCTTCTCAGCCGCCTCGCAAACGTTTGAACCACTCAGAAACTCGCGCATATGATAAGCAGTCGTCACCATACACTTCTTTCAGTAAAAGGTAGGTTTCAGTAGCAGTTTTTGCAAAGTTCATTTGAAATTTCACAACGGTTCATTGCTCTATTATGTTATCACTTTTCCACCAACAGAAAATATCACATCTTACAGGATCGAAGACAGCGTCCACAATGATTTGTGTACAGATATTAGAGATGCCGCATTAGACTGAGAAGACTTCACACTTCACAGCTATTGATCAATCATCTTTGGCGCAACCGAACTTACTCTGTGACAGCATCAGTCCTGTTATTTTATAGCCACACATTGTATTTAAATGCAGGAGTAGATGAATATGCTACGAAGCGGTAGATACAGGAGTCACATCAAAAGAAACGCACATTTTTTTCTGAAATTCAACTTTTTCTATACACAGAGGTCGTAGAAACATTCTTCACGTCGGTAGTCAGTTTTAATTCAACCTGTTTCCGCGAGTAGCGCAAACATAGCACTCCGTCAAGATGACTGATGCATTCTGCTACACTTGACGTTCGTTAGAAGCAATATGCTGTTACAGAGTTCCTGTGTTGCGAGAACGACAAAATGACCAACATTCACAAGAGACTGAGGAAGGTTTATGGTGAAGACGCTGTTGTTCGCAGTACAGTTCTCTATGGGCAAGGACGTTACCTGGTGAAAGTAAGTAAGTCAGTACTCTGGATTTCCGTAGTAACGGTAGACCGAGCGCCACACATACTACTGACAAAGCGCGGCATATTCATAATCTGATTTTGGCTGAAAAACTCATAATAGCGAACGACCACATCGGCAAAAACTCGCCTGATGGAAATGCTGTGTGGCTAGGGCCTCCCGTCGGGTAGACCGTTCGCCTGGTGCAAGTCTTTCGAGTTGACGCCACTTCGGCGACTTGCGTGTCGATGAGGATGAAATGATTATGATAAGGACAACATAACACCCAGCCCCTGAGCGGAGAAAATCTCCGACCCAGCCGGGAATCGAACCCGGGCCGTTAGGTATGACATTCCGTTGCGCTGACCACCCAGCTACCGGGGGCGGACACTTGCCTGATAACGCCCATCCACACGTGATAAAATCGCCCCCGAGATCACAAAGCTTGCGTGGACAACATCCAAGTGCCCTGGAGACCTGATAAGGCATCATGTGATTACCGCCTCTTCTATAACGGAAGAATCACTTTGCGGATCGATATTTGAAGGCGATGACTTCCTTGTGAATTCTGCTAAACAGTGGCTCAAACTTGACGATGCTGACTTCTACCAAGCAGGCATATAGGCGTCAGTCCCGCGGTGTAGGGGACAGAGATTATGCGGAAAAATGAAATTTTGTCTCTCAACAATGTACCAAAATATCGTAAAAATATCAAAGTTATGGGAAATGAATTCGATGTTTAAAAAACCTCACTAGTATTTTTTTGTTTTTGAGTGACCCTCTTATTTCCTACTAACGGTAGAATTAGTCAATGACAGATGTTCAGAAAATAGAACAAACTGATCAGGACCGACATGATAAATTAGGTCTCTTTTGTTTTACTTCACAAAAGCTACCGTGATTTCAGTTCTCCCTGCTGCAGTACTCTTCGTTGAAGTAAGTAGTAACCTCAAACCTTTGACCATATCCTCCCGTTTCTGTACACTGTATTGTCGATGAGACATTTTGTCTATAGTAAGTATTTGTTGCATTGGGGGTATCTTGACACGTTATATTCAATACCTAAAGTAAAATGAAATGTAACAGAGTGGTGAGATGCGCCATATTTCACATATGGTTCACATGGCTCTGAGCACTATGGGACTTAACATCTGAGGTCATCAGTCCCCTAGAACTTAGAACTACTTAAACCTAACTAACCCGAGGACATCACACACATCCATGCCCGAGGCAGGATTCGAACCTGCGACCGGAGCGGTCGCGCGGTTCCAGACTGAAGTGCCTATAACCGCTCGGGCACACCGGCCGGCGCCATATTTCCTTATATAAATGATATACCACGAAATCGGTTTTCAGAGCTTGTAACTATCTTCAGGGTGTGGCGCTTAAATCCGGACAAATTTCAGTTTGAATATAACGCCATATCGTATTCCGCCGGAGGTTGCGACTGGTTCTTGAAAGCCATAGGCAACTAGTAAACAGTCAGAACTTCAAAATGGCTGAGACGTTAGGGCCAAGTGAGGAGTACCACCGGCGAGGGAACGTCATTCGACGAACTGCGGCATTCGTCGAAAAGGCTCAGGCGCTGATTTCGGAGGGTCCGGGGCAATCGCTGAGGAAACTGGCGCCAATATTGAATATCAGCGAGAGAACAATGCGTCCGATGGCATATGAGCCATTTAGTCCAAAACGCTCCGATAACGTTGACATGTTCCGGTCAGAGGAGTTCTGGCCCCTCGACTAATATGTGTGGAGCGTACTCGAAAGAGTTACCAATAAGTCGAGGCACCCTAATTTCGCATCTCGAAGCGCCACTATCGAAGCAGCATTCGCGAATATAGACAGCCCTGTTTTAAAGAGCGCGTGCAATCGCTTCAGGGGACGATTGGAGGTGGTCATTGCAGCTGAAGGGCGTTACATCGAGTAATGTTACTCTTGAAAGATATCACTACTTACACGTAAAAAGATTTTCATTTTAATTCGTATTTTGTTTTAATAAATTTGCTTTTTTAAAAAAGTTTCGTTTGTCCGGATTTAAGCGCCGCACTCTGTGCAATACCGCGCGCATTACACTAGCCCACTGATTGGCAAACACATCAGTCAACAGAGTCAAATCTCAGCAGTACAACGATTGCAGTTTCTTAGGAGAGCCATATTTTTTCACTTTATACCTTATAGGTAAAAACATTCTAGTAACTGAATCAGGATACTTCTAAACTGATCTTTGCTAAAAACGCCCTCCATCTGATTGAGGAACGTTCGCTAAGATCGACACCTTACAACTTTCCCACTCACACTCGTCTTGTATACTTGTTGGGCCTATCTCCTCTCACTCATCCTCTCTCTACGTCCAAACCTTTCTCAGTACTTCACACACGCCCTAAAATTAACACATTGTAAGTAAATTTTTGTCTTAAAGTACAGGAACGTTGAATAAAACGTGATATCATACGTAATGACGACAGTCAATTGTTTACCAATAAAGTTTAAATTGTACCGCACCAAGAAGATTTAACTACGACAATGACTGACAAACACTAATGTGAACAATGGCCTTTCATCTCCTTGGAAAGTGTGACTAAGTCAAGTTTGTATGTCGTTTTTAATTTCGCGAACGATTGCAGTTTCTCTTCAATAAGACCACATCTGAATTTACTGTCAAGGTTCATACTTGTAAATGATAGTTCGCATGAATATGTAGACCTGAATGAGTAAAGCACAGGAAACACTGATTTTTTCAGCTGATTATATGACTCAGGAATACTTTTCAACAAGCTACAAATGAACTTATCTTCCTTCTCCCTGTCTTCCACAGCAGACTACGTGTACTGTGAACCAAGTTAACATTTGTTTTTCTCCATTATTTCTGTATCAGCACAAAGAGGTTAAAATTTCTAGCTCCACAATGCTTGTTTTTTTATATCGTTCAGCAACTGTACTTCAAGGTTGTCAATAATATTAAAGGGAGAAAAATTAATTGTGTTACGAGAGGATTTTTTTTTTTTCAAATAACTCTACCGTCGTTTTGCTGTTTCTGAATTTCTGAAACCTTCAGAAAAGTTTCTGTCATGTTTGAAAATGATTTGAAATATCAGACATCAATATCAGAATTATTTTCTTTGCGATGTTTCAGCAGGGCTGGAAAGCGAACTGAACGGTGTGGTACAGTGTTTAGCACAGTAGACGGGCATTCTGGACAGTTCAAATCCGCGTCAGGGTATCCAAATTTATGTTTGCCGTGATATCCCTAAATCGCTCCAGGCAACTGCTGGCCTGTTTCCTTTGAAAAGGCACGCCCAGTTTCCTTCCCTCTGCTTTCGTAATCCCAACTTCTGCTCTGACGCTAATGACCGCGACTCTAATCTTCCTTCCCTCCTCCCTTCCTCGCAAAGCAAATGAAAATTACTTTTTCAAAATCTTGAGCAGAAAAGATATAACTTGTATCTGAATGGAAAAACTTCTAATATCGAAAAGATTGTGTTTCTCTTCCCCTGTAGTTTACGATTAAGCTGATTTAGATGAGACATGATATCTGCCGTATTTGGATCCACTTAGCGTTCAGTAGTTTCGGTTAGTAAACACGCTTCTCAAGGAGAAATGTAATTTCTGTTAATAAGGAAGCGGAACGAAAAAAATAGTTCTGAGCACTATGGGACTTAACATCTGAGGTCATCAGTCCCCTAGAAGCGGTCGCGCGGTTCCAGACTGTAGCACCTAGAACCGCTCGGCCAGGAGGCGGAACGTTTTAAGACTTTTCTGTTTATAATGAACCTACCTTGTTATGCAGCAGAAGATCTGCGTGCGCATTTTAACTACTGTTCTGATCTTTCACGCATGGACCATGAAATTTCAGTCGCACTGTACAAGCACGCCCGCAAGTGATATTTTGTGGAAGAGCCACACTCAAGGGGCCAAAAAGACTCATTTGGTTCGCGTGCCGTGGTTTGCCGACTTCTGCGCTAACCGAAGCAAATACAATGCAAAGGGAAACACAGCTTCGTGTGATCTCAGCCAACCAGGAAGGTTTCACAACTGGCAACACACCGTGTGTATAAACTTTCTGTCCGCAGCTCGTGGTCGTGCGGTAGCGTTCTCGCTTCCCACGCCCGGGTTCCCGGGTTCGATTCCCGGCGGGGTCAGGGTTTTTCTCTGCCTCATGATGACTGGGTGTTGTGTGATGTCCTTAGGTTAGTTAGGTTTAAGTAGTTCTAAGTTCTAGGGGACTGATGACCATACATGTTAAGTCCCATAGTGCTCAGAGCCATTTTTCATAAACTTTCTACTGTAGGGAAGCGACAGGCCACCTATGAAATTCGGATAAGAAGTGGTTGAAGAGGGACATCTTTGACCTCTGATGCTCCGAACCGCACGAAATCATGCTTACAAGGAAAACTCCGCATCACACCCCTCTCTATTTTGTACTAAAATGGCCCAGCGGGTAGCCCGTCAAAAACTTAACACGGATCATGCATGAAAACAGGGAGGAGGTGTACTGTAGTGTGAAAAAAATCAAAATAGAAAAAGTGCCACGTTGATAAATGCAACATCGAGCGCACTGGAAGAGCTACGGCGTCGTGGTTGAGCAGCCGGCGCGGTAGCTCAGCGTGTTCGGTCAGAGAGCTGGCTGGAGTCTGTAATAAAAAAAAATGTGTGATGGGATCAACAACGAAAAATAACGAACAAAATAAAAAATGGGTTACAGCGATGGACTGCTAAGCGAACGATCTGGGTTCAAAACACTCTCGTGCCAAATTTTTTTCACAAAATTGTGAACTGTCCGTGTGGTCATTGAAATGTTTGTTCTCTTTCTGTAGTCTTAGCAGTTGTTGCACTACACACTGGTTATAGATTATAAAAATGTGGTAAGAATACATTACCGAAACAAGTCAATGTGATGAATAGGGAGAGCAGGCGAGATACCACATAGACGTCTCACAGAAATGAAAACAGCAAATAACCGGGTGTGACTATGTTACAACAAAGGAATTCAAGAGCCAAATTGTCAAAACGAAACCCAAAGCCAAAAACATGTTTTGATAGAGCACAGAGAGAACTGTGTGATTGTGGAACTGTTACATTCATTTGTTGCAGCTTATGTGACACACTACTATGTTTTCATCATTTCCTTGGGAGTGATCACATTCGCATTCATACGAACACCTAAATCGGGCAAGGAGGCATACCTCACTCACTCACCAGGCGTACAAGTTAGGTGCATCGACAAGAGATTCCTGTCATATGACACACGGACTGTCACTAATGCCGTGTATGACACACCAGACGTGTTTTCCGGTGGATGATTCGGTTCATTTGTCCCCTTTTCACCAAACTTTTGCAGTTCCCATTCGAAAGCCACTTCCTTTCTGGTGCTAATAGAGCAGTTGTGCAGAATCAATTTTCATTATAGGTCCCTTCCTTACACCGCGTTGTTCAAATGAACATTACACCATGACACATACACAAATCTGAATCTACGTCGACATCTACAGCCATACTCCGCAAGCCACCTGACGATGTGGTGGCGGTAGGTACCTTGAGTATCTCTATAGGTTCTCCCTTCTATTCCAGTTTCGCACCGTTCGTGGAAAGAAATATTGTCGGTATGCCTGTGTAGCGGCTCTAAACTCTCTGAGGTTATCTCTTCGCGAGATATACGTAGGAGGGAGCAATATACTGCTTGACTCCTCGGTGAAGGTGGGTTCTCGAAACTTCAACAAAAGCCCATACCGAGTTACTGAGCGTCTCTCTTGCAGAGTCTTCCAATGGAGTTTATCTATCATCTCCGTAACGCTTTCGCGATTACTAAATGATCCTGTAACGAAGCGCGCTGCTCTCCGTTGGATATTCTCTATCTCTTCTATCAACCCTATCTGGTACGGATCCCACACCGGTGAGCAGTATTCAAGCAGTGGGCGAACAAGTGTACTGCAACCTACTTCCTTTGTTTTCGGACTGCATTTCCTTAGGATTTTTCCAACGAATCTCAGTCTGGCATCTGCTTTACCGACGATTAATTTTAGATGGTCATTCCATTTAAATCACTCCTAATGCCTACTCCCAGATAATTTATGGAATTAACTGCTAACAGTTGCAGACCTGCTATATTGTAGCTAAACGATAAAGTATCTTTCTTTCTATGTTTTCGCAGGACATTACACTTGTCTACATTGGAATTCAATTGCCATTCCCTGCACCATGCGTCAATTCGTTACAGATCCTCCTGCGTTTCAGTACAATTTTCCATTGTTATAACCTCTCGATATACTACAGTATCATCCGCAAAAAGCCTCAGTGAACTTCCGATGTTATCCACAAGGTCATATATATATATATATATATATATATATATATATATATATATATATATATATATATATATATATATATATTGCGAATAACAACGGTCCTACGACACTCCCCTACGGCACACCTAAAATCACTCTTCCTTCGGAAGACTTCTCTCCATTGAAAATGACATGCTGCGATATGTTTGTAAGAATAGAGAAAAAAAATGGGACGACGAGCTTCGAACATGGGTCGCCTGTTTTGGAGTCCTTTACCGTGACCACTGTTTTTCCTTTTTTTTTCTTTTTTGTGTCTACTGATTTTTATTGTCTTGCATTGGAGCTACACACAACATACAGAAACTAAAGGTGCCATTCAACACATCCAAACGTAAAAACGGCTCCTAACGCCGTCTAGATTTAAAGAGATAGATAACGTCTAGATTTAAAGAGTTCACTAGAGAAAGAAAGAATAAAAACGGGACCATGCAACTGTCCTGCTGGCTTGTATCCAGGTCAGTTTCTCGCTAACTTAAAAACGATATGTAGTCCCCTGAACACACCAGGCTTGAACGTTAGTTCCTGAACTTTAAACTATCTTCTCATACCCGGAACACACCAACTAGCCGGAGGATCCGTCAATAACGAACCTAAGTAATGGGAACACCGTGTTCTATAATTCAAGTGTCGCGGCAAGATATCGTGTTGCTCTTGTTGTATGTAGTAGAAGTCTATGACGTTCTCGTCATTGGTGCGATACAAATAATACGTCGCCATCCCCTTTCTCCAGTTTACGGCGTTTTCCCTGTCAGTGGGTAAGCATATTCTGTCCGGGAACAGTAGGTCGTCAGCTTTGATCGCCGTGTGCGCCGTACGCAGCAAAAGCCAACGGTCGATCGCCGTGCAACAAACCAAACAGTGCTCGTCGGAGTAGACGACCCCGCTGTGGGGGCATATCAAAGTGTCGACCATATGAACAGAGTGCAGTCGTTGACGATTCGGGAATTTGCCGTTCACCACTACATACTGTGGTGTCACCGCCAGACACCACACTTGCTAGGTGGTAGCCTTTAAATCGGCCGCGGTCCGTTAGTATACGTCGGACCCGCGTGTCGGCACTATCAGTGATTGCAGACCGAGCGCCGCCACACGGCAGGTCTAGAGAGACTTCCTAGAACTCGCGCCAGTTGTACAGCCGACTTTGCTAGCGATGGTTCACTGACAAAATACGCACTCATTTGCCGAGACAATAGTTAGCATAGCCTTCAGCTACGTCATTTGCTACGACCTAGCAAGGCGCCATTACCAGTTACTATTGATGCTGTAAAACATGTACCGTCAAGAGCGATGTTCACCAATTATGGATCAAAGTTAAGTACTCCAGCAGCTACGTACTTTTTTGCTAGTCTAATTTCCTTGACCTGTTCCAGATGTCACGCCAGCCTGAGTGAGCTAAAACGCGTGCCTTTCGGCTTCCTCTCATAGTGGGTTGGCTGTCTTGCCAATCCACAACACATACCACAATGCACGTACCTCTGTAGAGAGAGAGAGAGAGAGAGAGAGAGGGAAGATAGACCGCTCTCCATATTCTCTGCCACTGTATCGCCGGGTACTTCTGTTCGGCCACAATGCGAGATTGTTGCTGAAGGAAGCTTCGATATATGACTTTCGTTGTGGGCAGCCTGGTCTCCACCAAACTGTCCTGAACGTAACTGTAATCGGCGAAGAAGTCCCGAAGGTGTGCGAGCGGTGCCGTGATAGGGCCTACATTGACTGGTGGACAGAATGAAGGGGAAACCCCTTCGTTGATCACAGCGCCCATGAAGGTGACGCGCTCGGTTCTCCAATGGCGTTGCATCGTACTAAAAATAGCGCACGCACCCTGTTCTTCTCGTTTACGATTCCGATGCCTCCTCCTCTCGGCGGCAGCGTCAAGGTATCGTAGCGGAGTTTGAAGAGGAGGTCAGCACTCACGAAATGTCCGAAGACCGACTGTGGTCTTGATGCGATCGTGGTGGGCAATGGCAGTACGAGGTGCATTCAAGTTCTAAGGCTTCCGATTTTTTTTTCTCCGGACTGGAAAGAGATAGAAACATGCGCATTGTTTTAAAATGAGGCCGCGTTCATTGTCAATACGTCCCAGAGATGGCAGCGCCGTATGGCAGATGGAATTTTACCGCCAGCGGCGAGAATGAGAACTGTTTTAAATACTTAAAATGGCGACGTTTTCCTTACTTGAACAGCGTGCAATCATTCGTGTTCTGAATTTGCATGGTGTGAAACCAATTGAAATTCATCGACAGTTGAAGGAGACATGTGGTGATGGCGTTATGGATGTGTCGAAAGTGCATTCGTGGGTGTGACAGTTTAAAGAAGGCAGAACATTGTGTGACAACAAACCGAAACAACCTCAGGCTCGCACAAGCCGGTCTGACGACATGATCGAGAAAGTGGAGATAATTGTTTTGGGGGATCGCCGAATGACTGTTGAACAGATCGCCTCCAGAGTTGACATTTCTGTGGGTTCTGTGCACACAATCCTGCATGACGACCTGAAAATGCGAAAAGTGTCATCCAGGTGGGCGCCACGAATGCTGACGGACGACCACATGGCTGCCCGTGTGGCATGTTGCCAAGCAATGTTGACGCGCAATAGCAGCACGAATGGGACTTTCTTTTCGTCGGTTGTGACAATGGATGAGACGTGGATGCCATTTTTCAATCAAGAAACAAAGCGCCAGTCAGCTCAATGGAAGCACACAGATTCACCGCCACCAAAAAAATTTCGGGTAACCGCCAGTGCTGAAAAAATGATGGTGTCCATGTTCTGGGACAGCGAGGACGTAATCCTTACCCATTGCGTTCCAAAGGGCACTACGGTAACAGGTGCATCCTACGAAAATGTTTTCAAGAACAATTTCCTTCCTGCACTGCAACAAAACGTCCGGGAAGGGCTGCGTGTGTGCTGTTTCTCCAAGACAACGCACCCGCACATCGAGCTAACGTTACGCAACAGTTTCTTCGTGATAACAACTTTGAAGTGATTCCTCATGCTCCCTACTCAGCTGACCTGGCTCCTAGTGGCTTTTGGCTTTTTCCAACAATGAAAGACACTCTCCGTGGCCGCACATTCACCAGCCGTGCTGCTATTGCCTCAGCGATTTTCCAGTGGTCAAAACAGACTCCTAAAGAAGCCTTCGCCGCTGCCATGGAATCATGGCGTCAGCGTTGTGAAAAATGTGTACGTCTGCAGGGCGATTACGTCGAGAAGTAACGCCAGTTTCATCGATTTCGGGTGAGCAGTTAATTAGAAAAAAAATCGGAGGCCTTAGAACTTGAATGCACCTCGTATGTGTGCCAAGTGACTTATTTTCGGTGCCAAATAGACGCTGACATAATGTGCGGGCTGGAACATATCTGTGGTGCGCAGTGCATGTTGTACTAACGCGCGAATCTGCCGCAGTAGCCGTCGATAATTATCCGCCGCTGTGTGCCGTATGTTTCCCTGGAATATCACTCCCAAACAGTTGAGAGTGGGAACCGTGGTGATGGGCACTACTGTCCCTGATGGCAGCCCTCTGCCCACTTCCATACACCGGATCTTTCGTAGGTTGATGACTACCCGCCACCGCTCCATACTGCTGAAGCCGTTCTAGCCCCAACTGGATTTCGTCTCCTGACTTGACCGAAAGAACGACGTCGTCGGCGTATGCCCGGCATTGGAAAGGTGCGGTCCGTAGTTGGACGCCTTCAAGTCGTCGTCGGAGGCCGTGTAGTGCAGGTTCAAGAGCGACTGCAGATAAGATGGCCAAAAGGTGGCAACCTTGCTGTACTGAGTGTGAAAGATTCTGAGCTAACACCGTTCACTAAGACTCTCGAGTTCGCGCCATTAATCAACCTCAAGATCGTCTCACCAAACAGGGGAGGGATTCCCATCCGTTCCATGACCCCTCGTAGAAGCACATGGTCCACTCGTTCGAAACCGAAATCCACTGCAACGAGGACTCCTCGTAATGGACATGTCGACATCAATGCCATGACTTTCCTATATGCTTCTAGCGCTGTGTGCATATTGCGCTTCTCATCTAGACACGTTTGATCTAAATGTATTTTGTCCTTTATCGCCGCTTGAAGGGGAGCTCGGAGGATACGTGCAAAGATTTTGAAGTCTCCATTCAATGTCAAAGGCTGGTAGTCTTGTGGTCTACGTCCACAGCTTGGTTTCGGAACGGGTATCGTTATACCCTCTGTGATCTCGGTAGGGACACGAAAGGTAGATGTTAAGAGTTCATTGTACATCTGTACCCACGTCGGTCCCATCAGAGGAGCAGAGGTGCGGTGGAACTCAAGAGGGAGCCCATCCGGTCCAGGGGATTTGTTTAACGCACCACACTTTAGAGCAGCGTCCAGATCATCTATGGTGACTTCAGCCATAAGACAGTCCTCTTCAGTGGATGCTCGTCCGCTGGCATTTCGCGAAGCACGTCTGCCAGTCCTGCTCTTTCCAGCTGGTCCTCTGCATAGAAACTGCGACAGGGTGAACAAAACCACGTGCAATATCCTCCTGTAACGTGGCCCGCGATCCATAGGCCAATTCAATATCTCGTATAAGTGTACGTCGCCCCTGCCTTCTTTCTATCAGTATATAGTGAATGACGGCCGTCCGTTGCGTAATCCGTCGAGCATCCTCACACGCACTTTAACTCCTTCTCTTCACTGCCGAAGACGCAGCAGTTGTGATTTGATACGGGAGACGGTAGTTGTTTCGCCAACTCACGTAGGGCTGTGAAATAAAATTCGGAAGTCGCCCGATATCAAAGTGACTTATCTTGGCCATATCGTGTGAACGTTCTGCGTAAAGACGGTTTGACGCAGCAGAGCCACAATCTAAGCGTTGAATCGTACGAACGTTGACGCTATTGACATTGTTACCATGTGACTTCAACCTCCTGTAAACAGTTCTCACCCCTCAGGTGGGTAACGTTGAGCTTCCATGGGCCCCTACTGCGCCATGTCTTCTGTCGTGGCAGCGCGATGGTGCAGATGTAAGCACGGTGGTCTGTAAAGGCCGTAGGCCACTCCTCGGCGTCAGTCGTCACCTTGCGTAGTCAAAGTGACACATACACCCTTTGTAAATAATAGATTTCAGCTATCAGTCGTCATTTGGAATTTTTATTGGCAGATCTAGATTTCAGCTAGCAACTAGCCATTCTCAATGCACTATCCTTCTTTGGTCAATGCATGTAATGCCTGTTGGTCTGGCTTTGTACACAGTTCATTGAATACTGAACTGTGTACAAAGCCAGACCAACAGGCATTACATGCATTGACCAAAGAAGGATAGTGCATTGAGAATGGCTAGTTGCTAGCTGAAATCTAGATCTGCCAATAAAAATTCCAAATGACGATTGATAGCTGAAATCTATTATTTACAAATCAAAATAACTGTCTCTGCGTGCAACAGCCTCTGAATGGAGGGTAACCTGACATACACCCTTTCTAGTCGACTAGCTGAGTGCCTTGTAAAGTACGTATATCCGCGGCTGTCGCCGTGCGTCATTCCCCAGGTGTCATGCAGTGCAAGATCCCAGACCAGCATCTGTAACGCCGGGCAAGGAACGAAGTCTGGTCGTTGGTCCTCGGACCGCAGAACGCAGCTGAATTCGCCACCGTCAATATAATTCTCCTGACGTCCTCAAAATAGCAGTGACACTTACTCTGTGTAAAAGGTTGTGCGTTCGTGTCTCTTCGACGAGCCAGACGGTGCGTAAACATCCTCTACAGTCAGGGCAACACCACGGCTCGATGATAAGAATTCCACATCTTCCGCCACTGTTCCTTCTCGTAACAGTATGCCTTCACCACTGCTACCCTCGTAACCTGTTAAACGATAGACGTCATAACGATAAAACTCAACTGGGGCATCGTATCCTGCAGAAAATGTCGACGTCTGCTGCCCGCAGCATATCGTGCAGCATTTGTATCTTTACTGAGGTGCGAATACCATTGATGTTAACTGTACCAATACGGCAGACGTCTGACATCAGTTGTGCACTGCTGGGAAGTCAAGCATCTAGTGATCGGCCGTCGACGGAGCATTCTTTCTGGACCGGGACCACACGGCATGGTCTCATTGGCCGCCATGGACAAGGTTCCCTCCCGACTCGTTGTCGATGGGAGCCAGTGATTGAACGTCGACCTCCTGCATTCATCAGTTTGTTCCATTTCTTGTGCCCAGTCTCCTAATGCATTGGTGAGGACTCTCGCTGACGGACGTTCATCTGCAGGTAGGACGTCATCCTGTTGTATGTCTGTATCCATCGCGTCTCTTTGACGTGGCGGCTTCCCCACGGTTTGTAGCATCGACGCTGTGGGTGTAATGTCGTTCTGGCCTGGCGGTGGAAACAAATCATGATCATTCCCACTGTCTCGTTCGTCGCCTCGATTCTGGTGCTCGTCTTCTGTGGACAGCCGCCTCTTCTTTCGCTTCTGCGACGGCTGTTTTCGTGGTGGAGCTTCCACGTCTGCTGAGGGATGCTGTTCTGTGCGATCCTCTTGCGGATCCGCTTCCGTACCTGAAGATGGGTTCGACTGGAGCGTGGTACGACCGTGGCTCAGCTGCTGTTGTCTGGCTGTTGGTGTGACAAGGTCATTTGCGCAGTGAGTGACGTGGGATCGGGGGCGATACTCGCAGACTCTACGGACAACGGCCTGTCATATGCGTCGCCCACGTCGTTCCGTAGCGCTTCCACGAACGTTATACGCAGCGATGTCATCTACTGTGGCGGGTGTTGAGTTCCCGAGGTAGCTGTACTAGACTTCGCTGAAGACAGTGAGTTCGGACATGGCCTTCCTGCCCGCAGCCAGAGCAGGTTTTCGGTTGACCATCGAATATAACGATGACTCGGCAGTCACCTATTGTCACATAAGATGGTATGTGCTTCTGGAGTTCAATTCTTATTTGGCGCATTCCGTTGAGCACTGGATATGTCTCGAATCTGGTCAATTTCTCCGCAACATGAGTAAGGACCGTACCGTAAGGGCGAAGTGCTGCGATAACCATGCCCGCAGGAACATCGACCGGAAGTTCGAATACGCTTACCAGCATGATAAACAGAAACCACACCCACGTTCCCGTCGGAGTGGCAAAAGCGGTAACCGTCGATGGATCGACAAGTAAGTCTGTCGCACGCTACCTCGTCTATGAGCTTTACCTATACGACGCTGGCCACTATTGACAGGTGAATTCCTTTCAGCTCCCGGGGATCTAGTTTCACCACTCCGCGCATGAAACGTTCGATTTCGCGTGCTTTTGGTCTTGTGTATTATGCGTCGAATGTGAACTTGATAGTCGCCTTCCGGTAAGAAAGAGCCATCGTGATCTGCAGTAATCAAGCCGGCCGTGGTGGCCGAGCGGTTCTAGGCGCTTCAGTACGGAACCGCGCGACTGCTACGGTCGCAGGTTCGAAGCCTGCCTCGGGCATGGATGTGTGTGATGTCCTTAGTTTAGTTAGGTTTAAGTAGTTCTAAGTTCTTGGGGACTGATGATCTCCGATGTTAAGTCCCATAGTGCTCAGAGCCATTTTTTAGTAATCAATGCACCGCTATGCGAACCCTCACGGATGTGAACAAAGCTCACGCTAAACGAGGTGCTAGGCACGTGCGCTAGGCGCGTTCGAGCCGCTACAACGCCGAAGGCGGATGAAGTAGTTCAGTGACGTCAGTGTATCATTACATTTTCAGTCAAAAGTGCCGAAAGTAATTATAGTAGCGCAAAACACACATATTCTACTCACCTGATAGTGCTTACATTAGTTCTCGTAATGCAGATGAGGGATTTAGATGAAGTGCTTAAAACAAATTGGAACAGAACAATATGCAGACCTCGCTAAAGCCACGTTTTTACATTAAAAATTGCTTTCGCAGTCAAGCAGTCCAATATCAAAAGCAACACTAATTACATTTTCAAATGATGATATAGGTATGCCAGTGTCATAACCAGCCTTTCGCCAAGCATATTGCAACATAACATTATGACGCTTGATGATGAAATAGAGATCACGTATCTTGTGGTTTGTCACACTGTAGTCTGACAAAATCAGAAATCCTTCTGATAGAGAGCTTACATTGTCGAAAGAAGTAAACATCAAGTGGTTGGCAATATTTTGTTGTTTTCGGTGGCAATAACTTGAGTATAACATCGTTGTTTGAAAACCACGCATCTAGAAGGGTACGATCTGTATGACTAGACCAGGAATCGCACACCATTAGGCTCCTTTCACTTCTTACATGTTCGCCAAGGACTGAAGTCAGAGACCGTTTTATGAGTTCTGTAGTAATTTTTCCACTTTTGATTGCCTACACATGAATGTTTCGTGAGCAGGTGGTTTCAAGTTTCTTTGAAATATTCATGGCGAAAGTGCCTTGTATCTCTTGAAAACAAATGTACAAATTGTTTGCTAGTCTGCCTGTCATTGATAAATCCACGTCAGTTGTGTAGCTGTGGGTAGAACTACGCAAAGACTGTAACACACTAACTGTAGTCTTTGTTCCTCTCTGAGACATAGTTGAGGATGAAGACATTTCACACTGGAATTGACTGGTCACTGTTCCAAACATTTCCTTTCTCCACGCCCTAAACTGTCGTAAACACGTTCAATTCCTTCAAAAACTGTTGTAACTTTTGACGTGTACTATTATCGTCTCCTATGTCTTTACGTGTGACAAATGTAGTAATATGCCTGAATGAAATATCGTGTTCAGCCATAAGATCGTCGATAAAAGAAAGCGAAGCTTTGTAAATTGTCCAACCCAGCCATTTTGCACACTTCTGGAGCCCACATTTGCAAATGCCAATTGTGGACTGTAGATCCATACCACCTTGCTCTACCAAATTGTGATACTACATACTTTTTAATAGCTTGTAATTGCGACAGTCAGTTTCCCATGAAACGAGCACCTGCTCGCCTCTGGCTAGATACATAATTTAAAAATAATCTGCAGTTTGATTTACTTTCAATGCGCTTTTAGTTTGCTATAGGTATTGAAATCATGATTGTAATAGTCTTCATAAATTTTCTCTAGTATGCTATCATCAGTACCTCCCAATGCACTGAGCCTCGACTGTTTCGGTGGAGATAGTTCGTACTCACTTTGTCTGGATTGTTCCTGTTGCTCTGGATCACTGTACACAGTTTACACAGCATCCCGCATGCGAATACTCCAAAAATTTCCACTTACCACCGGTCTTGACAACATTATAGCAGATTTCTGGAAAGCACAACAGCGAGCAGGCACAGGCTAAGCTAGATTTCTATTTCTAAATAAGTAAACTGTTGCATACCACATGGTGCAATGTGGTAATGCTTACTGATGAACCTCCTTTAAACAACGGAGTGAGGAGAGTAACTATTCTCATGAAATGATATCCCATACAATGATTTTAGGCTGATGTATGTATTCAAAAAGACAGAGTAATACTTCGCATGATCTTCACACGTAACATTGGTCTGAACAACATTTTTATGCTTAACAAAGAGAACGATGATTTGAAAAGGGTACAATATTAACAGAGTTTCCTTAATAACCGGACAGCTTAATCAGTTTATATCTTAATGCATAACTCAGGCAAGTGGTGTGGTCTTTCCCTTATCTCTGAGCAAGTTAACTAGCTGTTAATAATTATTCTAAAAAATTAACTGCGCAGTGCTGCAGTCTTATCTCAGACTTCTCGTCAGAAATAAAAACATTATTCAAAGTTTATATTCTTTTCGCTTTCCAGTATGTCCGTCATATTCATCCTTGTCGTCCTTTACTATCCTTCTTCATCTAACAGATACAATCACAAGTCAACACAGCACTACTGAATACATCGATCATCTAGCTCACTTCAACTAAGAACGTACCACATTTCAACTAAGAATGTATCACACAACTCAGAGGCAAAGATTGTTCCACAACAAGACCAGAGAGTGTTTAACAGCAACATAACTTGCTCTCTTACTGCCGCGCACATCGATAACTTACAAAAATCAAAATGACATGTCTATCTTACAAGATCATCAGAGACGGAGCACAAACTTAGATTGTGTCAAGGATGGGTAAGGAAATCGGCTGTGGTCTATCAAAGGACCATCCCGACAGTTATCTGGAGCGTTTTAGAGAAACAGGAAATCTACCTCAGGATGGCAGGACGCGAGTTTGAAGCGTCGTCCTGCCGAATACAAGTTAGTGTGCTATTCACTGCGTCACCTCGCTCGTTTCGAGCACTTGAGGTCAAAGGCGTCCCTTGTCAGTACTATGCAGTCCATTGCTGTACGAACGGTACCACCATTCGCGGAATGGAAGCAATCCAGGCGGCTGGGGATATTGGTGCTATTCGGACAGTCCATCAGTGTGCTCTCCTGCTGATTCGTAGCAACGTGCAGCCCCAACATGTCGTGTCTGTGTGCCTTCCTCCGCCCATTACGGCCAGAAGGGGGCGCTAATGTTCACACGACCTGCGTAATCTGCAGTACGGCGGAATGACCATCATGCATCCAGCAACCCTGCACTGCAGACTCCTCTAACACATCTAGCTAACAGAATTGCTGCCTCACTTGTCCGCGAGTCGTATTGCAGTATGTAGTGGTTGTATCTACAGTGTGTTCCACAATTTCTGTGTCACAATTTTGGTGGTTGTACATAGGACCGGCTCTAAATATTGTTGGCACCCTACGGGTAACCAAAGTACCTTGTTATGTAGCAGATCTAGGTGCGGATTTTAACTACAGTTCTGCTCTTTCACCCAGGGGTCATGAAATGTCAGTAGCACTCTACGTGCGGGCCACGGTATTTTTTGAAAGAGCCACACTCAAGTGAGCTAACAGCCTTGTGGCTAGGTATCTGATAAAGTGTTTGTCGTCGTTGTCATTCCAAACACGTTGTTCAGCCATAAACCACCTTCCAAAACCAGCTCCACATTAATGACGTCATATTTTAGATGGATAGTGCAATGGCTGTAGAATGTCAGATGCTAGATTAGGAATAATCTGCGAAATTTAATTATAAAAAAAAACAGAAGAAGCAGAAGAACATCAAATAAATGAAACGTAACAGTTCATAAAGGTGGATACACTCTTTTGCGGTTCTGATCCAAAAAAACATAGTTTTCGAAATCTTCACGGCTTTTCTCCGCAACGTAGCACTTACTTTTTAGAGTTGTTTTACACAAATCTGATAAAATGCATTGTAAGCACTCTTCTTACTTAAAATTTTCTTCGTAATAATTCTTTTATTTCAAAATATTTAGAAAGATGAAAATTTCTACCAACAGTTTACTTACATTAAAAAGATTAAAAGGCAGTTGAACTTTAAAACGAATTTATAATATCTTGGTAAGATGATATCAATCTTCAGTTGTCTTCAATAGTAGAAGTAGTAACATCGGATCTGACAAGAATTGTTTAGGTGTTCTTTCTTATCCTCATATAAATGACGATTTATTGCAAATTCCTGAAGGGTCCCGAATCTGCCCACAAAAGTATCTCAGAGAAATGAAGGAATATACACACACTGCTGAATATTGACAGATTGTAAAAAACCGTCAGTTTTAAGTTACAAGATCTATGATTAAAAACTTTAAGTACATAATTGCATAGTTTGCACCACAATAACTCTTTCTTTCGTAGCACGAACAAATTATATGACTTCTAAATTGGAAATATCACATACAAATTGTACATGTAAACAAAGTTACAGAAAGACTAGGGGCTAGACTACAAACATTTCGTCTTCCCGACCATAAGAAGTATACAGTTTCGTATATACCCCACTGACCACGCCACTGTGTTGCAACAGCTTTACAGACTACATCAACATCTCCAGCAACATTTTGCTCCTTTTAGTTGAATACTGGCGAAAGCAACTATCGGGGTTCTTCTGTCATCTTACGAAATATAGGGAGGTGCTGCATGAAGGTAGGAGTAAAGGATGTGGTTTCAGAACACTTTCTCTTCACGTGTTTACTCTGCCCGCCCAAGAAGTACTAAGATTGATTTTGTTTCTGGCGTACAGGCGATGCCAGACGGTGACTACGAAAGCAGCTTGACCAAACAACTGTAAACAATAGATGTACGAGGGACAGTCGATAAGTTATGCAACAAGTATTTTTCTCGGCCAATTTCGGTTAAAAGAACGGAGAATTTGTTATGGGACATCGTCTAGTATTCTCGCTTCAGATCCTATTAGTTTCATAAAGTTCTAATAGGTGGCGTTGCTATACGTGGCCTTCAGTATGGCGTCTGAACGGGGGTGCTATCCAAGCTGAGAGCTGACGATGAGTTTCTTTTGGCGGAAAGCCAGAGCATCGCAAATATTCATAGGCGCTTTCAGAATGTCTGCGGAAATAAAGGAAGGGAACAAAAGTACGGTGAGTTGTTGGGCAAGGTGTCTGTCATCGTCACAATAAGGAATAAGTTCGCGCAAACTCGTCCGATATCCCGCGTGCGGGCTGGTCGCACAGAGCTGAGACTCCTGCAGTGCTGGAACGTGCGACACTCTCATTCGAGGTGATCGACGGATCACAATGGAACACCTCGCTGCACAATTGGACGTCTCTGTTGGTAGTGCTGGCACACTAGTCCACCAGTTGGGGTACTCAGAGACAAAAGACCATAAAGACAACGAAGGACCATCCGTGCGGAATTGCTTGCACTTTACGAGGCTGATCGCGACAATTTTTTGTCGAATATCGTCAGAATCAATGAAGCGTGGATTCATCGATTAGAACCGGAAGCAAATAGTTGGAGTGGCGCCTCACCATCTCTCCTCCGAAGCATATGTTGAAAGCCGTACTCTCATCTGGTAAATTCATGGCGACGGTCTTCTGGGACTCTGAGGAGGTTATTCTGTTTGATGACCTGCCCCACGTGGCAACGATCAATCCTGAAGTGTACTGCGCTATCCTCAGGAAACTGAAGAAACGATTTCAGCGTGTTCGTCGCCACAAAAATGCCAACTAACTTCTCCATGACAACGCAACGCTTGATACACGTCTGCGCGCCCGAGAGTAGCCACAATACTTCATTGTTCACCCTCATCCAGCATTCAGTCTGGAGCTCGCACCTTCCGACCTCCAACTCCTCGGCCCAATGAAGGATCCACCCCACGGGAAGTACACTACTGGCCATTAAAATTGCTACACCACGAAGATGACGTGTTTTGATGCCTCGTGTAAGGAGGAGAAATGAGTACCATCACGTTTCCGACTTTGATAAAGGTCGGATTGTAGCCTATCGCGATTGCTGTTTATCGTATCGCGACATTGCTGCTCGCGTTCGTCGAGATCCAATGACTGTTAGCAGAATATGGAATGTGTGGGTTCAGGAGGGTAATACGGAACACCGTGCTGGATCCCAACGGCCTCGTACCACTAGCAGTCGAGATGACAGGCATCTTATCCGCATGGCTGTAACGGATCGTGCAGCCACGTCTCGATCCCTGAGTCAACAGATGGGGACGTTTGTAAGACAACAACCATCTGCACGAACAGTTCGACAACGTTTGCAGCAGCATGGACTATCAGCTCGGAGACCATGGCTGCGGTTAACCTTGACGCTGCATCACAGACAGGAACGCTTGCGATGGTGTACTCAACGACGAAACTGGGTGCACGAATGGCAAAACGTCATTTTTTCGGATGAATCCAGGTTCTGTTTACAGCATCATGATGGTCGCATTCGTGTTTGGCGACACGTCCTGTACGGGCCTTTCTGGATACAGAAAATGTTCGACTGCTGCCCTGGCCAGCACATTCTCCAGATCTCTCACCAATTGAAAACGTCTGGTCAATGGTGGTCGAGCAACTTCCTCGTCACAATACGTCAGTCACTACTCTTGATGAACTGTAGTATAGTGCCGAAGCTGGATGGGCAGCTGTACCTGCACACGTGATGACTGGGTGTTGTATGATGTCCTTACGTTAGTTAGGTTTAAGTAGTTCTAAGTTCTAGGGGACTGATGACCATAGATGTTAAGTCCCATAGTGCTCAGAGCCATTTGAACCATCTTTTGTACCTTCACACGCCATCCAAGCTCTGTTTGACTCAATGGCCAGGCGTATCAAGGCCGTTATTACGGCCAGAGGTGGTTGTTCTGGGTACAGATTTCTCAGGATCTATGCACCCAAATTGCGTTACAATGTAATCACATGTCAGTTCTAGTATAATATATTTGTCCATTGAATACCCGTTTATCATCTGCATTTCTTCTTGGTGTAGCAATTTTAATGGCCAGTAGTGTAGTTTGTGGCTGATGGTGAGGTTATTGGTGCACTAGACATTGGCTCCGAAGTCGACCAGTGGAGTGGTACCAGCGGGCATACATGCCCTCTCAGTAAGGTAGCGTAAGGTCGTCGCATTGAACTGAAGTTGTGTTGAGATATAGGTTTTTATAGTCAAAAGTGATGTGTCGTCCAAACACGACACAGCCAGGGCAAAAGCACCACAGGCACATAGATGTGAGCTGGTGCTAATGCCGTAGAGACTCACCACTTGAGCAACTTCCACGAGCGTCACGGGCGACGATGAGGATGAAGATATCGACTTCGAACCGGCCAACTGCCGGCCAAGTACAATCCGCCAATGACTGGACGACAAAGGACAGAACTTTCTCGGAAGATAGAAGAGCAGCTCTCGCCCACTTGGTTATAGATCATCGTCCAGGGCTGACCTAGACAGGGAACGTCGTTTAGTGAACTGTTAGAAGGGAACAGACAACTGTTGTAAATTGCGTCTGCTATGTACTGTGAAGTTTACCTACGGTTATTTGCACTTAGCCATTGAGAGTCTTTTTTGTGTTATATTACATGCAGTGTTGCAGACTTAATTATTGAACAAGTCAAAAATATAAGTAAACCTTTTTAACTCATTTGTGTGGCTTTGTTACTAATTTGTTGGAGTATTGTAAAACTTCGTTGTTCTATCTTGTTACCTGACTCTGGCGCACAGCTGTGTAATAGTGGCAGGGAGAAGTTGTCTTGGCAGTGTATTGCACAAACTCGCCTCCACAGCATTCGTGACAAGGCCTTTACGAAACTGGCGACGAGGGTTTCCAAATTAAGAAAAAAAAAGAGTGAAGAGTGGGGAGTAATGATGTATTTGAATCTTGAATAAAATCAACCTGCTTTCAGAAAAAGAATGTGTTACATTACCTATTGAACGCCCCTCGTATAAAGAGCGATCAAAAAGTTTCCGTTTGAGGGGATTGCTACAGTGTAAATGCAGCGTAGCACGACTCCAATGTGATACATAAGCACGGTGATGTAGGCAAGGGATTTATATGGTATTCGTAACTTCCCGACGTGCGTGCGTTAAATGCGGAAACGTGAACTATTGCGACTTTGTTACCAAATGCCTCCAAACAGGACCAACATGCTGTTTTCCTTTTCTTGGCTGCCGAAGGACAAACACCACTAGGCGTCAATCAAAGAACGAAGAACATGTTTGAGCAGCATGTCTGTCGAAAACCAGCGTTGTGGAATATTGTGTCAAGTTCCGTGCTGGTCGCGATTAAACACAAGACGGCGATCGATCTGGGAGGCCAGCCTCATCCATTACGGACAAAGAACGGGTGGGTAGTTAGTGATGCAATTACGGTGGACCGGTGGGTAACCATTGGTGCGCTAGCAAAGAATCTCGACATCGGCTTCGGTAGAGTCACATTATCTGGCAAGAGTTAGGCTACCGTAAGGTCTGCAGCCAGTGAAGTGCAGAACAAAAGGGAAGCCGCGTGGTTGTTTACCTGAAGCACCTGATGCGATTCAATGTTGAAGGTAACATGTTCCTTGAGCGCATTGCTGCAGGCGACGAAAACTAGTGCCATCACTGGGAAACAGAGCCAGTAGAGTCGACGATGCTGTAGTGTAATCCATGGCCCTCTCGTCTCAAGAAGTTTAAGAGCCCACCATTGGCTGGAAAGGTGACGCTCTACCGTGGCTACTAATGTAAAGGGACCTGGTGTTTGCATCACTGGGGAACGGTACTGCGCACCACTTGAGAAATTACGGGGTGCAACTAAGGCGAAATGTCCGGGGAAACTGCGACAGGTGGTGTTGCTGCTTCATGATAACGCACGGCCCCATACCGCAGATTTCGTAACGCAGAAGCTACGCCAACTCAATTGGAGACACTCGAGCACGCACCCTATAGTACTGACCTCTCCAATGCGATTACCACGCCTTCGGTCCCTAAAAAAAAAGTCTTGAAGGGTCGACGATTTCTGTCGCACGAGGACGAGCAGTAGGCAGTTATGGACTTCCTCATGCAATAAGATAAGGTGTTTTACCAAACGGGTATCTTCAAATTGGTGAGTCGGTGGGATGATTATCTCAATACCCACGGCGATTTTGCCTAATTGGATACCGATTCTGGACTGTGCGGAATTTTTTTGATGGCCCATTATACATTCGACAATTCATTTGTTTGAAGGTAGTTTAAGCAGTACACGTGCACACGTAATGTGTCACAAATTGCAATGGTGCAACATCTCTAAATAAATTGTCCACAACATTCTCCAGAATGGTTTCAAGAAGAGAACAGTGTGTGGCAAGGTCAGTCCCGCATCAACTCAGGAACAAAAATAACAACGCGTGGACGCCTGGTTCAAATGGCTCTGAGCACTATGGGACTTAACTTCTGAGGTCATCAGTCCACTAGAACTTAGAACTACTTAAACCTAACTAACCTAAGGACATCACACACATCCATGCCCCAGGCAGAATTCGAACCTGCGACCGTAGCGGTCGCGCAGTTCCAGACTGAAACGCCTAGAACCACTCGACCACCCAGGCCGGCGTGGACGCCTGCCGCGACTTGATTGAAATGATGGATAAAATCAACACGGGTGATGAGAATTGGTGCTGTCAACACGATTCTACCATAAAACAACAAACTTCAGAAATTCACATCAATACTCAATGCTTTTACGACATAATCGACATTCAAGCCATTGTGACTCACGAGCTGAATAACATACCACCCAAAAGAGAACTTTTCTGACGGTGTCACGTGGTTGACTGACAGTTCTGCGCGGTGTACTCAAGATGGGCGAGAGCATATACACTCCTGGAAATGGAAAAAAAGAACACATTGACACCGGTGTGTCAGACCCACCATACTTGCTCCGGACACTGCGAGAGGGCTGTACAAGCAATGATCACACGCACGGCACAGCGGACACACCAGGAACCGCGGTGTTGGCCGTCGAATGGCGCTAGCTGCGCAGCATTTGTGCACCGCCGCCGTCAGTGTCAGCCAGTTTGCCGTGGCATACGGAGCTCCATCGCAGTCTTTAACACTGGTAGCATGCCGCGACAGCGTGGACGTGAACCGTATGTGCAGTTGACGGACTTTGAGCGAGGGCGTATAGTGGGCATGCGGGAGGCCGGGTGGACGTACCGCCGAATTGCTCAACACGTGGGGCGTGAGGTCTCCACAGTACATCGATGTTGTCGCCAGTGGTTGGCGGAAGGTACACGTGCCCGTCGACCTGGGACCGGACCGCAGCGACGCACGGATGCACGCCAAGACCGTAGGATCCTACGCAGTGCCGTAGGGGACCGCACCGCCACTTCCCAGCAAATTAGGGACACTGTTGCTCCTGGGGTATCGGCGAGGACCATTCGCAACCGTCTCCATGAAGCTGGGCTACGGTCCCGCACACCGTCAGGCCGTCTTCCGCTCACGCCCCAACATCGTGCAGCCCGCCTCCAGTGGTGTCGCGACAGGCGTGAATGGAGGGACGAATGGAGACGTGTCGTCTTCAGCGATGAGAGTCGCTTCTGCCTTGGTGCCAATGATGGTCGTATGTGTGTTTGGCGCCGTGCAGGTGAGCGCCACAATCAGGACTGCATACGACCGAGGCACACAGGGCCAACACCCGGCATCATGGTGTGGGGAGCGATCTCCTACACTGGCCGTACACCACTGGTGATCGTCGAGGGGACACTGAATAGTGCACGGTACATCCAAACCGTCATCGAACCCATCGTTCTACCATTCCTAGACCGGCAAGGGAACTTGCTGTTCCAACAGGACAATGCACGTCCGCATGTATCCCGTGCCACCCAACGTGATCTAGAAGGTGTAAGTCAACTACCCTGGCCAGCAAGATCTCCGGATCTTTACCCCATTGAGCATGTTTGGGACTGGATGAAGCGTCGTCTCACGCGGTCTGCACGTCCAGCACGAACGCTGGTCCAACTGAGGCGCCAGGTGGAAATGGCATGGCAAGCCGTTCCACAGGACTACATCCAGCATCTCTACGATCGTCTCCATGGGAGAATAGCAGCCTGCATTGCTGCGAAAGGTGGATATACACTGTACTAGTGCCGACATTGTGCATGCTCTGTTGCCTGTGTCTATGTGCCTGTGGTTCTGTCAGTGTGATCATGTGATGTATCTGACCCCAGGAATGTGTCAATAAAGTTTCCCCTTCCTGGGACAATGAATTCCCGGTGTTCTTATTTCAATTTCCAGGAGTGTAGAAAACCAGGGCTGGATAAGATACCTGCAATATTCTACAAAGATTATGCGAAAGAACTTGCTCCCCTTCTAGCAGCAGTTCATTGTAGGTCGCTGGAGCAACGAAGGGTAGCTAGCGAATGGAAAACAGTGCAAATCATTCCCGTCTTCAAGAATGGTAGTAGGGCAGATGTACCTAATTATAGGCCTTTCTCATTAACGTCATCTGTTGTTTTATGCTAATGTATTATGATGTTTTTTAGAATGAAAATTTCCTCTATAAAAATCAACATGGATTCCGCAAACAGAGGTCTTAAGAAATGCAGCTCGCTCTTTTCCTCCAAGTGATTCACAGCGCTGTAGACATCGGCGCTCGGGTTGATTCCGTGTCCCTCGACTGCAGGAAGGCATTTGACAGTGTCTCACACTGTCGCTTAGTGAAAAAAAAATACGAACTTACCGAGTATCACACCCAATTTGCGACTGGATTCAAGACTTCCTTGCAGATAGGATTCAACACGTCGCTCTTAACAGAACAAAATCGATAGACGTAAAGGTAATTTCGGGAGTACCCCGAGGAAATGCGATAAGACCGTTGCTGTTTGCAATGCATAGAATGCGTCGGAAACTCTTTAAGGCTGTTCGCAGATGCTGTGGTAGCAAGGCCGGAAGACAGTAAAGATTTGCAGAAAGACCTACAGAGAGGAATGGCAGCTGGACCTGAAAGCGAATAAATATAACATATTGCGCATATATAGGAAAAGATATTTACTACTGTACAACTACACTATTGATGACAAATTGTTGGAAACAGTAACTACCTTAAAACGTGTAGGAGTATCAATCTGGAATTACATTAAGTGGAATGACCACTGAAACGTCCCCTTAGAACAATTATACAAGACTGTGCTTAAACTGACATACAATATTTTTAGCGCAACGCAATCTGACTTTCAAAAATACCTACAAAAGAATGGCCCTGACTAACATTAACCTGTACCTTTCACAAATCACTTACCTCACCAAAAATCTCCGTTACTCGAACTACTGCAATACAGCGAGCGCCACTACTGCCAGCTAAATAAAAGATTCAAACTACGGAAGGCACTAACTACTTGGTAGGCATAGTTAGCAAATGAAAGATTTTAATAGAGAACAAACAATGTATTTACCTTAATAGTCATCAAAAGTCAAATATATATAGCAGTTCATGACATCCAGTTTTACAAATTTCAAAATTCCGCCATCTCTCTCCCCACATCCACCCCTGCTGGCGGCTCACCTCCAACTGCGCAACGCTACGCGCTGTTCACATCCAGCTGCCGCTGCCCAACACTACAATGGCAGACAACAATGCAAACTAGCCACAGACTGCACACAGCACAGCCAGTGATTTTCATACAGAGCGCTACGTAACGTTGCCAATAAGAAAACATAAACAGCCTACTTACATAAAGAAAACATAAACAGCCTACTTACACCACATAAAACAAATACTAGGAAAAGCAAATGCTAGACTGAGATTCATAGGAAGAATTTTGAAGAAATGTAAGAGTAATTCTTCCACTAAAGAAGTCGCTTACAAGGAGTTTGTTCGTCCGAGTCTTGAGTACTGTTCATCAGCCTGCGACGCATATCAGGTAGGGCTGATAAAGAGATAGACAATATCCACCGAAGAGTGGCGCGTTTCGTTGCGGGCTCGTTTAGTCCGTGCGAGAGTGTTACAGAGACGCTCGACAAGTTCCAATGGCAGACGCTACAAGAGAGGCGTTGTGCATCACGGAGAGGTTTACTACTGAAATTTCGAGAGAGTACTTTCCGGGAAGAGTCGGACAACATACTACCATACATTCGTTTCACGAAATGGCCACAAGGAGAAAATTCGATAAACTAGCGCTAATACAGAGGCTTACCCACAATTATTTTTCCCACGCGCCACTTACGAATGGAACAGGGAAGAGGGGATCGGTTAGTGGTGTCAAGAGTACCCTCTGCCATACACCCTCAGTGGCTTCTGTAGTATTGACGTATATATGTCTTAACCTGTCTCTATTCTGTATTAATACAGTCTCGAAACATTTTTCACTGCAGGATATGTTATGAGATTTTTTTTTTTTACGTATGTGTTGCAATCACCTCCGTTCACGTCAGATGGAACTTTATCCTTTGTCACAGCGGTGGGGCAGTACAGGTGATCCAACCAGGGTATTGTGGACGGCAGAATGTATTGTAAACTAATGTTCTCCTTAACTGTCTCTGTAGAGTGATTGGTTTTTTTCCTGGCCTTACGAGAATGCTTTCTTAATGTATAAATTAGGAGGCAAACCGCTAACAACCTAAACTGAAAGAAAGTTCGTTCTGTTATCACTTTTCGGTGTTGAGCTAAAGCTTCCCCCCCCCCCCTCCTTCTCCCCCTTCCCCCTTCCTCTCCAAAATTTCGGGGCCCAACATGGCTGCCAATACGGCAGAACTGGTCCTAGTTGAACACATTATTCCCGCTGATACCTATGTTTCTATGTAGTTCACTAAAGGAATGACAACCAGCATGTACGTTCCGTGAAACATGTCCGAACAAGGTTACAGTTAGGAATATGTGATGGTAATCGATATTTACAATATTTCCAAGTTGCGAATTTACACACGTTTATTTCAATGTCGGTCCGCCCTCGTGGTCTCGCGGTAGCGTTCTCGCTTCCCGAGCACGGGGTCCCGGGTTCGATTACCGGTGGGGTCAGTGATTTTTCCTGCCTCGAGATGACTGGGTGTTGTTGTATCGTCTTCATCATCATCATTCATCCCCATTACGGTCGGAGGAAGGCAACGGTAAACCACCTCCAATAGGACTTTGCCTATTAAGGCGGTGCGGGTCTCCCGCGTCGTTCCCCTACGCTCTGTAAAAGAAGCATGGGACTTCATTTTTTCATTTCATTTCAATGTCGATAACTATAGGTGACAACATCGATTTTAGAAACAAAATATTTACATTCGATGTCCCGAACATGGAGTACCATACTTGTTACCACAGACCAGGGTTTGGCAACTATGTTCTGTTGTCCACTGGTGTACCGTGATAAGTGAAGAAGTGATCCTCAAAAAATTATTAATGACATGGCGTTTCTTTCCTACTCTCGACATTTTGATTATACTAATTTAATGCATGTAAATGTATTAACCCACCGCTATTGGCCCCACAAAAGTAATGTGTGCGTGATTACCAATAACATTAGGCACTTCTTCCAGCTTATATTTTCGATGAAAGTACAATGCTCGGAAGAGTTAGGAGAAAATGACTGCCATACACCATTGAGTAATAATTGAGGACTGGCCATGTTACCAAGTAATACCTTGAGTTTTTAAAAGTTAAGTACACAACTAAAAATCACTACATCCTCGTTCATTTACATAACAGGAAATGAAATGTCCAACTTGTGTTGAAAACCAAATGGAAACAGTGACTCATCCCTAAAACCTGGGTGCTTTTCATTGGGCGTTTAGAGCTTCGATTACGTATATGCGATCCGTGAGCGTTTATCACCTCATGACACCTACGCGGCATGCTCTGTGTGAGTGTACGGGAGTTGCCCTGTGGCAACCGTTCCCATTCTTCAGTGACAGCTCTGGAGAGTTCTTGGAGATTCTAGGAGGAATAGTGCGACCACGACACATTTGTCAAACACGTCCCATACGTGCTCGTTGTGGTTGGGTCGGGAGTGATGGCTGGCCAATCCATTACTTCAATGTCCCGACTTCGCAAGACATCTCAGATGACGCCCGCCCCATAAGTGTTGGCATTATCGTGCATGAGAAGGGATTCAGTGCCGCCGCCGTACGCAGCAGTCACCACATGGTCCAACTAAGCCTATTCAGTGTACTGTCTGGCGGGAAGGCGACCATGTACAACGGAAAGATCCGTACGGCTGTCAGCATGGTATCCTCCCCTCACCATTACAAACGTTGGCCGAGTCTATCGACTGCCTGGGAAACACTTGGCAGGTACCGCTCACCACGGTGTCTTCTCGCATGAACAGAGCCATCACCTTGCGTCAGAGGAAATCTGGATTCGTCAGTGAATAACACATTTCGCCAGTCACAAAATTTCGAGCTGACGTGGGAACGGCAGAACTGAAGGGGGGCTGCGAGATGTCGAGTCAAGCGGAGTACTCAAGGAGGACGTCTGGGTCATAAATTCCTTCCTCGAAACCTGTTCTCTAAAGTCTGATCTGACTCAGCGGCAGCAGTGGCCCATTGAAGATCGTCTTGCAGTGCTCTGGCGGTATTCGTACGACACCGCAACGCAGAGATGGCCAGATATCGGTCTTCATGTGAGGCTGTAATAAATTGGCGTCCTTGTCCAACCAACTCCTCTTGTGTGCTGAGAGTCACCCTGTAGCGTGTTCACAACCTATGGATCACAGATGGAGAGACATTGGCATCTGCAGCAACACAACGTGAACTCCATCCTTCTTGGATCAAACACACTGCCCTTGCAATCTACAATACATTAAGGTGTCCCATTGCGTGTACTTGGTTGAAGACAACGTTCAAAAATGATAACTGCCTACTGTGTACCTCACTAGAGAACGCTAGAACACCAGCCCAATTTCCATCTGAGGGGTCATCTGATATTGTAATGCATAACATAGACGATAAATGGCGAATGACTTTAGTTGTTGCATGCACTGAACGGAAAGATTTCTGGCTGTGCAATAAGACCAAAGGCACCGTCTGTATCTAAATAGATGCAGCATACCAGATACACGTGGTCCCCTAATTCTCTTGAGAAGTGTAGCTCATACCGTGCTGCAGCCATTAATTGGGTCCCTTCTTCTTATTAATAATGGTCAATAGGCGTTAGAAGTCGTCATTTTTGCAACATCTGCCAACCTTCGCGTTCTAACAGTGTGATTACACGCTGCCTCCCTCTTAAATAGGTATTCAAAATGTCATCCATCTTCTACTCGTTGAGTAATTGAGTTACAGCAGGCAACAGCCTCCATATAATTCATTTCATAATCATTGCTACAAATAATACGTACCACTTTACAACAAGAACGTCTTTGTAATGCACTTTCACGAAATCCAACTGACCTGTAGGGCGCGACTGTGTTGTCGTCACGGAATGAAGATGACGGAAAGTCGTTTCACGGTTTCACTGCGACTCCAAGCCATTCAACAATTGCGATCGCTTTGGTCTTCTTTCCTCTGTTGCTAGCAATCTACGTAGTAAAGGATTAGCTATCCCTGAAGCTCAATACTGTTCACTGTATTGCTGATGCAGTCTTCATATAACTGATTAAAATACGTCAGTAAAACACTTGTTAACTGTTCAGCATACGGACGTCTAAATTCTGGGAGAAATTAATCTGTAGGAATAATTAATAATGCCGGCCGGAGTGGCCGAGCGGTTCTAGGCGCTACAGTCTGGAACCGCGCGACCGCTACGGTCGCAGGTTCGAATCCTGCCTCGGGCATGGGTGTGTGTGATGTCCTTAGGTTAGTTAGGTTTAAGTAGTTATAAGTTCTAGGGTACTGATGACCTCAGATGTTAAGTCCCATAGTGCTCAGAGCCATTTTTTGAATAATGCATAATACGTGTTGTTTTATCGATTAAAACTAATAAATCACTGTATTTGCATAGCTAAGCTGAGCTTTGATGCCCATTGTACATAGAAAAAGAGTGAACTGGTAAACTTATCCGAACAAAAATAAACTAACGTTGAGGCGACACTAATAATATTTCTTTCATATTTTATTTCTCTTTCATACATGGAGTAGATTGGTCAACAGACATGTATGTTCGCTATGTACATGTCGTTGCGAATCGGTACACATTGCACTGCCGAATATTTCCAACTGCTGGACTGCTGCCAACTTCAACGATCTAACAGATGTGGCACTAACGTGATAAAGCAGTGTTTTCTGTGTCAACTGAGGAACAGATAACGTAACGTGTGTGTCTGAACGTTAACGTTAAAGTGATGGGCTTTCACGAAATTTGTTAGTTCCGTTTGTAATTTATACCGCACTTGGTGAGGCGGATGCACGCCTGAATGGCCACCGCTGAAAGACAAATGTAGCAACATTCTGCTCTCACGTCCGTACACCACACAGCGACCGTGTTCTACCTCGGCTTCCCTAGGGACCGAACCTAAACGTTACATTGACTAGTTATAGGCTGATATAGTTTTGGAATTATATTATTTAAAGAATAAAGAAGGCATTTCATCAAAATTGTTTTTCTTTTTGTAAAATTCATTATTTAGCTAAAAAGTGTCCATGGATTCATTGCTAAAGAGAGGAATTTTGAGGGAAGGAAGTTCTGGTAATTCAACTGGTACATGCACTACTGAAGAAGTAAAGGATACACAAACAGGAACGTCTTCAAAAGCTTATATTAAAGAACCCGTGTCCCGCACAAATAGACCTACAGGGAAGTAGGATGAAAGCCTATTTAAAATATGGATTCATGTGTAGTGGCAAGTCAGATGCTCCTGTTTCGGAGTGTGTTTTATGTCCAACAAAACTCGCAAACAGTTCTTTTCCCCAGCCAAATTTTATAGGCGGTTAGAAACAATGCATGTTGATCATAAAGCAAAAGATACTTACTTTTCTAAAAAGAGAGCATGACTCCTTAGAACAGTCAAAACATTAAATAATTACTTTTGCAAAAGCTGAAAATGAAAATACACCGAAGCATCTTACCATCGTTACCGTATTGTACTTAATGGTGAAGCTCATTCAGCTGGAGAAAAACTAATAATAGTGTTCCATGACAGATCAAAGACCTCTCTGTTCCCATAGACTTATTCACTTCGGTTTTGCCTTGAATATGCACTGCAAATGGATGAATCTACAGATTTCACTGGACTAGCTGTACTACTAGTATTTGTTCACTATACATTTGAGAAAAGTATTGAAGAAGATTTACTCATGTGTGTATATTTACATGAAAAAAACAACAGGAGAATCCCTGGACTAGCAGGACAGAGCAGGTGAGGTTATATTTGTGGAAAGGGACCAAAATAAGTTGCTTTCAGTTACGTTCAACATGCAGATTTTATTAGTTAAACACACAATAACATAAGCAACAATTAAAAACTCTCAAAGTTTTAACGAAAGAGCTCCTTTGATTTGATTTAAATCGGATGAAAGCCACATATGAAAATCCAGGACCCAAGGCCTAAGCAAGGAATTTAGGTACAGAAGTTCTTCTGGAAGTTTCACTTCTATAAAAAAAAATTTTTTTCTTCAATAAAACTAGGCTGAAGGTCACACATTAAGCAAGAACAGTGTTACGGCTTAAGGCCAAAACAAAGATTTTCAGTGTTAATTCAAACAGGTTGAAACCCGGCTGAAGGCCGCAGATCAACCAAACAGTACACCGGCTTAAAGCCTAGGAAGAAGGGCTTTCAATTTAACAACCTGAGGGCCGTAGCGTAAAACATTTCATGCAAACTCGCCTGAAGGCCTCATACTAAAGAATAACAACGTTATGACTTAAGGGAAGACCAAGATTTTAAATTTTTATTTTAAGAGAGATTAAAACTCGGCTGAAGGCCACGTATTAAAGAATAACAATCTTACGACCTAAGGGCAAGACAAAAATTTTGAAATTTTAATTTAAGAGAGATTAAAACTCGGCTGATAGCCACACACCATGTCAAAACAATTTTACGGCTTAAGGCCTAGGAAGAAGAGCTATCAATTTGAAAAGGCTGAGGGCCTTAGCTCAAAACATTTCATGCAAACTCGGCTGAAGTCCTCATACCCAAAAAAAAAAAAAAAAAAAAAAAAAAAAAAAAAAAAAAAAAAAAAAAAAAAAAAAAAAAAAGTTATGACTTAACGGCAAGAGCAAGATATTGAATTTTCAGGTTAAGAGAGTTTAAAACTCGCCTGAGGGCCACACACCATGGAGAAAACAATTTCACAGCTTAAGGCCTAAGGAGAAGAAAGCTTACAATTTTAATAAGCTAAAACTCGGCTGAAGGCCACACTGGCCAGACTAAAAGGAAATCACTATGTAAAACACAAGGAGTGCCGCTCAGAAGGTTCCAAGGGTCGGCATGGGAAGTGTACTGATATTTGCACAAATGATGCTGCAGCCAAGGTATGAAAGTCAGGGAAGCTGTGTCACTTACATTGTAGGTAGCTACGAGACCCACCAGCAGTCATTGTACAGGGTGTACATAAAGTTCGGAAACACATTCAATTATTCATTGCACTAGAACCACACATACGTCATTTTGAATAGAAAACATGAAAGTTTTTTTTCCATGTATACCGCCACAGGGTAGTTTGGTAATTTGCCACAGGGTAGTTTGGTAATTTGCGCTAGTCGCTAGTTGGAGTTCATGAAATGGCCTCCCCGATCACGAGATCTCACTCCGTGTGACTCTTTTCTGTGGGGGCCCATTAAAGATTTGGTTTATGTACCGTCTCTACCACGCAATACAGCAGAGCTCCGAGAGAGAATACGGAAAGCGACTGCCACAGTAGACGATGCCATGCTGGGACGGGTATGGCAAGAATTCCATCACTATATTGATGTCTGCCGGGTGACTCGTGGTTCGCATATCAAATGTTTGTAAAATAGAAAAAAAAACTTTCAGATTTTCTAATCAAAATTCAATACGTATGACATCTGTACCATGTTCAGTTCTTGTGCAATAAATAATTGAAAGTGTTCCCAGACTTTATGTACACCTTGTATTTGTGGAGGCAAGTTCTAGCAAGAAAAAGTGCCTGCTGATTTTAAATATGTTATGGATGAACTGTCAAAATGATAAACCACATAAAATCTCGACCACTGCAGTCCAGACTCTTCAAAATTTTGTCTCATGATATGGGTAGTGAAGACAACGCTCTTGCACTACATACAGAAGTGAGATTCAGAGGAAAAGCATTATTGCGGTTTTATAAACTTCGTAATAAATTATTGACATTATATAATGGGAAAAATAATTCAGAGCAAAATTTTTTTGAATTTTTAAGAAACCCTTTATGGTTGATGAAATCCGCATATCTGGCAGATATTTTTACAAAGTTAAACGAAATTAACTTGTTGTTGCAAGGAAAAAGTGCTACACCTTTTAATGTGAGAGACAACATTTCATATTTCGAGAGAAAACTGAAAGTTCTGACTGCTTCAGTTCAAGGAAACAATTTTAATTATTTTCCCACTTTACATGAATTTTTTACTAAAAACAATTTTAAAATAGCTGAAGAAGTTTCTAAGCTATTTATAGAACACTTGTATGATTTGATAAAAACTCTTATGCAATATTTTCCAAAGATTAATGAGGATAATTCTTGGGTTCGAAAATCATTTTCTGGAACAGCTAAGCCTACAAGCTTAAGTGCATGAGACTGTGAAAAAGTAATTGAGTTAATAACTGACTATTATTTAAAGCAAAAGCACAAATATCAGCCATTGCATAATTTACCAGATATTATTTGAGTTTATCCAAATTATTTTACTTCTGTTTGCCACTAGATATTCATGTGAAGCAGGATTTTCTTAGTTTACTGCAATGAGTACAACGTTCATGAACGGGTTTGACACCACATCTGATATTATAATTCAACTTTTTTCTGTCATACCTGATATAAAAAAGATTTTTAATTTACGGGCGCAGTATGCGTTGCTATGCGTTAAGGAAAATCTAACATTATTACCAAATACATTTTAAATAAATAATTAATTTTTCCTTATTTTTTAAAACACTTTTTGGAACAATCACTGAAAAAACAATTTTTTAAACGTTTTATTAACCATTAAAATTAACTAAGTGTTCCACCAGAGTACCAGGATTTACAAAGTGTTCAATCAGAGGAAAAGTTTAGGAACACTTCTGTAGATAAACATTATTTTAAAAATATATGTATATATTTATTATAAGAGTTGCAGTTGCATTTGGTCTTATATGATAACTATTTTCGATCATATTTAGTGATCATCTTCAGCTCTAAAAATAATATAAAATAAAACTTTAATAAATAAGCTATCTGTGTGGATAAAATACACTGAAATCATTTAAAATTTGAAAGTTCTTAAATTTGTCCCTGAATAAACAGAAAATATTGTCGCTGAAGAAGCTGAGTAACACCGTGGTGTAGTGGTTATGATAATGAACTGTTGCATGGAGTGCAGTGAGTTCAAAACGCACCTGGATTGTACAATTTTAATTTCTATATTCAGTTTGAGTACATTCCAGAAATATCCACAAATGGCAAGCATCATTGTACTGGAATGTTCTGTAGCTGTCTATATACTGTATGTGTTCTGGCCGGAGGCAGTTCGCTCCGCGCTCTTCTATGTGCAAGTGCTGAATAAAACTTCGTTAAGTGAAGTAAGTGTTCGTCATTGATCGAATTACACCTTCATCTACATCTACATCCATACTCCGCAAGCCAACTGACGGTGTGAGGCGGAGGGTACCTTCAGTACCTCTATCAGTACCGTATCGAGCTACTGAGCGTCTCTCCTCAGAGTCTTCCACTGGAGTTTATCTATCATCTCCGTAACGCTTTCGCGATTACTAAATGATCCTGTAACGAAGCGCGCTGCTCTCCGTTGGATCTTCTCTATCTCTTCTATCAACCCTATCTGGTACGGATCCCACACTGCTGAGCAGTATTCAAGCAGTGGGCGAACAAGCGTACTGTAACCTACTTCCTTTGTTTTCGGATTGCATTTCCTTAGGATTCTTCCAATGAATCTCAGTCTCGCATCTGCTTTTCCAACGATCAACTTTATATGATCATTCCATTTTAAATCACTCCTAATGCGTACTCCCAGATAATTTAAGGAATTAACTGCTTCCAGTTGCTGACCTGCTATATTGTAGCTAAATGGTAAGGGATCTATCTTCCTATGTATTCGCAGCACATTACACCTGTCTACGTTGAGATTCAATTGCCATTCCCTGCACCATGCTTCAATTCGCTGCAGATCCTCCTGCAATTCAGTACAATTTTCCATCGTTACAACCTTCTTCTAAGTGACATTATTCTGGTGGAGGCTCCGGATATTGGAACTTGTGATAGCGCACATTATCGACGACACAGTGGCTCCCATCAGGCCACGACAGAGCCGCCGTTTACGTGGCGAGAAACCCGAGCTCGAGCCATATTCAACAGATCGCAATCTATCGGAGACAGAAGAAGAAGAGGACGTTACGATGACAGCAACGGTGTGCCACCACGTGAGACATCCTTCCGGGTTCTCTGGTAACGATGGCCAAGATCCAAACAAGTGGCTGAAGGTATATGAGCGGATAGCCAAATTTAACTAACGGAATGACACCGTGTGTTTGGCTAACGTATTTTTCTACTTGGAGGGCACTGACAAGCAATGGTATGAGAACAACGAGGGGAAGTTCACAAGCTGAGAAGTATTCCAGGCATAACTGAGCAAATATTTCGGCGACACACAACGACAAAAGTGCAAGGCTGAAGATAAATTAAAGTGCAGAGCACAGCGTCCAGGAGAAACTACACCATCCTACATTCAAGACGTCTTGGAGCTGTGTAAAATAGTGGATCTTCGAATAAAAGGCTGCACATCTCATGAAGGGTGTTGCTGAGGACATGTATCAAAGCCTACTCCTGAAGGAGGTTGCGACAGCCGACGACTTCATAAAATGGTGCCAGTATATCGAGACAATGCATCAAAAAAGTACACACCAAGGAGTTTGAACGGCTTCCAAACGTCGTATCGATGTCTGTAACGGAGGATGCAACGGATTTCACAAGTGTTCTTCGTTCAGAAGGCACTTAGATTGCATGGCGAGCAAACAACCGAGACGCTTCAAGAAGTCATAAGGAGGAAGTGGAACAGACATTGAACCCTATCTCTCGTCCTTCATTTCCCTTTAAAACGGTGAAAAAGTCGAGACCCAGGCGAAGTTACGTTCCTGCAATGCCGCATGAGGAACCTGTTTGGGCACCAAGCAAGACTGACGTCTGGAGGACGCAGGATAACCAACCAGTGTGTTTCCACAGCGGACGACTGGGACATGTGGTGCGCTATTGTCGAGAAACGCAGCGGATATTTGATGACGCCCGTGCCAGAAGACAGCAGACCGATCTTACCCGACGCCAACTCCGGGACGACGAAGATGAACAAGAAGATGTGGGTGCAGGACGACGTAGGTCAACATTGCCTCAAGCTAGCCGCTGGAGAGGACGCTTCCCAACACGTCGATCACGGTCTCCATCGCCGTTTACAAGCTCCAGCCGATCACCTAGCTTCCGCAACCTGGAAAACTAAAGGGTGCGACCTTCCTTGGAGGTGAGGCCGCCGAAGAGAAAAATCCTCCGCAGTCGATCACTACAAAAGTGATAGGGAACTACGTCGATATCCTCATGGATGGCCGACCAGCCCAAGCTCTTGTTGACTCTGGAGCATCATATTCAGTCATTTGGGAGAAGTACCTTCGCCAGTTGCAGAGAACCGTATTCGTCGACAGCAAAACATCTCTGCTGAAGGTGGCTAATGGGTAATATGTAAAACCTACAGGAAGATGTACCATTCGTGTGGGTATAAGTGGCCGTACACAACGCTTAGAATCGTCTTACAAGAGTGTAGTCATGACGTCATTCTCCGATGGGACTTGGCAATTATAGATTGTGGTCGCTCGAAGATTATGCTAGACGAGATGAGATACTGTGGACAGGAAGATGAGCATCCGAGAGTGTGGAGACTATTCGTGCTGGATGAAGTGATCATTCCTGCAGCCAGCGCTAGAAAGGCAACTGTCACGTGTCATGTCATGCATCAACCCGTGGATCTTGTAGTGGAATGTGAGAGAAGCATACCACTGAAGAATAACTTGGCCATCCCAGCGTCTGCCGTCTCGTTTAAGAACGGATTCGGTGTGTTGTAGATAGTTAACTGTCGCCGAGAACCGCAGTTCCTTCCAAGACGCATGTGCGTAAAAAACGCTGAGCCGTTAATTGAAGAACAGCTGAGCGTCATAGAAACCTCCTGTGCCAAGTCTGTGGGCGAAATTAGCGCTACCACTACGAGACAAGATCTTCTAACTCGACTATCACCAGATCTCACTAAGGAACAACAGAAGAAGCTACTTGCCATTCTTCAAGAGTTCTCTGAATGCTTCAGTCCACAGGTGAAGAGCAAATTAGACAAATCGATGGTGAAGCACCGGATTAGCACTGGAGACCATCAACCAATAAGCCAGAGAGCATACCGTGTGCCAGCAACGGAACGTCAAATAATTCGTGACGAGGTAAAGAAAATGATGAAGAATGACATCATTCAGCCTTCGCAGAGCCCATGGTCGTCACCGGTGGTCCTCGTCAGGAAGAAGAATGGCAGTTGGCGCTTTTGTGTTGATTACAGGAAGCTTATTAGATAACTAAAAAGGACGTTTACCCTCTTCCACGAATTGACGATACACTAGTTTGTCTGAAGGGGGCTAAGTTTTTCTCAATAATGGACTTGTACTGGAGATACTGGCAAATCGAAGTAGATGAGGCTGATCGTGAAAACCTGCATTAATCACTCCTGAGGGCCTGTATGAGTTTAAGGTAATGTCGTTTCGTTTGTGTAATGCACCAGCAACTATGATGGATAATCTTCTACATCACCTGAAGTGGACGAAGTGTCTTTGTTATTTAGATGACATAATAGTGTTCTCAGAAATTTGATGAACATATAAAAAGACTGAGGGCCAACAAGGCGTACTGAAACTTAATCCAAAAAAGTGTCTCTTTGGAGCAAAAAAAAAAAAAGAAAATACTTGGACACCTTGTGTCAAACGAAGGTGTGCGGCCAGACCCAGAAAAGGTGAAATCTATAATGGAATTTCCTATTCCTAAAATTATTAGAGATGTGAGAAGCTTCTTTGGATTATGCTCTTATTACCGTCGTTTTATCAAAGACTTTTGTATCAAAGCCAGGCCACTCCAATAGTAGTTAAAAACTGATGCTAAATTTATCTGGGGTGGTGCTCAACAAGATTCTTTCGATGTGCTACGAAAAGCTCTGTATGATGAGAGACCACCTACGGAACTACACACAGATTCCAGTGGGTATGGGATCGGTGCTGTTCTGGTGCAAAGTTCGGATGGAAAAGAGAAGGTTACAATGCTTCTAGGACACTTACAAAAGCCGAGAGAAACTACTTAACTACAGAAAGAGAATGTCTTGATGTGATCTGAGCCATGTGCAAATTTTGACAGTATCTCTATGGAAGGCCATTCACAGTTGTTACAGATCATCATTCACTTTGTTGGCTGACAGGTCTTAAGGATCTAACAGGACGACTAGCCAGGTGGGCACTACGTCTTCAAGAGTATGACATTACCATAGTGTACAAAAGTGGAGGAAAACACCCAGGTGCCGACTGTCTCTCAAGAAACTCTGTGCAAGATCATGAAGACTCTGATGAAGATAGCGACTGTCTCGCTGCACTCCAGGATCTCTCTGCTGAGCAGAAGAAGGACGCCAAGATGTATCAAATTATGCTTGCCTTAAATCGGTCAGAGGATGTGAAAGGACAATTTAAGGTAGTTAATGAATTACTTATCAAGAAAAACTTTAATCCGTTTGGAAAGAGGTGGCTACCAGTGATTCCTAAACACATACGCTTAGATGTTCTACAGAAATTCCATGACACACCTGAGGCCGGACATTTAGGATTTATTAAGACATACGACAGAATCCGCAAGAAGTTTTTCTGGCCAGGTTTATTTAGGAGTGTCCGTCACTATCGCACTGTCGAGAGTGCCAGAGGACAAAGGCAGTTCCTCAGAAACCACCTGGCCGACTCATACCAATTCCACCAGCCGAAACGCCTTTCCAGCGTGTTGGGATTGACCTCCTCGGACGATTTCCAACGTCTGCTAGTGGCAATAGATGGATTATTGTTTGCAGTGATTATCTGACACTATGCCATCACAAAAGCCGTGAAAACAGCTGAAGCATCAGAGGTAGCCAAATTCATCGTAAAGACATTGTATTAAAACACGGTGCCCCAAGGTCGTTAATTACGGATCGAGGGCAAATTCTTCAATCGAATCTTGTGACACAGATAAACCGTCGGTGCAACGTTACTCATCACATGACGACTGCCTACAATCCGCAAACTAAAGGGCTTACTGAACGCCTTAATAAAACCTTGGCCGACATGCTATCAATGCCAATGTTGAGCAGAGCAACTGGAATGAGGAGCTACCTTCCATGACGTTTGCCTACAACACCACCAAACAAGACACCACGGGATTTGCGCCCTTTTTCCTGGTGCATGGGCGTGAGGCGACTACGACGATGGACACTGTGTTTCCGTTACATCCTGGTGACGTTGACAAGTGTTAACCACAGCTGAGGAAGCTCGGTAGTTAGCTCGACTCCGAACGCTGCAGGCTCAAGAAAACGATCGCCAAAAATAGGACGCGAGCCACCACCCTTTTCTTTACCAGCCTGGTGACCACGTCTGGATTTTCACTCCTGTTCGGAAGATTGGTCTCTCTGAGAAGCTCCTCAGGCGCTACTTTGGACCTTATAAGGTTGTAAGACAGCTGTCTGATGTTACTTATGAAGTTGAAGATTTCGACCCCGACACAAGACGACGAAAGATCATAAATATGGTGCACGTTCTTCGAATGAATCCCTTTAAGGAGCCTGCAACCCAGGGTAAATTCGAAGCTCCAGCGACAGGCAACAAGAGGAAATGTGACGAAGAGCGTAGCGGCAAAAGAAGTTCTAAGGAGGTCACCGCCATGGTGAGCATCAGTCATCGAGAGTTGGAGTATGCAGGACCGATGACTCTTTCCCTGACTAGGACGACGTAACACCGAGACGCTGTTCTCTTAAGGAGGGAGCAGTGTGGCTGAAGAAGCTAAGTAACACCGTGGTGTAGTGGTTATGATACTAAGCTGTTGCATGGAGGGTCGTGAGTTCGAGTACATTCTAGAAGTATCCACAAATGTCAAGCATCATTGTACTGGAATGTTCTGTAGCTGTCTATATGCTGTATGTGTTCTGGTCGGTGGCAGTCCGCTCCGCGCTCTTGTATGTGCAAGTGCTGAATAAACCTTCGGTAAGTGAAGTTAGTGTTCGTCATTCATCGAATTACACCTTCAAGACCATCTGAATTCAGTCCGCCTGAATACTTGTTTAACAGTGGTGGTGGGAAAGGATGGCTGTCTTCCCTTCCTTGATGTGTTGGTCAGAAGGAAGACTGATGGTACGTTGGGACATGCCGTTTATAGGAAGTCTACTCTTACTGACTTGTTTCTGCAGTCTGATAGTTGTCACCATCTGGCTCAGCGAGAAGGGATACTTCGTACCTTGGTTCACAGAGCCCATGTCGTCTCTGACCCTGAGAATGTGACAGCTGAGTTAGCCCATCTTGAGGTCACCTTACGTCAGAAAGGTTCATCGAAGTCTACGGTCTTTACGGTGTTTTTGCCACACCCAGGGAGCATTTCGAACAGGACGGGTCGCATTTTACAGAAATACAATGTGAAATGTATTTTCCGACCACACTTTAATTGGCAGATTAGGGTCCTTTTCCGTTCCGTAAACGATGATCTTGGCTTGCGTAAGGTGGGTTCTACCGTATTCCTTGCAGTTTTGGTATGTTATATATTGGTCAGGCTATCAGGTCTGTGGAGGACCGGTGTAAGTGGCACACAAGCTTACAACAAATGGTTCAAATGGCTCTGAGCACTATGGGACTTAACTTCTAAGATCATCAGTCCCCTAGAACTTAGAACTACTTAAACCTAACTAGCAAAGGACATCGCACACATCCATGCCCAAGGCAGGATTCGAACCTGCGACCGAAGCTTACAACAACCGAGCAAATCCGCCATAGCAGAACATTGTCTTTGCACCAGTCGTCCTACGAAATACAACAACACGGAGATCCTGGCATGTACTTCCAGCTGTTGGGATAGTGCTATTAAGGAATTAGTTGAAATTAAGTAATCAAGTAACCTTTTAAACAGAGATGGTGGTTTTATTTAAATTCTGCATGGAATCCTGCTCTTTCACTTGTCGAAAAACAGAGGGACAAATGTAATGCTACCTCATCCTCTGATTATTAGCTTCACTGTTGATAACTTCTGGTGACGATCATCTATGGTTTGTAATGGCGCTAGTGTTTACAGGTGTGTGTTTGTGCGTGTGTTTTATCTTTCAGGAGTTTCTCTGGAAACTGGGATTTTAAATTCCCTTGGACAGCACTTACTTGCTGCGCTGTTCCCTTGAAAATGGCAGAGTGTGCTCCTGCCGAAGTATCGGCAGTTGTCGACGACGTCACCCGGCTGCATTCCAGTAAGTTATTTGAACAACTTATGAGAACTACTTCAATTCTCCACGTTCATCGACCTTCAGGCATTCGCGTACTTCACAGCTGTATGTTACTGGAAGTCCGATTCCGTTTATGGGGATGCATCGTTCGTCCAGCTGCTGCAGCTTTCTTCCCACTTTGTGACATGCTGTGCTGCTGTGTCTTGATGTTGATAGGAGACCGTCGGTTTGGTGTTGTTCTTAAACAGTTTGTTAGCTAGCGTGGTTGTGGACATTCACCACAGTTTTTAAAGGTATTCTGACGGAAGAATGTTACTTAATAAGGCTCGTGTTGTATTATAAAATATGTTTTGATTGATTCGTGAATATGTAATGATGCCCATATGGAAAGGGAGATGAAATCAACGCCACGTGAAACCATAAGATTATTTGATGCTGGGTATTTATCTATTGTTCTAGTTTTAAATATATAAATGAACACGAAATGTAAATGGTCTGAGGTTTTCCAAAGGTAATTTAAATAATTGTTTCGCACTGCAAAGCATTCTGCATTGAAACTGTGGCAACCATTGGGCCTGAGGACAGCTGCAAGGCGGCAGGCCTTCTGGCCTCTTCAAATACTTATTAAGGGCTTATCTTCAATTCCTAAAATCTGAATTTGGATACACGCAAATTAATGTCATTTCGCTACCGTATTACACAGTCATGCATGGTGGGTAATCAGATGGTACGTACCGGCATGTACATGGTTGAGAATAGGAAGCATACAGATTGTAGTTCTATTCATTTCACATAGGAGAGGAGCAGAAACTTTTGGGTGTTGAAGAGGCCAACCGTTCCAACAGCGACGAACGGTCTGAAGGCATGGGAAATACGGTCACTAGGAATAGCGGACAGAGTTCCGACCCTGGCTGGCGGCTTTCTCTTTTGATGTTGGGTCTCGGTGGTCAGAGCGACAGAGGCTCGCTATTTTTACATTGGGTGGGGGCAGTTTTCTCCCGAAAGCCTCATGTTTTCGGGAAGAACGCTCGAGATGTCTGCTACAGCTGTGTTATTTGCGGCGTTTCGGGGAAGTGGACGCTGATGTCAACGGGATATCCAACAGGACTATGCTACACATAGCAACCTAACACATTCCGTTGGCCCCAGCTTCCCATGCAGTCTCCTGACGGAGGCACTGATAGGCTGCTCGATTGTTAAGTGAGCACACATTTACAGTCGCCATTGGGAATCGATGGGAAGGATTGGTGCCTAGGTTGACGTAATATGGTAGTGGGAATCTAGACGAATTTGTTGTACGACCATAATTGCGAAATCCTTGTTTATTGGCGACGGTTGGCCGAGTTCAGGCACAACGGAGTAATTGGTCTCTGGGGGGGGGGGGGGGGGGGGGGGGCGTTGGCAGGGTGGAAGCTAAATTGGGATTGTTGGTTCCTGAGCGCCGCAGGAGTCAGTAGAGTACTTTGCCACCCTTGCTGCAGAGTAATTTCATTTGCAGAACCACTTGTCCAGCCATCCGGACAAACTTTTTTTTTTTTTTTTTTCGCGCTTCGATCGGTCTCCAAGGTGGGGCCCTCTCCATACAGCGACCAAAGCAGTAGCCATACTGTCGGTAATATACGCAGCTCCGGTCTGTAAGGTTTCAGTTGATTTTTCAGCCACCAAGAATTCGAACTGAGGTTTTTGGTCCGTGACAGCTGTAGAATCACTTTAACCCCTTAGGGTTACCCATTTATTTATCGATATTATACATTTCAGCTGTTCTCTTTGCTCCTCCTTCTCACAGTAGAGAAGCACGCTAAATTCCATACAGTGTAGTTTGTATTAGGTTCTTTCCAACACTTCTATGAAGTGGGGAATTCTTACATGTTTGGGTTACTTTAATATACAAGGTTGTTCCTCCTACAAATTCAAAATCAGTTTTGTGTTCCAGTTAAAGAAAATAAATGTAAGTGTAAGTTTTTAGGGCGGAATTTATCTGTTAAATAGTCACAATCACCAGAACCCTCCCCATCATCATTTTTGGAGGGAAACATTGAATTTAATTTAATGAATAAATTATATTAGAGGCTAAACACACCATATAAGATTTATATCAGAGCCATTATTATTTCACTTTACGCACCCAGAATCAACATAAACCCACTTGGGTGTGATTTGCATGATACTGTGATTCTGCCTCCGAACTTGCATATCAGTTAAAGAGTACCAAGATTGGAAATAAGAGATAGTTGTTGATAGATATTGAAGAGCCTTGCATTAGGAGTCGTGCCCTACAGATCATACTGATACAATTTAGTTTCGTTTTCACAACTCATCTGTTACCTGATACTCTTTTTAGATCCGCGAGAGATTTGAGGTGGCGGCACCTATGTGCTAATCCTTATCTTTTATTTAGCGAGTTACATTCCATGGTGACTCACAGTTTTGTGATTTCTGCACCACATTCATGATGATTGTCGTAAGCCAGCATTGTGAACAGTGACATTAACTTCTATAAGATTTTTTTGAGTCTGTTATTTTTGGAGGGAAAATTTTCTTTGATTATTGTCTCGAGGAAAGAATAGTAGATTATTAGATCCGTTCTTGCTTGAAATAGTGTCGTTGTTGTAATGTCATTTAGTTCTGAATGCTGAAAGGAACGCAAATCGTACAAATTCTATTAACACGCTGGAGCAATTTGACGACAGGGATGGCACCTCTCAGGGGTCGAGATGGTGTTCAAGGAATACGGAGCAGACAGGTCCAGATGCCACTGTTTTTCACCGCTCTGAGACTGATCACCAACGGGGAAAACGCTCCATTCAGGATAACGCAAATTCCGTTGAGCCACACCTTAGCGAACCTGTTGAAGTCATTGTAACAATCTGAAACCCATTGCAAACAGACAGCATACAGGTCAGTCAGTCTTCGCCAGCATACTGTAATAGCGAGCAAGAATCCAGAGTTGGCTTCCCTGTTACCTGTATGGTATATGAGCTACCGTGGGATGCTGTTTTAGCTCTTCCCAGAGAGAAGTAAAAAAAGAGAAAGATAGGGAACAGATAACAGAATGGAGGAAACAGAAAGAAGAGGAAAGAGAAGGCCGAAGAATTTCGTAAGGAAATTCTCAAAGCGAAAATAAATAGGAATGAGCAGAGAAGAGAAGGGATGAGACTGAAAGACACGAGATGAAAATTTTAAAGACCTTTCGAAACGAATTTTCACTGAATTTAGTGAACTCTGGGAGTAGATGTTGAAAATAGCAAAGACGTGAGCAGAAGCAGCCAACTGCAATTGGCACTGAAACAGACTTAATCAGAAGAGGCAGGAGCCAAGAAGGTAGCTGTCACAACAGCCGGTAGAGCTGTGCATCCGAATCAAACAGCGAATCAGAACACTAAGACCTTCACCAATCGACTAAGAGAAGGTGAGGTAGTGGTCAAGCATATCTCGAATAAAGACACAAAAATACACTCCTGGAAATGGAAAAAAGAACACATTGACACCGGTGTGTCAGACCCACCATACTTGCTCCGGACACTGCGAGAGGGCTGTACAAGCAATGATCACACGCACGGCACAGCGGACACACCAGGAACCGCGGTGTTGGCCGTCGAATGGCGCTAGCTGCGCAGCATTTGTGCACCGCCGCCGTCAGTGTCAGCCAGTTTGCCGTGGCATACGGAGCTCCATCGCAGTCTTTAACACTGGTAGCATGCCGCGACAGCGTGGACGTGAACCGTATGTGCAGTTGACGGACTTTGAGCGAGGGCGTATAGTGGGCATGCGGGAGGCCGGGTGGACGTACCGCCGAATTGCTCAACACGTGGGGCGTGAGGTCTCCACAGTACATCGATGTTGTCGCCAGTGGTCGGCGGAAGGTGCACGTGCCCGTCGACCTGGGACCGGACCGCAGCGACGCACGGTTGCACGCCAAGACCGTAGGATCCTACGCAGTGCCGTAGGGGACCGCACCGCCACTTCCCAGCAAATTAGGGACACTGTTGCTCCTGGGGTATCGGCGAGGACCATTCGCAACCGTCTCCATGAAGCTGGGCTACGGTCCCGCACACCGTTAGGCCGTCTTCCGCTCACGCCCCAACATCGTGCAGCCCGCCTCCAGTGGTGTCGCGACAGGCGTGAATGGAAGGACGAATGGAGACGTGTCGTCTTCAGCGATGAGAGTCGCTTCTGCCTTGGTGCCAATGATGGTCGTATGCGTGTTTGGCGCCGTGCAGGTGAGCGCCACAATCAGGACTGCATACGACCGAGGCACACAGGGCCAACACCCGGCATCATGGTGTGAGGAGCGATCTCCTACACTGGCCGTACACCATTGGTGATCGTCGAGGTGACACTGAATAGTGCACGGTACATCCAAACCGTCATCGAACCCATCGTTCTACCATTCCTAGACCGGCAAGGGAACTTGCTGTTCCAACAGGACAATGCACGTCCGCATGTATCCCGTGCCACCCAACGTGCTCTAGAAGGTGTAAGTCAACTACCCTGGCCAGCAAGATCTCCGGATCTGTCCCCCATTGAGCATGTTTGGGACTGGATGGAGCGTCGTCTCACGCGGTCTGCACGTCCAGCACGAACGCTGGTCCAACTGAGGCGCCAGGTGGAAATGGCATGGCAAGCCGTTCCACAGGACTACATCCAGCATCTCTACGATCATCTCCATGGGAGAATAGCAGCCTGCATTGCTGCGAAAGGTGGATATACACTGTACTAGTGCCGACATTGTGCATGCTCTGTTGCCTGTGTCTACGTGCCTGTGGTTCTGTCAGTGTGATCATGTGATGTATCTGACCCCAGGAATGTGTCAATAAAGTTTTCCCTTCCTGGGACAATGAATTCACGGTGTTCTTATTTCAATTTCCAGGAGTGTAGATGATCGAGTAGCTCACTTTGAGCAAGCGTTCAAACCAGTCACTGTAAGAAAAGATGTAGAGGAGGCTGTACGATTATGTGGGTCATCCACGGTTCAGTCCTTATGATGTATTCAGGTTTAAACGGCAGCCCACACAATTCGAACAGAGACACGATCAATGTACACTCGGAGATCCATTCCGGACAGACGCTAAAAGCAACAACAGACACCCTTAGCAGTAATTCGGGTCTGTACGATGATCGCTGTAGACATCACGTAGAACCTGTTCAGATATCAGAGTCAATGAGATATTCAAGCATGGAAGGAACACCCATGTTTGATCACAAAACACTTCTTATCAGTCCTGAAATTTCAGAACTTCAAAGATTTGACTGGGACAACTCAGCAAGTCACTCCCTCTTCATGGTCACTGAATGTGAAGCTGCAATTTGTTTGTACTCACAAGGAGGGTGTTTCTGTGGAAAAAATAAGAGTCACTGCAGAACACTGCATTTCCTTCAACAAATTTATTGACACTTTTCCTGCCACATACTGGTCGCGAGAAATGCAAGACCGCATTAAGCAGGACATAATGATGTGGCCAGATCTAGAAGCATCCAGATACAAAAACCCTCTCAAAATGTTTGACACGCTGCTTCGAAAAAATCAGTTCTAAGACTTCCCATGTAGCGCATCTGAGATAATTCGGTTTTGTTACAGCAATCTCCCCACCTACTACCAGCAAGTTTAGGTTGGAAGATATGGTGACTACATTGAATCATTTAACTGTTTGCAGCCCAAATAGGAACTTGTGTTTCACAAACAAAATGGAAGAGAAAGGAGAAGGGCAAATGAAGGGTATACTCAGCAACCCTCTGAAGAATATCAAAAGGAGCAATGAGTAAAACGACTTGTAGCTTTGTGATAGGAAAGAGTAGCACAGATGGACCATAGGAATCAAGAGGACCTAGGCTATGGAGCTGAGAATGCCCATAGGTTTGATAGAAACTGGCACCAACTAAAGTATAGCCAGCAGGGAGACAACTGATGGGGCAGACAGAACTGTAATAACAACAACGGCGACAGGATAGAACTTAATGGTCTGAACCCATCCAAAGGACTACACCAGCAAAGTGGGAATCACAACTGAAGCCAGACATCAAACCATTTCTAGAACAGGAACTTCATCATTTGTTATTTATTTTTTTGTTAGTATTGGGTTTGATCTAATTTTTGTGAAATTTTTTAATGTATTACTATTTGTAGCATAGTATCCATATTACTCTCCGGAATGTTTGTTTTTTGTTGTATTGTGTGTTTCTGTTGGCTTCATTTTGTTGTTTTGTGTAAATGCAGTTGCGTGTCAGACGCCATCCCTGGATATATTTGTGTGTATGTTCTCAAAGTCATTGTTTTCTGTTATGGGCAAATATCTCGATGTGTCGCAATGACCCTGCACACTTGTAACGAGGATGGGTGCTTTAACCACTTAAGCACACAACAAATATTCTGAGGATGGACTTAATGCACTCACAGCTCTCATTCACAGAAAACAAAAACAATTAGGTCAAGAAAAACACACAAATCAACAAAAAAAAGAGAGCAAAAACAAAACAAATAGACTAATTTGTTTTCTCTGTACACACATCAAACTCTTTTACAGTTTCTGCCATGTTGATGGAAGTGGTAACCAATATCCATTCTGTTCTGTTTTTTTTTTTTTTTTTTCCCCACAGTGTATTTGGGAGATATGTTACAACCATGTCCACAGGTGCTGTCCTCACGGAAGAGAAGCGAAGAATAGAACAGAAAGAGGCATGGGCCTGACAAACAAAAATAAAGAAAAAAAGGAGAATGGGAATTGATCATAGTCTACTCAAAAAAAACTGGAAATATATACATAAACAAAAGAACAAATAATTATATAGATAATTTAAGTTACGTTACTTACTTATCAGTTATACTAGGATAATTACAAAAGGTTATTCAATTTAATTAAATGTGTGTCAATTTTTCTATGTGTGGTAATTCGTCAGGACAGTTTTAGAAGTAGGTGGTGACGGGTAACATTGGATTTCTGATTTCGTTAGGCCTAGTGATAAGCATTACTTTAAGTTAGTCCTAAAAGCCCCCCCCCCCAACCATTTGCTTTTAAGTCTTTACTAGCACAAGGTGGGGATTGGTACACTAGGTATGACACACCATAGGATTAATCTGCATATCATAGTCATTGTTAGATACCTGTGGTACAGAAATTAGCCTATTCATGTCTCGTGTCAATCAGTGTATTTCTTTTTGCATCTCACAAGAGTGAGAAATACTGAGGTCCGTAGTACGTGTGGTTCTTTGCTTTCACACACTCGTAAATTTGATATTTGTAACTACGCTCAACAACATTTTAACATATTTGTAAGGGTTGTTGACAAAGCATCAAAATAACTTTTGCTGTTGGTGAGAAGGCGTGACATATGCATGTACTTTCAAAAGAATTTTCTGCATGCAGCATTTCTATGTCATATGTCATCTGCAGAGGGAACCTCAGAATCTGTGTGTGTGTGTGTGTGTGTGTGTGTGTGTGTGTGTGTCTGTGTGTGTGTGTGTGTGTCTGTGTGTGTGTGTGTGTGTTTAAGGCTAGACGAGCTTCTCTTAGCCTCTGTTCTCTATGTGTATTGCTACAGATCTTTGTGCACGTTATTGGCTCCTGCTGAATGTTACTTAACTACTGTGTTCAGGTTGTTAATGCTTCTATGGAATTTTGTTCAGCCTACTGGTTGTGTTGTACATACACCTAATTACAATGTCTTTTACAGAGAAGCAAGGTGAAGACCAGAAATATAATTTAATACACCTTACCGTTTAGTGTGAAAGAGGTAGTTAACATATATTTAACACTTTTTCCTCAAAGCACCCTCTTCCTCCACTTTTGTTCAGACCAGTGAGAAAATTGGGTAATGCATTGTTAGATGGTGGGATACAGATCAACTAATTACAGTTCTTACAAGAATATCACATAAGGTATTGAAAACTGATCAGTATGAAATATCTTCAGGATGCTTTACTTCCATGTAAAGAAATAAGTAATGAGAGAATGTGATCAGCATTTGGTCATTCACTGTCCAACAACTCATCTCCTTTCTCTCTTATTTGAGGTGTTGTGAAACAAACATCTAAAAGCTTAATGAATGCTATTTGCATGAGGTAAATTCCGATAGGTGATGGAATTGAAATGACAGACTCAGATATGTATGAGATATTAGAATAATTATTCAAGTAATTTAGCATACAGAGTAACTTAGCTTACATAGCCACAGGAACAAGAATGGAAACAATTCTCAGACAGTAGATAACACATCTTCATTTCTTTCATTTAGAGACATTTACAAGGCAGAGACACAGACTGAACAGTAATCTTAGTCAGTAAAAATGAAACAAAATTCTATTCTCTATAGCTAGGGAAAAAAAAACTTAACAAAAATCAATCATTGTAATTATGAATTGATACAAATCTCAGTTTACTCCAGTGGCAATCTTTTACAGTGTGTGATGATTAACATCAGTGGAAGGTATGAGTCATACACTTATCTGATTGTTACTCCATGAGCAATTAATCTTCAGTGTGTCTTGGCCCGAAGGCATCAAGATTGCTGTTGCTCATTGCAATTCTTTCAATAGCTCAGGCCAAAGTGGGATATAGATCCATTGTCTACATCTAAGATTTCATTTACTTATGGGTTTACAAGAGACTGTCATCTGAATTTTCATTAGCTGCTTGTATAGACTGATGAAAATCACCATGCAATTGTGAAAAGATGACATGCGCACACCTTCTCAATGTATTGGAAGCAGGCTTTCTCAAAAGTACTACAGATGTGTTTCATGCATGTCAGCACATACTACAACAAACGGATCAGTTTCAAAGAGTGTCTGATTATTTACATTGAATGCAGGAGAGTGCACTGCCGCAGATGGACATCAGATTGAGCTCCTCGTATGAACAAGTGTTCAGATCTCTAAAAGTTATGTTTCTAAACCCATGGTTATTTGTCCTGTTTTCTCTTATTGTGTTAAGCACTACCACTTCTCAAAATATTCGACATTAACACTTTGTAAATGTAATACAGCATCTCAAAAGTTGATTAGTCCCCATTTCAATAAGAGCACATGAATTTTGTTTTTCTCCTGATTTTAAGGTACAAGACAAAAAAACTGAGTATCAGGTTTTTACTTCAACCTGGACTCACAAAGTTCAACAATTTTTTGCATCTTTTTATTACTAAATAAAAAACTGTTGCTGATGTAGTAATACTGGTCTTGTTACAAAAGCTTTGGTAAAAACTTTTGTACCAATTGCTGAAATGAGAATAATGTGTTTGATACCAATAATTCCTTAATCATTTCAGAACTGGAATATCTTTTGAAAATACTGATGAAGTTGAACATAACACATATGATAAACATAGTGCTCAAATTTGGCTACCTAAAAGGTATTTAAAATTTGAATGTAACAAGTGCAGTGCCTGAAAACTTGTTTTCTATGCATAGTGAGTCTATTTTCATTTTATGAGTACACTATACAGTTTACATTATCAAACATTAAAAAAGTGTGCTCTGAGAACATAAGGCCTGAAATCTGACTATTATTGTACAAAAAATTATCAGCCAGTATTGCCAGCTAGTACTTACCTTCAGGACCTGGAATATCAGCAATGCTGCTAGACACGTATAAAAATACATGACCCTAATGTAGTGAAGTTCCAAAAGCTATGTTAGTATTGTGTATTAGTTAGCAGTACTGATATTTCACTTCTTGAAGCTAGTAGCCACTAGCAATTTTAATTTTGTATTATTACTTTATCGTTTTCTGAAGAAAATTTCATTGTGATATGGTTAATATGGTGTATGTTTAACAACAAAGTTAAGTTTTTATGATAGTTATACATATATTTTATTCAGGTAGCTGTTCAGTTGTGTGTAAAAACAGAATAAATAAAATTAGCCGTGCAGTTAAAAATAAAATCATAGAACAGTTGTGTAATTCTTGTGCTACTTCCTGTCATTGTACTGCAGAGTAGTCTAGTTGCAGCTCAGAGAACAAAGAACATTGGTTCTGTTTCTTTTTCTTCTGTTCATTGCATTATTTCTAATTTGCATGAAATATGATACAATTTATTTATTTATTTACATATTTATTCACACTTTATAAAAAATTATTAATGAGTATAATGACATTGTGATAACAAATAAGTATAACAGTAAGACATAAAACTTCCTCTTCATTCCATGACAGAACTGCTTTTACTATTTTTCATTACTTTTTCTTAGTTGTTTGACAGTGGGTATATTTGTTTATTTTAATTCAGAGTGTTCAGTAGAGATATTCAATATTTCAGTTATTCACAGCAATTGGGAGGAAATGAAGCTGATGAAAATTCAAAGCATGGAAAAACTAATAAAAGCTGATATTTAAAGACAGAAATCAAGTGGATAAAATTACCATGCAGCATGTTTGAAACTGGGTGGTGTCATTTTATGCTGAAAACTTTCTATTATTATTATTATTATTATTATTATTATTATTATTATTATTCCTTGCTCTCACTCTGATCAAGTATGTAACTTATTTAAATGATGGGATTTCTGCCTGAAAAGTAATGAAGGTAGCTTAGAGATTAACATCTTATCCACATCATCATCATTACAAACTGTTGTCCTTAACAGAGACAACTTCACCAAGAACACTCTGTTTAATTACTTTGTTAATACTAAAAAATGTATACCAGTAATATGTTTCTATTTTCTATAAAATTCTGAAAATGGAGAAAAAGTGCTAAAACGATAAATGTAGGAATTGTCTGCTCTCTTTGTTTCAACTCTTTTCTATCCATCACATGCTATCTGTCCATAATAATTGGTTCAATACAGTTGAATTACAGGTGTGTTTTAAAGATATGAATATATTTGAAACACTATGTTACTGACCATTCATTATTTCAGTTTTTGGCCATGCATATGTAGTTGGTATTGAAGATGTATAATTGAAATCATAGATCTGTGCTTTGATGAAGTTCTCCAAGTTTTCAGGCTGTGGAAAAGTTGATGCAACTCCTGAAATAAAAATAAATGAACATAAAAATATACAGTCTTCTTTTCATAAACATACATCAAAGCAATATGTTGTTCATTGCCTCAACAATATTACAAGCTTTGAGCAAAATCTTTTTAAAAAAATGATGTAATATGTTCTCACCTGTTTTGTATCCAAACTTTGCAACTGCCACAGCAATTCTAAATGAACACTCACGGATGCTATGCAAGGGTGGATAAAGGCTACCTCTCTCTAAATCAGAATCATTGACAAAGTTGGCCAGTGCCTGTAAATAACCATTTTTTGTTGGCAGATAAATGAGAAAATATAGGTACACAGTCAGAAATGATTGAAAATAATATGTATTGCTCTTTGCATGAGGCATAATCAAAAGTAAAGGCCTCTGCTTATATTTACATGTTGGCAATTCAGAACAGAATTGCATGAATGCAACACTACAAATTGTTTACAGAGCCACAGAAATCATATGACTATAGGAGTAAGCAAACAACAAAATTGTTTCTATTGGTATCTGCAAAGTACAGGGCGATTATAATTAAAGTTAAACTTTCAAACCGCTGTAGAAATAACACCACTGGTCAGAATGACATCAAATTGCAGCAGGATATTACCAGAGAAGGGGGAAAATGTATAGCAGGAGAAAAATAAATAGTCACAAAATGCACCGATAGATGGCACTGTAAGTACCATAATTTAATAGTAGTCAACTACAAATGAAAAATGAATCACACAACAAAATCTATGATATACGTTTGATATTAAACAAACTCTACTACTCAGTGTGCATGGGTGTACAGATGTGATACTGTTACTTACGTAAGCCTATCCACCAAGGCAAGGTCATATCACAACATATGGGAAAAATAGGTTTTTGATTGTCCTGAGGCCAAAAACTGCATATAAAGCACCAATCACATCAATTTTCAACTGTCCTGAGGCCAAAAACCGCATAGAAAACCCTAATGAAAATCAAATCAGATTATTAATTTCTATGTGACTGGTACAAACCACGTTCAATATGCTATCCACCAGTTTCTGCAACAAGTTGAAATCAAGAAACAGCATGTTCCACAACTGATCGAAGTGTTTCCGGGGTCACGTTCAGTATGTGTTGCGCAATGTGGGCCTTCAATGCAGCTAAGTTTACAATTTGAACACTGAATGCAACATCTTTCAGATAGACCCACAGACTGAAGTCACATGGATTAAGATCAGGTGAGCAGGACGGCCAGGTTATAGGGAAATGGTAGCTGATAATTCTAGCATTTCCAAATGCTCAACTGTATTTGCAATGTGCAGAGGTACGCCATCTTGCATAAAAATGATTCCATCCACAGATCCACGCTGTTGGAGAGCTGGAATGATGTGGTTGTGCAAAAGACACTCATATCACATACTAGTGATGATACAAGTAACAGGACCAGAAGCACCTGTCTCTTCAAAAACATGGCCCTATGATAAATGATGCCATAAAGCCACACCACACAGTGACCTCTTCAGGATGAAATGATACTAGTTGATTTACGTGTGGATTTTCCATTGCCCATATTCAAAAATTCTGTGTATTGACATATCCACTTAGATGGAAGTGGGCTTTGTCTGTCCACAAAGTCTTCCACGGTCAATCATTATCCACTTCCATGTGAGCAAGCAACTCTAAAGCAAAGGTCTCTCTTACTGGCAGGTCAACAGGAAGCAACTCGTGTACATGGGTAATTTTTAATGGACAGCAAAGAAGAATGTGTCATAGGATTTTATGCACTATGCTCATGGGTATGTCCAATGTTCGGGCAGTTCTCTATGCACTACACGTTTGCACACCACCACTCGTCTCCTCCTGCATTGCTGTGGCCACTGCATCCACTGACATCAAATCAATTTGTTTCCTCCCTCTACCAGGTTGCACACCAAAAGAACCTGTGTCCTTGAATTTCCAAATCATTTTCTCCAGACCCAAGGCAGTCATCAGACCAACACCTTTTTTTTCAAACCCTTCGGTGTTCATAACTTCTGCCGAACAATGTGTACACAGTCATCATTCTTGTAATACAGCTTTACAAGCAGAGAATTGAGACAGTAATGGCAAATGTTGCAGACATGAATGGAGGAAAAGCCATGTACTCGGTGTGTTTATACCAACTTCAATTGGTTGTGCCCATGACAGGTTTTTTCATTTATGTATTCTGACACATACAGCACCATCTGTTGATCAGTTTTCACACTAGTTTTTTCTTCTGCCACACATTTTCCCCCTTCTCCAATAACATTCCATTGCAATTTGATGTCATTCTGACCAGTGGTGTTATTCCCACAGCATTTTGAAAGTTTAGTTATAATCACCCTATATGTGCTATATGCTATCATTAATACTTTTCCTTTTTTTGTGCAGAAAGGTCTACAGCTATTCAGATTCACCAAACATTGTGACTAATTTATGGATCTACAGTAATGAATAAAGGAAATGTTAGACAATGATGAGAGGACTTCAAAAACAGCCATACAAGTGAGTGTAATAAAGAATGCAGCGGCGGGTCAAGTATCCACAGTGACAAAATTATGCAATAGGTGGACCAAACCCAATGATCTGACTGGTGATTCATGACTCGTGATGAACTCTCCACAGTTCAATATTGCACAAAAAAAAAATGTTGTGGGCATATCTTTACTTATGTTGAAATGGAATCTGGGTAAACATAAAACTCTCAAAAAATTGTGACATTCCATAAAAATTTGTGTGCAGGGAAGTTTTGTCCAGGAGAACTATTCTCCATGACAATGTGTGGGTGACAGTCAATACTTCTGTTGGGAATTTTTCACTATCCTGAGTACAGTCCCCACCTCGCACCCAGTGATTAATAACAGTGTTCTTGCATTTGAAATAAAACAAAGGCTTGGTGGACAATGGTTTGAAAATTACAAAGAACTCAAAACTGCCACTGTCAACTGGTTGAGTTCCTAGGCATAGGCCTTCTGCACAGAGGGCTTGTAGAAGCTAGTGTAAGTTTACAAAAAATGATTATGTAGAAAATTGAAGTAGGTTTATAGGAAACCAAAACCAAAAATAAATAATTTTGCTGATGAACAAATATTCTTCATGACCAAAGCTGCTTTCTCAGTTACATCTCATACAACAAATACAACAATCAATGCTTTGGCCATGAAATGTATGAAGTACAATGGAATTTCCATGTGCCAAAGTGACCCATCATTGTCATTACTGTTCCACAGCAATGGCCTCTAAATTATGGGAACTCTATTACAAAAAGCAGCTCCTAGTCACAGAGAAGAAAACAGCTAAGCAGTTGTTGTGTCACATTATGCTTCATATCATACAAAATTTCTGTACTGCATCCAACAAACACTTGTTGCAAGATGACTGTAAAAACACAACCACTTGATTTACTTACACAACTTCCACACATACAGAATAAACCACTAGTAAATCACTGGAAAATGAAGTCAGTGGTCTACTGAAAATTCAATACATTGATAACATGAGGGGAACCCACAATCACATGACTGAGATGTGTGTTAGGTTTCCATGAAATGACTGTTATGAATTTCTCACTGACATTCACTTAATGCCAACTCAGCAGTTGAATATACTTGCATGATACACATTTTGTATTCCATAAAGTACTGGTGAAGAGACATTCATTATTGTGCCTATGTGACTTTTACACTCCCAGTATGCCAACACCTCTGGCTGCAATGAGACCATTAACAGTAAAATGACATTCTTTTGATTGCCAACTGATTATATTTTATTACAAATCAACCTTCAACTTGTATCTTCCTCTTGAAACACATACTGGATAGAATCATTGTGAACAGTACCTATAAGCTTATGTTTTAATCTCAAGGTTGATCTACCAGTGGGTACAGGTGTTATGTGCATCTCCACCCACACATTTATGAACCTATAATATATTAATGTGCAGTGGTGATGAAGGTTGTCCTCTTCAAGTATCCTGTCTTAGTGTTGTGATCCAATGTGGTAAAACCTTGTCTTACAATATATAGGTTATGTATGTGTTTTTCTTGAATAATTTTAGAATATGCCTCTGTTTTCACATTCACCCAACATGAACCTAAGTATATATTTATAGAACACGCATTCCAAGTTTCACTCCCCAGATGCCACAACCAGCCAATAACATAACAAAGTGGGAACATAAAGTGAAATACAGTTTCATAACACCTACCCCAGGGAAAGAACCACAATGTTTTTCTCTGGTCAGGATTGTTTTATGGGCAACTTTTTGATGCTGTGCAATGCAAATTAACTATTTTAATTCCTGACCACTAAATTATTATGCTTTATTATAAATAAATATATTGGGCACCAACAGTAATATTAGTAATATATATTAATATATCTTAAAATGGAGAATTGTTTATTGCAAAGATTCTTCCTGCCAGAATACAATGTCTGACAAAAAAAAGTGAAGCACCCAGAAGACGGAGAATATCAATGTAACTTTGTGTGTGTATACACCATTCACAGTAAGATAAATGATTTGAGCTGTAACTCTCTGTGACAGTACAGAGTGCATTAGTGTTGTTACCAGGCCTGGTAGAATATATGAGGTGTGTGAGAAAAGTAATGAGACTTATTTTTTATTTATCAAACTTTTTATTTTTGTCCTGTTCAAAGTAGTTCCCTTCGGCAGCAATACACCGACAGAGTCATTGTTCCCAGTCTTGGTAGCAGTCTGAACTGTTCACATTAACACACTCTTTGCCCTACTTTCCTATTCATAATGAATCCTACTCCTGTTATACCATTTTCTGCTGCTGTTAATATTACCCTGCTCTCATCTGACCAGAAAAGGTTTTCTTATTTTCATTTCACTTCACTGACTCCTCCTATATTTAGACTGAACCACTGCATTTCCCTTTCCAGATTTTCTAGCTTCCCTTCCACGGTCAAGCTTCTGACATTCCACACACCGAGTCATAAAACATTATCTCTTCATTGGTTATTCAATCTTTTTCTCATGGTCACCTTCCCAACTGGCAGTCCCCTTCTGGAGATAGCTACAAGACACTTAATAACTGATCTTGGACTAGCGAGAAGTTTAGCCCTGTTTCACGGGTCAATGCAAGTCTGATGATCCTTATTTACATTGACTGGATAATCATCTTGTGGTGCAGTTCTTCTTGTTGTCTCCGTGCTTGCTAAGAAAATGGGCATAAGGCGGAACTTCTCATCCCATTGACTGGATAGTTTGGCAATACAGAGAAATCAGAACCACCGATAAGCATTTCTGATTAATGCAGTACATCACATAATTTCTCATGTGTGGTACACATCACCTGACTGTACCGTGAGTCTGATTTTGTACCATGCTATAAGACCTTCAAGGAATAGACAAAATGAACATTTCAAGCTGTATCAGAAAGTTACTTCAAAATCAAAGAAAACTTCATCACATATTTAAGTTAAATCAAAGTTTTGTTGACAAATAAGACCAAAAGGAGCTAAAGGAGAACCATGGATGAAAAGTTCTATGAATTCAAAAGTAATTTCTATCTAAAGTACTGACAAAAAGATTCTAAGACATTTTGGTCTTATATTAAGTCAATAAATAGCTCAAAATTAGCAGATTCATGTGCTGAAGTTGACACTGTATTCTTGACTTCAGGAAGGCATTTGATACAGTTCAATACAGCCACACAATGAAGAAAAGATGAGCATACAGAACATCATACCAGCTTTGTGATTGGAATGAAAAGCTCCAAGCAAATAGAACACAGCACATCCTTCTTAACTGGAAGAAATCTTAAGTCATAAATGTATCTTTGAGAGTATTGTTCAGAAGTTTTACAGAACCACTTCTATCCAAAATACATTGATGAGCCAAAATATTACAACCTCCTGCTCAATAGTGTGTTGGTCCACCTTTGGAACCCAATACAACAGTGATTCTGCATGCCATGGATCTGACTAGTCCTTGGTAGGTTTCCAGAGGCATATGGAACCAGATGCCTGCACACAGTCCACCATGGTTTATGAGTACAGTGTCAGTGTCTGATTGCGTCCCAGATGTGTTCCAACTGGTTTAGATCAAGTGAATTTGGTGGACAGGATATCATTGTGAGTTCACTTTCATGCTTTTCAAACAGTCTTCATCTCTGAACTGTTTCTCTGCTGTACATACTCAAAGCTTATGTTCCTTTCCCTCTGCATTTTCTTGTGTACAATAAGGGTACCACACCCTAACTGCAAAAATCAACCCCATATCCTAACACCACTTCATACTTCACTGTTGGCTCTACACATGATGGCAGGTAACATTCTCCAAGCACTCGCCAAATCCAATAGCCACAGGATATAGCATAATACATCACTTCAAATCATTCTTTTCTAGTCATCCACTGTAAGCATGGTTTAGCACAGACTACAGAAATGGGTCGTTTACAAGGAGCTGCTTGACCATTAAATCCCACTCTTTTTTAACTTAACAGTTCATTGTTCTGGTAACACTTCAGAATGCACAAGCACTTCCTTCTGCTGATTTCATGTCATTTTTTACAGTCACCCACTACAAAGCTCGATGGTACCTGTCCACCAATACATGAGATCTGCCTGGTCTTGGTTTAGCTGTGGCTGTTTCTTCACATTTCCACTTCAAGTCACATCACCATCACCAACTTAGGCAGCTTTAGAATGGTTGATAGATTTGTTATTCATGTGACATACAATGACTAGTACACATCTAAAGTAACTGACTCATTCTGCTGTTACTGGTTCTCTACCGACAATACAATACTTTTTTTGTATTTTATATGATTTATTGGCCAGTCATGCAAAATATGGTGCAGCAAATGGACAGTTTTCCATATTCATGGTCTTTTGCACACTTTTATGATTCAGTGTTCACTCATTATGGTATATATTGCAATTTTTTGCATTTACTTATGATTCATTAAATTAATTGTTATTTTATGTTAATGTGCTTGTCAGATTTTGTGATGTTCAAATAAATGATGTGTTATACTATCTAATATGAATATATCTTATATTGAATGCCCTGAAGCAGACAACAAGCCATTGTAGCTCAATATTCTCATCTGCTCTGGCCCTTCCAGTCCCTACAACTAATGTATCCAACAGAAAAAATTATTCAAACAGTCAAAAATGTGGAGGTGGTAAGCAACATCCGTAGTCATCTAGTTGACCAACCAGGCATGGCAAACCTCATGCCAGCCATATCAGAAGAACAAAGTGTTATTCACCTGGTTGCAACCATCAAAGATCTAAACTGTTGTGAAGAAAGAAAAAGCTTTGTGTTAAATCTGCTAAAATATTAAACACATAAAATTTGGTGAGGAATATCATTTCAAATTGATTGTCTGTTTTCAAATTGATTTGACTGGTCTCAGCAACAGTGAAGACCCTATTGTAGAGTGGTGTCAAAAATAACTTTTTGAGAATTATGTAAAGGGGTTAACAGAAAAAAATCATAGAGATGCTAATAATGTAAAACATGCTAAAACTTCACAAATTAGTGTTCAGGTGCAGAGTGAGTCTGGTCAAGACAGTCAAGGTATGGGCATCTTTAGGAGATATTAAATCATAAGATGTAAAGTTTTATGAACCAAAAAGTAATTTGTTTCTTATATGGAGTGCAATTAGGTGTGACAAGGTCAATTTTTGAGGTGCTAGCCAGTCTTGGTGGGGCCAAGAAGTGATGCATTAGAAATGCAAGTTAGTTATTTTGGAACTAAAGCCCAGAAAAAAGCTAGGTTGGAAACAGTCCCAGAGAGACAGCTTTTGCATGGAGCCAACGCACTTTGGCAGCAGCCATCAGTCAACACATGATTTATTTCCCTCAACCCCTATTGGCTACACATAGACCAACAAACCTCAGCTGAATCAACAATCCTACTTGACACATAGACCACATAGGCCATACTTTAACAACATGAGGAAATATTTTAAGGATAAATTAGAGAAAATAATAGGACTGACCGGGCAACTTGTGGACAAGGAACTGAGTCGAATTAGTGAATAATATTACGAAACAAGTGAAAAAATTTACTACTGATTACAAATAAAGAAAATGAAAGCAAAGTACTGTGTTGACAACTAAATTTAGGATAGAAATGTGGAAACCACAGTCAACAAAGCAAAAAATAAGACACATCACATACATTGATAAATGAGAAACACAACATGTGTAAAAACTGTGAAATAATTGCCATTGCCATTTATATTGGAAAGTCTCTTCAAAGAAATCTCTGAAAGTAAGTATGTGAATATCCTAAATTTCTTGCACAGTCCAAATGTATGGCTGGAGTGTTTGAGAGGACCAGCTTGTGTGAGTATCAAGAATCAGTACAATCATGAAAACCTGCCAAAATATAGATATTAATTCAAATAACTATATGGACACAAATTGGTAAGTAGTGAAAAACAGAAAAAGCAAAAATTTTATTATGCTATAAATTCTCTTGCAGCTGATCATCAAATATAGGGTAACAGAAAAATCACTTCTGGGGCTGTGCAAGGGTAGGTACAAAGTACCAGAAAGAGGAATAAGTTGTTTGTGTATATTTATTTATTTAATTTGTGAAAGCTGAAGTAACAGTTGATAATGTGATTTATGTTGATTTTGATCCAAGAGACAAAATAATGTTGACCACAACTGCAGCAAGTGTGTTATGATTCAGCATTTTTATGGCACATTTATTGGGTAACTCCATATGGTCAATGTATGTTAATAAACAAACAGCTCTTCATAAGATGTGGCTGTGTATGATGACAATAGTTTCAATGTCAGGGCAGTTGACTTAACATGCTGAGTTTATCTCAATTTTGTATTGACTGCTCTTGAGCTACTAGTTTTGGATACAATTTGTGTTACGCAGATGAGACAATGGAAACTATAACAGAGACGAGTATAAGGAGTGTGAAACATACATGAACAAGTCTACAGGAAAGAAACTGAAGAAGCTAAAATGGATTAGAATGCCAGTTACAATGAAAAGGACTATAAGCCATTTAATGAGCACAGACAAACCTATAGCATCTGAGAATTATGGTGATCCTAATAAATTTAATGAGTCATTTTTGAGACTAATGAGAAAAGCTGTAAAGTAGATTCCATATTCATTTACAGACTCTGTAAATATTGTGATGTAAAACAGATGTTGCACCTTGAATAAGTAGAAAGAAAGTGCATCATAATGAGATGATAAGCATTATGATAGTTTAGAGGTCTTGTGACAGTCCATATGCCTATTGCATGACATATGCTGCCCTGAATAAACTTATTTCTGAAACTGAAAAACTACTAGCCAGAGTAATAAACAAACGCTTTTCCTCTGGTGCTGTGCCAAACACTTTAAAATTTGCTTGAGCAGCACCAGTCTACGAGCAAGGCAATTCTCTTCAAACGTCAGCCACCTGACATTATCAATAATTCCTGTACCAGCTCCATTGATGGAGTCTGTAATGAAAAATATGCTTTTCAAATACATTGAAAATAGTGATATATTCCATGGTGTCCAGCATGGATTTTCAGTAGGAAGGCCAACTACAATGGCAGCATCTGTTTGGTAAGAAAGATAAACAGTGCACATGAGAAGGGACTAATAGTGGTAGCACTTTATGACCTTAACAAACCATTTGACTGCAAATCACATTTTGTAGACCAATCTGAAATAGTAGGTATCACTGGTGTTGCTCTTGCAACCCTACACTCCTATTTTGAAAACAGGTGGGAGATTATAACCTTCAAGGGAGCAATGTTACATGGAGAGAAGTTAGAGTAGGATATGCTCAGGTATTGATACCTGGACTTTCCCTATTTGTAATATTTGTAAATAATTTGGGCTACAGTAGACAGATCTTATTGTGTAAATGATGCTATCTTGTTACTTAGTGGGAAAGTCCCTGATCATGCAATTCATGAAGCAGATGTGTCATTCATCATGAACAAAAAGTGGTTCACAGAAAGCAAAATGAAAAGAAATTAAGATAAAACATGGCAGATACTGTGTAGTCTTAGTGACACTGGGTGCCTGGATTATTGTGGTTTCTTGATTGTCTGCAAGTTCACTTGGCAAGGATGATTCAGGTTTCATCATAGTAACCAAGTTCTCTTGGCAGTATACATAGCATGGAAGAATTTCACAGTGTTGCTTCTTTAGTAAATTAAGATTTAAATGACATTAAAAGTTCTGGGCTAAAAGTTTGTTTACTTTTCTCTGGCCACATAGAAAACTTGCACATAAATTCAGATAAAATCTGAGATAGTCAAGTGAGAAACATCTCTAAAATTAAACCACTTTATATGGAATATTCCCTATAGTAACAATACAATATCCCTTCACGTGTACAATGCACACTGTCACAGCCACATTAATTGTGGATCAATCAGAAGAATGTGAGCATGTCCTAGTTCATAGAATTCTGACTTTTTCTCAGTCAGTAGGGCACTCAAGAAAAAGTTGGTTAGAATTCTATGAACTAAGATCACTCCAGACCTATCTTCTTCCTACTAAGAGTAATGACAGTCAGCAATCAGTGCACCTATAACTGCCTCATTTATGTAGAGAGAGAGAGAGAGAGAGAGAGAGAGAGAGAGAGAGAGAGAGCATGGGTGGGGGGGGGGGTTGGAGTTCTTTAGTAGAAGGCATAAATTTCATTGTTACATTATGTGCAAAAAAAAATATACAGACTCCCTAATTTCAGTTATCCAACATAACTTTCCATATTATGACTTTTTCTTCGGTAATTTGTTGCTGTTTACTTCTGTAGCTTGAGGAAATCCACTCATGATCCAGCATGAAGTACTGTGTAAAAAGTTCAAGAAAGGATGAGAATGTGTTGATAACAAGGCCCATTTTCATCATCTTCGTACTGGAACCACAGTGCAAAAATCCATGAATTCTTCAAAGGTGATTGGCACAACTATTACTGAAATCTCTCAGAAACTATAAATCAGTTACATTAAGTGTTCAGCCAGTAATTTGGAATTAGTTGGGATTCTGAAATGTGTCAACTTGTTGGGTTCCAAAGTTGCTGAATAGAGAGCAGAATGCTGCAAGAGCTACAATTTCTTACAAGCTTCCCAGAAAATATGAGGAACAATGTGTTGCTTTTTAATGAAATTCATCAAATTTGAAGAGACTGACACCCAGCATTACACCCTTTAATTGAGGAAAGTCAGTATGGAGTGACAGAGGGGTGATGACGGGGTGTTGATGGAAGCCCAGATACAGTTTCTTGCTGTTAGGGTCATATTCATGGTGTTCTGAGAACACTAAGGCATTCTGCTAATTAATTCCCTGCATGGATGTTGGGCTATTAATGCTGTCTAATACTGCATCATTCTTTATCAAGTTCTATCTGGCTGCTACTCAAAAAGGCACAACAGCCACATCAGAAGTTTACTGCTTGTCAACAACAATGCCATACCTGATTCCCAAAAAAGAACGTAACAAACATCAGCAGATATTCATTGGACTGCCCTGGAACATCTGACCTTCAGGACTTGTCACCATGTGACCTCCATGTGTTTGTGTGCCTTAAGAAAGGCTTTGGAGGAGAGTATTTCATGACTAATACAGAGGTGCAACAGTTTGTGTGCAGCTGGCTTCAGTTATGTCATCATATTGTCTGTCAAAAATATATTAAAATTGGTTGACTAACGTTAAAAGTGTATCAATAATAAAAACAGCAAAACAGTAAATATGAAGTAGTTTTCAATAATAAAAATTATATCACTGAAGGCTCATTTATAACTGATCCACCTTAATACACTATTTGGTGAAATAAGGAAGTGATCTCATACCTTATTACACACGAAACTGTAAATGTATGACTGGAGCTGAATGAAAGTAAAACTGAGCAGATTTAATGTGCAGGTAAAATAGCTCCCAAACTAATGTTATTCGCCACATGTGGAGATGGTGCCTTTGACATAAGTGATAAAATTCAAGCAGCAGAGACAGATATTCTATGAACAGAAACTTCCTGGCAGATTAAAGCTGTGTGCTGGACTGAGACTCGAACTCAGGACCTTTGCCTTTCACAGGCAAGTGATTTACCATCTGAGTTAACCAAGCATGATTCATGACCCACCCTCACAGATTTAATTCTGACAGTACCTCATCTCCTACCTTCCAAATTTCACAGAAGCTCTCCTGCAGACCTTGCAAAACTATCACTGCTGGAAAAAAGGATATTGCAGAGACATGGCTTAGCCACAGCCTGGGGGATGTTTCCAGAATGAAATTTTCACTCTGCAACAAAGTGTGTGCTGACATGAAACTTCTTGGCAGATTAAAGGTCTCAAGTTCGAGTCTCGGTCTGTCACACAGTTTTACTCTGCCAGGAAGTTTGATATCAGTGCACACTCCACTGCAGTGTAAAAATTTCATTCTGGGTTCTATGAACCACTTGGAACAAAATTATGTTAACAAGTAAAAAATACCTTAAACTAACACAGTAAGAGGCTAGATAACATGTAAAAATCTGCATATGCACTCACATTTGTGGGCAAGAATTAGGCCTATTTAACATGACAGTATAAACTCATAAATGTATTAACAATTTCTATGTGAATATTAGGGAACTGCTTGAGTATCTTAATAAGAGAAATTCATAATTTTCTATGAGCCTCTTCAGTTAAAGATATGGAGTTAATCTCTCGATGTGAATGAGTCAACTTATTTCAATTCTAACAGAGGAGCTTCAATATTCTTATAGACAAGTGACACATAAAATTCAAGTGACATTCATTTCATTTTCACTAATGTTGTGTAACAAAGTTAAAACATAAAATTTGACAAATAATACAACAATCTGAAAACATTCTCATTATTTTGAGGAATACCTTTTACATAAAGAAACTTTTAAGAATGCCATCTATTATTTTTATATCAAAGTTTATTGTGGTGGATTATAGCCCATTTCATACATGAAGTGGAATACTGTACCTTTGCTGCAACAGTGAAAACATCCTCACTGATGATGCGTATCCCTGCAGTAATTACACCAAGTGCAATTCCTGGGAAGATATAAGAGTTGTTTCCCTGACCAGGGTAAAATGTCTTCCCTTTGTATGTTACTGGAGCAAAAGGTGATCCACTAGCAAAAATGGCTTTTCCCTGTTTCACAAAAAACACAATTGCTTTATTGTCTTTTAAATTAGCTTGTAAATTATTAGTAATTTTCTCAGTCACATGAAATAATGTTAAAATAGTTAAAATTTATTAAATTATTTATACACATTGTTTTCTCTTCTCCTACAATTCAAAATTTCATTCCAGACTCAGGAAATTCATTAACTGTTTCCTCACCTAAACTGTTCTATTTCCTCTTGCCGTGATCTGTACGGATTGTTATTGTATTGAACTTCATTCAGGCTTATTTTCTTATTATCATCACCATTAATTAACATAGTCCTATGCTCTTCAGGTTTAGGTTGCTATGTTTTTGGATTTTCACAGAGTGCACTGTTGTACATTGGCTTTCAATACCAAGGTCTTCCCAAAAATCTCAAATGTTTCTAACTCAATTGTTCATCAGTGAAATTAGCCGATTTTGCTACCCTTATCTCCCTGATCTTTCATTTGTGCCTACACTGTTTAGTTCTATCCCTTTTAATATATTGTTAATAAGTTATCATGTCAGTTAATTTCATTCTTGGTTTTTTTCCCAAGTAAAAGAGAATCACATTCAGTCCTGTCAGGAGACACCTGTTACATTTTCTGAGTGTCAAAGATATTAAGTGTTATGCCATTCAACTGATAACTTAAACCAAACTAAACAATTAAAAAATAGCTTAGTTAATGTATAAGCATTCTTATGGGACCTTTGCAAGCAAATGAGCTACTTTATGTAGTGGAGTCACACCACCCAATAAAAAAAGAACAAGTGTCTTCAAAATTTGGTATAGTAAATCTAGATTCATCAAAGGTGTCAGCTGTAGTGTTCTCATTTATATCATTTATTCACAAAAACACACATATCACTAGTTTTTTTCAGGCTACCCATCCATTACCAAGCATATGCATATAAATTATGAAACTCTGAGTAAACTTACAAAGTTTTTTAAATGTAAAATCATTATTTGGTGATGGTCATGTATCTCAAAACTAGTTTACTACATATAACAAAGAACAGTAATGTAGGAAAAGAGTGCAATTGAAGTTACTTTTCATCGAGAATTTCCTGTATGTATTTGTTTTTGGCTGCACCTACAGTGAACAAGTTTTGATTGAATTTATTTATACAGTGTGAGACAGGAGGAAAGGTACAAGCTTTGAGGGGTGATACTAGTGTTGATTCTGAATAAAAAAGCTTCTAATAAACATATACCCTTTTCTTAACTGTTTCCAGGTAAACCAATGAACACGACTAGGAGCGGAAAACATGTAGCGTCGTCCTTACTAACCGTGTTAGTATGCAGTTCACTTGCGCATGGTGCAGTTGTTTACCTCAAGTCTCAGTTCAATAGTGCTTATCATAGTGCATCGTACTATAGTGTTTTTATGTGAACAACGAATACAGTTTTGTGTAGTGAAAAAGCCACGGATCTTCACACATGCAGAGTATGCTGACATGGTGTTTGTCTATGGTTTGTCCAAAGGAAATTCCCAGAGCTGCTGTGCAAGAGTACCAACAACAATTACTGAATGCTGATTGCCTGATAGTAGGGCATTTAGCAGGGTGTGTCATGGATTGTATGAGCGTGGTATGCTTCCCAGCGCAAATGTTGTCTCAGACCGTCCCACACAACAAATTCTTAATGAAGTTGAGAACATTCTTCAAGTAGTGAAACACAACCACACTATTATCTCTAGGAGAATTGCTGCCCAACATGGTATTCCACAAACATGAGTGATACGAACAATACACAGTCTGTATCCCTTTCATCAACAGAGTGTACAACTTCTGCATGAAGGAGATACTGCTGCCAGGCAAGAATTCTGTAAATGAATCATTGCCAATGATATATTAATTCCACATATTCTGTTCACTGATGAGTCAACATTTACCCGCAACTGAATCAACAACACATGCAACTCTCATGTATGGGCAAATTAAAATGTGCACACTACTGTGGAAATGAATTTTCAATGATGTTTCTCAATCAATGTGTGGTGCAGTATTATTGATGATCAACTCATTGGTCCAGTTGTTTTAGATCACCGGGACATGGTATCTTGAGTTTCTTCATCAGCACAACATATCCTGGTCGTTGCATTGGTCGCTGTGCAGTCATTGCTTGACCACCGAGGTTACCTCATCTTACCCCATTGGATTACTGTTTGGGGGTTGGCTGAAGAGCAACATCTACAATCACAGAGTGGACACAAGAGAGAAACTTCTCACTCATATTTTACATGCTTGCACCCAGTTAAAGGAATGCAAAACTGAGCTCTGATAAGTGACAATACCTGTCTACAAGAGCAGCAACATCCATTGAAGCTGACTGTGGACTATTTGAACATCTTCTGTGAGGAAATGTACACAATTAAACAAACCATAACACAACAGTATCTTAATTTACCATCACCAGTGCCTTTCCCATTCCTAGCTGTTTTCATTGTTTGCCCAGAGACGGTTAAGAAAAGGGCATATGTTTATTAGAAGCTTTTTGTCCAGAATCACAAGTAGTATTACTTGTCAAAGCATGTACCTTCCCTCCTGACTCACCCTTTATATGAATAAGCAACAAAATAAAATTCAATCAACACTACATTTACATGTATGTTATGAGTGAATCAGTAGTTTTCTCTCCATTCAAAGTCACCTAGTGATCTTTATCTGGACTTAATGAATATCTTGATATAAGGATTGAAAAGTTCTGTTAGCTACATACAAGTAATATCATTTATTATCATACTGTATGGCAAGTAATGTAGTGTATTACAAGAAGGACTCAGTTCTTGTAGATGTAAAAGATATTTTCTTTGAAAAATACCAGCATTATCAAGTAAATCTCGAGGTACTAACATCAGATGAACATCAGCTGTATAGTAAAGCTGATGATGTGGTAGGTTTTTTCAAAGTAGCAGCTTTCTTACTAATGTACTCAGTAAATTTAGATGGTATAAGATTTAATATAACTAAGTAATATAGTTATAGTTCACTGTTAATACAGTCTAAAGATTAAGTTTCTGAAGTCTCTTTGCCACATTTTACTGTATATCTTTATTTGTTCCCACATCACTACTTCTTGATAGGATCTGCAGAATCCTATGAACAAATGAGAGACTGCAAAGTGAAACTGATATGATGTGATGTGAGGTGAGGTAAGAGCTAAGACTGAAATGGGTGACTCAGCCTTCCTCAGACTAAACAGAGTTAATGGGAGAGATTGAAGGTGCAGTTAAAAATTTGCCACCATGACAATAATAAAATTTCCAGAAATGTTCTTGCTATTATGCAGGATCACAAACCAGAAGAGGGTAGAAGAAATATGATTCAAATAATGGGGAGTAAAGAAGGACACTTCAAAATATGTAACTAAATTGCAAAAAATTATATCATGGTATACTTTAGCGTATTATGTGACAATGGAATGTGCACAGATTTCGTTCATTGAATACATTTTCTGAGGAAAATACAGAGGGAAGAATTACTGATTACATAAAACGTAACGGAGGAGCACAATTATGAGATTTCATTTTTTATAAAACTAAGTCAGTGGATTTGAAGATGTGCCATGCTACAATAACTTTTTATCTCCCACAAGAATGATAGTTAATCTCTCAATATTTCTGTGGGGTGATTACTATAGTACGTAAAAGGTATCCATTACAATAACAAGTTATACCAAGAATATCTTTATGTAATATTAATATTTATTATTGATGCCATTTTTTAACTTCGACATTTGAAACTACATATCCTCTTATCACTAACTTCGAAAAGTGTCCAATAAAGTGATCAACAAGTTGGGAATAAAACTATAATGATTCTAGAAGGATGTTTTCATTCACATACCAGTATTATTAGATTAACAATTGTAATAACAAAGTGAAATAGGAAAACATTGGAACAAATGAGATACCCTCATAGTCAATAAAAATCACCAGTAATAATGCACCACCACTCACCATTACTTCTCAAAAGTGGAGACACAGCAAAAACTCCTTATTGAACTTTTATTCCATTTTTAGAGTGTTTTACAAATATTTTCACAAACTGTGAGAGGCATATTCATTTGACCAAAACAAGAAAAAAGCCAAATTAAATAGTCCAAAAATAATAATGAAGGTTGAAGATAAATTTATTCCAGGTAAAATGAAACAACTGAAATTCATAAGCAGTACTTCAAATTCATTTTGTTAAGTAGCTGAGTGATAATATTGATGTAAGTCAATGTGCTGAAGCATTTATAGTACCCTCTTTAGCATTGTGTTATTAAGATTAAAATGATTATGGAAAATCTCATATAGAGATGTGAAACAAATACTAACAAAGAGATAGAGGGGCTGGCCAGTACTTACCTCAGCTCAGTACAGCCGATAGATACACTTAAAACAAAACCGAAAATTTATGTTCCTAGCTTTCGGAACAAATGTTCCTTCATCAGGGAGGAGAAAGGGGAAAGAAAGGGAAGAAGGGAAAGGAGATTCAGTTACTCACAACCCAGGTTATGAAACAACAGGGAAAGGAAAATAGGGAGGGTAGCAAGGATGGAGGCATGGTTGTCAGAGGGAAGCCAAAGATATTCTACTGTAAGTACTGTGCCAGCTTCAAACCAAAGAGGATGCACACAGAAGTAAAGAGGTAAATAGTATAAAGATAAACACAACTATGCAGGATGAAAAGATGCGTGAATGGCTAAGAGGAAAGGGAAAGAGGAGAAGACTGAAGAGTAAATGGGAGTGAGGTTGTTTAACGTAGGTTCAGTCCAGGGGGATGGCGGGATGAAAGGGTGTGTTGGAGTGCAAGTTCCCATCTCCGCAGTTCAGAGGGACTGGTGTTGGGTGGGAGAAGCCAAATGGCACATACGGTGTAGCAGGTTCCTAGGTCCCTACAATTATGCTGGAGGGCATGCTCCGCTACTGGGTATTGGGCATCTCCTAGGCGGACAGTTCGTCTGTGTCCGTTCATGCGCTCAGCCAGTTTAGTTGTTGTCATGCCGATATAAAAGGCTGTGCAGTGCAGGCATGTCAGTTGATAAATGACATGTGTAGTTTCACATGTGGCCCTGCCTTGAATTGTGTACGTTTTACCAGTAGCGGGGCTGGAGTAAGTGGTTGTGGGGGGATGCATGGGGCAGGTTTTGCAGCAGGGTCGGTTACAGGGGTAGGAACCGCTGGGTAGAGAAGGTAGTCTGGGAATATTGTAGGGTTTAACAAGGATGTTACGGAGGTTAGGGGGCCGACGAAAGGAAACTCTGGGTGGGGTGGGGAGAATTTTGTCAAGGGATGATCTCATTTCAGGGGTTGATTTGAGAAAATCATATCCCTGGCGGAGTAATTTGTTGATGTTTTCGAGGCCAGGATACTATTGGGTGACAAGGGGGATGCTTCTGTGCGGTCTGGGGGTAGGAACATTGTTGTTGGACGGGGAGGAATGTATTGCTCGAGAGATCTGTTTGTGGACAAGGTCTGCAGGATATTTGCGGGAGAGGAAAGCACTGGTCAGGTTATTGGTGTAATTGTTGAGGGATTCGTCACTGGAGCAGATACGTTTGCCACGAATACCTAGGCTGTAGGGAAGGGAGCGTTTGATGTGGAATGGATGGCAGCTATCAAAGTGAAGGTACTGTTGTTTGTTTGTGGGTTTGATATGGACGGAGGTGTGGATGTGAGCTTCAACAAGATGAAGGTCAACATCCAGGAAGGTGGCTTGGGTTTTGGAGAAGGACCAGGTGAAATTCAGATTCGAAAAGGAGATGAGGTTATGGAGGAAATTAAGGAGTGTTTCTTCACCATGAGTCCAGACCACAAAGATGTCATCTATAAACCTATACCAGGCCAGGGGAAGCAGCTGTTGGGTCTTCAGGAAAGCCTCCTCCATGCGGCCCATGGACGGAGCCATCCTGGTTCCCATGGCCGTTCCCCTGATTTGTTTGTAGGTCTGGCCTTCAAAAGTGAAGTAATTATGGGTGAGGATGAAGTTGGTAAGTGTGATAAGGAACGAGGTTTTTGGAAGATCTTCGGGTTGGCGTTGGGAGAGGTAGTGCTCAAGGGCAGAGAGACCATGGGTATGTGGGATGTTTGTGTAAAGGGATGTAGCATCTATGGTGACAAGAAAGGTTTCAGGTGGGAGAGGAGTGGGAATGGATTTGAGGCGTTCTAGGAAGTGGTTTGTGTCTTTGATGTAGGATGGGAGTCTGCGGGTGATAGGTTGGAGGTGCTGGTCTACCAGAGCTGAGATACGTTCGGTTGGGGCTTTGAAGCCTGCTACAATGGGACAGCCAGGATGGTTCTCTTTGTGGATTTTGGGTAATAGGTAGAAGGTAGGGGTACGTGGCTCAGGTGGAGTGAGTAATTCTATGGAAGCCGTTGTGAGGTCTTGTGAGGGACCTTGGATTCTTAGGATTTTTTGCAGCTCAGTCTGGATGGAGGGAATGGGATCCTGGGTAACAGCTTTGTAGGTTGAGGTGTCGAAGAGTTGACGCAGTCCTTCAGCCACATACTCTGCATGGTCACGTATGATAGTTGTGGAGCCTTTATCCGCCAGGAGGATGACAATAGAGCGGTCTATTTTCAGCTCCTTAATGGCACGGGATTCAGCTGGGGTGATGTTGGGGGTTGTCGGGATGTTCTTCAAGAAGGACTGGGAGGCAACACTGGATGTGAGGAATTCCTTAAATGTCTGCAAGGGATGGTTTTGGGGATGGGGAGGAGGAGCCCTTTGAGAAGGCAGTCGGAACTGTTCTAGACAGGGTTCAACACTGGGTCTAGTATTTGGGGGCTGTGTTCGGGTAGTGAAGTGGTATTTCCAGTTGAGGTTCCGGGTGAATGAGAGGAGATCTTTAACCAGGGCAGTGTGGTTGAATTTAGTCATGGGGCTAAAGGTTAAGCCTTTTGACAGAACAGATGTCTCTGGAGGAGAGAGGGATCTGGATGAGAGGTTTAGGACTGAATTGGGATTGGCGATATGTGGCATTTGACTGTGGTTATAGTTGAGATTTGGTCTGTGTGGGGTATGTGCTGGGATGGGGAGATTGAGTAGGGTGGCTAGGCTAGGTTTGTTGGCTATGAGGGGGGTTTGTTGAAGGTTCTGTTGTGGTTGGTGTTTGTGAGGGATAGGGAGAGGGACCCCACTTCTTAGATGTTGCACTAGCACTGTGGATAGTTTTTTCAGGTGGTGTGTGGCATGGAACTCAAGTTTGCAGCTGGCTTCTAGGATGATGTTCCTGAGTGTGTTCTCCAAGCAAGGGTTTGAGAGGTGGAGGACTTTGAAGAGAGATAGGAGCTGTTGGGAGTGGTGGTTACATGAAGTAATGTAGAGATTCAGAACAAGTTGGGTAAGGGCTAAGGATTGAAGGTTCTGGAAGTCCAGGAGAGACTGGTGGAGGGAGGAATTGCACCCAGAGATGGGAACTTTTAAGGTAAGCCCTTTAGGCGTAATTCCAAAGGTTAAGCAGGACCGGAGGAAAAGTATGTGGGATTGCAGTTTGGCTACGGTGAATGCATGTTTCCGGAATGAATGTAAATAATGTGGTATAGGATTAGGGTACATAGTGGGTAACTGGTGGGTAGGGAAATTAAATAACTAAAATTGAAATAGTAATCATAAGAAGGAATAAAACGCGGAGGGAAGGAGGAGAAAGAAAGAAATTGTGTTGGTAATGTTCAATACCAAAGGAAGACCACTAAATAAGATAAATACGGAAAAAGTTGACCAGACCAAGCAAGTATGTCCAGATCAGGGGAAAAGAACACACGTTGCTCAAAAACAGAGATAGCGAGTGGCGAAGAAAAGGATCGCGCATGCTGCAAAAAAGATCGCGCGTACCGCAAAAGCGATCACGCGTGCCGCAAAAAAGATCGCGCGTGCCGCAAAAAAGATCTGCGGAGATGGGAACTTGCACTCCAACACACCCTTTCATCCCGCCATCCCCCTGGACTGAACCTACGTTAAACAACCTCACTCCCATTTACTCTTCAGTCTTCTCCTCTTTCCCTTTCCTCTTAGCCATTCACGCATCTTTTCATCCTGCATAGTTGTGTTTATCTTTATACTATTTACCTCTTTACTTCTGTGTGCATCCTCTTTGGTTTGAAGCTGGCACAGTACTTACAGTAGAATATCTTTGGCTTCCCTCTGACAACCATGCCTCCATCCTTGCTACCCTCCCTATTTTCCTTTCCCTGTTGCTTCATAACCTGGGTTGCGAGTAACTGAATCTCCTTTCCCTTCTTCCCTTTCTTTCCCCTCTCTCATCCCTGATGAAGGAACATTTGTTCCGAAAGCTAGGAACATAAATTTTCGGTTTTGTTTTACGTGTATCTATCGGCTGTACTGAGCTGAGGTAAGTACTGGCCAGCCCCTCTATCTCTTTGTTAGTATTTGTTATTAAGATTAATGTGTCTTGAATGTTACACATGTCTATTAACAGTGAGTTATCTGCTGGTTGTTCTGATTAGTCATGGAACAACTTTCATTTCATGAGCAGGTTCATATGATTTTTAGGCACAGCCATAGAAATGTTAATGGAGTCAAGGCTATATGACTGTATCAAACTGAGTTTCCAGATAGAAGACAACTTTTGTTGCTGTTTGTTACTACATTCCAGAGACTGGATCCATAACACCACAGATAGTGGTGTCTGTGAAAGATCCAGGTATAAGCACATGACACATTGCCTTTGTGATACAGCCCATAGTGCCACATAGATGGTACATGATGAATAGTTCATGTATCTGTATGACCTTCAGTGTGTGGATGGCCAGTCTTTTGCCAATCATCATACACTCCTGGAAATGGATGATGATGATGATGATGTTTGGTTTGTGGGGCGCTCAACAGCGCGGTTATCAGCGCCCGTACAATTTCCCAACCTTTGCTCAGCCCAATTTCGCCACTTTCCTGGATGATGATGAAATGATGAGGACAACACAAACACCCAGTCATCTCGAGGCAGGTGAAAATCCCTGACCCCGCCGGGAATCGAACCCGGGACCCCGTGCTCGGGAAGCGAGAACGCTACCGCTAGACCACGAGCGGCGGACTGGAAATGGAAAAAAGAACACATTGACACTGGTGTGTCAGACCCACCATACTTGCTCCGGACACTGCGAGAGGGCTGTACAAGCAATGATCACACGCACGGCACAGCGGACACATCAGGAACCGCGGTGTTGGCCGTCGAATGGCGCTAGCTGCGCAGCATTTGTGCAATGCCACCGTCAGTGTCAGCCAGTTTGCCGTGGCATACGGAGCTCCATCGCAGTCTTTAACACTGGTAGCATGCCGCGACAGCGTGGACGTGAACCGTATGTGCAGTTGACGGACTTTGAGCGAGGGCGTATAGTGGGCATGCGGGAGGCCGGGTTGACGTACCACCGAATTGCTCAACACGTGGGGCGTGAGGTCTCCACAATACATCGATGTTGTCGCCAGTGGTCGGCGGAAGGTGCACGTGCCCATCGACCTGGGACCGGACCACAGCGACGCACGGATGCACGCCAAGACCGTAGGATCCTACGCAGTGCCGTAGGGGACCGCACCGCCACTTCCCAGCAAATTAGGGACACTGTTGCTCCTGGGGTATCGGCGAGGACCATTCGCAACCGTCTCCATGAAGCTGGGCTACGGTCCCGCACACCGTTAGGCCGTCTTCCGCTCACGCCCCAACATCGTGCAGCCCGCCTCCAGTGGTGTCGCGACAGGCGTGAATGGAAGGACGAATGGAGACGTGTCGTCTTCAGCGATGAGAGTCGCTTCTGCCTTGGTGCCAATGATGGTCGTATGCGTATTTGGCGCTGTGCACGTGAGCGCCACAATCAGGACTGCATATGACCGAGGCACACAGGGCCAACACCCGGCATCATGGTGTGGGGAGCGATCTCCTACACTGGCCGTACACCACTGGTGATCGTCGAGGGGACACTGAATAGTGCACAGTACATCCAAACCGTCATCGAACCCATCGTTCTACCATTCCTAGACCGGCAAGGGAACTTGCTGTTCCAACAGGACAATGCACGTCCACATGTATCCCGTGCCACCCAACGTGCTCTAGAAGGTGTAAGTCAACTACCCTGGCCAGCAAGATCTCCGGATCTGTCCCCCATTGAGCATGTTTGGGACTGGATGAAGCGTCGTCTCACGCGGTCTGCACGTCCAGCACGAACGCTGGTCCAACTGAGGCGCCAGGTGGAAATGGCATGGCAAGCCATTCCACAGGACTACATCCAGCATCTCTACGATCGTCTCCATGGGAGAATAACAGCCTGCATTGCTGCGAAAGGTGGATATACACTGTACTAGTGCCGACATTGTGCATGCTCTGTTGCCTGTGTCTATGTGCCTGTGGTTCTGTCAGTGTGATCATGTGATGTATCTGACCCCAGGAATGTGTCAATAAAGTTTCCCCTTCCTGGGACAATGAATTCATGGTGTTCTTATTTCAATTTCCAGGAGTGTACATTGAAAAATTTCTGCTGATGGGATGTTGCTCACACTGCCAATTTGTTGTATTTTTTTCTGTCTCCTTTAGAAACAAGGCAACTTCTGGAAGAGAAGGAACAGCAAATTTTTTTCAACAAAAATTTGTAGATGAGTATGATATAATTCAGCCTAAACATCAGAACTGATTTAAGTATAATGTGTGCACTGTAATTTTAGGTTTAAACTTTCTTTCCCATCTCTTACAGTTGTTGTCTTCAAGAAGCGTATTCAGAAAGCTCTTCCATACATTCTACATGATAAGTCCCTAAAAGTATGAGCACTCAAAGTATTCACGAAAATATCACAGAAGTCTAAGAAACAATTGACACTGCCCAGGGGCATCTAAAAAGTATGTGAACATCTGTGGTCTGACAAGGCCACGTAGAGCAGGCAACTCATGGCCCACAGGCCAGATCCAACCCCAGTTGATCTCAGACTGGCACACAGAAGAAATTCATTGGTGAGAGGGCATTTTCAGATATTTCTACAGATGCTCATCCCACACGGGTTGCAGCTCGGCACAGACCCGTGAAAGTTTTGCTTCCTCCTAGAACATGCAACATCATTTCACTGCTGCTGGATTTGAACAACAACTACCATCCAGTTTCCAGTATGAGGGCAAAGTTACAGCTCATGTGCATGTAGAGAGTGGGTGAAACAGCTCACTTCCTTGAAGGGGCATGGTGGGAAATGTGGTGGAAACATCACATGGAAGTTAAGGGTCCCTCACATGTTCAATATTATTGTAAATACATCACTATAATGATCTGAGAGTGATTATGGCAATATCAGAAATATTGACAAACAGTATTCTCAGTATGAACGGTATATGTGAGAGTGACTATTATCAGTTTGACAATTTGTCATTCTGTTGTTCGGATTTGTCTAGTTTGGCTTCTGTGTAAAACAGTCAATATGAACTATATTCAAGTGATTTAGACTTTTAAACTTCTTAAAATGAACAAAGAAATGATGGCTTACTTTATGTATGGCTTATTTTATTTATGTTGCAGAAACAACCATTGCCTATGCAACCAGCATCAAAAGTATTTGTGGATGGATATTTAAAAAGAGCTTGCTAACAGTGTTTGAAATTTACTGTGTTAATACCCACAAACACTTGAGTCAACTGCCTGTGGCCAGAAATGGCAAAGTTTCTCCTAATTGCTTGTCAATTGGGACTGCCTATCTCACTACCATATTTTAATGAAAATCATCAACTTTTGACACTATAGTGGAATTGTATAGATAAAAAAATCTATCCACCAAGTGGCAGCAGGAGAACTCACTCACATAAGAAAAGGTTCTACTTATGCAAGCCTTCAGAGCCAGTGGCTCCTTTTTCCAGCAGTGGTGCCTTCTTGTCCAATGCAGCTCCTGACAATTTGTCTTTCCTTCTCATTCCAGCTGGGAAGTCTCCCATAACCCAGGGTTCTGGGTAGCTTTCCCAAACTCTACCCTTTTTCCTAGATCTCTTCAGTCCTTTTCCTTCACCCTCTCATCCTTCCCCTTCATGCCATTGGCTCCAAAAGCTTGCATAAGTAAAACCTTTTTTATGTGAGTTTTCTCCTGCCACCAGTTGGTAAGGAGATTTTTTATCCATCCAATTCCATTATACCATTACCGCATTTTGTTTTTATACTCTTTCTTACATTAACATTAATAAATAATTCTTGTCTGTTGTGTACATATTATAATACCACAGTAGGTGGGATTAAATGTAATTTATCATGAATTACCTGCAACCAGTGCTTTTATGGGCATTTATATTTCCTTGGTAACATTTAAAGATGCCTGTCATCCCATTCTCACATCTTCAGATGTTTACATTTATTTATGTATCATGAACATTGTTTCTTTACTAATGGCACTGCAGAAATTTGCATATTTTGCAACAGCAGTTAGGAGATGGCTACAGTAAAATATCATAAGTAAAGAAACAATGTTCAGAATGTGTAAATAAAAGTGAACATCTGAAGATGGGGTGAACATAAAAAGAATGTACTCTCTAAAATGCGTGTCTTGAGGCACAATTTCTTGGTGTGGCATATCAAGAAAATGGTACCATTCATATTGGTGCATTATCTCATAAACATTAATGTCACAGCCCCCACAGTTTTGACTGTGTGCTAAAAGTGCTGCTGCTGCATCACATGAGAAGGTCGTCCATGAGCCCAAGGAAGGATGTTAATCAGGCCTGCCAGTCACCGATGGTTTCCATTCCTGACACAAGGAGTTTTTAGGCTAGGTGGTATTTCGAGGTACTCTGTTGAACACTACCAGACAACATGACTATAGCAAATCAGACCATGTTCAAAGTAAAGATGCTTTGCTTGCCAAAATTTTATCAGTGAATTATTGAAGTATGATTTCCCATGTACAAAGTATTCTCAGGACTAAGAGCTGGTTGAAACCTGAAGATATTTAGCAATCAGATGTCATAGAAGGAGTCTCCATTGCAGGTGACAAAAATATTGTCTCTATTGGGGTCAAGTTTGAGTGTGACAGTGAAGTTATCTTGTAGCATATAACAGGGCTAGGTGAAATAAAGTTAACCATTGGATGTTTTTACCAGCCACCAGATTCTGCTGTGACAGTTTTAGAGTTATTCAGAGAAAGTCTATGGTCAGTACATGGTGCAATTTTACTAGAAACAAAGTAACTAGCTTTCATGGAATTTGATTTAATCTCCCTCTAAGTTCTGTCCTCGGTTAGCACTGCACTTGTGCCACTGTTGAATCCAGGACTGGAAGCATATCTGGAAGGTTTTTTTTTTTTGAAGGCATTCAGCTCTGTGCCATGGCCCTCTCAATGTTGGGAATGGTGTCAAAGTGTTTTCCTTTACATAGGATTATGATTTTTGGGAAGAGATGGGAGTCACAAGGTGCTAAATCTGATGAGTATCACAGATGTGGACAGAAAGGAACACTTTATGACAAAAAACATGTGGACCAATAGAAGATGGCAAAAGGAGAGCCAAAGTTTTAGATTTCACATTAAGAAAGCATTCATACAGGAGAGTCATACAAACATACCAGCATTTGACCACCGCGCAGTTGCCTGTAGAGATAAGTTTCCAGGTCTGAGTGGAATCATAATTTTGTTTTGCAATCAATACTCAACAGCACTGAAGCCTTACTTAGCCTGCATTTATCAGGCATCTCTCACCCAGCACAAAGTCCCACATGACTGGAAAAAGCATAGGCAAGTCCTGCATATAAGAAAGGTAGAAGAAGGAACCTGCAAAATTACAGACCAATATACTTAACATTGGTTTGTTGCAGAAATTCGTGAATATATTTCCAGTTTCATCATAATAAATTTCCTTGAGAAAAGCTTCTGTCCATGAATTATCATGTTTATTGAAAGCATCATTAATGCAAAACTCCTCTTGCCCTTTTCTTGTGAACTATGGATGAAGGGCAAGAGACAGCTTTCATATTCCTAGACTTCCAAAAAGCATTTGACATATTGTTCCACTGTAGACTTAACAAGGGTATGAGCATATGGAATATGTTCCCATATATGTAAAGTGACTCAAATACCTCTTAAGTTACAGAACCCAGTACATTGCCCTCCACAGCAAGTGTTCAGTAGAGACAAGGGTATCATCAGGAGCCCCCCAGGGAAGTGTGATAGGACTGTTGCTATTCTCTACACACATAAATGACATGGCAGCATGGGTGGGCAGCAGTTTGCAGCTTTTTTCTGATGACATTGTGATGTACAGGAAGATGTCATAGGTGAGTGAGTGTAATGGGATACAAGATGACTTCGACAAAATTTCTAGTTGATTTGATGAATAGCAACTAGCTCTAAATGTATAAAAATGTTAGTTTATGCAGATGAATGAGAACAAACCCATAATGTTTAAATACAGCTTCCTGACACAGTCACATTGATTAAGTATCTAGATGTAACATGGCAAAGTGATATGAAATGGAATGAACATGTAAGGACTGTAGTAGGTAAGGGAAATTATCGACTTCAGTTTATTGGCAGAATTTTAGGAAAGTGTGATCCATCTGTAAAGGAGGTCACACACAGGACACTAGCATGACCCATTCTTGAGTACTGCTCAAGTGTTTGGGGTCTGCAGCAGATTGGATTAAAGTAAGACACCACAGCAATTCAGAGGTGAGCTGATAGATTTGTTACTGGTAGATTAAAATAACACACAAGTATTATGGAGATGCTTTGGGAGCTAAAAGGAACTAAAATCAGAAACCCTGGACAGAAGGTGATGTTCTTTTCATGAAACAATATTGAGAAAATTTTGAGAACTTGTGTAAGGACCACAAAGATAAGAGAAAAATAAGGCTCATTTGGAGGCATATAGACTTGTTTCTCCTTGCTCTATTTGTAAGTGGAATAGGATAGGAAGTGACTAACAGTGGTACCGGGTACACTGTGCCATGCATTTTACAGTGGCTCGTGGAGAGTATGTATGGAGATGTAGAGGTAGATGCAGGGTAATGTTTTAGACATTTGCTATCATATTTTTGACTTGAGAATTGTGAGTAATGCTCTATTATTAATAATTCAAAAATGAGGAATTCTTCTTTTGTTGTGTCATATTACCTATAAAATTCTCAGAAGCATTTCTGTGACACACTGCACAACCCTTTATTTGCTCACAAAATGTCACATCTGATCATATTAATATATGTTTTCTATTTTTTTAACATTGACTGCTGTAATTAAAGTTGAACAAATGTTTGTTGAAATCAACATATTTGAGTATTTGACATAAAGTGTAATTCAGGACCAGAACATATGGATATGGATTATTTTCCAACTCCAGTGTAGAACACAGCTTGTTCCATTTCTGACTGATGCATGAATGAAAAATATAACACTTTTGCTAATAAAGTGCTTACCTTATTCGAACACTGTTTTCCCCAAAACTTACCAAGGTTAGAGCAAAGTCTACAAAAAAGCCATGGATTACTGAAGGAATAGGGGTATCTTGTAAAACAAAAAGAAAACTGTATCTGTCAATCCGAAACAGTTCCGATGTTGATGCTATAGCACATTACAAGAAATACTGCAAAATATTAAAGACTGTAATACGGATGTCAAAGCAAACATATTACAAGGAAAAGATAGTCATATTAGATAACAAAATAAAGACAATATGGGATATAGTGAAGGAGGAGACCGGTAGAACCAGACATGAAGAGGAACAAATAGCATTAAGAGTAAATGATACATTGGTGACATGTGTATAGTGTTGCAGAACTTTTTAACAAGCATTTTATAACTGTTACTGAAAAGATGGGGTTGTCAGGTTTGGTAGATGCTGCTATGGAATACCTCTGACCAGACATTTCAAGTAACTTCCATAATATGAATTTGACCCTCACTACCCCAACAGAAATAATGTCCATCATAAAATCTTTAAAACAAAAACATCTAGCGTTTATCAGTGGAATATTTCCTGAATGGCTGAAATATTCTGAAGTTAAGCCACTGTTTAAGAAGGGAGATAAAGAAATAGCATCAAATTTCACTCCAGTTTCACTGTTGCCAGCATTCTCAAAAATTTTCGAAAAATTAATGTACAGTCAGCTTTATAACCTTCTTATCTCAAATAACATATTGTCAAAGTCACAGTTTGGATTTCTAAAAGGTTCTGAAATTGAGAATGCTATCTACACTTACAGTGAAAATGTGCTTAATGCATTAGACAAAAAATTGCAGGCAACTGGTATATTTTGTGATCTGTCAAAGGCATTTGACTGTGTACACCACAATATCCTTTTAAGTAAATTAGAGTATTATAGTGTAACAGGAAATGCTGCAAAATGGTTCAAATCTTATATCTCTGGCAGGAAACAAAGGGTGTTCTTAGGAAAGAGACATGTATCAAGCTATCAGTCATCATCCAACCGGGAACTAATTACATGTGGGGTCCCACAAGGTTCCATTTTGGGGCCCATACTTTTTCTTGTGTATATCAATGACCTTTCATCAGTAACATTACCAGATGCCAAGTTTGTTTTGTTTGCCGATGATACAAACATTGCAATAAATAGCAAATCAAGCTTAGTCTTAGAAAGATCAGCTAATAAAATATTTGTGGACATTAATCAATGGTTCCTAGCCAATTCTTTGTCACTAAACTTTGAAAAAACACACTACATGCAGTTCAGAACTTGTAAGGGGTGTCCCACGAGTATATGTCTAACATACGATGACAAAAAGATAGAAGAAGTGGACAGTGTTAAATTCTTGGGATTACAGCTTGATAATAAATTCAACTGGGAGGAGCACACCACAGAACTGCTGAAGCGTCTTAACAAATCTCTGTTTGCAATGGGAATTTTGTCAGACATAGGGGATATAAAAATGAAAAAGCTGGCATACTATGTTTACTTTCATTCCATAATGTCATATAGGATTATTTTTTGGGGTAATTCATCAAGCCAAGCTTAAGTTTTCTGAGCACAAAAACGTGCAGTAAGAGCTATATGTAGTGTGAACTCAAGAACATCCTGCAGAAGCCTGTTTAGGGAACTAGGGATACTAACTACTGCTTCCCAATATATTTATTCCTTAATGAAATTTGTCATTAAAAATATATCACTTTTTCAAACCAACAGCTCAATTCATGGAATCAATACTAGAAATAAGAATAATCTTCACAAGGATTTAAAGTCACTTAGTCCTGTACAAAAAGGTGTGCATTATTCAGGAACACACACTTTCAATAACTTGCCAGCAGCCATAAAATGATTAAAAAGATTAACAACCAACAAAATTCTGTTTAAGAGAAGCCTAAAGGATTTATTGGTGGCCAACTCCTCCTACTCCATTGACGCATTTCTCAGTAAAACCATTGTGTGTATATATATATATATATATATATATATATATATATATATATATATATATATATATACCTAAAAACAAAGATTTATTGGTTACTTGATCTACCCCCCTAATCTTCAGCAGTCTTCTACAGTACCACATCTCAAAAGCTTCTATTCTTTTCTTGTTGAGCTGCTTATTGTCCACATTTCACTTCTACATTAGGCTACACTCCGACAAATCATCAGAAAAGATTTCCTAATTCTTATTTATATTCAATGTTAACAAATTCCTCTTTTTCAGAAATGCTTTTCTTTCTAGAACCAGTCTACATTTTTCATTCTCTCTACTTTGACTATTATCAATTTATTTTGTTGTCCAAACATCAAAACTCATCTCCTACTACTTTTAATGTCATTTTGTAATCTAGTTCCCTCAGCATCACCTGATTTAATTAGACTCATTCCATTCTCCTTGTTTTGATGTTCATTTTATAAATCTCTTTACAAGACACTATCCATTCCATTCTACTGCTCTACCAAGTTCTTTTGCTGACCTTGATTGAATTATAGTGTCACAAGTAAACCTCAAAATTTTTATTGCTTCTCCATGCAAATAATTCAATCTCCAATTTTTTTGGTTTCCTTCTTCAGTAGTTCAAAGACTATTTTCTAGTCACCATTGTCAAAAGCCTTTTTTAAGGTTACAAATGCTATAAGCAAAGGTTTGCCTTTCCTTACCTATGTTCTGAGATAAGTCTTAGTGTCAGTCCTGCTTTACATGTCCTACATTTTTCCCACACATATCTTCCCCAAGGTCAGATTCTCCCAGTTTTTTAATTATTCAGTAAATAACTTGTGTTAATTGCAACCATGACTCTTTAAACTGGTAGTTAAATAATGAGAACGTGACCCGCCTACTTTGGAATTGGAATCATTCCATTGTTATTGAAGTGTGAAGGTATTTTGCCCATCTCCTATATCATGCACACCAGCTGGAATAGTTTAGTCATGCTGGCTCTCCCAAGGCTCTCAATAATTCTCAGGGAATTCTCTCTACCATAGGGGCCTTATTTGCATTTAACCCAATCACTGGGGTTGCCAAATTTTCTGAAATAAAAAAAAAGAGTGATGACTCATTACCTTTTCTATAACATTATATCACGCAAAAAAATTACATAGCCCTTCCATATATCAATAGAGTGCACAAAATATTAATAATGCAAGAGTAAACATCTAACAAATAAAAAATATGCATTTATCATTTTCAAGGGATAGTCAGTCAGATTCGAACCGATTCTAATTGTATTTCACTGAACTTATGGCACTTTTCAATAACTGATTATCACTTTGTAAATTTTAAAAAAAATTCTGAACAGGACATGCTTTCATAGTTCACTGTTATCTGAAATTCTGTCTTAATTAAATCTGTTAAACATTTGTTTCTTGTGTCACATCACTTATTCTTCATGGTACACTCCACAAAGGCAACTAAAATCAAGAATACTAAACAAAACTCCTGGCACTTTGGAAATATTTGGCACACCTTGCTCAGGTATCGAACAAAAGTATTCAGGCCAGTTCACAACTTTATCACCCAGTCCCTCTTTGTTCACACTGTTGCTGAGGTAATCTTGATGACTGCTGAACTACTCGTCTGTTGCCAATGAAAATAATGTTAAAGTCTTTTCTGCACTTTTAGAAGCTAGTACATCCTTCACAAACACTTCCACTTTACTGTATCCACATGAAAGTTTGGAAACAACTGTAGAATCTCTAAATACATTGGACACAGATTATGTTTCTGTAGTCCAGACATGAATATCTCAGGTTATGTTTCGCTGCATACATGAAATGAAGCTCACATGTGGTGTTTTTATCAAAGTTTTCTTTACCTTTTAAGATAATAAAATAGCTCATCAGTTTGTTGGAACTTTTCCTTAATTTGTTATCCCTTGAATGGAGCACATTGCCTCAGGTCACACCCTTTGAAATATTAAAATGTGTATTACACAAAATACAGAATGCTTGGCTCTCATCTGGTCCTGGCTCAAACCACACAAATGTATCTTCCCACTTCTTGAGATATATTTGATTATATTTGCCTTTAGATTTAAACTTTATTCATGGAGGAGTCTTGGATGAACCCTCTTCACCCTCAAATGTTAACTTGAAACCAATTTTATAGTAAAGACTAAGATTAAGAACACATGCCACACTATACTTGAATCAGACAGGAGATGGTGGAGAAAGTAATGTAAATTAGTAAAGTTGGCTTTTGCCTGCATTTGGAAGCTTGAGCATTGACAATACTTATGACATTCATTAACCAAAGAAACTGTAACAAAGTCGTTTTTCATGAAGAAAAGTTTTAAGGTTACATTTATTTCATAAAATATAGTTTCGATTACATTTATTTCATAAAATATAGTTTACTAAGGGTAAAAACTAAACAGAGGAAGAAAATTTGGACAAAAAATTAATCTCTTAATGACAGAGTGTCTGATAACCATATTTTTCAGCATTGTGTCAAACTATCATCATTGTACCATACCTCCCATTCATCTACTGCTTCTTCCCTCTCTCAATATTGTCTTCAAGTTGTAGAGCCTCTATATTTCTTTCAGCTTTCAACTTTCCCTTGTTTGTTTAGTACTAATATGCCATTCCAGCTCTTGATATTCATACAGTTGGTTTTCTTTTCTCCAAAGGTCTCTTTAATCATTCTATAGGTGGTACCCAACTTTCTCCTTGTTATACAAGCTTCTACAGCCCTGCTTTTGTGTTCTATCCATTCCTGTGTAGCCATTTACACCTATCAATCTCATTTTTAGACTACTGCTTTCCACCTGTTTAGCAATGTGACCTTTTTTATTACATTTGCGACACACGGCCCAACGCTGGGAGCACTCTGGCCGATCGTGATACATATAGCATGACGCACAGGACGGCAACAGGGGCCGGCGGCCTGAATTCTGTTTATGCACCGTGCGGGAGCGGCCGTAACGGCCGGATTGTACCGCTCGCACGTCGTCTGCCCCGGACACAGTGGACGCGGACGCGCCGCCCTGAACCGCCACGACGTCGCACCACGCTTCCAGCTGTTGACCTGCGATGTGAGAGACTTCATACGATTGAGCAATGGACAGGACTTCCTCAAGGGAAGGGTCTTCTAACTGCAGGGCCCGTTGCCGGACCTCCCTATCAGGGGCAGAACGAACAATGACATCGCGTACCATAACGTGAGCATACGACTCTCGCGACTGCTCCGTGACAAAATGACACTTGCAACTAAGACCGTGCAGGGTAGCGGCCCACGCCCGGTAAGACTGATGGGACTGTTTCTTGCATTGATAGAACTCGACCCTAGCCGCCACAATATGCATGCGGCGGATATAATATGAAGACAGCAAGGAACACAATGCGTCAAAAGACAGCGACAAGGGTTCCTGCAATGGCGCTAGCTGCCGCAAAACGTGATACAGCAAGGGAGATATCCAAGACAAGAAGAGAGCACGACATACCTCCGCATCGGCAACATGAAACGCCTGGAAATGCTGCCGAAGGCGATGTTCATATGCGTCCCAATCCTCCGCCGTCTCATCATACGGGGGAAAGGGAGGAGGGAACGGCGCTGGAGCAGACTGCGTGGAGAGCAACACCGGAAGCACTTGTTTCATGGTGGCCATGAGCTCCGTCTGCTGCTCAACCAAAACCCGCACTAAATCCCCCATGCTGTGGAGAAGCTGCGAAACCGGAACAACGACGCAACACGCGAAAGAACGACCCTACTCGTCGCCAATTGTGTAGTAACACTGTTCACGTTTACGTAGCACTTCACTTAGCATAGACCGGGACTGAGTCCTAGGCAGGCCTGTGCTGCCTGAGTTCTTGTTGTTGTTGTTGTTGTTGTTGTTGTTGTTGTTACGCCGGCAGAGGTCGCGTCCGAATTCTCGCGTGCCCTCTGGTGGATGGGACTCTACTTGCGGCAACTACCGTCCGTGACGCGCCGTGCCAATGTGCGCCTCCCGCGATCTGTCTGGTGGCTACTGCAACCTGCTTCATTTTTATAATTTCTCTTTTGATCAAATGATTCAGTATCTTCTGTGTAATATAAGAATTTCCACTAGGCCTTGTCTTTTTACCTGTTTGATTATCTGCTACCTTCACTATTTCATTTGTCAAGGCTACCCACTTACATCAAAGCTACCCATTCATCTTTAACTACATTCCCTTCCAGTTTCAGCCAAATATTGTCTTGTGCTTGCTATAATTCCTAATAATCTTTTGTCTTTTCAACCTATCCATGCCCCATCTCCTTAATTTCATAGCTTTCTTTGATTTTGTAAGTTTTAACTTACAGTTTGACTAATAAATTATGGTTGGAGTCCACATCTGGCTCTGGAAATGCTTTACAGTTTAAAATGTGGTTTCAAAACCTCCATCTCACAGTCACATAATCAATCTGAAACCTCCCACTGTCCTTCGACCTTCTTTCATGGTTCTTAAACCAAATATTAGTAATGATTAATTATGTTCTTGGTAGAATTCTAGAAATGGCTTCCTCTTTCAGTACTTTCCCCCAGTCCATATTCTCCTACTAGTTTTCCATCTCTCCCTTTCCCTACTATCAAATTTAGCTTCCCTACCACAATTAAACTTTTGTCTCCCTTAACTACCTCCATAATTTTTATCTCATCATTTATTCTTTCAATATCTTAATCATCTGCAGACCTAGTTGTCATATGAACTTTTACTACTATGGTCAGTGTTGATTTGATATCAACAAGGTACACTACAACCAGGGTTAAGGAGGTGAGGAAGGAATTGTGTGAGCAGGGAATTGAGGCTGACTCTACACTCTGGACTGTTGGATCAGTCAATATTATAGCTTGATAACAATATGTAAACAAAGCAACAGAGAAGAATTTATGGACTATTTTGACACTGTTCTGGGCAGGTTCACATATTTATTCAACATACAATGGTGCTAATACTGCCACCAAGTAAACATAAACTGAATAACTTGCTATGGAAAGCATGACCACAAAACAAACAAATGTTACACAGCAACTGTCATGGCAACAGGGCTTTTATTACACCAGTGACATAATACCAAAATAGGTGAAACTTCAAGTTTAGCAGAATTATAGATAACTATTTTTTGAAATAGATAAGATTTATGTAGTGAATAAAGAGTCTGTACTCCATATTTCATGAGATAGCAAGTGCTCTTTCGTGACCCCCACATCCTCGTCCCATCTTGGAGACATCTATGGCTTTCATAGAGTGAGAGACCTAGTGATTACCGCAACATGTCTACTCAAAATAATATGAAAAATGCGGAAGAATTTTTTAAATGCATCTCACATCTTGATTTAGGGGAAAGGGGGGGAGGTGACCATTTCCTTTGCTTGTGGATGCTATAATGTAACACATCAAGACACCAATAGCAGTGCATGATGCACCCTTTTCTGCTTACTTCTTGATACACTGGTAATTTTGCTATGTAAGAATTTATGTATGACCATGTTCCAATATTCAGCTTGCATTTATCATTATATGTGAAGAAGAGTAACAATCACACTTCAAAGGATAACAAAAAACTTATTAAATTATGAAAACATTTGTTCGTAATGTAAAGAAGTCTTCAGTATGAGCTTGAACATTATATTTTATATAAAATAATGAAGATTTAGAATTTAAGTTACTGCTAGTATGGGGAAATGGTATATTACTTTATTTTTAATGAAATTTTGTAATATAATTCCTAAAAGTATTCTTCTACATCTACATCTACATTTATACTCCGCAAGCCACCCAACGGTGTGTGGCGGAAGGCACTTTACGTGCCACTGTCATTATCTCCCTTTCCTGTTCCAGTCGTGTATGGTTCGCGGGAAGAACGACTGTCTGAAAGCCTCTGTGCGCGCTCTAATCTCTCTAATTTTACATTCGTGATCTCCTCAGGAGGTATAAGTAGGGGGAAGCAATATATTCGATACCTCATCCAGAAACGCACCCTCTCGAAACCTGGCGAGCAAGCTACACCGCGATGCAGAGCGCCTCTCTTGCAGAGTCTGCCACTTGAGTTTGTTAAACATCTCCGTAACGCTATCACGGTTACCAAATAACCCTGTGACGAAACGCGCCGCTCTTCTTTAGATCTTCTCTATCTCCTCAGTCAACCCGATCTGGTACGGATCCCACACTGATGAGCAATACTCAAGTATAGGTCGAACGAGTGTTTTGTAAGCCACCTCCTTTGTTGATGGACTACATTTTCTAAGGACTCTCCCAATGAATCTCAACCTGGTACCCGCCTTACCAACAATTAATTTTATATGATCATTCCACTTCAAATCGTTCCGCACGCATACTCCCAGATATTTTACAGAAGTAACTGCTACCAGTGTTTGTTCCGCTATCATATAATCATACAATAAAGGATCCTTCTTTCTATGTATTCGCAATACATTACATTTGTCTATATTAAGGGTCAGTTGCCACTCCCTGCACCAAGTGCCTATCTGCTGCAGATCTTCCTGCATTTCGCTACAATTTTCTAATGCTGCAACTTCTCTGTATACTACAGCATCATCCGCGAAAAGCCGCATGGAACTTCCAACACAATCTACTAGGTCATTTATATATATTGTGAAAAGCAATGGTTCCATAACACTCCCCTGTGGCACGCCAGAGGTTACTTTAATATCTGTAGACGTCTCTCCGTTGATAACAACATGCTGTGTTCTGTTTGCTAAAAACTCTTCAATCTAGCCACACAGCTGGTCTGATATTCCGTAGGCTCTTACTTTGTTTATCAGGCGACAGTGCGGAACTGTATCGAACGCCTTCCGGAAGTCAAGAAACATAGCATCTACCTGGGAGCCCGTATCTAATATTTTCTGGGTCTCATGAACAAATAAAGCGAGTTGGGTTTCACACGATCGCTGTTTCCGGAATCCATGTTGATTCCTACATAGTAGATTCTGAGTTTCCAAAAACGACATGATACTCGAGCAAAAGACATGTTCTAAAATTCTACAACAGATCGACGTCAGAGATATAGGTCTATAGTTTTGCGCATCTGCTCGACGACCCTTCTTGAAGACTAGGACTACCTGTGCTCTTTTCCAATCATTTGGAACCTTCTGTTCCTCTAGAGACTTGCGGTACATGGCTGTTAGAAGGGGGGCAAGTTCTTTCGCGTACTCTGTGTAGAATCGAATTGGTATTCCGTCAGGTCCAGTGGACTTTCCTCTGTTGAGTGATTCCAGTTGCTTTTCTATTCCTTGGACACTTATTTCGATGTCAGCCATTTTTTCGTTGGTGCGAGGATTTAGAGAAGGAACTGCAGTGTGGTCTTCCTCTGTGAAACAGCTTTGGAAAAAGGTGTTTAGTATTTCAGCTTTATGCTTGTCATCCTCTGTTTCAATGCCATCATCATCCCAGAGTGTCTATATCCTTCCTATAGATTTTAACATTGCAAGACTGTATTTTACGAAACTGTTAATGTAAGATATGTCTATTTTCTGTCAAGCATATTGTCGTGCATAAATAATTTTGTAACAGTTTTTTTTTCATTGTAAATTATATAAGATAATAATCATAGCAAAACTGTAAGCACCACAAACTGTTATATTTCAATATAAGGTCTCGTGTCAGGCCAAAGCAGTTCAAATTAATTGCTACAGAGATTTGTTACTGAATTGTTAGTGTGAATCAATAAGCAGTGTGAGTCAGTTGCAGTTAATTGGTATGGATAAATGAAGAAAATTATTAATATACCTCTGTTTGATTTTTTATCTAAAAAAAGTCAAAATACAAAAACTGCTAAAGAATGCAACATAATCCAATAAAGCATAGCAACCAGGATGCATGCAGTGAGCATACATGAACAACAATGAAAGCCAGCTTTGAACTCTTCAGGATACATATCAGTTGGAAAAGTAATGTTTCCTGCTGTAAGACTTCTATGATTTGTGAAGCCCTTTATTCTGATGTTGATGAAAATTCAATCTATAATTAGAACTTTGCACTAAATGTTTGGATCTTGACCAAGAAAAGGAATGTTGCAATGCCTATGATACATAAACTAATGTAAGAAGAATGTACTGTTTTATGGGACAATACTGTGAAAAGTATAGTTGCTTTTTGCCATACAGCAGAGATGCTGAGTCACAGACAGGCACTCAAAAAGACTGTCAGAAAGGGACCTCTTGGCCAAAAAGGCCTTTGTTGGAAATAGACAACATATATACACACACTCATGCAAACACAACTTACACACACAAGACCACAGTCTCTGGTTGCTGAGGCCTCAGTTGTTGTGCCCATCTGCAACAGCATCTCTGCTATATGGTGAGTAATGTAACTATCCTTTTCATAATATTTTCACATGAAACAGAGCACACTTGAAGAAGTGATTACAAACTGAAAGCTGTCCCATGTACAGAAATAATGGTTGAGTCCCATTAAGCAATATATCTCTTTCTGCATATATTTTGGAGCATTATTCCCATCAAATGTTACACATTACCATCTCCTTATGTTTGATTTCATTATGTGGGAGAAATTACTGCAGTATCTTGCAAAAAGGCAGGATCTCTTGCAATTGCAACAGATCATTTCTCTCTCATTCAAAATGCTATAGCCTATTGTTTATATTTTCACATTCATTGAGTCACTTACATCAGTGTTAACATACGCATCCTCAGCTGTACATTCTGCCTTTTCTGTAGGATTGCTCAATGCAAACACAATGGGATGCTCTGTGAATTTTGCCACAGTTTTTAACAGCTTTGGTGTAAAAGCCCCTCTAACAGCTGCAGCACCTGGGAAGGGAAGATGTACATTTTGTTATTGTTATCAAGATTTTTAAAAAATGAATATTTAGTATTACTTTAGCAGGCACTGTAAGAAAAACATTATTTCTACAGGTGCTCCCAGAAATCTTCAACAAAACATTTGTCAAAAGTATGTCTGCACTACAGCTAGATTTAAACAAAAATTTTAGGTTGTTTTTTTTTTTTAATTTCAGTAGTCCTAAAACAGTCAAAACATATATCAAGAGTTACATAAGTAGCTTAAGAAAAGAATGCTCTTTTCATACACATCATGATTAAACTGCAGGAGATGATGCATGGTGATGTAAGGAATAATAAGGTTTAATGAACAGAAGTGCATAACACACTTTTTCATTAAAAAGGCCATTTTATGCATGCCATGCAGCATCCTTCACAGTAAATTACAGTGAATGACACACTTTCTTGTATTTTGGTGGAAGGGTTTGAAGTGTTCATCTCAAATGCAGAGGCATGCATGAATATGCAACTCTCATGGATTGCTGCACTCTTCAAATATTCCAGTGTAAACTAAATGGTGTGAACATGTTATTTTAGTAACTGAACGTCTTATATGAGCTCCTCATACTTGAAACCTTTCACATGTCTGATGACTAAGCAGTTCATTCTACTGGATCACTTTGCTCATACTTGATTCATCAACTGGATAAGATGTAGTTGAGGTGCCTCTACACTGTAATTTGGACATGAGATAGAACATTAGAATGTAGTGATCACATGATTCTTTAAAATTAGTAAAATAAGTTTTTTCAGCATTGAGGAAGTGTGTTTTACAGTTACTGTAGGTATGATAGGATTGTCTGGCCCTTTATATAGTCACCAGTAATCTCCACCCCATACTGAAGCTGTACTTGTACCATTGAGTTTCTAATTAGCTCACATAAGGCTGATGCAAAGGCTGATGTATTCCACTAGAATGTGACCTACAAATAACTGCACAGTATGAATAAAACCTTTCCTTTCTGTGGAAACCATATGTTCTGGATAAATGTTAATTATTAGATATTATTTGTTTCTCAGCCTTTCACAGATTAAGTTTCATAGTTCATTCCCATTGATCAAAATCATTAATTATGATAAATAATATTCCAGTAACTCTAACAATTGACAACATATGAAATAAGTCATAAGAGTTTAGCTGCTTACTTGTTAAGAGGAAAAGTTTTTTTTTTTTTTTTTTTACATAAACAGAGAGAAAAAACATTTCATATAAGCATAAGTGATAACATATGCATGGTACAAATATCAGTGTACTTAAAAATGACTACAGAATTTAATATATGATAATTTTTACAATTGTTCAGTTTTTACATAGCAAAATATAAAGAGATTTCTGTGTAAACAGTGGAAACTCCAGGTAGGAATATCAACAATATAGGAAAAGATAGATTGCTACTTACTGTAAAGAAGACATGTTAAGTTGCAGACAGGCACAAGGGAAAGACACTTACTTAAAGCTTTCAGCCACAGCCTTCATCAGCAAAAGAGAAACACACACCATTCATACATGCAAGCAAGCACACCTTATGTACACATTACTGCCAACTCCAGCATATTGAGCCAGAGTTCACCTTCATTTGGGATGCAAGCAGCAATCTGGAGGGGGCAGGAAGGGGAAGGGATGGTAATGTATGGGTGAGGAGAGAGAAGAATGTTGTCCTGTGGAGTGTGCAGGGACTAGAGTGCCCACAGATACAGTATCAGGAGGTTATTGGGCAGGGAGGTGGACAAAAAGGAGCAAAAAAGGAGAGCAGCAGAAAAAGATGGGCATGTAAGTTGTCAGAGGGCAGAAAAACAAAAAGGGTGGGAGGAGACAACGTGGAGGAGATCATTGGACAGAGGGGGTGGAAACTTATGGGTGAATGGTGTAGGGACAATATGTTGCCGTAGACGAAGGCTGGGATAATTATGAGAGCAGAGAATGTGTTATAAGGATAACTCCATCTGTGCAGTTGAAAGAAAAGCTGCTGGTGGAGGGCTGGATCTACATGGTTTGGATAGTGATGCAGCCATTGAAATCAAGCATGTTATGTTCAGCTGCATATTGTGCCACAGGGTGGTCTACTTTTCTCTTGGCCACAGTTTGGCATTGGCTGTTCACACCACTGGACAGTTGGTTGGTAGTCATAGCAGTATAAAAAGCTGTGCATCGATTGCAGCAGAGCTGGTAAATAATATGGCTGCTTTCACAGGTGGCCTGGCACCTGATTCAGTGGGATAAACCTGTGAAAATCATTCTAAGGCTGAAATAAGCAAAATGATATAGATGAATCTTTGTGGACCACTATTTTGCTCTTTAATTATGCTTTATAAAACAACTCAACCAATGTCTGCAGCAGTTCAAGCTCCGGTGCACAGTATAGCAAGAAAAACTAAAGCTGTGGTCAAGAAGAAACTGAACTTCAAAGCAAAATGCAGCATTGAGACTGGTATAGATTTAGTAAATAAGCTAAACTATGTAGGTATAAAAATAGATTATTTATTAAAATCTGATAATTACCTATTATAACTGTTGGTTTCACTGTTTCAACTATTTCCTCAAGATCTTTGATAGGTTCATGGATTTTTGCATATACTGACTTTTGAGCTGTAATGCCACCTGAAGGCCTATCTTTGACAATCAGTCCTTTTGAGTCTACCATCCAGATCTTGTCCCTTGCATCTTGCAGGGAGGTTCCCTCTTCCTGCATTGCCCTCACACAGAGTCCAGCAATACCAAGTGAAGCCTATAAAAATATCAAAATGCTGTACGATTCATCAATCTCCTCATAGTGCAAACTTGAGGTTGTGAACAGTGTTTTGTAATATCAATTTACAGTTTACTTCTTGTGTTATGCTGTTGAATATCTCCTCTTACATATAACTTAATGCATAATGATGAGACATATATGTGTAGATTACAATTTTGACTATCTTAAATTTTCTAAACAGAGACTGACAGTGGGCTTGTGGGCAAGTGTCACACATTTCTCATGACTTTTTTTTTATTTTCAGTGTATCACTTATATGTGATGAGTGCACCCACTCCAGCAGCCCAAAAGAGATGTGAGATTAGAGCAGTTCAAAATATGTTGTCTTCTATAATCAGAGGTAACTGCACATCTTACTTTCTATATAGGCATGTTGTCCTTGACATTCATTTCCAGATATGACTGATGTGATCTCCCCACATTAACGTGGATTCAACTTATTTTCTACAGGCAATGAGAACTCCAGGTTGGAATATCAACAACGTAAAGAAAAGGATAAACTGCTACTCACATTAAAGATGACACATTGAGTTGCAGGCAGGCACAATGAAAAGACTGTTATACATTAGTTTTCAGCCAAAGCCCTCTTCAGGAAAGGAAACACACATACAAATTTATTCACATAAGCAAGCACACCTCACAAGCAGAGGACTTCCACCTCCAGCAGCTCAGACTGGAATGTCGAGAATTCTGGTCCAAGCCACCGGAGGTAGTGCTCATGTGTACATGAGGTGTTCTCACTTATGTGAATGAATGTATGTGTGTTTCCTTTCCTGAAGAGGGCTTTGGCTCAAAGCTAAGTGTCTTTTCATTGTGCTTGTCTTCAATTCAACATGTCATCATTACAATGAGTAGCAGTCTGTCCTTTTCCTTGTACTGTCGTTGTTTCCTAAATAGTTAGATCAGATGTAGCTTGTAGTTTCCATACTAGAGGAGGCTGTAACATTTATCAATTGGAGCAAACCAGACCTTGGACTACACTACAGATCAGTCTGTCATGCAACCAAGATTGGGGGGGTGGGGGGGGGTGGAGAGGGGGGGTGATTAGAGGTGGGGGGGGGGGGTGGAATGGAGGGAGAGAGGAGTGAAATATGTCAATATCACACTCTGGCCAATAGTTTACACATGTATCTTCTTTCCATTTCATCATCAACTACTAAATGACACTAAAAGCTAACTCCAAGGTCAGAGCTTTAGGTAGCATATTTATCTGCCAACATCACATTTTTGTTTTTTGTGTTTTGGAGAAATTTTTAGTGCTACATGTACTAGCATTACTGCGTGGTTAATGTTTTGTCTTGTGCTGTGATTGGGGTTTTTGGGTAAATAAATAAATACTGAATTGTGATCTAATGAGACAGTGCCATAGAAAACAGTCTTGCAGCTTGTTCATATATACCATGGCATATTCACACAATAAAAAAAACTCACTCTTGAGAAAGAGGGAGGGAGAGAGAGAGAGAGAGAGAGAGAGAGAGAGAGAGAGAGAGAGAGAGAGTGCTGTATGTGTACATGAAATCTAATATTACAGAGCATACAGCCATTAAATTAATAAGCAAGTCCCAGAATCTTTCATTTAAAAAAATGGAGAAAGCAGGATGTGAACCAATTAACTTTTGCATTGTAAATCTAAGTTGGGTTGGGTTGTTTGTGGTAGGAGACTACACAGTGAGGTGATCGGTCTCATCGGATTAGGGAAGGATGGGAAGGAAGTTGGCCGTGCCCTTTCAAGGGAACCATCCCGGCATTTGCCTAGAGCAATTTAGGGAAATCATGAAAAACCTAAATCAGGATGACCGATCACGGGATTGAACCGTTGTCCTCGTAAATCCAAGTTTCTATCCATTAACTGTCATAAACTTCCATGCAGGTGTGTTTTTTATATTGTCCAGTTTCCTGAAGCCATTGTAGCAACCCCTACTCGTGTCGACTGCTGTGTCCAAACACGTTAGTTCCATTCGCACCATTCATGGATACAGTTGTGTCATGAATTCAGTGACTGCACAGCAACAAATGAATGGCATAAATGGCCAAGTTGGAATCTGCCACTTGGAGTGCTGAATAATGTTGTTGCCTACTCCTTGAAGCTATAACTTTTGTTTTTATGTTTATTCTATTCCTTGGTTACTGTTTTTATTGTTTACAAGTTACCTATAGCATCTGTGCTTCTTTTTCTGTAATACCAAGTAATAAAAAATTCAAAATTCGCTCAGATTGATGTCAGCTTTTGCTATGCTGGAATTACAGCAGGTATGACTAAGTTTGCATTAATAGTGAGTCAGCTCGAGCAATGCTATGCTTCCAAAGTTCAAGATATAATCACGGCACTGCCAACCGAGAATGCATACAAAAGATTAGAGACTGAGCTTATTCATAGAGTTGCAAGATCACAGGAAGACCATATCAGACAAGTGCTGACTCAGGAAGATACAGATGACAGAAAAACCATCTGCGTACCTGTGTCACCTCTGCAGAAAGGTGGACATCAGAACAGTGCCTAACAATCTTCTGCATCTGCATCTGGAGCAGCCGTCTGCCACTGCAGGTAAAGGCAATCATCACATCGCAGTCAGAGATGTCCCTGGACACTGTTGCAGAACTGGCTGACTGCATCTAAGATGCCATCGCTCTGGACCAACAGGTTAGTGCTGTGACAAAGTCTGGTAGTGCCCCATCTGTGGCCCTTCCCGTTTCAGGCACAGATTACAATGCTCTGCCCATCAAAGTTGATGCACTGAGCGCACATATTGGCACACTGTTGTCACAAGGAGGTGTTAGTCGCTACAGAGGACATAGCCACAAATGATCTAGGAGCCGTTCCTCAAATCAATCTGTATGAGATGCTGGTCTGACCACCTGTTGGTACCACAGAAGATTTGGAAAGCAGGCTACAAAGTGCACTAACCCCTGTACCTACCCAAATACAAACAGCGGTTGGATGTAGGCACCACCGATTGCTCAATTACATCCTGGTGCCTATTCATTACTGACAGGGTATCAGGTCAGAAATATTTAATAGACACAGGGTCCAACCTTACTATCTTGCCCAGAGTATCTCTGCACTGTTTCAGGCCACCCACTGCATTTAGCTTGTCTGCTGCAAATAATTCAGCAATTGCAATGTATGGCACGTGGCTCCACCGTAAGTTCACGTGGGACTTCACCATAGCAGATGTGGCAGAAGCAATAATTGGTGCTGATTTATTAGCTCACTATCAACTTCTACTGGACATAGCAAATTCCTACCTAATAGACAATGTTACTGGACTTATAACCATTGGGTACCATTGTGATGCCATAACATACATCATCAAGGTTATACAGGTTGCAGAAGAGGAGTATTGCTTGCTGCTCCATGAGTTCCCGACCTTAACAAGGCCTCCAGGTGTGCCACAGAAAGTTTTGCACAATACAGTCCACCACACAAAAAACACCTGTGTATTGGTGACTGCGATGATTGGCTCCAGGACACCTCACCATTGCTAAACCAGAATTCAACGCAATGTTACGAGAAGGTTTCATCCAACCCTCAAGTAGTCCATGGTCATTTGCACTCCATTTAGTACCCAAAAAGGGAGGATGCTGGCACCTGTGTAGCAATTACAGAGTGCTCAACTCGTGGACTGTGCCTGATTGCTACCCAGTGCCACTACTAAAAGACTATAGCCACACACTGCATGGAGCCACTGTATTCAATGTTATAGACTGCACAAAAGCGTATACCCAGATTTCCGTGGCAACAGAGGACATTCCAAAGATCACTATTATTATGCCATTTGGGTTGTATGAAGGCAAGTTCATGATCTTTGGCTTGCGTAATGCTGCTCAAACCTGGCACAGGTTCGTCAATTCTGTCTTGCGTGGGTTGAACTTTTGTTTTGTTTATCTGGATGATGTGTTAGTGTATTCATCATCCAAGGAGCAACATCACCAGCACCTGAGAGAAGTTTTTGAGCGTTTCAAAAAGTACAGCATAGTGTTAAACACAGCTAAATGTGTGTTTGGCCAACATCAAGTCGATTTCCTGGGTTTATCAAATATCTTCATCAGGCTCATTACCACACTCTGAGGAGGTTGAAGCCATATTGCAATTACCCAAGCCACCTACAATAAAAAAGATATGCAGGTACTTATGAATGCTCAATTTTTACCGCCGTCATTTACCACACACTGCCAAATAACAGGCACAGTTCAACACAGCACTGGTTGGTCCCAAGGTTAAGCACAGTTCTCCTGTGCAGTGGACAGAGGAGATGAATACGGCTTTTGAAGTAACCAAAAAGAGCCTAGCACAAGCAGCACTGCTGGCACACCCCAAGCTTGAAGCTCCACTGGCATTAGTGGTGGATGCCAGTCAGTTAGCCATTGGTGCAGCCCTCCAACAATGGGTAGACAATGCCTGGCAGCCATTGGCTTATTTCTCGCACAGGCTGCCACCTGCACAACAAAGATGGAGCGCATATGATCAGGAACTTTTAGCCATATATCAAGCAATCAAGTACTTTCAACCACAGGTTGAGGCACGAGAGTTTGTGATATACACTGACCACAAGCCTTTAACATACGTCTTCAAGGAAAACAGCAACACTTGCTCTCCACAGCAGTACAGCCAATTAGAATTTATTAGCCAGTTTAGTATGGACATCTGCCATATATGAGGCATCACTAATGTGGTTGTGGACTGCCTCTCTGGAGTGGCCAGTGTCTCATAGCCTGTGGACATGATGGTGCTGTGCCAGGGTGCAACAAGAAGATTCCGGGCTACACATCATATTGCCTGATGACACTGCAGCACTCAAGTTACAGCAAGTTGACATTCCTGGTGAGAACATGAAATTGCACTGTGAAGTGTCACATGGCAGATCACGCCCTTTTTTTCCCATTGCATTTCACAGGCCAGTGTTCAAGTTCTTAAATAATCTTTGGCACCCACAAGTCCGGTCAACATTCAAGCTAGTGTCTCAAAGGTTTGTGTGATCAGGGATAGAAAGAAAATGCCATGAATGGACGAGAACTTGCCAGCATTGCCAACTTTGCAAAATCACTCGCCACATTCATCCCCGAATAGGAGAGTTCCCGGACACTTCTTTATGCTACGCAAATTTTCATCTTGATGTGGTAGGACCACTTCCTCCATCAGATGGCCAGCGGTACATATTCAGAATGATTGACAGATATATGCAATGGTCTGAAGCAGTACCTATGGACAACATCTCTGCGGAAACACTAGCCACCACTTTTACATCAACCTAGCTGGCAAGATTTGGATGTCCTCTCCCTATCACCACTGACAGAGGTTGATAGTTTGAGTCAGATTTGTTCACACACTTGACGAAGTTCTGTGACTATGTCCATCACAAAATGACCAGTTATCATCTGGTCAGCAATGGCATGCTTGAACATTGACATCAAATGCTGAAGGCTGCGCTAATGTGCCATGGGACATCTTGGACATCTGCACTACCCATAGTCCTGTAGTCCGGCTGGGAGTATAAGCCACATACAAACCAGATATAGAGTCCTTGGCAACTGTATTGGTTTATGGCAAGACTTTGCACCTACCAGTTTGTCGACGCAGGCCTACTGTTAGAAACAGACGACCAACCAGAGTTCCTTTGCAAGCTACAGAAACATGTAAGCCAAATGAAACCCACATAGGCCTCCATGCATGGTTGTCCAACAACTTTTGTGCATAACAGCCTCGAAAGCTGTTCGCACATTATGTTACATACAGATGGCATCAAGCCACCACCGCAGCCACCGTATGCTGGACCCCGTTGCATCCAGTGCAGAGACACATATGTGATGGTCATCATAGTAAATGGCAAACAGGACACTGTGTCTCTTAGCAGAGTGAAGCTGGCTTACATTTCCAAGGAGGCATCACCCACCTTATGGTGAAGAGCTCAATGCCTGACAGATGCAACACCTTGACTTCTGGCACCAGCTGCCACAACAGGTTGATGCAGAACCTACACACACCACCCACTCCGGATAACACATCCACTTCCTGGCCAGGTTCAGAGAAGACACACCATGCTCCGCTTTCACCAAGGGGGCTCCTGTAGCAACTGCTATTCACATCAACTGCTATGTCTGCACACGTTAGTTCCATTTGCGCCAAGATACAGTTGTGTCACAAATTCAGTGACTGCACAAGCAAGTTTGAATCAGCCAGTTGGAGCACTGAATAATGTTTTGCCTACTGCTTGGAGTTATAACTTTTGTTTTTATGTTTATTCTGTTCCTTGGTTACTGTTTTTGTTGTTTACAAGTTGCCTACAGCAACTGTATTTCTTTTTCTGTAATATCAATTAATAAACCATTCAAGTATATTCTCAGTGCGTGTTTGAATATTTATTAACTACAGGTAGCTCTACACAAAGAAACTATACCCATCACCATTAATCACTGGTATGCCATTAACTGACATTCAGTTATAACAAATCATACGAAGAATGATCCAGTTTTGATGCATATTCAGTGTTCCATTGCCCTGAAATGCCATACTTTCATGGCACAGAAGCTACAAAAGAAAATGAAGAAATACAAAAACTCTTTAATGGAAAATATGATGTTTTCTATCATTTTCTTACAGCAAATCATACCAATAAAGACACAGTTTCAAGAGACCCTCTTCGTGCTAATGCTTTGAAACAGCATACATTCATAGGACATAATATGTTATAACATAAAACCCAGCAAACATAGGCTTCAGCTGAATATGATGAAATCCAAAATAACATCTGCCCAAATTCTTCTTGTGATGTAGACATGAGGAAGAGGTGATGTAGGGCCCATAGGCTGAATGAATTGAATATTCAGGGTGCCTGTAAGAGCTGTATACTGTAGAAACCATGCACTCAAACCTCTGCTACATAGAGCTAAGAAGCATTTTGAGGCACAGTCTTACACCTAGCTAATAATTATTTGAAAAACATCACTTGATGATATCAACAGTTTAAATATGTTGACTGTCATTATGTAAATTCATGTGGCAAATATGAAAAATGTACTCTGATAATATAAATTATGTAATCCATTATCAAGAGATGTGTTTAATATATATTTTGGGATGGCTTCACTTCAGAACCTTTAACTATGAGCTGTCTCTCCATTATTTAGTCCTATTAGAAGATGATGGGTCTTATCTGGGTTACACAGGAGAAGAACCATTTCACTGCAGCATCTAGTGATTCCAGTGACAACTGTTTTAACAATGCTGTGTCTTGATGGCTGTTAATCATCACCAAGTCATTAATTATCACTGAGTCATCTACATAGCAGGTCACAGAGTGCGGAACATAATACATCAATTAACTGATTGCAATAATGAAAAAGAATAGTCCAAGAAATGATACCCAAGATACACCTGTTTCAACAACTTCCATCAGAGAATGTCTCTTCCTCAGAGAGACATATTGTTTTCTGTTACTTAAGCATGAATCAGTTACTTGTATTGATGTATTATGCATCCCATAAGGTTCAAGTTTCTCAAGGAATATTTTTAAAAAATCAAAAGCTTTACTTAGTTCATGTAAAAAGTAAGATATTGTTCTTAAAGCTGTAATTATCTCTTTTACTATGTTATAAACTGCTGAAGCTGTAGCCCATGTTTCCCCATCTGTAACCAATCTGATTCTTTGGAAGGAAATTATTTTATTTCAAATGATTACTTAGCTGGTACTATAGGAGTTTCAAAATTTTTTTTAAATTATCACAACTACTGAAACTGGTCAGTAATCATGTGGGAGATTTATGTCTTCTTTTTTGGAAACTGCTATAACTTTTGAAGTTTTTAGTGATTCAGGGAAATTCCAGACTGTAGACATTTATTACAATGAATTGAATGTTTATGTTTCATAGATCAAATGAATGGCCTTTTTGATAATGTGGGTGGATGGACAGTCATTACCCATAGCTTTAGAGTTTGAGAAAATTTTAACTGATCAGTCAGAACATTATGACCAACTATCTAACAGACGGTATGTCTACCTTTGGCATCGATAACAGCAGTGATGTGTCATTGCATGACAGCAAATGAGCTCATGGCAGGTCACTGGAGTGTATTGGCACCACCTCTGCACACACATGCCACCTAATTGCCTTAAATTCTGGGGAGGGGGATGATGAGCTCTGACACCATGTTCAATCATATCCCAGATGTGTTCAATTGGGTTCAGATCCAGGGAGTTGGGGGGTCAGCACATCAATTGAAACTTGCCATTGTGTTTCTCCTACCACTCCATCATATTCCTGGCCGTGTGACATGGTGAATTATCTTGTTGAAAAGTGCCATCAAGAAAAATGATCATGCAAAACATGGTCTGCAACTAGTGTACAATACTCTTTGGCTGGTCATGGTGCCCTGCATGAGCTTCACTGGACCCCTGGATGCCCACATGAATGTTTCCCAGAGCATAGTTGAGCCACTGCCAGCTTGTCTCCATCCTGCAGTACAGATGTCGAGGATCTGTTCCCCTGGAAGATGACAGATTCACATCCTTCCATCAACATGAAGAAGAGGGTATCAGAATTCATCAGACCGTGCACTGTCTGCCACTGTGCCAACGTCCGTTGCTAAAGGTCATGTGCCCATATCAGTTGTTAGTGTCGTGGTGCTAACATTGGCACAAGCATGGGTTATAGGCTGCACTGTGTGTTCAGACACACTACTACCCTGCCCAGCATTAAAGTCTGGTGTTAGTTCTCCCACAGTTCACTGTCTCTCCTGTTTTACCAGTCTGCTCAGCCTACAATGTCTGACAACTGTAATGAGGGGTGGCTCCCCATCCCCATGGCATCTGGATATGGTTTCATTTTGATTTCACCATGTGTTGAAGACACTCACTATAGCACTCCTCAAACACCCAACAAGTCATGCAGTTTCCAAAATGCTTGTGCTGAGCCTCTGGACCATCACAATCTGCCCTTGGTCAGACTCAGATAGATCATGCACCTGCCCCATTCTAGACATGGACAGCACGCTCACTGATACTACATGCACCGTGTGTGTATCTGATTTGCAGTCATTTCCCAACGGCTGATGCTGCTATCACCTGGATGGGTTTGTACTGATAGTAAATCAGTGATCATAATGTTCTGGCTGATCAGTGAATAAAATTTTTTATATTTCATATACATCTTGTAATTTTTATCATCCTGTTTAGTGTCTCTATTAATGGTTAATTTTATATATGCTTCACAATAACAACATTTTTCCCTAACGCTTTTGAATTCACTGTTATACCAGTTTGGTAAATTTCTTTTAGGCTTAACTTTGAAATTAATCTTTCTTAAAGGCAAACAAGGTTACCACTCACTGAATAATTTGCTAAAGAACCCATCACACATAGTTTCAACACTAATTCGTCCAGTCTCAGTTTCATACAAAAAAAACTCCATTTTATATAACTTAGCCTATCAGCAAACAAGTTCACAAACACAAATTTCTTATCACTCATCCAAATCACTACACCTTTTTCATGGAAAGAATTGTTGGTGTGACTTGGCTGCCTGCTGTATAGTGTTAGGAGCAGCAGTTCATGGCCATAAAAACATCTGTCCACATAGCTAACAGTAAAAATGTCACTAGATAAATTCACATTAATGGTACTGAAGCAGGCTTCTTTACAAGTATCACTTTTGTTCATACAAAAAATTGAGGTACTTTGGACTATTAAAAAACAACCTTGAAACTTTCTTGTCAGAGTCTGTCATATCTCTATTGAAGTTGCCACAGATAGCGATATTCCATTTTTTCAAAAAATCTGTTCTCACTGTAAGTTCAAAATTTTTGAAGAATATTTTTACGGCTTGATTTAGAGACCTATAAAGACAGAGAACTATCATTTTCTTGGTCTGTCATCATTATGCAGTTGGACACTCAATCTGATTTCGAACAAAATTGGCCCACATTAAATTTTGTCCAATTTCATGCCATCTTTGACAAGAATTACAACTGCATCCTTTTTTTCTGTTTTCTGCACATTATGTTAGTGACAACATAGCCATGAGGAAGAAAAATGTCTTTTTCAGATTCAGTTAGCTAATGTTGTGGTATACCAACTACATTTGCTTTCTTATCTACAAGGACATAAAAATGTTTGGTTGTAGAGTTTCATTTAGCACACAGCCATTAATATTTATTTTTAATATATGTAATGCACTACTAAGTGTTAAGGACTGAATGATTGTTTAAAAAATTAAGACAAGTGCTTGTAATGAACCTCTTAAGCATGCTCATATCTTGCTGTATCCGTGTTTTGCATGGACTTGTTGGGCAATTGATCTATCTGTTTCTATCATTAGAAAACATTACAGCTCTAAAAAGTCTTTAATTCGATGTTCAATCTCTGTTGCCCTATAGGCAGGCTGTTTAATTCTAGTCTAGCTTCTTGGACGAATTCTAGGCAAATTTTTATGCCACTACCAATACATTGAGAATCATTGAATGTAAACTTTTCTGTTACTTCTTGTTGTACATTCTATGAAATATAACACAGTATCACTATTTGCTTTTGTCATCATCAAACAATCGAAAATCATATTTTCAATGGAAAAAACAGTATCCTACAGCAAAACTGACATTTCCCATTTTATGGATTTTGGTCAGTTAATATACTTGGAAAGTGCAACTGCTATTGCTGCAGAAATAATGAATTATCAGTGCTTCATAATGCAAATGAAGGTGAAAGAATAGCACATGAAACAAGGTAAAAAAGTGTACATTCCAAGTAACTCCAAAAGAATGAAATCCTGTATAACTGAATCATCCAAACCACCATGAGGCTGTTTACTAATGGTATTGTTGTGTATGAATGAATTACAATATGAGAAGACTGCAGCAAAATGCAGGAATATTTACAAAGGACTAATGGTTGATGTAATGGCTGTCAGCTGTCAGTCACTATCAATAACAAATCTCCACTCTCACATGGTCCTTTCAAATGAGCAACAATTCATTTCTCTAAGAAAAAATAATCCTTTGAAGTGCTGCCAACTTCTGCCACTTGAAGTCTTGACTCAAGAATTGTTTTCGAATGTGAAGAGATACATAAAAAGCAATAATGGAGCACCATGGTGACATATACTTGTGCATTTATGTCACAAGTCAACATAAAGTTAGTTATACAGTATTTCCTTCAATTATGATATTTTAGTAAACAGTTCATAGATACCTGTCCAGCACCCTGAAACAGTATTATGTTGTCAGACAGGCGCGTCTTTGTGATACGGAAAGAGGCAAGTAATCCAGCCACAACTACTGAGGCTGTTCCTTGTATGTCATCATTGAATGTGCAATAACTTTGTCTGTATTTTTCAAGCAAATGAAATGCATTGTAGTTTCCAAAATCTTCAAACTGAAACATTAAAAGGAATATATACTATGTTCATTAGATGCATCCTCTAATATAAGTTAAAAAGATTTGCTAAAATTATCTTTTTCTATTACTTAACATTATGTAATTGAAGTTCTTGAATTAATTATGATAAGGTTCATTAATAAAATAATTTAATGGATAAATTAATGAAATACTGCACCCTTCTGACAGAATGGTTAATAAAGTTCAGATTTTTTAATATTTCTAAATAAGTGTAGCATACAGTAACAGTACTGTTCGATTGTGGTAAGGAATTTAAATGGGGAACCAAGATATACTGTACCATACTAAACAGAGTGGCACAGAGAGAGGAAACCAGATTACACACTAACTTAGTCTTAATGGGAAGATAAATGAAATATTTTCCAACTCAAGATAATCATGTGATCCAAAGAAGCAAGGACTGCTCCTCTCTCTTTACCAGCACAAAACAGTGGTCTCAATAGAAAATGAAATGGTAATGTCATTAACATAGAGGACACAAGTAAAGAGCAAATTAAACATTTTGGAATTGACACCAAACAATGAGCATTATAACTATGTAACAACTGCATCAGCATTTGTAATATTTGATAATTACAGAGAAGATAAAAAGCAGCTTCCAAATTAAAGTTAGACAAATACCCAAACATATTTGGTAACTAAGTTCTCTTCTCTGTCATTTCTTAAAACTATTTAAAATACTATTATGGTATGTGTAAAAGTCCAGCTCAACAATACCACACAAGTCAGGTTATTTTTGTCATGGGACACATAGAGAAAGGTTTCCAGGAGAACATAGTTACTGGCATTGCAGCAATAGACCTTTCAGTAATGTGTGATACTACGAGGTGCATTCAAGATCTAAGGCCTCCGATTTTTTTTCTCCAGACTGGAAAGAGATAGAAACATGTGCATTGTTTTAAAATGAGACCGCGTTCATTGTCAATACATCCCAGAGATGGTAGCACCATATGGCAGATGGAATTTTACCACCAGCGGCGAGAATGAGAACTGTTTTAAATACTTAAAATGGTGACGTTTTCCTTACTTGAACAGCATGCAATCATTCGTTTTCTGAATTTGCGTGGTGTGAAACCAATTGAAATTCATCGACAGTTGAAGGAGACATGTGGTGATGGAGTTATGGATGTGTCGAAAGTGCGTTTGTAGGTGCGACAGTTTAATGAAGGCAGAACATCGTGTGACAACAAACTAAAACAACCTCGGGCTCGCACAAGCCGGTCTGACAACATGATCGAGAAAGTGGAGAGAATTGTTTTGGGGGGTCGCCGAATGACTGTTGAATAGATCGCCTCCAGAGTTGGCATTTCTGTGGGTTCTGTGCACACAATCCTGCATGATGACCTGAAAATGCGAAAAGTGTCATCCAGGTGGGTGCCACGAATGCTGACGGACAACCACATGGCTGCCCGTGTGGCATGTTGCCAAGCAATGTTGATGCGCAACGACAGCATGAATGGGACTTTCTTTTCGTTGGTTGTGACAATGGATGAGACGTGGATGCCATTTTTCAATCCAGAAACAAAGCACCAGTCAGCTCAATGGAAGTACACTGATTCACCGCCACCAAAAAAATTTCGGGTAACCGCCAGTGCTGAAAAAATGATTGTGTCCATGTTCTGGGACAGCGAGGGCGTAATCCTTACCCATTGCATTCCAAAGGGCACTACGGTAACAGGTGCATCCTACGAAAATGTTTTGAAGAACAAATTCCTTCCTGCACTGCAACAAAAATGTCCGGGAAGGGCTGCGCGTGTGCTGCTTCACCAAGACAATGCACCCGCACATCGAGCTAACGTTACGCAACAGTTTCTTCGTGATAACAACTTTGAAGTGATTCCTCATGCTCCCTACTCACCTGACCTGGCTCCTAGTGACTTTTGGCTTTTTCCAACAATGAAAGACACTCTCCGTGGCCGCACATTCACCAGCCGTGCTGCTATTGCCTCAGCAATTTTCCAGTGGTCAAAACAGACTCCTAAAGAAGCCTTCGCCGCTGCCGTGGAATCATGGCGTCAGCGTTGTGAAAAATGTGTACGTCTGCAGGGTGATTATGCTGAGAAGTAACACCAGTTTCATCGATTTCGGGTGAGTAGTTAATTAGAAAAAAAATTGGAGGCCTTAGAACTTGAATGCACCTCGTATAAACTACAAAATTATAATTTTCAACCTACACACATCAAAAAACGTTTTGCATCATCTCGGTTCTGAGAGTTCCGAAACCTGTACAGAAAATTTGATTTTTTATTGCTCATGAAAACCACCATATAGCAAGACCTTCATAGGTGGCGGACCAGATTTCTGTACACACCAGTACCTCTAAAACCCAGTAGCATAACCTCTCGCATTGATGCATGCCCGTATTTGTCGTGGCATACCATCCACCAGTTCATCAAGGCACTGTTGGTCCAGATTGTCCCACTCCTCAATGACAATTCAGTGTAGATCCCACAGAGTGGTTGGTGGGAAACATTGTCCATAAACAGCACTTTTCAGTCTACCCCAGGCATTTTCGATAGGGTTCATGTCTGGAGAACATGCTGGCTGCTCTAGTCAAGTGATGTCATTATCCTGAAGGAAGTCATTCACAAGATGTGCACAATAGGGGTGCGAGTTGTCATCCATGAAGACGAATGCCTCGCCAATATGCTGATGAAATGGTTGCACTATCAGTCGGAGGATGACATTCACATATTGTACAGCCATTATGACACCTTCCATGACCACCAGCAGTGTACATTGCCCCCCCCCCCCCCCCATAATGCCATCCCAAAAATGCAGGGAACCTCTGTCCTGCTGCACTCCCTGGACAGTGTGTCTAAGGCATTCAGCCTGACCAGGTTGTCTCCAAACATGTCTCCAATGACTGTCTGCTTGAAGGCATATGCGACACTCATCAGTGATGAGAATGTGATGCTAGTCCTGAGTGGCCCATTCGGCATGTTGTTGGGCCCATCTGTACCACACTGCGTGGTGTTGTGGTTGTAAAGGTGGACTTCACCATGGATGTCAGGAGTGAAGCTGTGCATCATGTAGCCTATTGCACACAGTTGGACTCGTAACTCATGTCCTGTAGCTGCACAAAAAGCATTATTCAACATGCTAGCATTGCTGTCAGGGTTCCTCTGAGCCATAAACCATAGGTAGTGGTCATCCACTGCAGAAGTAGCCCTTGGGCGGCCTGAGCCAGGCATGTCATCGACAGTTCCTGTCTCTATGTATCTCTTCCATGTCCGAACAACATTGCTTTGGTTCACTCCAAGATGCCTGGACACTTCTTTGTTGAGAGTACTTCCTGGCAGACACAATCAAACTGCAGCATTGACTGTTTAGGTATGGTTGAACTATGGAGAACACAAGCTGTGTACCTCCTTCCTGGGGGAGTGAATAGAACTGATCAGCTGTCAGATCCCCTCCGTCTAATAGGTGCTACTCATGCATGGCTGTTTACATATTTTGGCAGATTTAGTGACATCTCTGAACAGTCAAAGGGACTGTGTCTGTGATACAATATCCACAGTCAGCATGTATCTTCAGGAGTTCTGGGAACTGGGGTGATGCAAAACTTTTTTTGATGTTTGTATATTAATCCTCCCTGGATTACCATTCGGTTTGAATAATTCAGTCCTTGGTTCCTAACAGATCTTCTATGTTTGGTTTGATGGCAAAAAAGGAAAATGGAAAAACCAGAAGAGTGGTTTAGGTTTTCTGTGATTTCTAAAAATCGCTTAAGGTGAATGTCAGGATAGTAACTGTGAAAGAACATCACTAATTTCCTTCCATTCCTTCTCCAATTCAAGTTTGTCTCTAATTATCTCACCATTGAGAAGGCTATAACTCTTATTTTCCTTTCTTCCTTACACTCAAGACTGGGATAAAAAATGTAATGTGTCTGTGGAATTCCAGCTGTTACATATACAACCAGGTATCTTGGAGTTGTCTTAGACAGGTCTCTCATCTATGCAGCCTGCTCTCTCTGTAATGAATCTGCCTACATCAAGAAAATCAGTTTATCACATAATAGTTCACTACATGAAGTTTATGTTACACAAAGCTATACAAAACAATACACACTTCAACAATGCAAAAAGTAGCTCAATTAGTTACAAGCAGCCAGTAGAGAAGACCAATCTAATAAGATGGAGCCAGAAGACTGGCGACTATGTCCTTCCTGAGTGGGATCAGGTTTAAGACATGAAGCATGTTTTGGAATGCTGGGTTTCCCCCATTACAGTATACTCTTCAAGATATAAGGAAATTACATAGATGTCCCAGTGATATTGTTCAGTATTAGGATGAAAGTCAGCAAAAAGCTAACGATTTTTGGACATAAAAAGAAAGAAAGAAGAGGCTTTCAAAGTACTCCAGCATCAGCAGATAAGCAAATTTTATTTTACTCAGTATTTTTATGTTTTAAAATACCAGTAAACAATCCAATAGAAAACTGTTATTTTGACAATCTTTTTGGATTTTGTAATTCATTCATAACAAAAACATGTTAAAATAACAAAGCAAACAGAATGTTCTGGCTTTGCTTCTTCAGTGACGAAGACATAGAGATGAGAACAATTTTCCCTAAGTCCCTAATCATATATGATGTTTATTTATTTTATTATTACAAAAATTCTGAAGTATTTGTGACAAATGATGGACTTAATTCTTATTTGCAAATGTGTAGTTGCATTAGTAGGTTTATCCCTAAGAAATTTCATAAATGAACATAGTGGGAATTTGTTTTGGTAATTAGTTAATTTTGGATAATTAGAACAGAGATACTATGTTACCTGTATAAGAGTATTTTGACCATATCTCTTTACCACTGCTTGCATAAATTCTTCAACAAAGTCAGAATATTGGTCTCCTCTTACTCGCTTTTGCCTTAGTCCAATGTAGAGAGGGTCATCAAGCAGTTTCTGTAATAAAGGGCAAAACAAGAATGAAAACATAGATTCAAGTTTGTCATTTGCCTTCAACAAAAATGAGAAAAACATTTTTTGTCTTACACAAAATATTGTTTTATTTGAGTTGTAAACGAAGATAGCTATTCTTTATGGCTGTGAGCAAACTAAAATGGCAAAAATAATTGCTGTATCAGTCATTATTAGTTTGATTTGTTTTGTCTGTGACAGGGAAATGCAGTAAATGGTGACAGTCTGAGAAACCTCTGGTACATTGCTTAGTAGCAATTACACAGAACATTATTATGATGTGCACTGGTGATCAGACGTGGGTCACATTACAAAATTGTATCCTTCCATAAAAATCACTGCTGTTTCCATAAAATCCAGTGACCCTAAAATGTTAGCTATTTTCTGTGTAATTGGTGGTTTTTATTCTGACAGTCTCTTGCAATTAGTTCATTTGATAAGGCCACAAATTTGTTCTAACAACAGGGATAACCCAGAACATAATGACTACTGCCCACCAGAAAATTGTATGCTTCCTGGTGGCACTGCAAGTATGTGACATAATAAGAAAAGTATATAAGCAGAGAAGAGACACACAGAGATCATTCTAGTGACGATACTGATTGCAAATAGCAATATCTAATGACATAAGTGATTCTGACAAGGTTGTTATGATCTGGCACCAGAGAAGAGCATCCTGGAAATGGTGAAGCTGGTTGACCATTAGATGCAGCCATCCTGAGCATCTATGGAAAGTGGTAGAAGAACAGCCAAACCATGAGCAGGTGACAGGATGTTGAACACCCACATCTCATCAGAGACAGTGCCCAGTCCAGGTGGAATTCCAATGCAGTAGCTGTAGTGACATAAGCAGCAGGGCTAACCAAGCACCTATCTCATGACACTCCTTTAATGCAACTGAATACAACTTTGTTGAGCAGACAAGTTGTATGCCACTTTTTGGTCTCTGTTGTCATGTAACTTCAAATATGGCACTAGAAAGAGTTGCATTCAGTTACATCAAAGAAGTGCTATCAGACAAGCACATGGCTAATCATGCACCTTGTGGTGTAACAGTGTTGTATTGGAATCATGTATTAAAGCAGGATTGTTGGTTATCAGTGGCATATCTGATGTAGTACAATGCTAGTGAAGGCATAAGTGTTTTGGAACACACAATTCAGCATGCGTGAGGTTCACTTGCAGAAAACCACCACAATTTCCCATATTGACCTAATGTCATCATAAATTATGATTGCAGTGGGCCCTGGATCACTGAGATTGGATTGTGGATCAGTGGAAAAGTCTCAGATGAATTATGTTTCTTGTTACAGCAGGTTGAATGTCTTATCCAGCTATGCCATCATCCAGGTGAATGGCTACTCAAAATATGCACCTTGACATGGATGCAGGCTGCTGGGGACAGTATTATGCTATAGCAAACAAGAGACAATGTGGCAGTAACTGAAGGCGCCTTGATAGCTGTGCACTATGCGAACATGTTTGTGGACTACCTGTGCCACTTCATGCTTAATATCTTCCTCTATCATTGTGGCGCCTTTCAGCTGTTCTCACAGGACCAGAATCATGTGGTTTGAGGAGCAAGATGTCATGGTAACCAAGTTCATGTGGTCTGAACCCAATGGAACACATCCTGGGTGCTATTACATATCCACCCTCTTACAACAAACTATCGGCCTGTAATTTATGGGAATTGCATAACGTATGATTAGACACCTGACATTAGACATACCTCCAGAAATCTACCAAGGACTTATAGAATTCAAGCCATGCAGAATCTCTGCTGTACTGCATTCCAAAGGTGGACCAAAAGCTGTTAACCAGGTTGTCATAATGTTCTAGCCCATCAGTTTATGCCAGAGGCCTCAAATGGATATAACAAAATACCATTCACGGCAGGATATCACAGCAGGTATTTGCGTCCTTGATGATTTTGGTTATAACAAAAATTGCCAAGGGTGGATTCAATTGTTTGAGTTTCATTAGAAGAAATTCACAACCAGTTAAAACACTGTATTTATATAAGAGCATACATGCATGGCTCCACTACAGCAAGGCCTGCTGTAATGTTTACTGCAGTTTCAGTTAAAACTAAAAACCAAAAACGCTGTATGCACTTCACAGAAAAGCATCAGTCACAGACTTCCCAAATTTGTTCATTCAATCCATGGTGCTTGTCGACACCCAGAATAGCAGATAATGTATTTGTAAATTGAATGTGCTGTAGTTAATAAGTAAATGGTTTTAGTTTGAGTTTAGAGTGCACATGAAATAGATATCAGTCAGTAACTGCGGTTTGTAATTTTACTTGAAGTTGGAAACATATAAATGAAGTCATTGCCTACTTCATGGCTGAATAAATTTTAGTAAATTGCCTTGGAGTTGAGCACATGATCTAATAAAAGTGTATAAGAATCTTTTCTCAAATAATCACTGCCTTTTGATCAGAATTACATAATGTGCACCCCTATTTGTTTAAGAATGTTAACCAGAAATGTTCACAACCATTCCTTACTTATTCAGCTAGAAACATTTCATTTAACTTCATTGTGACAATAAGTGGTTAAATTTCAGTTAAGAGGTAATAGCTGTCCAGCCACAGGGCTGGAAGCTATAAACTGTTAATCTATAGAAATAGATACTGATGTAAATGAGAAATGCCAATCTGTATGAAATAATTAAGGCACCCAAAAACGAAAATCTGTCAAAATTCAGTTTACATTCAAGTAACAGTTAGAGTGTATTTAACTGTTGTAGTGTTAAAGTTCCTCAGACAGTCTTGGTAAATAAGTTACCTGTGTATTGGTGCCAACATCCAGTGTTACAGGCAAGCACTGGTAGGGTTTAATGCCCGCTAAGGCTGTGTAAAGAGCCAATTTGCCAACAGGGATTCCCATACCATAAGCACCAAGATCACCAAGACCTAAGATCCTTTCTCCATCTGTAACTACTATGGCTCTAACAGAAGATTCAGGCCTAAGGAAAAAATGTGAACTTAACAATAACTCAAAAAGGACATGTACAAATTTTCCATTAACTGAAATTCATTATGGAATAATTATACTTACCAGTTTTTGAGTATTTCATACACATGTCCTTTGTCATGAATTGTTATAAACAGTCCTCGTGGTCTCATATAAATTAAACCATAATTCTGACAAGCTAGTCCAACAGTTGGTGTATAGACTATAGGCAATAGGGACTGCACATTATCAGATAATAAATGATAGAAAAGCTTCTCATTGCTGTCCTGTTGACAAACACAGCCACATTATTTACAAGCAGTACAAAAATATAAGCTCTCCATTAGTTCTTCATTAATATGCATGAAATTTATGCAAACATGCGCAGGGATGATTTGATGTGATGTGAATGCTTAATTTTTGACACCTTTCTACCAGCGGTATCTCACTACACCCAAATAATTCTGCACATTGAGCTTTAGATCACCTTTCAGTTTTAAAAATATTTTTATCCATACTCCTTTGAGAATACAACTTATTTTCACAAAAGATAGCTGAGTCATTTGGTACCACATACAAAAAGATGATACCAGTAATTTTAACATTAACTGTAATAGTATGAGATGAGAGAAGGAGATATCTACTTTCTGCAAGCAATATTACAGTGAAGAGAAACCATTAGCATACACCAAAAAAAGCTGTGTGTTACAAAAAGCCTAGTGGCTAGACAGTATTTTAATCCCAATTCTCCACCAAAACTCCCAATTCACTGAACCAGTATTTGCCAATTTTCATCTGAGTTGTGTAAAGACAAATAGCAATGAAGTAATAAATAAGCTTTCTCGGCAATCTGTTGACATTTTGAAAAAACAGGACTTCTGCTGGATGTTTGCATCGCTCTCGCACAGTATTTCGATGTTGTATCTTGCTGTCTTCTTCAGGTGCTGCCCAAGAATGGTCCTTGGACAGATCGAGTCCAGTATTTATGCCTGTAAGGTGCTGGGTGCTCCCTAGTTGGTCCGTGCCGCATCGGTTGTCCCCCCTTAGGTCTGCGCCTGCCAGATGCGGCTTCCAGGGTCCTCTCTAGTCACTGGTGTTCCCACTGCTGTCCATGCCTGGCTCAGCCACTCTCTGGGGTCACAGTCATCATCTGTAGTGTCTGGTGCTCTGTATCCTGCCTGTTTCCTTTGTCTCCACTTCTGTTTCTTGCTGGGCGCTTCGTAACTGGTCTGTGCCACATCGAGCATTTTGTTTGTGGTCCGCGCGCACCAGGCTCGGCTCCTGTGCTCTCCTCTGGTCACTTGTGTTCCAAACGCTTTCTGCACCTGGTGTGGACATCCTCTGGGATCGTGGCCATCATCTGAGGTCTGTCAAAACTGGTCTGTAATGTCAGGTGTTCTGTCTCATTGCTGTTTCCTCGGTTTCCACTTCTGTCTCATGCTGGGCATTTCGTAATCAGTCCACGCCACATTCAGAGTTCCGTTTCTGGTCCGCACTAGCTAGGCATGGCTCCAATGGTCCCTTCTGATCATTGGTGTACCAACCAACATCCACGCCTGACTTGGATGTCTTCTAGCACTGTGGTCATCATCTCAGGAGTGTCAGGACAAATCTGTAGTGTCTGGTGCTCTGTCTTGTGGCTGTTTTCTAGGTCCCCACTCCTGTTTCTTGTGAAATCTCGATGTGTTTTGCTTTGAGTTTTCAGAAGTTCAAGAGCCGGATCCCAGGCCATGCTGCCATTGTCATGGTTGATGAGATTCTCCGTGATCTTGATCTCAATGGACTCTTTTATTGCACTGTCCCAATATCTAGGGGTCTGTGTGACAATCTTGGTGTCATTGTAGTTCATTGAGTGGCCGAGCTCTAGACAGTGTTCTGCTATGGCTGATTTCGTTGCCTGTCTGAGTTTGGTGTGCCTCTGATATTCTTTACACCTGATGTCCACAGCCCTGGTGGTCTGGCCAATGTATGATATCCCACACTCACATGGTATGTTGTAAATACCTGGCTTCTGTAACCTCAGCTCATCCTTTACATTCCCCAACATTATCCCAATCTTAATGGGTGGGAAAAATATGTTCTTGATGTCATGTTTCAAGAGATTCTACTGATCTTAGCATAAATTGGTCCAGCATATGGCAAGTATGCCACCCTCTTCACCTCTCCTGGTTCTTCTTCTGGATCCTGTGGTTGACTGGCAGGTTGAAGGGCCTTCTGTATGTCTCTGGATGAGAATCTATTCTTGCTAAATATTGACTGTAAGTGTTCTATTTCCATCGCCAAACTGTCAGGGTCTCACAGAGTACATGCTCTGTGGACTAGAGTTTTTAGCACTCCTTTCTTCTGTGCTGGATGGTGACAGCTGTTGGCTTGCAGGTATAAGTTAGTGTGTGTTGGTTTGCGGTACACACTGTGCCCAAATGTGCCATCAGCCTTTCTCTTGACTAATACATCGAGGAATGGCAGTTGTCCATCCTTCTCCAGTTCCACTGTGAATGTTATATTTGGTTGGCGTGAATTCAGATGTTCCAAAAAATCATCTAGCTTCTCCCTGCCATGGGGTGAAATGACAAAGTTATCGTCTACATATCTAAGAAAAAAGCACTTGGGTTGATATGTGGCCGATGTAAGGGCGTCCTCTTCAAATCTTTCCATGAATAGGTTGGCAACCACTGGTGATACAGGGCAATCCACCTCTTCCATTTGCTCATAAAATTGACTCCCTTGTAGGAAGTACGTTGAGGTTAGAACACACCTGAATAAGTCAAGGAGAGCTCCATTGAACCTCTCTCCAATAAGATTGAGTGAGTCATGCAGTGGTACTTGTATGAAGAGAGAGATCACATCGAAACTGGTCATTCGATCTATTGTTAGCAATATCCTACTGAAAAATACCTAAAGAAAATGCTAACACCACATGTGGGCAAATGTGTGCACCACATTCAGAACTCAAAGGACTTCTTACAGTGGCTGAGGGAGATACACATTGTGGACTCTGACATAATGACATAAGTCTGATGGGCTGCTGGGTGAATGGGACAGAAATATGGCTGTATATGTTAAGATGATCAAAGCACACTGGTATCAAGTGAAATTTGTGACTGGACTTTTTGGTAGGGAGGATGCAACATGTTATCTGGGATAGAGAGCCATCATCTGATGTTAAAGTAATTCCCCAGAGAAGTGTGTTGGGACCCTTGCTGTTCATATAGTATATTAATGATCTCGCAGACAGTATTAATAATAAAATCATGCTTTTTGCAGATGCAGTTATCTATAATGAAGTACTATCTGAAAGAAGTGGTATAAATATTCGGTCCGACCTTGATAAGATTTCAAAGTGGTGCAAAGACTGGCAACTTGCTTTAATTGTTTAGAAACGTAAAATTTTGCATTTCACAACAACAAAAAAAGTAAATAATAATAATAATAATAATAATAATATCCTATGACTATAATATCATATAATATCAATGAGTCACTGTTGGAATTGACCAACTCATACAAATACCTGTGTGTAACACTTTGTGGGGATGTAAATGGATTGATCATATAGGTTCAGTCATGAGTAAAACAGGTGGTAGACATCAGTTTACTGATAGAATACTGGGAAAGTGTAATTAATCTACAAAGGAGATTGCTTACAAATCATTCATGCAACCAATTCTAAAATATTGCTCAAGTGTGTGAGACCCATACCAGATAGGCCTAAGAGGGGATATTGGACATATATAGAGAAGGGCAGCATGAATGGTCACAGGTTTGTTTAATCTTATTTCTAGCACTAACTCAATGCACTGGGGTGTTGGTTCAAAAAAGAGATATATTCTTCACGGTAAATTTCTTTAAGGAATAAATATCTTCAGAGGCAGTAGGCCTCCTTGAATGGATGTTTGCAGGGGATTCTTGAGTTCACAGCACAAATAATTTGTGTTACATGTTAGCATGATTTGATGTATAGTCGGACAAAAAAAAAAAAACTATATGTCATTACAGAATGCAGTTCTGTGGTATGGTCCTTACAAGTACTGAACTGCATACAGTTTTATTTATTTATTTTAGTGACAGAGTGTTGGCTAGGAACCATTTATTAATATCCATGTAAATCTCATTAACATATCATTTCAAAACTATATATGATTTGGACTTTATTGCATTGTTTGTATCATCTGCAAACATAACAAACTTGGCATATGGTAATGTTAGTAATGAAAGTTATTGTTAAACACTAGAAAATGTTAGGGCCCTAAGATGGAATAGTGTGGAACACCAAATGCAATTAGTTCCCAATTAGATGATGGTTGGTAGCTTAAAACAGGGCTTTTTTTCTTTTTGATCCCTTTTTCCTGTTAGAGAGACACAATCTGAACCACTTACAGATTTTCTAGTTAAATCATAATATTCTAATTTACTTAAAAGGATATTGTGATTTACATGCCAAGCCATCGTGATGGCATAATGGAATGCCAAAACTGGTTGCCTCTGGAACAAATGAGAGATGAAACTATAGCTGTTGGTTTATGTATTGCCAGTTACAAGTACATTCTTGCTGTATGTATAAGTAAACTTCTCAATATACAAACCCATATATCCAGACTGTGTCTTTGACTTTGTCATATTTGTAATCAATGAAAGTAATCACTTTTTGAAAAAATGATGTAAATGGATGGATAAAACATACACTCACCAAGTGGCACCAGGAGAACACACATATGAAGGTATTAAAATTTGCTAGCTTTTGACAGAAGTGTTGAAGGGGAAGCAAGAGTGGTGAAAGAAAAAGGCTGTTGAGGTTTAGGTAATGGGGATAGTTTGGAAAAGTCATCTAGAACCCCAGGTTAAGGGGGACTTACTGGACAGGATAAGAAGGAAAGACTGATTGTTGGGGACTGCACCAGACAAGATTTGAAAACCAGATAACCTAAATGTAAGAGCCTATCTGCCCAGTCAGATTATTATTTATAGTCAGATGGTTAAAAAGCTTGTTACTTTTTCTAAAATTTTAGGAATTCTGGCAAAAGCGAAACTGGATTGATATTTGTCCATATTTTTTCTTTTCTTATACAAAGGCTTAACTTCAGTGTATTTCAACCACTGAGAAAAAATGAACAATATTGTTGTTGATTACACAAATAACTTAATATGCTACTAAATCCAGAAGAACACTCTTTATTAACTATGGTGGAACTTGTTGTGGCCTTTACTTCTACAGGTGCAGCATGGGCCATATTCATATTACTGTAGTTCTTTGTAAAGGCTGGTCTGAGATATTCCACAGTAGCATCTGCTAAACATAAAACCTCATGTTTTTAGTAACAGTTATGAAATGCTTGTTAAAAAGTTTTGCAATACTGCACACATCTGTTATCAGTGTATCATTTACTCTCAACTGTGTCTACTTCTCTTCACCTCTGGTTCTGCCACTCTCCTCTTTCAATATATCCCTTGTAGCTTTTATCTTGTTACCTGTTGTAGCTACACTTTTCTTGTCTTTTCTTGTAACGTATTTGATCTGATGTCTGTATTACACCTGCTCTCTTCACTGTTTTGCAGTATGTCTTGTAATGAGCTATAGTATCAACATCAGAGCTGTTTCTGATTAACAGGTTCAGTTTCCTGTACGTCTTACAAAATAACTTTTATTTCTTGAGTCATTTATGGCTTTTCACAGATTTTTTATTTATTTATTTATTCTTTGCCCATGGACTCCAGCTGAAAATCCAGCTGAGAGTATTGGGTGTGTCATACAATAGGCTATTAACATCAAACTTGATTTCATTACATATAAATGAAACAAATGATTAAACTGAAATAGTCCATAATCATACAAAAGTATTACATGTTTCACATTATATGTACACACAAATCCAAACAATATACAATCCTGAAAATGGAAAAAAGAACACATTGACACCGGTGTGTCAGACCCACCATACTTGCTCCGGACACTGCGAGAGGGCTGTACAAGCAATGATCACACGCACGGCACAGCGGACACACCAGGAACCGCGGTGTTGGCCGTCGAATGGCGCTAGCTGCGCAGCATTTGTGCACCGCCGCCGTCAGTGTCAGCCAGTTTGCCGTGGCATACGGAGCTCCATCGCAGTGTTTAACACTGGTAGCATGCCGCGACAGCAGGGACGTGAACTGTATGTGCAGTTGACGGACTTTGAGCGAGGGCGTATAGTGGGCATGCGGGAGGCCGGGTGGACGTACCGCCGAATTGCTCAACACGTGGGGCGTGAGGTCTCCACACAGTACATCGATGTTGTCGCCAGTGGTTGGCGGAAGGTGCACGTGCCCGTCGACCTGGGACCGGACCGCAGCGACGCACAGATGCACGCCAAGACCGTAGGATCCTACGCAGTGCCGTAGGGGACCGCACCGCCACTTCCCAGCAAATTAGGGACACTGTTGCTCCTGGGGTATCGGCGAGGACCATTCGCAACCGTCTCCATGAAGCTGGGCTACGGTCCCGCACACCGTTAGGCCGTCTTCCGTTCATGCCCCAACATCGTGCAGCCCGCCTCCAGTGGTGTTGCGACAGGCGTGAATGGAGGGACGAATGGAGACGTGTCGTCTTCAGCAATGAGAGTCGCTTCTGCCTTGGTGCCAATGATGGTTGTATGCGTGTTTGGCGCCATGCAGGTGAGCGCCACAATCAGGACTGCATACGACCGAGGCACACAGGGCCAACACCCGGCATCATGGTGTGGGGAGCGATCTCCTACACTGGCCGTACACCACTGGTGATCGTCGAGGGGACACTGAATAGTGCACGGTACATCCAAACCATCATCGAACCCATCGTTCTACCATTCCTAGACCGGCAAGAGAACTTGCTGTTCCAACAGGACAATGCACGTCCGCATGTATCCCGTGCCACCCAACGTGCTCTAGAAGGTGTAAGTCAACTACCCTGGCCAGCAAGATCTCCGGATCTGTCCCCCATTGAGCATGTTTGGGACTGGATGAAGCGTCGTCTCACGCGGTCTGCACGTCCAGCACGAACGCTGGTCCAACTGAGGTGCCAGGTGGAAATGGCATGGCAAGCCATTCCACAGGACTACATCCAGCATCTCTACGATCGTCTCCATGGGAGAATAGCAGCCTGCATTGCTGCAAAAGGTGGATATACACTGTACTAGTGCCGACATTGTGCATGCTCTGTTGCCTGTGTCTATGTGCCTGTGGTTCTGTCAGTGTGATCATGTGATGTACCTGACCCCAGGAATGTGTCAATAAAGTTTCCCCTTCCTGGGACAATGAATTCACGGTGTTCTTATTTCAATTTCCAGGAGTGTACATGATAATTTTTAAAGGTACATTTCAGTAATGATATAACATATTAAACACCATCTTAGTATTCACTCAAATTGTATATACATTTCTCTGTGAGATATAGTTTCAAATGATTTTTAAAACATTTTAGGTCTGTTTCTTTTTTAATGATTTTGGGGAGTTTATTAAAAAACCTTTTGCCTGCTTCTTCTGGGGCAGTCATAGACAGTTTTAGATTTCTGTTTATCATGTAGTAATTTTCATTTCCTCTTGTACTGTGTTTGTGTACATCTTTATTTAGGAGGTGTTTATCACTTGACCTTACCACCATTATGCTTTGGTATATGTACAGTGAATATACTGTCATAATATTATAGTGTACAAAAGCTTGCCTACAGGTCTGTCTTAGTGGTATTTTTGCAATGCATCTCACTGCCCTTTTCTGAATTGTGAATATTCTTTTTAGGTAGCCAGCTTGTGCAGTTCCCCATATATGAACTGAATAATTGTATCTCCATCATTGGAGAACATATTTAAGGTGGCCAGTCCCGTAGGTCGTTACGAGGACGCACCGACGCATCTCGTATGCCCCTGAATACGTAAGAGGTGGACAGCTATGCGCAGTTGTGTGAATTAGCACACCCAGTGTATGTTAAAATGAAGCGGATGTAATCATCTGACAAATGTGGGAAGACAAGTCCATAATACATTGATCTGAGGACTTTATCATCCACAGTTTTAGCTGTTTCATGCATGATGAAGATGTTTGTTTATCTTTTTACACAGTGCATCTATGTGCTCTCCCCATGCCAAATGTTTGTCTATTATAGTTCCTAGAAAATTTGTGCTGGTTACTTCTTTAATAGTCTTTCCATTTATATTAACATTTATATTATAATTTTCACTATGCTTGGTCTGAAATACTACATTCATTGTTTTAGACTGATTCATAAACAGGTTGTTTTGTGTTAAATATTTATTTGCATTTTCGATAGTCAGGAGTGCTTCCTTCTCAAGCTCCTCCTTTGTGTCAGCTGTGCGAATAATTGTTGTGTCATCAGCATACATTATAAGCTTCTGATTTATATAGCTAGGGAAGTCATTTACGTAGAGTATAAATAGTATTGCCCCAAGCACAGACCCTTGCGGCATACCGTGTTTAACTGTTTGTAATTCTGATGTGTAGTTTTTTATATTTCCCCCACTAGTATGTCTGATTTCTGTGCATTGTTTCCTATTTATAATGTATGATTTAAGTATGTCATAGCATTTTCCTCTAATTCCATACTGATATAATTTCATCATTAATTTTGAGTGGTTCACACAATCAAATGCCTTAGATAGGTCCATAAAAATCCCACAAGTCTTTTGTTGCCTGTCAAGTAAATTAAGAATGTGCTCAATTATATCTGTTGATGCTGTTTTTGTTGACTTCCCTTCTCTGAAACCATGTTGTGATGAATGCAGTATACTGTACTTTGTTATAAAACTTACAATTCTATTCTTTATTATCATTTCATAGATTTTAGCACATGTTCAGGTCAATGATATTGGCCTGTAATTTCCTAATTCATCCCTGTTCCCTTTCTTAAATATTGGCTTCACTTTACTTACTTTCAGTGAATCTGGAAATATACCTTCTTCTATCGCAGCATTCAGCATGTGTGTCAATGGTTTTAATATACATTCTCTGCATTCCTTTATGAGATGTGATGTGACACCATCCAAGCCAGATGAATGTTTAATTTTAAGTTGTTTTATTAGGTTTGACACTTCTGCATCCGTTGTAGGTATGAAAACCATAGTATGATTTGTATGTGGGGGGTTTAACAATTTACTTACTGCATTTGTTTTATTTTGACTTATTAATTCGTCTGCTACAGTAATATAATATCTGTTAAAAGTATTGGCTACTTCTAGAGGGTTTGCGTTGTTTTTCCCACTCATCAGTGGGCAGATGTCCTCCGTCTGATTTGTTACTTTTCCTCTCTCTTCATTAATGAACGACCATAAACCTATTGAGTAATTCTTTCCCTTATCTATAGACATCCTGATGAATGATGCTTTAGTTTTTCTGATAAAACTACAGTACTCTTTCTTTTTTATTTTATACAGTGTGTTGTAGGCCTCAGTATTTCTTTTTGTTTGGAGAGGTCATAATACACTCTCAGATTATTTCTGGCATGGATTACTTCTCCAGTCACCCAGCTTTTCTTTTTTTGTTGCTGTTTGACAAGCCTTTTACTAACAGGACATGTAACATCATAATAATAATTGAATAAAGAAAAAAACTGGTTCCATTTGGTGTTTGCATCTTTAGCTGCATATATTGTTTCCCAGTTTTCTGCCTCTAACATCTTTTTTAGCAGATTTATGTTATGTGGGTAGTTCTGTCTTCTCATCTCCCATATCTTCTGCACTGAATCACTAATCTTTATATTTATGTCTATCATGATTGCAAAATGGTCTGCTAATGTGGAGTTTATTACCTGTGTGTCACAATAGCATGTAGTAATATTTGTTATTACATGATCAATTATAGTTTCACTATGCTTTGTTACTCTGGTTGGTTTATCTATTTTTATTTTTAGGTTGTATATGCACAATAAGTCTTGGTTACTTTTGTAGGAAAGAACTTTCAAATGAGGTAAGGACTTTATTAATAAAAGTGTGGTAGTTTTCATTCATGAGCACAGTATCACTCCAGTTCATGTCTTTGAGTAGCTTCCTAAAAGAATCAACTTTTGGCTTACTCTTGAACGCAGGTTTAGTAAATTTTATATCCCAATCAGTATTAACATTCAACAAAAGGAACTGAATGTCATGATCTGAGAGTCCATTGAGTTGTTTTGTAATATAATTCTGTTCATTAGATTTTTCTATATAGATATTATTAATGGCTGTTTTTGAACAATTAACTAACTTAGTTGGAAACTTGAATGATAATGTCACTGACCTTATAGGAAGAGTTTTTTTAGAAAATCTACATTAAAATCAACAGAAACTTTTTTTCTTGTTTTCAGTTACAGTTACCTATTATGAAACGTATAGTAAAACTTGCTCAAAAACGAATTGCCTGAAACTAAAATAATTTTCCAAATTGGGCAAGTTTCCACATTACACAAAACTCACTGGGCTATGTAAAATTTTTCAGGTATCATGAACAAAAGTACAGTAAAAAATTTTAATTATGCATATACTGTATTTACGTACCTTCACTTCAGCACCATAGATGTCCATTTACTGTATATTGGACAATACAACACTGGACTATTACACTATTTGATAAATAACAAGGCATTTCTATATTTTACTCAAATTTTAAATTTGTATATTATTGTATGTACATACATATTATTTCCATGTTTATTTGCTTTACATTTCACTTTTTTTGCCACATAACAAGGAGGGACATTTGTTTTAATTTTCTGTTCAAAATTGTTTTTTCTAGGCAATTTTTTTGTACCATACAATATTTCCAAAAAGTTCTTTAGGCATATTAATTTTTCTAGGGACATCATTTTGCTCCTCTTTTTCCTCCTTTGTTTCTTCTCCATCATTCTCTGTTTTGTGGATTTCTATTAAATTTGTTGCTGAAGTGAAAGTGGAGTGAGTTGACAGAAAGTCATCACTTAGAATATAATCATATGCACTACATGAAATGTCTCGCATTTTCATGAATTCAGCAATGGCTACTGCATTTTCTTGAACTTTGGTGGCCACAGAAACGTCTTTTCTTGACCCCCAAAACTCGCTTTGTTGAAGCACTGGGTGATAGTTTCTGGTTTTATTTCCTTTACTGCCAAGCCAATCCAATTTACTGCATCCAGTACAGAAACTGACAGTACAAGAGCAAATGCACTTTCAGCTTCTTCGACACTAAGAATAAGAGATTGCATCAGTAATCAGCTATAAGGACACTTGAATGTGTAAATAACCTGCTGGTCCATAGGTTGTGTGGGGCTGGTTGAATCTGGAGGCAAGCAAGCCAATTTCACGTTTGATAACGTTAATTTTGAGTGGTAGGTTGCATTGTCTAGGAAAAGGAGAACTTGGTGATTTCCTTTTTTCATTTTGGCATTGAACGAGCCCAGCCATTCTTTCATAAGACACTCTTTATACATGCTTCTTTATAGCTTTGCAATGTGACTGGAAGCTTATAGACATCTATATATTTGAAATAATGCTGTTTTGCCACCTTTGAAATCGCCAGTGGCTTCTCAATTTCACCTAACATGTTTCCACACAGCAGTACAGTGAGTCTTTCCTTGGACATTTTTCAGTCAGTCCACTTTTCATCTCTAAATGCAAGTGATTTTGAAGGCAGCACACAATAAAACAGTCCCATTTCATCAGCATTGAAAACGTCTTTCTGGTCATAATTCACAATTAAGTTGGACAGTAGTGTCTTCCATTCTGTTGTTACACTTTCCTGCACATCCTTAGCTTTCCCACACACTTCACTCCACATGATGTTCTGCTAGATTTGAAACCGACCAGCCTTCATCCATAATTCCAAGCTCTTTAGCAACTTTCAGAGCCTCACTCTGCAACATGGGTCCAGATAAAGGTAAGGTTTTTGCCCACGCACTTACTAACCATTCCCACACTATTTCGTTAATTTCTTTATTTCCGGTCTTCTTCGCCTTTCTTTTCATCTGCCTGTTCCCTTTCATCCATTTGTCCTAAATCTTATCCACACCAGCAGCGCTGCACTGTGCTGGACCTCTTTTCTTGGTTTTGTGCCACTTAATAGTGTTGTTAAAAGTAATGTCCTTGTAGAATCATGAATAACTAATGAACTGTAATATAGTAGTACTGTATAGGCTCTTTTCCACATTATACAATGAATTATTAAGTATGTTCTAAGATTAGCACTCCATTTCCAAGTTGGGCACATTCCGCTTTACACAAAAAATCAGCATATAAAAGTGCATTGAATGCATTGGGACTGAAATACACTCCTGGAAACGGAAAAAAGAACACATTGACACCGGTGTGTCAGACCCACCATACTTGCTTCGGACACTGCGAGAGGGCTGTACAAGCAATGATCACACACACGGCACAGCGGACACACCAGGAACCGCGGTGTTGGCCGTCGAATGGCGCTAGCTGCGCAGCATTTGTGCACCGCCGCCGTCAGTGTCAGCCAGTTTGCCGTGGCATACGGAGCTCCATCGCAGTCTTTAACACTGGTAGCATGCCGCGACAGCGTGGACGTGAACCGTATGTGCAGTTGATGGACTTTGAGCGAGGGCGTATAGTGGGCATGCGGGAGGCCGGGTGGACGTACCGCCGAATTGCTCAACACGTGGGGCGTGAGGTCTCCACAGCACATCGATGTTGTCGCCAGTGGTCGGCGCAAGGTGCACGTGCCCGTCGACCTGGGACCGGACCGCAGCGACGCACAGATGCACGCCAAGACCGTAGGATCCTACGCAGTGTCGTAGGGGACCGCACCGCCACTTCCCAGCAAATTAGGGACACTGTTGCTCCTGGGGTATCGGCGAGGACCATTCGCAACCGGCTCCATGAAGCTGGGCTACGGTCCCGCACACCGTTAGGCAGTCTTCCGCTCACGCCCCAACATCGTGCAGCCCGCCTCCAGTGGTGTCGCGACAGGCGTGAATGGAGGGACGAATGGAAACGTGTCATCTTCAGCGATGAGAGTCGCTTCTGCCTTGGTGCCAAAGATGGTCGTATGCGTGTTTGGCGCCGTGCAGGTGAGCGCCACAATCAGGACTGCATACGACCGAGGCACACAGGGCCAACACCCGGCATCATGGTGTGAGGAGCGATCTCCTACACTGGCCGTACACCACTGGTGATCGTCGAGGGGACACTGAATAGTGCACGGTACATCCAAACCGTCATCGAACCCATCGTTCTACCATTCCTAGACCGGCAAGGGAACTTGCTGTTCCAACAGGACAATGCACTTCCGCATGTATCCCGTGCCACCCAACGTGCTCTAGAAGGTGTAAGTCAACTACCCTGGCCAGCAAGATCTCCAGATCTGTCCCTCATTGAGCATGTTTGGGACTGGATGAAGCGTGGTCTCACGCGGTCTGCACGTCCAGCACGAACGCTGGTCCAACTGAGGCGCCAGGTGGAAATGGCATGGCAAGCCATTCCACAGGACTACATCCAGCATCTCTACGATCGTCTCCATGGGAGAATAGCAGCCTGCATTGCTGCGAAAGGTGGATATACACTGTACTAGTGCCGACATTGTGCATGCTCTGTTGCCTGTGTCTATGTGCCTGTGGTTCTGTCAGTGTGATCATGTGATGTATCTGACCCCAGGAATGTGTCAATAAAGTTTCCCCTTCCTGGGACAATGAATTCACGGTGTTCTTATTTCAATTTCCAGGAGTGTACTTGTATGGTTTGGGCAGATTTCCAAATTATACATGTGCCGATTTGAGCAAGCTTTACTGTATTATGAAATATTACTCCTGTTGCTTATGCTTCAACATGCTGCTCTGACCAAAATTTATCAGCTTTAGGATAATTCCTCATGAATGTGACAAGTATTCCTTTCTCCATTTCTGCTCTACAAAAGTGAGGTGCTAACCTAAATCCTGTGACACAATTAATTGATAACTAAAGACAATAACTGAAGGAATATAGTGTGTAATATCTTTTGTACTAGTGTCTCTGTCTTCCCGTCTTTCGCTTTACTTCCTTGTGGTTGATACATTTGTAATGTCTTGTATCATATGCATCTGCAAATGAGCAATAATAAATTGAAATATTTCAGTACTAACATGTAGGTACTGTTGTTATTGTTGTGAATCAACATTTCCCTCAAGTGGTGACTCTGCAGAAAGTTGTGGATCACAAGAACTAGCCAAATGTGAATTTACAGTGCCGGGTACACAAAACACCGTCTTGCTGGAGCAATTATTAAAATGTCACAATGTAGAACAATTAATCTTAGGTCTCATGTCCTTCTAACTTACAGAAATTTGCTGGAATTTTCAGTAATATGCAACTCACAAACATTTCAACATTGTACCTTCCACACTGCATAGAAAAATCATAATTCCAGCAGTCAAATCTGTGGTTTAAAGTGCTGGAGCTCTCACTTTTCAATTTGTACTCACCACTGGTGCTTTGGATGCTCAAACTCTATTTTTACTGTCAGAAATTATTTGAGGCACACTCAGTAAGTGCAAATATGAACTTCTGAAAGAGCAAGTGCTTTGCTGTGTTTGGAAATCAAGACACCTACGTATTCAACAAGAGTTATATTGGTGACAGATACCCATTAGAATTTTAGTGTCACCTTCAAACATTGGTTGCAAAAGCTGAAGGTTCAGATGCAAACCTACAACATGTGTGATTTAATAAACTCCCATTTGCAGTTAAAGGCACAGTAATTTCTATTAGCAGTGACAACTTGTCTTCACCTTAAATATTGATGACAATGTGTGGCTTCTCTAACCTGTAATGGCAGTACTATGTTAGCTTCACTGAATGCAGCAAGAGGGTACCAGCTTCTGCTAGCAGAACAAATCCATGCAATGCAGTAAGACATGAGTGCTCCCAAGTAGCAGCTCAAAGAAACAATGACCAAACGACTGTTTCACAACTGCTCAAAGACAACACCTGCTGCAGCAAGTGCTGCAGTGCCTACAAACAAACTACAGATTGGCGACGGTAATGAGTGCATTTTTGCTCTCATACAAGGATGTGCATTTCTCCTTGCTCTTTTGAAGAACAGCAGTTTAGATGCAGCTGGTTACTATTCCTATTAGTGCCTAACTGCCAACAACCACAAGACTCATGTTTGTGGTTCTTCACAGCTTTCCAAGGCTCTTGCCGACAAGCATGATCGACAAATGGCAAATGCCAAATCTGTCACACCCAGCATTGGCAATGTAAATATTTCTGAAACACCAGAGCAACACAAAGTTCCAAGAAATATTGTTCAACCATGTCGCATATGTCACAGAAACTTGTCTTTCCAGAAAGTATGTCAAAATACAAATAATTTTTCCTTCAGTTGGTGACAGACACACAAGAGTTGGTATGAACATACATCCATTGTGATATTCAGTGTAGACTACAGTTCCTTATTTTTGTAAATCTATTATTTTTTATTTTTCTAATATTTGCCTTAAGCAGTAAATTAAGTTAAATGAACTCATAATCACTCTAAAACAAAAATATACTTTTTTCTATAGTATTTATATTATGTTCTTGAAAAATAAATGTGGAAAGATATTTTCTCTCCAAAATTTTCATATATATAGCCATGATTTCTGGTGAACATTGGCCTGCTTGAAGTCACTGACATATAAACCACACCTAACTGAGAAAATAAAAAGTTTATATGATGATTTGTTATGGACACACATTGCCAGACTACGTGATGGAAGACAAGTCCTGAATTTATGTAACAAATGGGTACTTGGAAATAATGAGAAATAAAAATACCCAAGGATCTACTAACTTTAGTATACTTAGCTCTGAGTATTACAGTTGATAAAATCTGATAGGTTTGAACTGTGATTTCTGTTTCAATTTATTTTCATTCACAAGACGGTTTATGGAGAAACAGCAAAGCGAAAATCATTTTTCTGATATTCTATCAAGTTTGGAAGATTAGACCACTACCTTCCATTCAAGAAGTGAAAATTGTTTCCTTTATGCTGCCAGTTTTGCATTTCTTAGAATCTTCAAAAAAATGGTATTACTTCTGACATATTTAGGTTTATAAATATAGTAAATGTATAATACTGCTCAATAGATACAATAAATTACAATACATAATTATAATATCATCAACAGTGAATACAAAAGGTATTATCTAGACTGCTTACCTGAAGTCCCATTAAGTACCTGTACTTGCTCAGGTCATCAGTGCACTGCTCCACATTAAGCATGCACAGAGCCATTTGCTCATCGTGGGTTTTGATGCGTGGAGGCAGCAGACCATGGATTCCTAGCAGTTGTCTTTCCATCAATTCAAAAGCCATACCCTGGAAATATTTAAAATGGTTTAATGATGTTGAGTTAGTCATGTTTAGCTTCTGTGATGTGGTGAATGTATCAGAAAATGTGATGGAATTTAAAGTATATTTTCAGTTACAAGTTAAAAATCTGGAAGTTTTTGGTTTATATCTACCTTCAAACAAGTCGCCACTGTAACTGAGTACTGTAGATAATTTTTCTCAAAATCCATTACATGATTTGTTTTGTTTCATTTCTTAATTGCTCATAACAAATGCTAAATACATCTGTCTGTATAAAGGTGCACTTTCCGTTTTCTGTACTGTGCAACCATAGGAGACCTTTCCACCAGGCATGTTGTGAACTATCAGGCTTTTCTTGTCTATTCAGTTCTATCTATAATGTTTCTATGTTTGGCACTGTCTTTATCCTACAGTGAAAACCAGAGCATTTTACTGTGCTTACTTAACAATAACATTACATCTGGAATGAACATTACATCTGCATACACCTAAATGTTAATTTACGTAAGTGCATAGTACAATCAAAGCAATTTTCACACTCAGCATGGAGATTATGTGTGATTATGGTTGACAGTAATTTATTTTTATTCAGGTTGTTCCATTAAATAGGTTGTGGATTAGCATGATAACACAGTTGTATTACTCAGGCAATGATATGTGAAAGGTTGGAGGCAGGAGAGGGGTTGGGGTGGATGGCTAGTGGCTCAGAGAGTGGTAGCTGGTTTTCCAGCTAGGAACAGTATTTTTCACTCATTCCAGTTCAGGGTGATATTGAGTGATGAGGGGTGCACTCCTTTGTAGATGATTCTTGGGGTGGGGAGAGGATTGGGAGTGTGTCAGGATATGGCATAGGAAATCTGTTTGCAGGCTAGGTTTGAAGGGTGGTGCCTGTCTCTGAAAGCCTTTATGACACTTTTATCTTCATGACCACAGAGGGGAAAAAACTTATTGATGAGCCACTTGTAGTGATGGACAACACTTTATTTATTAATTCTGTAATCGCGGAACATCAGTTATAGAAGGATAAAGAATTAATCCTTGGTGACAAGAACAAAATAAAGAGTAACGACTAGATAACAAGATATAAGGTTACACTGCACCCAAAAGAAAGAAGGTTCAATCAGAGTCTAAATTTGATCATTAAAGTAAGGTTGTCTCACACTGTCTGTATGTGTGGAGCCCCATGAGGCAGCAATTGGTAGAGAACTGGGTGCACCTGGCAATGGCCGTGCTTGTGAAGTCTTGTGTTTGTTGTCCAATGGCTGAGTTACAGTGAAATAGTCATCAGAAGGCTGAATATGGCACAGTAAAGCTGAATTATTCAGAGGTACCACATCAGCATATTACAGAGACCTTCAGCTTGAGCCATTAGAGAGGTGGAGGTCAACATCCAAGAAAGTGGCACATAGGTTTGAGGAGTTCCAAGTGAAGTAGATGGGAGAAAGGTGTTGAGATTCTGTAGGACTGAGGATAGGATGTCTTGGCCTTGAGTCCAGATCATGGAGATATCACCAATGAACCTGAACCAGACTAGGGTTTGGGAGATTCCCTCTAGATGACCCAGAAACTTGGCAAAAGAAGGTGCCATGCAGGTCCCATGGCTGTGCCATGGATTTCACATCAGTGGCAAAGTAGTTGGGTGTAGGATTTTATTGGTAAGGTGTATACGGAATGACGTAGTGACTTTGGAGTCTGAGGGATGTTGGGGCAGGTAGAGTTCAGTAGCAGGAAGGCCATGGGTGTGACAGATGTTGGTGAATAGGGAGGTGGCATCAACAGTGATAAGTAGGGTTCCACCTATAAAGGAACAACATCTCTGTCACCCAATACCATCCTGTACTGGAACAGCTTAACCATACCCTTCATTAGAGCTTTGATTATCTATCCTCATCCTATCAAATGAGCCACATCCTACCCAAGATCCCTCCCACCCCACCTAAAGTGGTGTTCTGTCACCTACCCAAACTACACAACATCCTAGTCCATCCCTAAGCTACTCTCACTCCCAACCCCTTGCCACAGTGATCACATCCCTGTGGAAGGACCAGGTGCAAGAAGTGACCAGTCCAACCACCCTACACTTAATACTTCAGTCCGGTCACAGGATTATCCTACCCTAACAGGGGCTGGGCTACCTGTGAAAGCAGCCATCTCCTACACCAACTCTGCTGCAAACACTGCACAGCTTATTACCAGCTAGTTGTCCACCAGGATGAGTAGCCTCCACCACACCACCAAACTGTTTCCAAGATCAAAGTTGTGCCACACAACATGCAGATGAGCATAACATGCTCAATTTCAATGTCTGGTGCACAACTCAGGCCACCTGAATCCTTTCATCCATCACCAGCTTCTCTGAACTACAAAACTAGAAGTTATCCTTGCAACATATCCTTTGCTCCCCTAATCATCTTTGTCTCATTCTCTGGTAACCCACTGTCCCCACACCCTCCACCCAAAAGTTTTCACTTCTTCTGTCCTATCACCCCTCCCAGTTCATGTAACCTTCAATGTCTCTGGCACCCATTCATCACATGCCTAGCTTGTGTATCTGCCACCCCTCCCTCCCATATTTCTAGCTGGCAAAGTGGCTGTCTGTCTCCAACCACTGGCCAGCTGTCCTGACCCCTCTTCCTGCCTCTTGCCTATCTCTCACTGAACACACCCCATCTGACACAATCCAACACCCCCCAGCCTAGTTCTCCTACTGAATGGCACTGGCATTCTTCATCTAGCTGGTACCATGTATTGTCACAGGCAAGCATGTGCATGTGTGTGTGTGTGTGTGTGTGTGTGTGTGTGTGTGTGTGTGTGTGTCTGTGTGTATTGTTTGTTGTACACTCCTGGAAATTGAAATAAGAACACCATGAATTCATTGTCCCAGGAAGGGGAAACTTTATTGACACATTCCTGGGGTCAGATACATCACATGATCACACTGACAGAACCACAGGCACATAGACACAGGCAACAGAGCATGCACAATGTCGGCACTAGTACAGTGTATATCCACCTTTCGCAGCAATGCAGGCTGCTATTCTCCCATGGAGACGATCGTAGAGATGCTGGATGTAGTCCTGTGGAACGGCTTGCCATGCCATTTCCACCTGGCGCCTCAGTTGGACCAGCATTCGTGCTGGACGTGCAGACCGCGTGAGACGACGCTTCATCCAGTCCCAAACATGCTCAATGGGGGACAGATCCGGAGATCTTGCTGGCCAGGGTAGTTGACTTACACTTTCTAGAGCACGTTGGGTGGCACGGGATACATGCGGACGTGCATTGTCCTGTTGGAACAGCAAGTTCCCTTGCCAGTCTAGGAATGGTAGAACGATGGGTTCGATGACGGTTTGGATGTACCGTGCACTATTCAGTGTCCCCTCGACGATCACCAGTGGTGTATGGCCAGTGTAGGAGATCGCTCCCCACACCATGATGCCGGGTGTTGGCCCTGTGTGCCTCAGTCGTATGCAGTCCTGATTGTGGCGCTCACCTGCACGGCGCCAAACACGCATACGACCATCATTGGCACCAAGGCAGAAGCGACTCTCATCGCTGAAGACGACACGTCTCCATTCGTCCCTCCATTCACGCCTGTCGCGACACCACTGGAGGCGGGCTGCACGATGTTGGGGCGTGAGCGGAAGACGGCCTAACGGTGTGCGGGACCGTAGCCCAGCTTCATGGAGACGGTTGCGAATGGTCCTCGCCGATACCCCAGGAGCAACAGTGTCCCAAATTTGCTGGGAAGTGGCGGTGCGGTCCCCTACAGCACTGCGTAGGATCCTACGGTCTTGGCGTGCATCCGTGCGTCGCTGCGGTCCGGTCCCAGGTCGACGGGCACGTGCACCTTCCGCCGACCACTGGCAACAACATCGATGTACTGTGGAGACTTCACGCCCCACGTGTTGAGCAATTCGGCGGTACGTCCACCCGGCCTCCCGCTTGCCCACTATACGCCCTCGCTCAAAGTCCGTCAACTGCACATACGGTTCACGTCCACGCTGTCGCGGCATGCTACCAGTGTTAAAGACTGCAATGGAGCTCCGTATGCCACGGCAAACTGGCTGACACTGACGGTGGTGGTGCACAAATGCTGCGCAGCTAGCGCCATTCGACGGCCAACACCACGGTTCCTGTTGTATCCGCTGTGCCGTGCGTGTGATCATTGCTTGTACAGCCCTCTCGCAGTGTCCGGAGCAAGTATGGTGGGTCTGACACACCGGTGTCAATGTGTTCTTTTTTCCATTTCCAGGAGTGTATTTGTACTCTAGCTTGAAAATGGATTACTCTAGAAGCAATTATTTTTTGTGTATGCCTGCTGATAACTCAACAACTCTGCTTTTCAGGGCGCAGTTCCTTTACTCCGAAGTACCGTATGTACATTCTACCATAACTTTCCAACTACAGCACATATGTTAAAGATGTACAACTATATACAGATTGTACTAGTACAGTTAAAGTAAGAAACTGAGTTTCACAGTTTTACCAGTCAGAAAAGGAATGTGACAAATGTATTCGATGACACTGACCTGATTTAGAATCTACTTGGAGGAACACTTAAGAGATGGATCAAAACTGGAAAACTCACAGAAGATAAAAAGTAATATCCACTCCTCTTCACTGATAATCAGGGTCTTGTAATTGGGGATAAAGACAACACATGTGAAATGCTGTGATATCTGAAGCAAGTATTGTTATCCCTTATCATAAGCACAATTCATATAAATAACAAAATAGACTAATGAAAAGAGCAATAAGATGACACTGTTCTCTGGAACACCAGTATAACAAAAAGGATGACGCAAAGCTCCTGTAAATCCATTGTTGAGAGTGTTGCTAGGTGTGGTGCAAAGATATGGGATTTGGAAATTTGACAGAAAGTGAATCTACTGGCATTAGCAATAGACTTTTGGAGAAGAAGTTGTAGCATTTCAATGGTGAACCATATTCAGAATAATAGAAAGACTATGGGATCCAGAAAGATGACACTTCCTGCAATAGAAACAAACCAGCTATTATGGATCAGTTATCAAGAAAGGATGAATGTTGATGGGTGGCAAAATGAATTCTGTAAGGAACTCCACAGTATTGTAAATAACTACATAAGCATTACCCTAATGTGCTACCGCTCGAAAATTTTTGAGAACATTTTGGAGAGACTAGTACAGAGAACAGCAGAAAAGCAGTTGAGAAAAGAAGAATGTGATTTCTGCCCAGGAGAATCCACAGTAGGTCTCATATCTGCAGTGAGACAGCTGCTGGTACACCATCATGATTATGCAAGAGACCTACTTATAGTATTCCTCAATTTAGGAGTCATTGTATGATACTATGTCCAGAACTAAAGTTTAGGAATCACTATGAATAAAAGAGATAGAGAAGGAAACTGTATCCATAAAAGAATTGTACTTTGGAAGAAATGAGCGAGAGTAGGAAGAGGGAAAGCAGATGGTCAGAATAAAGGAAGTGCATTACTTATGCTACTTTTCATGGCGATGATGGATGATATAACGATACATGTGGCAAGAAAGATTGGAGTTGGGGTGACAGCAAAGTTGTTTGCTGTTGATTTGATGGTATTGAGGAGTAACAAGGAGAAAGTACAGAAGCAATCAAATGTTTGGTAAGAAGTTATGCAAGAATATGGCCTAAAATTTAATGCAAAGTGATCTGACCTGATCGTCACAACTAGAAAAGAGAATATGTCCATAGCAAACATGAGGCTTGGCAGGAAGCAGCTGAAAACATTGGAAAGTTTCAAGAATCTCTGGAATACAATCCAGGAAAATGGAAAAACTAACCAACAGTAAGTGATCCTGCAGGACAACCTGATAACTTTACGAGAAATGTGAGAGGAATGATGTGTGACAAACAAGTCCCTCAGAAAACTGAGAGGGTGATATACCAAATATTAGACAGCAGTTTTGTTTTATGCTGCAAAGACATGAGTCTTGAAGGAAAGGGAAAAATGTAAAGTGTTGATAAGTCTGACAAAAATAGAAAAGATGAGAAGTGAAAGGGTTACAGAGATTATAAATGAGAAACCCTTCCATACAAGAGAATATTGAGGAAAGAAAATTAAAATGGTGTGGGGACCCTCACTGTTGTTGTTGGTGTTGTTGTTGTGGTCTTCAGTCCTGAGACTGGTTTGATGCAGCTCTCCACGCTACTCTATCCTGCACAAGCTTCTTCATCTCCCAGTACCTACTGCAACCTACATCCTTCTGAATCTGCTTGGTGTATTCATCTCTTGGTCTCCATCAACAATGTTTACCCTCCATGTAAATGGTGATCCCTTGATGCCTCAGAACATGTCCTACCAACCGATCCCTTCTTCTAGTCCAGTTGTGCCACAAAATTCTCTTCTCCCAAATCCTATGCAACAGCTCCTCATTAGTTATGTGATCTACCCATCTAACCTTCAGCATTCCTCTGTACCACCACATTTCAAAAGATTCTATTCTCTTCTTGTCTAAACTATTTATCGTCCATGTTTCACTTCCATTCATGGCTACACTCCATACAAAAACTTTCAGAAACGACTTCCTCACACTTAAATCTATACTCGATATTAACAAATTTCTCTTCTTCAGAAATGCTTTCCTTGCCATTGCCAGTCTACATTTTATATCCTTTCTACTTTGACCATCATCAGTTATTTTGCTCCCCAAATAGCAAAACTCTTTTACTACTTTAAGTGTCTCATTTCCTAATCTAATTCCCTCAGCATCACCCGACTTAATTCGACTATATTCCATTATCCCCGTTTTGCTTTTGTTGATGTTAATCTTATATCCTCCTTTCAAGACACTGTCCATTCCCTTCAACTGCTCTTCCAAGTCCTTTGCTGTCTCTGACAGAATTACAATGTCATCGGCAAACCTCAAAGTTTTTATTTCTTCTCCATGGGTTTTAATACCTACACCAAATTTTTCTTTTGTTTCCTTTACTGCTTGCTCAATATACAGATTGAATAACATCGGGGAGAGGCTACAACCCTGTCTCACTCCCTTCCCAACCAATGCTTCCCTTTCGTGCCCCTCGACTCTTATAACCTCTGGTTTCTGTACAAATTGTAAATAGCCTTTCGCTCCCTGTATTTTACCCCTGCCACCTTTAGAATTTGAAAGAGAGTATTCCAGTCAACATTGTCAAAAGCTTTCTCTAAGTCTACAAATGCTAGAAACATAGGTTTGCCTCTCCTTAATCTTTCTTCTACGATAAGTTGTAAGGTCAGTATTGCCTCACGTGTTCCAGTATTTCTACGGAATCCAAACTGATCTTCCCCGAGGTCGGCTTCTACCAGTTTTTCCAATCATCTGTAAAGAATTCGTGTTAGTATTTTGCAGCTGTGGCTTATTAAACTGACAGTTTGGTAATTTTCACATCTGTCAACACCTGCTTTCTTTGGGATTGGAATTATTATATTCTTCTTGAAGTCTGAGGCTATTTTGCCAGTCTCATACATCTTGCTCACCAGATGGTAGAGTTTTGTCAGGACTGGCTCTCTCAAGGCCGTCTATAGTTCTAATGGAATGTTGTCTACTCCCGGGGCCTTGTTTCAACTCAGGTCTTTCAGTGCTCTGTCAAACTCTTCACGCAGTATCGTATCTTCCATTTCATCTTCATCTACATCCTCTTCCATTTCCATAATATTGTCCTCAAGTACATCGCCCTTGTATAGACCCTCTATATACTCCTTCCACCTTTCTGCTTTCCCTTCTTTGCTTAGAACTCAGTTTCCATCTGAGCTCTTGATATTCATACAAGTGGTTCTCTTTTCTCCAAAGATCTCCTTGATTTTCCTGTAGGCAGTATCTATCTTACCCCTAGTGAGATAAGCCTCTACATCCTTACATTTATCCTCTAGCCATCCCTGCTCAGCCATTTTGCACTTTCTGTTGATCGTATTTTTGAGACATTTGTATTCCTTTTTGCCTGCTTCTGTTTCTGCGTTTTTATATTTTCTCCTTTCATCAATTAAATTCAATATTTCTTCTGTTACCCAAGGATTTCTATTAGCCCTTGTCTTTTTACCTACTTGGTCCTCTGCTGCCTTCACTACTTCATCCCTCAAAGCTACCCATTCTTCTTCTATTGTATTTCTTTCCCCAATTCCTGCCATTTGTTCCCTTACGCTCTCCCTGAAACTCTGTACAACTTCTGGTTTAGTCAGTTTATCCAGGTCCCATCTCCTTAAATTCCCACCTTTTTGCAGTTTCTTCAGTTTTAATCTCCCCACCAACGGCAAGGTCCAAGGTTCATGGGGGGAAGGGGGGGGGGGGGGGGGGGGGAGGAGAGATTAACATTAATAATAATAACTCTAAATATTAATTAAAATTTGATAACATTAAGTGGATACGTAATTTTTTTAACTGAAATGTAGAATGTCAAGACTTTGTTAAAAAAGAAAAGAAAGAAAAGTCAACCTACGATTCAGATTGTTTGCCAAGAAATCTGATTTTCACAAAAATCTATTCTGTCAAAACCTTATCTGTGTGCTTTAGGTCCTTAAGTTTCTTATCACCTCAAAAAAAGGGGCAGCGCGTCACGTTCACCCTGGCCCCCTCCCCCTTCCGGTGATGCCCATGTGTGACAGTGCAAAGAATTAATCCAGGTCCAATAATAAGCGGTTGTGAGGAAGTCTCCGGAACAAACTGTAGCATAATTAGTCACGCGCACCGCACAGCGCCGAGAATGCATAAATTTTGATTGCTGCTACAGACATAAATAATATATGTTTGTGGTTGTTTTTGTTTGGTTTGAGGGCGCAAAAACAACTGAGGTCATATGCACCTATTGTTTGTGGCTGCGGCAGTGAGTGGGTCTCTCCGACGCAAGGACGAGAAGAAACGTTTCAAACGACTTGGAAAATACGTATACTTCGAGTACTGACAGACAACTCTCAGTGTGGATCAATGCAAGAATGATCTATTCTTCAGTACCGTCCAGTGTTTGGAGATCTTATTTATTACTCATAACAGTAGACTTGTAAGGGATTCAGTAACACTTCAAGAATGGTAACAATGTTTATGAAAAAGTAATATAGATGTTAAAAGAAGTGAAATAACAGCCATCTTGAGGTTGAAGCTCTTTTGTCTGTGGTTGCTTTAACAATAACATATGTTTTCAGGTAGGGTCTGCCTTTAGCAAAACACAATTTTGTTTTTTGTCCCAAACATGTTTCACTTTAGTTGCAGCATCATCAGTGGGTTTTTCATTACACTCACGCTCATAAATTAAGGCTAATGCTGATACATGGTGAAACAACGCTCCAATAGGCGGTTTGCGGGCTTAAATCACCTTGGGGTATGACCATGCTGTGTATTTGACCTGTGGTTGTCGCACGGTGGGCTGACAGCAGTCCACATACGCTGGTGCATGTCAGAGTACGGTGCAGCGAGTTTGTGTGCAGACGTTTTCAGACATGCTAATGGTTACTGTGTGTTGAAAATGGCTTAAAGAACATATATTTATGACGTTATGAGGGGTAGAATACTAGGGCGACTGGAGGCTGGTCAGACACCGCAGGTCGTAGCACGGGTCCTCCATGTGCCACAAAGTGTGATCTCAAGATTATGGCAACGATTCCAGCGGACAAGAAACGTGTCCAGACGCTACAGTACGGGACGTCCACTGTGTACAAAACCACAAATGACCGATATCTCACCATCAGTGTCTACAAACGACCATGGAGTACTGCAGGTAGCCTTGCTTGGGACCTTACCGCAGCGACTGGAACAGTTGTCTCCAGACACACAGTCTACAGACGACTGAACAGAAGTGGTTTATTCGTCCGAGACCTGCAAGATGCCTTCCACTGACCCCTGATCACAGGAGAGCCTGTAAAGCCTGGTGTCAGGAACACAGTACATGGTCATTGGTACAGTAGTCCCAGGTTATGTTCACGGATGAGTCCAGGTATAGTCTGAACAGTGATTCTCGCCGGGTTTTCATCTGGCAGGAACCAGGAACCAGATACCAACCGCCTAATGTCCTCGAAAGGAACATGTATGGAATTCGTGGTTTGATGGTGTGGGGTGGGATTATGATTTGTGCACGAACACCCCTGCATGTCTTTGACAGAGGAACTCTTACAGGTCAGATGTATCGGCACATCATTTTGCTCCAGTATGTCCGCCTTTTCAGGGGTGCAGTGGGTCCCACCTTCCTCCTGATGGATGATAACGCACGGCTCCACCGAGCTGCCATCATGGAGGAGTACCTTGAAACAGAAACTATCGGGCGAATGGAGTGGCCTGCCTGTTCTCCAGATGTAAATCCCACTGAGCACGTCTAAGATACTCTCAGTCAACGTATCGCTGCCCGTCTTCAAACCTCTAGGACACTTCAGGAGCTCCGACAGGCACTGGTGCAATAATGGGAGGCTGTACCCCAGCAGCTACTCTACCACCTAATCTAGAGTATGACAACCCGTTGTGTGGCCTGTGTACGTGTGTATGGTGGTCATATCCCATATTGATGTCGAGGTACATGCTCAGGAGACATTGGCGTTTTGTAGCACATGTGTTTCGGGACGGTTTTCTCAACTTATCACCAATACCGTGGACTTATAGCTCCGTGTCATGTCTGTTCCCTATGTACCTATGATATTAGCGCCAGTTTTGTGTAATGCCACGTTGTGTGGCACCACATTCTGCGATTACTATTAATTTATTAGCATGAGCGTATTATGGCTGTTAAACATATGGACTGTTATGCGATTGCAGTCTTTCTCGGCGTATTCCACAGATGAATTCTTCTCGGGTTATCAGCCGAGTGGTGGCGTCGTCTTGTCGCAACGTTTCGATGAGTCTCGTACTCATCATCTTCACCAGAAGAAACTCATCGAAACGTTGCGACAAGACAACGCCACCACTCGGCTGATAACCCGAGAAGATTCATCATAATGAAAGTTATTTACTGTTTAAATGCATGTAAATATTAGTTTCTATGTAGTAATTACAGATTTTTGAAGAGCACGTAAAATTATTTATTCATACTTTCTTACCATATGGTGTGGTTTTCCTGCTGTATTACAGACACTGTAAAAACGTGATATTTTCTTTAGAACGACAGATGACAGATCGGCAGTATATCGAAACTTTCGTGTGTGGGCGCGAGACTTCGCGGCATTTTGTTACACGAACAGACTTCTACGCCGACAGATCGCAGCGTATGGACCGGTCGTCATGTTAGGATGGGGAACGAAATCGGCTGCGTCTTTTAAAAGGTATACATTTAGCTGAGTGTGATGGTGTACGGTGAAGTTCACCACTGTTTACAGTTCACTGGTGGTTGTCGAAGACAGAGCGAACTTGCAGACACGCATTCAGTGCATGTAGGCGTGCGCAGACGGAGAAAAGGGCGGGAAAGGAGGGGTCGGGGAGGGAGAAGTCAAGAAAGAGTACCTCCTCCCTCCGTCACCGGAATTGGAGTACAGGCCATATGAATTCTGATGCACTTCTCATACGCCGGTACTTCAATTCTCTCGGCTATAAAACGTTTTATTCTGTCACTTATGTAATTTAGTTCTTATGAAATGAATTGTCTAGAAACTGGAAGAAACACATTTATATCCAAAATTATAATTTTAGAGTCACCTCATAGAATGACACACGAACAATGGCGGTTCCCGCATGTCGAGGTACGGACGGTTCATGGCGACAGTTGCGGCCGCGCATGCGTGTGCTTTCCGCTTGAAGAAAGGGTATATCCTGTAACTTACGTCTCTCTGTTGCTTATGCGGAATGAATCACTTACAACCACAACCAGCGATGACAGCTCGCAACAAATGGAATAAAAATTCACTAAACAATTCGCTAAGATCACGTTTAATGCTGGCATTAGCTACGCCATTCAGAACAGAGGAATCAGAACACTACTGAACGCGCGTTAGCCGTCGGAGAATGCGTGGGGTAGGTGCGCAGAAGAAGCTTAAACTCGTCAGCCATCGTTTGCGATTCCCAACTGTAATAGGTGTCCCACTGCTGTGACTCGCCTCCTTCAGAACTGAATCTGGATCCACGTTTCGGTCAAGGTACTCGACAAAGAATTTAAGGAGATGGCTTCAGATCGTGTGGGAGAAGATTAAACAAAACGCACTCTTCTATATGGGCGTGAAATTGACACTTCGAAATACACAGTGTGGAGAGTAATCGACAGTCACGCAGTAGCAGTTACACCTGTATCAAAAAGAATGTGTACAAACAGCAGGAGGCCGTATGTTTTTGAACATGGCGTTTAGTTCTGTCAATGGATTATATTGCCATTCATGCATGCACTGAAAGTGTCAGTCGCATTTGGGAAAGCCTAAGTTGTTGCTATAAGGTGTGAATTCATTTCCGACTATTAGTTACTTATCACAGAGTATAGGGTGATTCAAAAAGAAAGAACAGATTTAAGTTGTTTATTACAGACAAATTATGAAAGACAGAACCAGATTGCAGATGTCACTGGGTAGAAGAAGACTAAAAGTTTTATGTTTGCACTGTAGAATCAACATGAGTACCATGAGTTGCTCAAGAAACGTCAAAACGGTACTTCATTTCGTTACACATTCCATTTATTGAATCGACATCTTCAACAATTCGATTTATCAGTCTTGAAGAGTAGATGCCATATGTGGGACAAAGATTGTCTTATGTACTCAGAAAAAAAAAAAAAAAAAGAAATCGCAAGGTGTGAGGTTTGGTGACCTAGGAGGCCAAAAGCAGTGAACAAGATCTTGTTATAAACCTCTTCGAATCCAACGTTGTGGTGTGGTGGTGTTAAGATAACGCCACATCTCAAGATGAAAGTCAGGCGAGATGCCATTACGCATAAAAATAAAATCATTGGAATCTTCGTGAAGTTGAGAAAACAACCAATTTTGCAGCATGGCAGGGTGTGACATTCCAGTCACAGTTTCTTCCGCAAAAAAGAAAGGTCAATAAACTTTGTGAACAGAAACAACACAGAACCCATTCAGTTTCAGTGAGTTTCTTTCATGTTTGACGACGACGCCAGGATTTTATGAACCCCAAATTCTTACGTTATGGTGGTTTACTTTACCCGGTAGATGAAATGTCGATTCGTCCGAAACGATGAGTCGTTTGGAAAAAGTTACCTGTGCCATATTCTTTGGAATTGAAATGCATAATTCGTACCTTCTGTTATGGTCGCCGGGACGCAATTGCTGCAGAAATGCAACTTGTAAGGCTTCATATGCATGCGTCATTTCAGAACACTCCACACCGTTGTTGAAGTTAGTAGATGGTTGTGGACTTCCGAGGGTTTCGCGCCAACACATCTCACAAGGGAAACTCCCTATCAGACTCCCACCCTCCGCAGATTTAGTAGTCAGCCCGTCAAAAACTGAACACAGATCAAGCATGAAAACAGGAAGAAGGCGTACTGAACTGTGAAAATAAACAAATAGAAACAGTGAACGATCCAGGCTTCACAAGTGCAACATTAAGGGAAGCTGAGCAACGACGGCGTCGTGGTTAAGTGGTCACGGTGTTGGACTTCAGAGTGGGCGAGCCGTTTTCAAAGCTCCTTCTTGCCTTTCATTTTTTCATTTATTTATTTTTTTGTTCGCTGTATTCATGGTCTAAGGTCTAAGATCCGTTTGCAACAGTGAGGTGTAAGGAAGGACCTATAATGAAGGTTGGTTCTGCACGCCTACGCTATTAGCAGCCGAAAGGAAGTGGCTTTCGAAATGGAACAGCAAACGTTTGATGACAAGGCGACAAGTCAACGGGGTCCACCACCGGAAAACACGTCTGGTGTGTCATACGCGGCATTAGCGACAGTACGTGTGTCAAATAATAGCACCTAATTTGTACGCCTGGTGAGTGAGTGAGATATGTCTCTCTGCCCGATTTAGGTGTTCGTATGAAAGTGAACATGATCACTCCCAAGGAAATGATGAAAACATGATAGTTTATCACATAAGCTGCAACAAATGAACGCAACATTTTCACAGTCACACAGTTTCTCTGTGCTCTGTCAAAACATATGTTGTTAACGTTTATGAAGTTGCGTTCCGTTTTGGAAGTTTTGACTCTTGAGTAACACAATTCACATTGGTTTATTTGTTGTTTTCATTTCTGTGAGACGTCTATGTGCTATCTCGCCTGCTCTCCCTATTCATCACATTTACTTGCGACGGTAATGTATTCTTACCACATGACTTATATTCTATAACCAATGTATACTGTGACAACTGCCAACCGCCGCGCGGGATTAGCCGAGCGGTCTAAGGGGCTGCAGTCATGGACTGTGCGGCTGGTCGCGGCGGAGGTTCGAGTCCTCCCTCGGGCATGGGTGTCCGTGTTTGTCCTTAGGATAATTTAGGTTAAGTAGTGCGTAAGCTTAGGGACTGATGACCTTAGCAGTTAAGTCCCATAAGATTAAAAAAAAAAAAAACTGCCAACCAAGATTAAAGAAAGAGAACAAACATTTCACTGACTGGACGGACAGTTCTTGAAGGTGTGAAAAAAGATAAATGGCACGAGGAGGTTTAGCACCCGGCTCGCCCGCTTTGCACTTATGCTCCCCTCAATGGTGCATTTGTCAGGCTTGGACCGTTGTCTGTTTCTGTTTTGCTTTTGTTTCACAGTTCAGTACACTTTCTTCCTTTTTTTGTGCTTGATCTGTGTTCAGTCTTTGCGCCATCTTACTACTAAATCTGAGCGGGCTGCGATGGGGTGGTTCCCTTGTTAGATACGCTCATCATTTTCATCAAATGTGCGTGGCAGACCAGTGCTCTTCCCTTTGCATATGCAACCAGCTTCAAAGAATTTTGTACGCCAGTCATAAATCTGCTTGTGCAGAAGCGGCTTCCTGCAGAATCGATGGCGGAATGCACGTTGCGCTTGAACAATGGACTGACTTCGCGTAAATCCCAACACACAAAGTAACTTCTCTTGTGGTGTAGTCGCCATGTTGTACAAACTAACAGCACCTCAGCTGTGTCAATACTTTGAACCTTCGTCTCGCCAGTGACATGCGCAATGTGCTTCTGTCTGTCGTAGTTTGTCTGTAATAAACAACTGAAATATGTTCTGTCTTTTTGAATCATCTGGTACATGTTCATTTTTGGATCCTCTGCAGTGTATATTTGACCCTAAGGCTGTATGTATATGCAGACTCTGGAAACATCTACGTTAGCACTATCCTACAAAGTGCATCGAGTTTTAGCTGTTCAACTCCATTGGCATACGACTCTTGGGTTAGCAACCTCTCTGTTATCACAGCGCGTTTCCTTTCCAAAATAACATGCGTTTCGTTGCCCTCCGGATGCTATAAGCCACCTAAAATAGGTTATCACGGACGAATCATACCGGATGTTTATGTGCCCGTATGAGATATTTATTGCCCAAAAATAACGGCGTGATAGCCGTATTGTTGTGATTTCCGTAAACAGCGCTCCCGATATCCTGTTTGGGACACATCGATTGCGAAATCAGATTAGTATGGTGATAACGACAATACTTAACATGCAGATCACTGTTGCACGAAAACATCTAGGCTCTACTGTATACGTCGCTTTTGAAAACCAGTCTTTGCACGATACGTAACGAAACATTCCACTGCAGGATGAGCAGTAGTTTTTGCTCCCTTCCGCATAAAATGAATGCACTTTGAAGCGGGATTTCAACAGAAGTAGTTTCTTGAAACCTCTTGCTTACAAGAATTGAAAAATATAATTGTCGAAGGAAGTGTTACCTTCTAGAAAAAATCTTTTTGTGGTATCCAGTGCGTTCAGTATACATTGACAGCTTCTCTGGTAACTGCACAGTGTTTTGGTATACTACTCAGAACGGTTTCTTAGAGTTTTAAAACATGATTTCCTTCCGTCAAGAGCTTGCTTGCCTTCTGTCTTCCATTGTACGTTTGTTTGTAAGAGATTACACATTTGAAGATGCCGCGCTGGGTCAAATGGTTCAAATGGCTCTGAGCACTATGGGACTTAACATCTATGGTCATCAGTCTCCTAGAACTTAGAACTACTTAAACCTAACTAACCTAAGGACATCACACAACACCCAGTCATCACGATGCCGCGCTGAATGGGCGACTCAGACTCATCTTGTACACAACGACAGTTCAAATTCCTACGTTTCGAGTTATTGTCCCACCACGCTCGCCCACGTTATATTGAGGTACTGCAGCACCTTAGAAGATATCATTTTTGTTTTGAACAATATGATGGTGTAGGGGTTACAAGACTTGATGGTAAGCAACCTGGTTTTAGAAAAAGGCATTAATACGCAGACAATGTGTTTGCTGTTAATGAACCAACGGAAAAGCACAGATATTAATGTAGCTTCTCATACTGAAGATTACGGGAGGAGATGGCATAAAGTGAATTCGAAACTACTGAAAAAGTCCTTCTAAATTCCCGAAGCACAACAAAAATAAAAATATGGTGTACAAATACGCGAAAAATCGAAGCGGAGCTGCCAAATACACTGACGGAAACAACATCGCAACACCAAGAAGGAGTTGTGCGACATTAACGAAAGTTGGTAGGTGTGTTTCTACATCTGAGAGATGATGTCTACTCAAATTTCACGCCAGTCACGTAACAGCCACTATCAGGATGCAAATCGGGTTTGCTATAAATACAGGCTATAACAGCCGTGACCTTTAGTTACTTTCGAGACAGGACGTGGTGATTTAATGTTAGTCAAGAATGCCGTTAAAATGACACCATTACCGACATCTGAGTTTAACCGAGGTCGTGTAATACGGCTACGAGAAAGTGGATGTTCGTTCTGCGATACTGCAGACAGACTTGGCATAAATTTTGCCTCTGTACACGACTGCTGTCAGCGGTGATCACGGGAATGTGTGGTCGCAAGAAAACTGGGCTCCAGACGTCACGTGGCATTACGGAAAGGAAAGACCATCGTATTCGGCGCATGGCTCTGGCGCATCGTACTTATATGTAGCGACAACGTGAGCAGCAGTTAGAACGACAGTGACACAACGAATCTTACAGATCGGTTAGTTCAAGGACAGCTCCGAGCCAAACGTCCTGTAACCCTAAACCACCGCCATTTGCAACTTGAGTGGCATCAAGTGATAGCTCATTGGAGGACAGGGTGGAGGTCTGTTGTGTTTTCTGATGAAAGCTGGTTCTGCCTCGGTGCCAGTGACGGCCATGTGTTGGTTAGAAGGGGCCAGTTGCGGGCCTGAAACTAACCTGTCTGCGTGGTAGATGCGCTGGACCTATGATTAGGGGTGCGATTTCGTACTACAGCCGGAGCACTCTCAAGGTGATCCCATGCACCCTGACCGCAAATCTGTAGGTCAGTCTCGTGATTCGACCTGTTGTGCTGCCATTCATGAAGAGCATTCCAGGGAGTGTTTTCCGACAAGATAACATTCGCCCACATTCCGCTCTTGTTACCCAACATGCTCTACAGAGTGTCGACATGTTGGCTTGACCTGCTCTATCACAAGATCTGCCTCCAATCCAATACATATGGGACACCATTGGATGACAACTCCAGCTTCATCCACAAACAGCATTAACCATTTTTGTTGCTGATCGACCAAGTGCACCAGGCATGGAAATCCATTCCACAAACTGACGTCTAGCACCTGTACAGTACAATGCAAGCACGTCTGCATGTTTGCATTCAACATTCTGGCGGTTACGCGGGTTATTAGTGTACCAGCATTTCACATTTGCAATGACTTATCTCACGCAAACATTAACCTATGATCTTGAAATGTTAATCACTTAAATGTGTTACCTAGACAAATGTATTTCCGAAATTTCATTTTGTTACATTAATTATTTTTTGGTGTTGAGATATTTTTGCATCAGTATATAAAGACGAATAGCGATGCAGTATTTCGCCTACATTTCCAAGATGTATCCATGCGGTGTCTTACACAGAAGATAAAAGCTTTTAAATCAAAGAGAGAGAAAAGCACGCAGAAATGAATATAATACGGAAACTAATGGCTTCTTGACAGGAGAGGAGACAGAAGCTTTCGTAATGATAAAAAATAAAAAAGGTCGAATGGTTATTTCCTACAGTTTCTCCGATTACAGAGGCAATGATGGAATAAAGGGAAACAGGTAACAGCAAAATTAAAACAAATTGCAGCCTCTTTAGTTTTTCGTTTCGATGTTATTATGTTTACAATCATGATGACGAAACAATCGTTATCGTCTTCATGCATGATGAGTCGTTATAGCAGTCCTTTAGCATCTCTCCTTCGTGGAGAAAGACAATACATCTTCGTGTTGTTTGATCTGAGATTATCTACTGCACACTATCACGTCGACACTCAGGGTTAATGAATTTTTCTGTAGTATCAAACAACGAGATAACGTAAGATACAGTTGACCATAATATTACCTCACGCCAAATTTAGTTACTAACTTTTTTGACAGGACTTAGATTTCTGTCAATATGGACGTAAATGTAACGCATAGTTTTACACGCATTCATCGTAGCCTGCTACTGCAGTAAGAATGTCGACCTACACGCAATTCAGAACTGTCTGTAGTCAGTGAGTGATCTATTGTAACTACCACTCATTACCTGCCTATCGTTAATACCAGACGGCCTTTATGCTTTACTTTTCAGAAAAACAATTTGTGGAACTTCTTAATTATGAGCAGAGGCGACTGCAGACAGTCACACAAAACATACAGCTTATAGGATATCATACTAATCAGCCCTCGTCACAAGCAACTTAGAAACGAAAATTATTTACGAGAAAATGAAATAATTCATACTGATAATACAATAGCTGCGCCGTAACTTATTTGGACAAGACGTCATGCACAGTCGACAACATATCCAGAACAGCTTCTAGCTTCGTGTTGGCTGTATAACACACTGGTATCCCACGTACTCACCAGCACTTAATTATAAGATAATATTTACAGCATTCACCCATAGCGTGTTTTTTCAAGCTGCATGTTGTATTACCTGCTGACAGACAGTGCAGTTTTTTTTACAGTATATGCCAGTTTGACGAGGTTTAATGTCAATGCGGCAAAATTTCAGGGTGATAATGTTATGAATCTAGCTGTAGAAACAAAGTTCCTTTGTAAAATAGACCTCATGACGTGCCGCGTACCAGTTACCTAGAATACTAAATGAATATCTTGAAAATGTTGATAACTAGTAGTACGACGTTGCTCCAATAGCTTATCGCGCGGAGTGCTCTCTTGTGATATAGCTGAACAAGACATTCGCAAATCTGAGTGCTGTAATTAACTGTGGGCAGATTCAAACACAGGTAAATGCCAGTCTCAGAAACCCAAACCGAGCCAAGTGATGCAGCGATTAAGATAATAGATGCTTCAAATGGCTCTGAGCACTATGGAATTTAACATCTGAGGTCATCAGTCCCCTAGAACTGAGAACTACTTAAACCTAACTAACCTAAGGACATCATACACATCCATGCCCGAGGCAGGATTCGAACCTGCGACCGTAGCGGTCACGCGGTTCCAGACTGAAGCGCCTATAACCGCACGGCCGCACCGGCCGGCTAAGATAATAGATTAAGATAACAGACCTAGATTCTGGAGGCGTGGGTTTCAAATCCCCATCTACCAGTCCAGATTTAAGTTTTATGTAGTTTTCCCAGATCGGTTAAGCGAACTGTGTGGGATGTTCCTTTCAGGAGTATACGGCTGATTTCGTTCCCCATCTTTGTCCTAGTTTAGCTGCGGTCCGTCTCCAACCAAAACTCTATAGTCTTCCTTCGTATTCTTCAAAAAACGCACACAAACAGCCAAAACGTTATGATCACCTGCTAATAGCGTGTTAGTCCACATTTGGAATGCAATGCAGCAGCAGTTCTGAGTGTTACGGATTCGAAAAGCCCACGGCAGGAATGTGGAAATATGTGGCTTCACAAGTCTATACACAGACCACGAAATCCCCGTAAATTATGGGCCTTTAGTATGGGGAACAGAGCTAGTGTCCGACAGCATCTCAGATGTTTTCCATCGGGTTCAGATCAGACTAATTCGATGGCCAAGACAAGAAATGAGTTCACGATCATGCTCTCCAAACCACCCTAACACAATTTTGGCCTTTTGACATGGACAGTTATCCTGCTGCGACATGCCGTCATCAAGGAAGATATTAAACGTTAAGAGAGCAGGTAGTTCGCAGTTATGTTCATGTAGTCCGCAGCTGTCACAGTGCATTCGGTTACTACTGCAGGTCCCGTGGAAGCCCAAGTGAATGTACCCGTATGGCTAATGCTGTCCCCACAGGCCGGAGTCGGTAGTGCTGTACTTGCTTCGAGCAGAAGTTCACCTAGAACAGTGGTCGGCAAACCGTGGCTCGCGAGCCTCGGGCAGCTCTTATCTCGTTGATTGTTACTCTGCAAAAATCACGCGCGGTCGCGCACGCACAGTACGATTGAATCTCCCTGGCCTATGCACAGAAGTAGATTCTTGGTTTGGGCTAGAGTATTTTGAAGAAGTGGTGTTAGGCGTGTGTGTAGATGACTCAAACCACGTCCACTCGTTGCCATTCGCACCACTTTTTCGGCTCGAGACAATGTCATCGAAATGGTGCGCGAGATAATTTTTAACGTGCTGAAGTTAGTGCATTATGAAGCGTGCAATCGATTCAAAAAAAAAAAAAAAGAAAGAAAGAAGAGAATGAAATAACAAGGAAACATTTGCAAAGTGGTTTAGTAATATCCATGAGTCGTAAATAAGTGGAGTAGATGATGATAATTACAAGGAAATACAAGCCCGTGCAACAACAAATAAATATACTTGTAAATATGTCTGGTTTTCTTAAATCAATTTCTTCATACCCTGTTTGTGTTTGTATCTATCTTCAGGCGAGTGCTCTGAAGTGAAGACACGTTGATTTTTTTTACACCTGGAACAGTATTCCTGACTCATAATCAGCCGAAAAACTAGTGTCCCTTGTTGTTTTCTTATTCAGATCTATGTATTCATGCGAACGAACATTCTCAACCATGGACCTTGTGAAGAGAAGTTGTCTTACTGCGGAGAATGTCGAACCTTAGCTATAATTAAAAGCCACGTAGAAAGCTGGTTTACTCAAATGCCCAAGGACATGCAAGATCATTACTCACATTAGTTTGTGCCAGTCACTGTAATGATTTAATTTCATAGATACCTCAAAATCTACCTTTATTCATAAATAACATCGTTATCCAACGTGCCTAAAGCACAACTGAGATTTAAAAGTTTAAGCGAAGTTTGTTAATTTTAGGGAGCGTTGCAGTACGAGAAAAGTTGTAGTGTCGTATATTGAGAAAGGTATGGTGAGTCTGTTTGGCATATACAGAGGATGAATGAAAGGAGGCAGACGAGACAAGTATAAAACACAAATGTGGATGGGTATGAACTTCTAGCATGCTGAAATATTTGCAGGTCCTCAACTTCTCTTAGCCCTCAACTTCTCTTAATCAGCGCAACGAAAAACCAGCCAAAGTTGCAAATTTTACTTTTTTTTATTTACGCGGTGACTCTGTATGCGCTGTAACTGTTCATTTTCACTTCATAATACTTATATATTTTTGATATGATTTTGTATTTTTGGAAATACCATTTTGACTAACCGGCACGATGATTTGAAAATGGGTCCTAGCCCGAAATAAAATAAATAAAAAAGTGAAATTTGCAACTTTGGCTAGTTTTTCGTTGTACTGTGGATGGGTATGTTGGAAGGGATTGACCTCAGCAAATTTATTTCATTCAAATTGAGGAGGTTTTTGCAAAACCTGGCTTAGAAGTACTCTAATTAAGTTAATAACGAAGTATCTGCCTACATAGTTTAAGTTTTGAAAAATTGGCTCTTAAAAGAAATTTCAATTCATGTTCTGTTGCCATATAGCTCTTTTGACTGACAACTTTGACGATCACTGACCTAGAGGATGCGGAAGCAACAATCGGTCTGGTGTAACAAGAAACATGATTTATCCGACCAGGCGACACTTTTCCATTGATCTACAGTCCAGTCTCGTTGTTACTGAGCCCACTGCAATCGTAATTTACGATGTCGTTGGTTCAACGTAGGGACTCGTAGGAGTAGTCTGTGTGGTACTGTCTGCTCCAAAATACTAGAGCACCAGCACTGTATTCTGCTTTCAGATCTGCCACAGATTGTTCCGTACCCTACTGTATAAAGCGAGCAAGGCTCCAATTTTCACGTTGTGTGATGAGGCGTGGACACCCAACACCTGTTCGCCCTCCGTGGCTTCACCGTCCTTCAACCACTTTCGTTAGATGCTCACCACAGTAGCAAGCAAACAGTCGACCAGCTTCGCCGTTTCCTAGATACTTGTTCGCAGGCGCCGGTCGACAACAGTCTGCTCTTTTTCTTCATGTCGCTTGTGACAGTGAAATGAAATGTCGTGTGGCTAGGGCCTCCCGTCGGGTAGACCGGTCGCGTGGTGCAAGTCTTTTGAGTTGACGCCACTTCGGCGACTTGCGTCTCGATGAGGATGAGATGATGATAATTAGGACAACACAACACCCAGTGCCTGAGCAGAGAAACTCCGACCCAGCCGGGAATCGAACCTGGGCCCCTTGGCATGACAGTCCGTCGCGATGACCACCTTTTTTTTATGGTTCGCTGTATTTCGTCGTAGCGGACGTCACATGACATCCGTTGAACTTCGTTGTTGTTGTTTTCACCCAGTTTTTTTTTATTATTATTGCAGAGGCTATCCAGCTCTCTGATCGAACAGGCTGAGCTACCGTGTCGGCACCACTCAGCTATCAGGGCAGACGCTTGTGACAGTGAATGTTCTCATTTGTAGAACATAACGACACTAGAATGATTTCACATTTGTCTTTGCTTCGCTTACGTACTTTTCTTACACCATCAAGACACAATAGGCAGAATTCGAGCTCATGGATACGCAGCGGTCACAGCGGTCATTAGTGTAGAAAATAGAGGTGATGATAATATATCGATATATTGACATAAAGATTTTATTTCAAAAAAATATCTATATATGTCGGCGACATGTCTTTCAGGGATACATCGATATCGAAACGGTAATATCGAGAGCCGATATTTTTATTTTATTTTTTTTTTCGCAATTTTCGATAAATATTTGAAACTGTTCTTTAAAAATTGTGGCAGAACATAATTTTACTTTCTCTGTGTGAAGTATTCTTCCTACTTTTTGAGCTCCTAATACGTCCAGTCTTTCTCTTTGGCTGAAGCAAGTATAGATGGCACAAAGAACTCCGATTGTATGGGGGGGGGGGGGGGGTGAACGGAATAACAACACAACCGATGTGAAGGAATAGAGTTAAAAAGCAATTTTTGGTTCAAATGGCTCTGAGCACTATGGGACTTAACATCTTAGGTCATCAGTCCCCTAGAACTTAGAACTACTTAAACCTAACCAACCTAAGGACATCACACACATCCATGCCCGAGGCAGGATTCGAACCTGCGACCGTAGCAGTCCCGCGGTTCCGGACTGAAGCGCCTAGAACTGCACGGCCACCGCGGCCGGCCAAGCAATTTTTAACCCAACAACTAATGTGCTATTTCTTCACATTGGCGTTCTTCAAAATCAGTTGAGGAAACTGATGAGCAAAAATCTAAATGACAAGATTGGTCTTTGCGGTGGGCGGAGAGGTGTGGGGGAGATGCTGACGAAATCGGCACTCGACGCTACCAACGGAAACTGCACGGTTTAACTTCAGCACGTAATTTTGACACTACAGCTGCTAGTCCGCTGGCGTTTGCAGAAATTAAAAAACAGGGAAGTCGACATGAAGTGTTCCAGACAAGTCTGATACATGACGAAACCGAACGGCAGACCCATCGGACACTTTTTTTGTGCCACTTACTTGCAGTTACCATTATTGTTAGCAAAGTGGTTATCGCCAAGCGTCAACGTGCATCGTTCTCCTTTCATTTCTTGCTCTAAGGGGAATAAGCAGCTTGTTGATGTACAGGATATCTAATAATAAATCAATACTTAAATTTAAATAAACAGCTCTAAAACTGACAGTACATTTACAACGTGCAGCCGATATTTTTTTGGCCGGTACATCGATTCTTTAACCGGCGATGTATCGATAATTTTCTTCGACGTATCGAGAGCCCATAATGATACCACAGTCTAAGACTGTGATGATACTTTTTTAAATATCGATATATTGAATTACCTCCTTTAGTGAAATTAAACGTTCCTAGTGACATTTAACTTCTCTGTTGAGGAAACAGACTTTGCCTGTCATATGTCAGGTTAACGGGAGGAGGAAGGAGAATGACGGAGCAACACGTCCTGAAAAAATTGTTGTCCAACTGGCATGGCTGGCAGAACCACCTAACGACTTTCTGCCAGAGGAACAGCGATGACTGCAATGATGTGAAGCGAATGGGATCACGACACCACCAATATGGCTCACGCAGCAGCAGTGGTTGGTACATAGAAAAGCTTAATCCTAGGGGAAATCAGTAGCTCCTACAGAAATGTAGTTAGCCGAAATCACGGAAATTGAAACGGTGACGTCGAGGTGACCTGCAGAAGTTGTCGAGGTGACTTCAACGGCCGCAGTACAGTGATATGGAAATCAACGAGAAACCACCGCACCGTCCTCCCCTTGCATATCTCTGGTATAAGTGTCATATTTATTTCTTCTTGGATGAAATATTTCGGCGCTAAAATAGTCCCGCATTCGTGTTTATGGTCGGTGACTACTTTGGAGGACCTATCACACGAAAATTTAATGTCAACTAGTCTGCATGCACGGGATGTTAGAATGTTGAGAAATTAGGAAAGGGTACAGATCCAAAATTCCGGACTCAGTGAGATAAGATGGCCAGTGCCAAACTGGCAGGAGAGATCGTAGAAAAGTTTTTTCCTCTTAATGCAGAAAAAAAGGCTCTGAGCACATGGGACTTAACTGCTGAGGTCATCAGTCCCCTAGAACTTAGAACTACTTAAACCTAACTAACCTCAGGACATCACACACATCCATGCCCGAGGCAGGATTCGAACATGCGACGGTAGCGGTCGGGCTGTTCCAGACTTCAGCGCCTAGAACCGCTCTGCCGGCTCTTAATGCAGAAACAACTACAGAATGAGTCTAAACCTGAATTTCAAACTGGAGACGAAATCAAAACTCTGCATACCACAGGAAACTTCGTAATAACTAACCCTTTGCAACACAACTCACAACCCTGTTCGGCTCTTCAATTTACAAGGACCTCTGTACTACTCATCCAAACTCCTGAGATGTTCTCCTGCAATCTCTGGTGGAATGGCCCTTCCTGGAGGGGTTTAGAGATCAGTTTCAGAGCCAATCTTTCATCGTAGAATGGAGGGCGCGTACATCTACGACTATACTTCACCGTGTGATGCGAGGCGAAGGGTACTTAGTGTGCAATAAACACGGTCCTACTTGTTTCATTCCCTAAAGGCACGCCTTAAATTTTCTTGGATAATTACTCGTGATATAAGCTGGAGGTAAGAGCAGTTGAATGGAATGGACAGTGTCTTGAAAGGAGGATATAAGATGAACATCAACAAAAGCAAAACGAGGATAATGGAATTTAGTCGAATTAAGTCGTGTGATGCTGAGGGAATTAGATTAGGAAATGAGACACTTAAAGTAGTAAAGGAGTTTTGCTATTTGGGGAGCAAAATAACTGATGATGGTCGAAGTAGAGAGGATATAAAATGTAAACTGGCAATGGTAAGGAAAGCGTTTCTGAAGAAGAGAAATTTGTTAACATCGAGTATAGATTTAAGTGTCAGGAAGTCATTTCTGAAAGTATTTGTATGGAGTGTAGCCATGTATGGAAGTGAAACAAGGACGATAAATAGTTTGCACAAGAAGAGAATAGAAGCTTTCGAAATGTGGTGCTACAGAAGAATGCTGAAGATTAGATGAGTATATCACATAGCTAATGAGGAAGTATTGAATAGGATTGGGGAGAAGAGAAGTTTGTGGCACAAATTGACCAAAGATGCGATCGGTTCGTAGGAAATGTTTTGAGGCATCAAGGGATCACCAATTTAGTATTGGAGGGCAGCGTGGAGGGTAAAAATCGTAGAGGGAGACCAAGAGATGAATACACTAAGCAGATTCAGAAGGATGTAGGTTGCAGTAGGTACTGGGAGATGAAGAAGCTTGCACAGGATAGAGTAGCATGGAGAGCTGCATCAAACCAGTCTCAGGACTGAAGACCACAACAACAACAACAACAACTGAAGTATAAACTCGTGTTGGAAAATGGGTTCTCAGAATTTCGAAAGGAAGCCTACAACTACATCTACGCGTATACTGCGCAAATCAATATAAGGTGCATGGTGGATGGAGCCTCGTATCGGTGTTAGTCGTTCTCCTTTCTGTTTCACGCAAATGGAGCGAGGGAAAAGCGAGTCTGTGGGTGCCTCCTTTCAAGCCCTCGTTTCTTTTTTCGGCGCTGTGTTTATGAGGGATGTACATTAGTGGTAGTAAAATTATTTTGCAGTTTGTCGCAAGTGCTGGTTCTCTAAACTTTCTCAAACAGTACTTCATAAAAAGAACTACTTCTCTCCAGAGATTCTCATTTGAATTTGCGGAACATTTCCTTAGTACTTGCGTGTTGATCGAATTGCCGGTAACAAATCTAGCAGTACGCTTCTGAATTGCTTCGACAGCTTTCATTTATACGACATGCTCGGAATCCTAAACATTCGAACATTACCCAAGAATGGGTCGCACTAGTGTTCTGTACGTGATCTTCTTTATACATGAACTGCCCTTTCCTTGAATTCTCCCAATAAACAGAAGTCGACTATTTATCTTCCCTACAGTTACCCTTACCTGTTCTTTCCATTTCATGCAGCTTTACAACATTTCGGTAAGTTATTTAATGGACTTGGCAATGTCAATCAGCACACCACTAACAGAGTATACGAAATTGCAGGACTGTTTCTCCTGCTCAACTGCATTAACCTACATTTTTCCACATTGAGGGCAAGGTGCCATTTATTACACCAAGTATAAATTCTATCTATGTTATCCTGTATTCTGCTACAGTCGCTCAAGGACGGCACTTTCTCGTACACTGCAGCGTCATCAGCAAACAGTCTCAGATTTCTGCTCAGATAGATCGTTTATGCACATTGAAAATAAGAGCGGTTCTGTCACACTTCCTTGGAGCATTCCTGTTTTCAATGAACATTTTCCGTCCGAGACAACCTACTGGGTTCTATTATTTCAAAGGTCTTCGAGTCACAATACACAGCGCCTTTCTTGATACGTTTCTCACTAGAGTTTTTTGAGGATTTCTGTGTCGTGCTCGCACTGACTAAATAAAATTAATGATTAGACGCATGGATCTGTTTTCAACGTGTATCTCTAACGGTAACCAATACTGATGAACAATTCTCATGAGTTGTTGGAACTAGAATTTCATAATTGGCCTAGCGTTTTTCTTGGGTGAAGAACATTTCCGAATGATTTTTCCGATAACTCAACGTCATCCTGTTTCCAGAACGATAGATTTATGCGGTCGTTCCGCGATAAATCGCTCTGGACAGCTACTCCTTGAAGCCCGGCTGTCCTGACTGATTCTAATGAATGATTACCGGATCAACTGGTATCGGGACTTTCGGGATATTTGTGGAGAGTAAATCAGATAAACCGTGTTGAGGATGAGTTGCTAGTAGTTACAACGAGAGATAGCTATGTCTAGGTCTTTCTGCAGCAATCCTCTAACGATATGATCTCCCTCTCCCTAATTACTGATGTGTCGTTTCCGAAAAGCCTCAGAGAGGTAAAAGTTCTTTTAGATTGCTTAATGTCTTGTCAACAGAACTTCCTCAAGTATACCAGACGATACTTTCGCTTCTGAAAATGATAAGAAAGAGGTACTACGCGATGCTAGTAAAGTCTTCAGTCTCCAGTTTCATACGGGTTTTCATAAATACGTGGTTTGTATATACGGCGTCGATGTGTATCTGCATCGAAGGTTTCTCGGAAATCACGAAACATAGCATCAAACGAAAACTCACTGTCTACAGACTTCTGGATCTCATGAATGGACAGTGTGATAAACACCGCACCTGGTCCAGGAGTCTTCCATTTGCAACGTCCCCTGGAGACTATTTGCTATTATTAATACTTGCATTTATTTATGCTGGTCTGAGACATAAGTGAGCGGCCTTCAACTGCCATAATAATATCTTTCCAGATACATGTACAATAATCGTTTTTCTTCTTGCCTCCATCTCATGGTGGAGGGCAGAACCTATATATGAGTATTACAGGTCTGTGGGTTATCAGCATCGAGGATCACGAAACCTCTATCTTTTGTCTTCGTTTGTTTTTCAGGTGGGCGCTAAAGTTTTTAATGTTTTCATATCCTTATGACAGTCAAAAGAATTGTGTTACGTTCTTGTGAGAACTAATGTCCAAAGACAGAATTTAATACACTCCTGGAAATTGAAATAAGAACACCGTGAATTCATTGTCCCAGGAAGGGGAAACTTTATTGACACATTCCTGGGGTCCGATACATCACATGATCACACTGACAGAACCACAGGCACATAGACACAGGCAACAGAGCATGCACAATGTCGGCACTAGTACAGTGTATATCCACCTTTCGCAGCAATGCAGACTGCTATTCTCCTATGGAGACGATCGTAGAGATGCTGGATGTAGTCCTGTGGAACGGCTTGCCATGCCATTTCCACCTGGCGCCTCAGTTGGACCAGCGTTCGTGCTGGACGTGCAGACCGCGTGAGACGACGCTTCATCCAGTCCCAAACATGCTCAATGGGGGACAGATCCGGAGATCTTGCTGGCCAGGGTAGTTGACTTACACCTTCTAGAGCACGTTGGGTGGCACGGGATACATGCGGACGTGCATTGTCCTGTTGGAACAGCAAGTTCCCTTGCCGGTCTAGGAATGGTAGAATGATGGGTTCGATGACGGTTTGGATGTACCGTGCACTATTCAGTGTCCCCTCGACGATCACCAGTGGTGTACGGCCAGTGTAGGAGATCGCTCCCCACACCATGATGCCGGGTGTTGGCCCTGTGTGCATCGGTCGTATGCAGTCCTGATTGTGGCGCTCACCTGCACGGCGCCAAACACGCATACGACCATCATTGGCACCAAGGCAGAAGCGACTCTCATCGCTGAAGACGACACGTCTCCATTCGTCCCTCCATTCACGCCTGTCGCGACACCACTGGAGGCGGGCTGCACGATGTTGGGGCGTGAGCGGAAGACGGCCTAACGGTGTGCGGGACCGTAGCCCAGCTTCATGGAGACGGTTGCGAATGGTCCTCGCCGGTACCCCAGGAGCAACAGTGCCCCTAATTTGCTGGGAAGTGGCGGTGCGGTCCCCTACGGCACTGCGTAGGATCCTACGGTCTTGGCGTGCATCCGTGCGTCGCTGCGGTCCGGTCCCAGGTCGACGGGCACGTGCACCTTCCGCCGACCACTGGCGACAACATCGATGTACTGTGGAGACCTCACGCCCCATGTGTTGAGCAATTCGGCGGTACGTCCACCCGGCCTCCCGCATGCCCACTATACGCCCTCGCTCAAAGTCCGTCAACTGCACATACGGTTCACGTCCACGCTGTCGCGGCATGCTACCAGTGTTAAAGACTGCGATGGAGCTCCGTATGCCACGGCAAACTGGCTGACACTGACGGCGGCGGTGCACAAATGCTGCGCAGCTAGCGCCATTCGACGGCCAACACCGCGGTTCCTGGTGTGTCCGCTGTGCCGTGCGTGTGATCATTGCTTGTACAGCCCTCTCGCAGTGTCCGGAGCAAGTATGGTGGGTCTGACACACCGGTGTCAATGTGTTCTTTTTTCCATTTCCAGGAGTGTACTTGCTATACCATCTAAACCCTTGTGAATGTAGGAAGAGGAAACTTTCTCAAAGCTTCCCACTCTTCGTTTAACTACGAAAAACACATCCTGAGCCGAACCATGCGTTCTGTTACTAAAGACAGAACTACCCTGAATAAATCTAGGATCTGAAGGACTCGTCACACGAGGCCTCTCGAGAGATTGGTGTCGATATCTAGTAGCCGCTCACTCATTCTGCTGGGAGGTGGAGGAGAAAATTTCGAGGGATCCATCTCAGACCCACGAGCAGCTAGGGTAATAAGGGTCCACTCAGACAGAGCCCCGCTTGCCTGAGTAAGCCTTATACAACTGTGGTGCGGCAATTTCCCTAGAGGTCAACCTTTAGCCATCATGAAGTTCCTGCATGGAGTGCCTAAACAACCTATGAATACATCATCACCAATTTCACTAAAAAAAACTAATTTTAGATAAAAGCGAACTGTCAAAGTGCAATGAAACTATTGCGTGAAGTACACAGTAAAGTCGGAGAGTGGTTCAAATGGCTCTGAGCACTATGGGACTTAACTTCTAAGGTCATCAGTCCCCTAGAACTTAGAACTACGTAAACCTAACAAACCTAAGGACAACACATACATCCAAGCCCGAGGCAGGATTCGAACCTGCGACTGTAGCGGTCGCGTGGTTCCCGACTGAAGCGCCTAGAACCGCTCGGCCACCCCGGCCGGCAATCGGAGAGTGGCATAAGTACCGCGATTCGAAACAAACGAAATTTCTCACATTACTATAGATCTATTTGCTGTAGTGTAGCTCGTGGTCGTGCGGCAGCGCTCTCGCTTCCCACGCCCAGGTTCCCGGGTTCGATTCCCGGCAGGGTCAGGGATTTTCTCTGCCTCGTGATGACTGGGTGTTGTGTGATGTCCTCAGGTTAGTTCTTTTTAAGTAGTTCTAAGTTCTAGGGGACTGATGACCATAGATGTTAAGTCCCATAGTGCTCAGAGCCATTTTTTTGCTGTAGTGTAATAGTACTCTGCTAGTTGTGTGTCGGCAAACTAGTAAAAGTGGATGAACCATATACGAAGGACGCGTTTTTGAGATTCCTCAAGAAATGTAAACAAAGTCTGTGACAAAAAAATTCTGGAGGGATAGTGCAAATTTTTCTGCTTTAGAAGGATGTTCGGTCAGTGGTTGCCTTCAGATCAGGACCTACTTGAGAGCACAAACGGCCGTATTCGTTCATTGTACTTCTCAAAACATTTCTGCGTTTCATTTTCCAAGAAGCTCTGCAGGAGCTCTGCCGTATTTGTCATTCGTCGAAACGCAAGCAAACGTCTGTAGAAAACTGCCTGTTTACTTCTACCAAGTTGACCTGTTTCGAAGAAATTCGTCGTAGCGTAAGGAAACAGTTCTAGATTCCTAAAAGGAAATGGGTTCTAATATATAACGGCAAATACTTCTTTAGTATTCGAGATGTCTGCTTCGTTTTGTTTCAGGGCATTAACATCGTTCTACACCTTTGAAGAACATTTTTAGTTCTTTCTCCTGCTGTAATTTAATCTTATTAGTTTTTGAATGACTCCATGATGCCTAACTGTTAGTTTTTATTTTATTGTTGGTATCATGGACTCATTAAAAATTCATTGCACTGTGGACCTAGAATGAAGAAAAATAATTTGTCTTACTAGTATTTGTTTCGGCGTTTTTTTTTTATTTTTACTCTTAATAATGTATCTCTTTTTACAAGGTATAAAAGGGGCTACATTTCTATCAAGGCCACAATTCGAATCTGGGCCTCCTGTTCGCTAGGCAGATGCGCTAACCGCTATGCTACCGAGGCACAGTGGCTTTCCGCAACTCCACGGAATCTCCTCAGTACAAAGTCCCATTCACAGCTCAGCCCACGAAATGGGGGATCCTGCCTGAAACCCAGGCTTAGGTGCATTAATTGAATGAGACCATATGGTTCCAGAGACTTTTTCGAGTCTCATACATCTATGACGTATACATGCAGACTGAAGCGATGAATGAAAATTTGTACCAAGGCCAGGATATGAACCCGGTCTCCTGCTCACTAGGCAGTTGTGCAAACCACTCCGCCACCCTGGCACAGTGGCTTTGCACAATTGTATGGACTGAGGGAGAAGTGAGGCGTGCTAGGGTAGTCTGTGCAGTTGTGCAAAGCCATTGTGCCAGGGTGGCATTTTGGTTAGCACATCTGTCAAGTAAGGAGGAGGCCGGGGTTCGAATTCTGGTCTTGTTACAAATCTTCATTTGTCACTGCAGTCTGCATATACACATCATAGATGTCTTGAGACCTGGAAAGGTCTCTAGAACCGTAATGTTTCATTTGAGTTTAATGATAACAGAATAAAAACTGAGAGCATATCGAAGAAAAACGAATGTAATGAAGAATAACTTAACAAAAATATTAGAGTCCCTGTAGTGGCCGAAGTGAAGGAATTCTGCTAACTTGGAAGCAAAACAACGCACGACGGATGACGCAAGGAGGGTATAAGAAGCAGAGAAGCAGACTAGCATAGGCAAACAGTGCATTCCTCGCTAAAAAGTGTTTATTAGTATCACACGTAGTCATTAGTACGAGGGAAAAAATCGGAAATGTACATCTGGAGCACAGGAGGACTGAATCGTGGACTGTGTGGGAAAACGGATGAAAGAGAATCGAAGCATTTGAGATCTTATAGGAAAATGATGATAGTTAAGTGGAGTGATAAAACGAAAATTGTGGAGGTTTTCCTCAGAATCGGCGAGGAAAGGAATATGTGGACAACACTGACTAGAATGAGGGGCAGGATGACAGTGCATGCCTTAAGGCATCGTGGAATATGTTCCATGTACTAGAGCAATCCGTAGAGGGAAAGATAAAGAATAGAATGTGTCCAACAAAACATTCGAAGACGTTGGCTGTAAGTGCTAGTCTGACCTGAAGAAATTGGTACAGGAGAAGGAGTAGTGGGTGGCGTAGAGCCAGTCATAAGACTGATGACATCCTGCCCTCCTCATCCAAGCCCCTCAACCCCTTCCTCAAAATGTGTCTTTTGCAGCTATTGCACTACGCACCTTGTTGAGTTGAGGGCTGCGCAAGTGATCCACACCCCTGGTGAGCGAAGGGCAGGCAGCTGTTCCCTCATCGCCTGTCGCCCACTGTCCCAGCTTGTCCCTCCGGAGGTCGGACACGGCGGCCGCTGCTGGTGGCTCCTTCGCAGTCGGAGCTACCGGTGTTTCCACGGATTTTCCAGCGACTGGTTGCTTCTGTGGAACAAGAGTAGTACCTGTTACTGTCTCGTCAGACGGCACTGTCTGCGCCCTGGACGCTACACCTGGTTTTGACTCTGAGGTCGGTCCCACTGCTGCACCGCCAATTGTCAGGGTCGCTTCGCTGCCTGCGTTCGCTTGACCCGGATCGAGCTCCTGTTTTGTTGTACCCGTCGCCTTCTCGTCTGCATTGTCAGCAGCACCGGTTGTCGACACTGAGTGCGCGCTATGTTCTGCCGTTTCACTTTTCTCATCCTTTGCCTCAATCGCCGTCTTCCCAGTGCCTTCGCTCGCCGATACGGTGTCCATGGTTAACAGATTACTGACGGCGGTATTTCGTTAGTGCCTGGTGACTCTGGGTGATATAGTAGCGCAGATTTCTGTGCGACCCCAGCGTTCTCCGGTTCTCACAGCTGCGCCTCCGTTATAAACAAGCCCGGTCCGGAAACGGCAGAGCGGAAATGCCTCCGCGTCAATCGAAAGGATGGACTCCTGCTTAGATTGAAGGCCGTTACAGATAATAAAAGTGTCACTCGCCTGCGCAGTCGAGACCCGGCAACTCAGTGTCTGCGGGCAGGGGGCTTGCCACCATCGGTAATAAAAAAAAAAAGAAAAAAACTGTGTGATTTTCTTTACGATAGAATTTCAGAGGTGTCATACTACTCTCCCACAGAAATAGTGACAAGAAAATGGCGAAGTAGCGGACAGACAGAGTGAAAAAAGTCACTAAAACGCGCTGTATAGACTGACTCTATTCAAAGGTATCCGGTTCAAACGCTGGTAGCGGAAGAAATTTTTATCACCAGTATTCGGTCCTATTCGAGAGAAGTACTCTGTGCACCGGAGCCGGCTTTTCCCCTCATTTTTCTCCCTAACCGTCAACAACGACACAAACACAACACTATAACATCTACATCTTCATAGATACACCGCAAACCACGGTAAGGTGCCTGGCGGAGGGTACACTGTACCACTACTTGTCATTTCCTTTTCTGTCCCACTCGCAAATAGAACGAGAGAAAATCGACTGTCTGTATGCCCCCGTATGAACCCTAATTTCTCGTATCTTATCTCCGTGGCCCTTACACGCAATGTATGCTGGCGGCAGTAGAATCGTTCGGCTGTCAGCTTCAAACTCCTGTTCTCTAAATATTCTCAATAGTGTTTCTCGAAAACAACGTCGCCTTCCCTCCAGGAATTCACATCTGTGTTCCCGAAGTGTCTCCGTAACACCTGCATGTTGTTCGAACCGGTAACAAACCTGGCAGCCTGCATTTGAGTTGCTTCTATTCTTCCTTAAATCCGACCTGGTACGGATCCCAAACACTCGAGCAGTACGCAAGAATTGGTCCCCGCAGCGTCCTATAATTATGAGGCCACCTTTGCAAGTGAACCACTACTTCCTAAAATTCTCCCAATGAAACGAAGTCGACCATTCGTCTTCCCTACCACAGTTATCACATCCTCGTTCCACCTCATATCACTTTGCAACGTTACGCTCAGACTTGACTGTGTCAAGCAGGACACCAGTAATACTGTATCCGAATATTATAGGTTTGATCTTCCTACTTATCCTCATTGACTTACAATTTTCCACATTTATGGCTAGCTGCCATTCATCACACCAACTGCAAATGTTGTCTAAGTCGACTCGTATCTTCATAGCCGGCCCCGGTGGCCGTGCGGTTCTAGGCGCTACAGTCCGGAACCGCGTGACCGCTACGGTCGCAGGTTCGAATCCTGCCTCGGGCATGGATGTGTGTGATGTCCTTAGGTTAGTTAGGTTTAAGTAGTTCTAAGTTCTAGGGGACTGATGACCTAAGATGTTAAGTCCCATAGTGCTCAGAGCCATTTGAACCGTTTGTTACAAAAAGGTACGGCCAAACTGTCAGGAAACATTCCTCACACACAAATAAAGAAAAGATGTTATGTGGACATGTGTCCGGAAACGCTTAATTTCCATGTTAGAGCTCATTTTAGTTTCGTCAGTATGTACTGTACTTCCTCGATTCACCGCCAGTTGGCCCAATGAAAGGAAGGTAATGTTGACTTCGGTGCTTGTGTTGACATCTGTGAATGTTTGGGCAGGCATTGTTGGTGATGTCTTGATTACCCCATGTTTTTCCACCTACCCTCAATGGAGCACGTTATCTTGATTTCATACGGGATACTCTACCTGTGCTGCTAGAACATGTGCCTTTACAAGTACGACACAACATGTGGTTCATGCACGATGGAGCTCCTGCACATTTCAGTCGAAGTGTTCGTACGCCTCTCAACAACAAAAATGGCTCTGAGCACTATGGGACTCAACTGCTGTGGTCATAAGTCTCCTAGAACTTAGAACTACTTAAACCTAACTAACCTAAGGACATCACACACATCCATGCCCGAGGCAGGATTCGAACCTGCGACCGTAGCGGTCGTGCGGTTCCAGACTGCAGCGCCTTTAACCGCTCGACCACTTCGGCCGGCTCTCAACAACAGATTCGGTGACCGATGGATTGGTACAGGCGGACCAATTCCATAGCCTCCACGCTTTCCTGGCCTCAACCCTCTTGACTTTCATTTATGGGGGCATTTGAAAGCTCTTGTCTACGCAACCCCGGTACCAAATGTAGAGACTCTTCTTGTTCGTATTGTGGACGGCTGTGATACAATACGCCATTCTCCAGGGCTGCATCAGCGCATCAGGGATTCCATGCGACGGAGAGTGGATGCATGTGCTAACGGAGAACAGTTTGAAAATTTCCTGTAACAAAGTGTTTGAAGTCACGCTGGTACGTTGTGTTGCTGTGTGTTTCCATTCCATGATGAATGTGATTTGAAGAGAAGTAATAAAATGAGCTCTAACGTGGAAATTAAGCGTTTCCGGACACATGTCAACATAACATATTTTCTTTATTTGAGTGTGAGGAATGTTTCCTGAAAGTTTGGCCGTACCTTTTTGTAACACCCTGTATAGAGAACAACAGCGGTCCTGTCACACTTCCCTGGAGCACTCCTGACGATACCCTTCTCCCTGATGAAAACTCGCCGTCGAGGACAATATACTGGGTTCTATTATTTCAGAAGTCTTCGAGCCACTCACATATCTGTGAACTTATTCCACACGCTCGTACCTTCGTTAACAGCCTGCACTGGGGCACCGTGTCAAATGCTTTCCGGAAATCTAGAACTATTGCACCGGATTCATCTCCTGGTGTAACCGAAAACTTTAGAGAAAACCTCAGTTCACTTGTATGCAAGTTCCTCAATCATACTGTAATCATTGGTGGACACTTCAATGATCCAACAGTTAATTGGAAAAATTACTGTTTTTTAGTGGTGTACTACGTGATAAGACAGACTGTGAAACATTACTAAATGCCTTCTCTGAAAACTACCTATAACAGACAGCTAGAAATCCCACTCATGGTGGAAATATATTGTATTTAATGGCAACAAATAGATCATTGAGGATGCCCACATCGAAACTGGTATCAGTGACCATGACGCGTTTGTGGCGACAATGATTACCAAAATACAAAAGATAATTAAAACAAAAACGGTCACTAAACTAGATAAAAAATTAGTAGTGTCATATCTCGATCAGGAACCTGAAACTTTCAACACAGAGCAGGAGCATGTAGAGGAACTTGTAACATTATGTGATTGTCTTATCATTTTAAATCATTCACTAATCGAGCAGTCGCTCGGCAACAGCTACAGTTAGCAAATAATGTTGCGAGAATGTAAAAGGTGAACGACCTGTGACGTAACTTGTTTATTGTCGAAGCGCCGTCAGAGATGCAGTGAGTTATTGACTTTGAAAACCGCGGCGCGAAAAACGGACAGAAGAAGAACACTTTTACACTTTTTTTTCTTTTTTTTTGAGGTACGAGATATTCTCGATGAACAGTTACTCATTCTTCTCTTGTCTCCTGTAACTTGTGTCGGACGCGCATGTCTTGCCGCCGTATTATTATTGTCAGAATTAATATTGTTCTAGTGTAAAGTAAATGTGTAATACTAAAAGTGCCTAGCAGTAGATTTATTGTGCGACGTGTATGTGAAAACGTCAAAGGAATTGTTTTCATTAAGAGAAGTGCCAGTCAAAACGGCATCCATGTTAAATCCGTCGTTGCAGTGTAAGTTTGTCTATTACTTGACATAAATTCAGAGTTAAATGGAACTGGTGTATGGACTATTCATTTACTATAGAATCTATGTCGCACTTCTTCATGAAATTATTTAATTTTCTATATGTTTCAGCCAAATAGAGAGTTCACAGTCACGAATTCTTTCGTCGAGTTCGGACGGAAGTTGCATGCGGCGAAATATTTTCTCCGCGCCATATTCTACTGGTAAATGCATGATAAACTACGGTCCCTTAGGAAATTCATGTTGAGCTATCCAAAATAATTATATTTTGAATAGGCATTTACTCTCCTCTGCAATGCAACTTCCGACTGATCAGACGATCCAACAAGAAACAGCCGCACACGGTCGGCGTTCGCAAATATGTTTCCACCGCTGATTATAGCTATATGTTACAGCACAAAAGTAACATATTGTTATAATCAGAGACTACGAACGGGGACATTTATAACTGTATGTTTATGTATACACATTACGTAAACATATCGTTATAAACTTTGGCTCAAGTCTAAAAGAATAGTTGACCATGCACTGGAGAAATGTGCACCCATTAGAACAGTCCATAATGGGAGGGAACCTCCAAGGTATACAGTCACTGTAAAGAAACTTTTAAAGAAACAGAGATTGGTGCATAATAGGTGTAAAACGAAGCGTAGAGCTATAGATAGAGAAATGCTGAATGAAACGCCTTTGGCTGTCAAAAGAGCAGTGCATGATGCCTTCAGTGACTAGCGTAGCAGAATATTGTCAAATGATTTTTCACAGAACCACAAAAAATTCTGGTCGTATGTAAATGCTGTTAATGGCACCAAAGTTAGTGTCCAGTTCGCAGCGAATGGTACAGGAACTGAAACTGAGGGAGGCAAAGCAAAAGTTGAAATGCTTAACTGCATTTTCAAATGTTCCTTTACAAAGAAAAACCCAGGAGAATTGCCCCAGTTTAATCCTCGTATCACTGAAAAGATGAATGAAGTAAGCAGTAGCGTCAGTGGTGCTGAGAAACAGTTGAAATCTGAACAAAGCTCCAGGTCCAGATGGAATTCCTGTTAGATTCTATACTGAATTTGCAGATGAGTTAGTCCATCTTTTCTCTATAACCTATCGTAGATCCTTCGAATAAAAGACCGTGCCCAGTTCTTGGAGAAAGGCGTAGGTCACACCCGTCTCCAAGAAGGGTAGTAGAAGTGATCCACAAAACTACCGTCCAGTATCCTTGACATAAATTTGTTGCACAGTCTTAGAACATATTCTGAACTCAAACATGATGAGGTATCTTGAACGGAATGACTTCCTCAGTGCCAGTTAGCATGGATTCAGCAAAATCGATCCTGTGAAACCCAGTTTGCACTTTTCTCACGTGACATACTCAAGGCAATCAGCTAGATGCAGTATTTCTTAGATTCCGAAAAGTATTTGACTCAGTACCTCATCTAAGCTTATTGTCAAAAGTACAGTCTTATGGGGTATCAAGTGAAATTTGTGACTGATAATGTTAATAACAACCTCAGACTACTTGCAGATGATGCAGTTATCTGTAATGAAATATTATCTGAAGGAAGCTGCATAAATATTGCCAGATGTCGATAAGAGTTCAACGCGCTGCCGAGATTGGTAACTTGATCTAAATGTTCAGAAATGTAAAACTGTGCACGTCACAAAACGAAACAACGTAGAATCCTGTGACTATAACATCAATCAGTCACTGTTGGAATCTGGAACTCTCACAAATACCTGGGTGTAACATTTTGTAGGGATATGAAATGGAATGACCACATAGACTCACTTATGGGCAAAGCGAGTGATAGACTTCGGTTTACTGCGGAAGCGCAATCAGTCTACAAACGAGATTGTCTGCAAATCGCTCGTGTGACCCATCCTAGAATAATGCTTAAGTTTGCGGGACTCGCACCAAATATGATTGCCAATTGCCTTGCCGCAGTGGTAACACCGGTTCCCGTCAGATCACCGAAGTTAAGCGCTGTCGGGCTGGGCTAGCACTTGGATGGGTGACCATCCGGTCTGCCGAGCACTGTTGGCAAGCGGGGTGCACTCAGCCCTTATGAGGCAAACTGAGGAGCTACTTGATTGAGAAGTAGCGGCTCCGGTCTCGGAAACTGACATACGGCCGTGAGAGCGGTGTGCTGACCACATGCCCATCCTATCCTCATCCGCTGGCGCTTGTGGTCTGAGGATGACACGGCGGCCCGTCGGTACTGTTGGGCCTTCATGACCTGTTCGAGCGCAGTTTATTTTTTTTTAATTTATTTTTACCAAATATGACTAACAGGGGATATTGAACAGAGATGGGCTGCACGAATGGTCACAAGTTTGTTTAATCTGTGAGAGAGTGTCACAGAGATACTGAAGGAACTGAACTGGCAGACTCTTGAAGACAGACGTAAACTATCCCAAGAAAGTCTATTAACAAAGTTTCCAAAACCAGCTACACGTAATAAATAATACACAAGTGGTCCTGAAAAATCATGCACACCAAGTGTAATGGTATTAACAAAAAGAAATTAACTATTGTTTGAACTAAATATCCACAAAATTTTGTAATCATTTAATAAAAATGTTCACATTACAGATTAAATGAAATGGAAACCCACTGATGATGGCACAGTGGTGGCGAAACATGTATGGGTACTTTGAAAAAACGGTGTTTTGCATAACTGGTGGACCTCACATCCTACAATTTTTCTTGAAATGACGTTTCGTTTCCTTATCGCCATCTGGGTGTTCCAGAGAATACGACCACCGCGGCACATGCGGAATTCACCAACACCAAAGGCTCCTTATTGTTAACACTGTAATAGTCTGAAAAACGCTTTTAAAAGCAGTTACGCAGAGCACAGATAATGATCTAAATTCCAAGAACTGTTAAGATAAAGGGGGGGGGGGGCAATTCGAGGAACTATTAAGACTTTCAGTGTATCAGGTTACACCTGAGGCAACTCGGTGACTTATATTGATAGTCACCTGCCGCCCACCTCTGGGGACCCATCGTCCTGTCCATGCACTTGTATGCTATAATTCAAGGTCTCCCCCCCCCCCCCCCTACCCCACTCTCCTCAGAGCCAACAATAATCAACCTCTCTTCCTCTCCCTCCCCCTTTATAACTAGAGCAAATGTGTGGGATGTGTCATTCATAGTCTGTGCATTGTAGTAAGAGTGTCAGAGCCCACAGATACTGGCAAAACACATCGCTAATTTCCCCGTCGCGGAGCTGGGACCTAGGTCGGAGGCGTACGGCACCAGCCGCCACTGGCGGCAGTTGGTCTTGAGCAGTCTAGCTAGAGACATGTGCAACAACGGCATTACATACAGGCATCCACATTGCAAGTTTTTGTTGTTGATGCTTTAAATAAATTGCATATATGCATCAACTGCTATCCAAAACAATTATGTGAGGCAGTTATTTATAGCTTAAATTTACTGGTGTGTAGAAACGTTCCTACTCGGATTATTCCATCTTTATTTACAAATGTACTATATTCTTTAAGTTTCTGACTCCTCTAACGCATTCTGTTAGTGATGTGATTCTTTTATTAATAAACTACCTCAGTTTTATGCCTATGGTGATAGTAATTTTATTTTAGCATTGTCAAGTGTGTTGATTTCTTCTTTGTTATTTACAAGCCTACTACTATGGACTGCTTTATCGTGATGTCACACATTAATAATAGCACAACGTGATACTCGCGGCATTAGTTTGTGTTGCTAAGGCTCATAGTGTGGGTATTTGTGGAGAAATAGGCTAAAATTATTGAAAATTACATTGGGAGGAGGAGTGCTTACGAAATATACCCAATACTTTGTTGCTAATCATCTTACTTAAGATGAAAACTTAAAGACATCATTTTGAACCATTTGTTATGGTAATATTGGCCATTAATTTTAAGTAGGGTTACACCCTACTGAACCGTAAATTTACTTTCAAAACCTTTTCTTAAAGAATTTACTTTATTTACTATAAGGTGCCAGGCAAATCCAACACCTTCCATGAAAACCCTGACATGATAAGCAAATCCAGTAGTATGTCACATAGCTCCGAATAAATCGTGACATTAAATTAACCAAAGTAATATGAGTAACGAGTGAGCAAATGGAATACCACAGACTAACACAAGAATGCCTAAATGCATGTCATACCTTCCCACCGTGAGACAGACGCAGTTCCGAGAGGAGAAACGAGAACAGAAGCCGAGAGCAGAACCGTGTTAAGCTAGAAGGCCCTACGATAAGGGACGGACACCCACGTCGCCAGCTAACCGACAGGACCACCCCCCAGCCCATGTTAAAAGCTACAGCCCTCCAGAAGAACATTATAGATCTTACGATAACACTAAAAGGGCCACACCAGCTGCAAGTTTTAGCGTGAGACTTTTTCGCGTCTCTGTTACGTCGCAAACGTTAAAAACATTGCCCCACCACGAAATGTATAACGTTTCTCATTGGATAGACAGAATTTTTGTAGGTGGAGCTTAAGGTTAACATTGAGACCCTGATTGGTCAGATGAAAACACAGCCAGATAGTTTTTTTTTTAAACCAACTTCGGTAAATTGTAGTAAGGAGAAGTTAGAAAAGAGTTGCTTCGGAGACGGCGAGCTGTATGGAGCTGCGCCGGCCGCCGCCCCCTGACGAATACCGACAAGGTAATGAACGCATGCGATGCCGCATTTTTGAACGCATAAGGCTTCACTCAGAACTGCAGAAGTCTCATCTGTTACATCCCCTTTTTACGTAATACTAGTGTCGATCGTCAATTGAAGCTCATGGTATTCATATTTGCTACGTAAGTTAAAATCTGAAACGCGATGATTTTTCTGTTATATGATTATTGAGAAGCCACATCAGCCACTGTAATTTACGACAAGTTAGATAAGTAATTAAAGATAATTGAGGCGCACTGTAGACCATTTTGATAGTTTTCTCTTTTGTGAAACTGAATTTAAACCTAGATTATAGATATGATATGGCATAGATCATCCTTCGATCCATTGTAGAACTTGGAAACCCATTCAGGGAATATTCGTTCACATTTTTGTTGAATATAGTTGGTTTTTATCACCCTGTATTAAAACATTTCCTTTTATCAATAGTGCAATTTATAAACAATGTTTTGTGAGTAGAATAAAATTTCCAATGGTAAACTTAACTGCTTTTTCGACGTTATTTTACCAGTTAACTAAAAATAGGAAAGCCTTGAACCCTTTCCACTAAATTTAGTTAGTATTAAGATTCCTTCACAGGGAGTGCAGTGGAGCTGACGCTGAAATCATTAAGTATTTGGTTATATCATCGCTAGTCTCACTGAACTCTTCTGAACTCTACATGTCATGTGTGGTCTGGCGTCTCCTTACCAGCAACAGGTCCCAGGTTCAAACTAGTCAATTCCCTAAAAAACACGCTCAGAGCGTCGTTGCGCAAAAGTGGTGGGGAGACATGACTTAGAACAACAGACAGACACCACGCAGAATGTTAGATTACTAGCGATGCATCAAGAACATTAACACATTTAATCACACTAGGTGAGCGTGGAAGTAGTTGCAGGAAGTAACTGATGGAAAATGAAATTACTTTTAACAACTGAGAATTTTATTCCTAAAAGCTTTTTCAAAAACAATTTAGAATTATAAGCAGAAAAGCACACTCGAAATATCAAGTTACAATTTTATTTAGAGGCAGGAAGAACAATATTAACAGTATGAGCCTTCAGGCTGAGAAGCTTGCCTGCTCCCTTTCAACACGGCCGTAGTCATGACCGCTCACAACAACCTCTGAAAGAGTACACTGGTGCAAATCTGCAACACACCAGATTACTTTAAACAAAAAAATTCCTAACAACTCACACAATCACGTAAACTATGCACCCCATAGGAGGGATGGAAATGGTACAACACTCAAACTATTTGCCACCGAAAGTGCAATTTCCTTTTTTTTAAAGTACTCTTACGGTGGAAGGGTGGCAACCTTATAACCTAAAATGACTATTTAAATAAAACCCGTAAAATGCAGACTTACATAAAATGTACAACATGCTCTACGTTACACATATACCACCTCGCAAGAAGAGAGGCAAAAAAACATATTTCAAGAATTCGGTCTTTAAGCAATAAATTCGGAGAAGAATGGTGTGACGACCCCAAAACAAAGCGGCTGGTGACCTCACCAAGAAAACAAGTAGAATTTAACAAGTAAAAGAAACAACATATCTCCAATCACTTAACTTCTAATAAACTGCGATTTCTCGAGAAGACCTCGCGCAGCACCCCCAACGCTCTCCCGAACCGACCGCTGCCAGCCGCTTCAACGGACGCAGGAAGGGACGCCGATCTCCCGTCTCACGGCGTCGCAGCTCGCACCGGTCAGACTGAAGTCGTGGTTTGACTCCTGTTGCTCTTGTGTCGACCGCGAAGTCACTACCCCTCGCTATACGCCGCAGCTCACATGGCGACCTCACAAGCGCCGACGCTCAAGACGGACAAGTCATCTTGTGTCTCAGTGCGCGACAGACCAACCGACCGATCCAACCGCCAATGACCGTTGCCCGAGCAACTCTACATCTACATCTACATCCATACTCCGCAAGCAACCTGACGGTGTGTGGCGGAGGGTACCTTGAGTACCTCTATCGGTTCTCCCTTCTATTCCAGTCTCGTATTGTTCGTGGAAAGAAGGATTGTTGGTACGCCTCTGTATGGGCTCTAATCTCTCTGATTTTATCCTCATGGTCTCTTCGCGAGGTATACGTAGGAGGGAGCAATATACTGCTTGACTCTTCGGTGAAGGTATGTTCTCGAAACTTTAACAAAAGCCCGTACCGAGCTACTGAGCGTCTCTCCTGCAGAGTCTTCCACTGGAGTTTATCTATCATCTCCGTAACGCTTTCGCGATTACTAAATGATCCTGTAACGAAGCGCGCTGCTCTCCGTTGGATCTTCTCTATATCTTCTATCAACCCTATCTGGTACGGATCCCACACTGCTGAGCAGTATTCAAGCAGTGGGCGAACAAGCGTACTGTAACCTACTTCCTTTGTTTTCGGATTGCATTTCCTTAGGATTCTTCCAATGAATCTCAGTCTGGCATCTGCTTTACCGACGATCAACATTATATGCTCATTCCATTTTAAATCACTCCTAATGCGTACTCCCAGATAATTTATGGTATTAACTGCTTCCAGTTGCTGACCTGCTATTTTGTAGCTAAATGATAAAGGATCTATCTTTCTGTGTATTCGCAGCACATTACACTTGTCTACATTGAGATTCAATTGCCATTCCCTGCACCATGCGTCAATTCGCTGCAGATCCTCCTGCATTTCAGTACAATTTTCCATTGTTACAACCTCTCGATACACCACAGCATCATCTGCAAAAAGCCTCAGTGAACTTCTGATGTCATCCACCAGGTCATTTATGTATATTGTTAATAGCAACGGTCCTAAAACCCGAGGAGACTGGCGGCCTAAAGTGCAGGCTCAGATGCAGGAACTCAGCCCCGACCGGGCGACCACTAGCTGAGTTCTGTTACTGGCGGAGTGGCAAGACTCTCATTTTCTGACTTATAAAGTTTGATGCAAACGACAGATATACTAGCACTCCGACGACAGACAGACACTAACTGCCGCACAAATGCAAACGAGAGACAGACTGGTGACGCGAGACTGACCTAGCCTCACTCCGACTGACCCCCCGCCGAGTTTTTTTTTTTTTTTCCTTTATTGATTTTCAATTCCTCCGAAGGGAACGGGCTGGCAGCAGCTTAGTACGCTGCTCTGCAGCCTACAGACTTTTATTTTAAAAAACGGAAGAAGAAAAGAAACAAGAAAAACAGGCGATAAAACGGTGATGTCAACTGTAAAATGGCGGAAAAATGCGGAAAGTTAAAACAGAAAGCAAAAGGGGTTGGCAACGTTAATAAAAGACACAGGAATCAGACAAGTAACATAGTACACACACAATTAAAAAACACGGCGACAGTCTGGTTTCTGTTCGCAAGAGATAAAAGGCTCACCCAGCGACAGTATGATGACCGTTCGCAACACTTCCCAAAAAACACAACACGGAACAATCACTGTAAAACACTCACTGTAGAACACTCAATGTAGAACACTGCATAAAAATGGCGGCACAAAGATGACACTCCCGAGCCAAAGGCAGATGGGGGGGGGGACCTGGAGGAGGGGGAAGAACAAGGAGGGAGGAAGGGAAAAAACGAAAAAAGGGGGGGGGGAACCAAGGATGGAGAGGACTAATAAAGGGGGAGAAGGGCAGACGTGAGAGGGAATGAGAGGAGGCAGAGGAGGGAAATGTAAAAGGACTCGGGGAAGAGAAGGGGGCAAAGAGAGGGGAGGTGGGGAAGAAAGAATATGGAATGGGGGAGAGGGAGCCCGGGAAAAGGACAGAGGAAAGGAGGGGGAGTGAGGATCAGAGTTGATAGGAGGGATAAATGGAGGGAGAGATGGCATCATCTGGGAGGGGGAGTTGACGGAAGCCACCTTGGAAAAGGAGATTTAGGGTGTAGAGATGGAGGGTAGGGGGGACACAACAGTGAAGACGTGGCAGGGGGCGGGGATGGGCCCCTGCCGAGCTTATAGCGCCCCTTAAATGCACGTGAACAGGCAACCTTTCCGCTTTCCCACCAGAGGGAGATACCAAAGCTGCAATTACCACAGCGGCGCCTCCGCCAGAAACGGAGGGCGACTGCTTCACACAACGCACTGCGGCGCGCTCTTCAAAACAGCAATTTTTTACTACGTCTCACCTACCACACACAATATGCCTAGAGGAGCGGATGGAGTAACATTATCTGCCATTTTGCAGAATATGCCATGACGTCATAAAATTTTAGTAATTCAGCCACTCACTATAATGCAAAAGTATCTTACATCATAAATTATGTTAACATTAATCGCCATTTTGCAGAATATGCTATGACCGCGTTAATTTATACACACACTGTAATGCCAAAGTGTCTTAGCACGCAAAATTATGATAATATTTGCCACAATTTTTTTAAGTACAGTTCTCTGCTGATGCTGATGGTCCTCACACTACAGTGTACAGACCTCTAATGACTGAAGTCAAATATTTGTAACAATAAAACTGATGTATTATGATTATTGTTATTATAATTATCATCGTCATCATCATCCTTTATAACAATAAACACGCCCTAACCTCTAACTACAGTGCATAGATATCGAATGGCGACGTGTGTAATTGGAATAATAATAAAATTACTTTATTATCATTATTTATTAGAAATATCCATACCATGACTCCAAACACTCCAGATCTACCACTGCGGAGCAGAAACCATGAATGGACAAGGGGAAGGAAGACAGCTTGCTTCTTATTGGCTCAGGGTAGAGAGGAGGGGTGTGACCTTGAGTGTACTACATGCATGTGTGTGGGCAGGACAGTGTATCCCTGGAGAGAGGGGGCTGTAGGCTTAACCTGACACACCAGAAGTCTTATCAGTTCCTGAAATTGCCCACTTATCTCATCAGTTCATAGAATTTAGATCGTTAGCTGCATCAGAAACTGCTCTGAATAACTAGTTATAATAGCATTTTTTAGATTATTGCAATGTTTAATAATTAGAAGCCTTTGATTTTAGTGCACAAGCCCCAGTGTTGGTATGAACTCATGGGCTGAGAGGGTAAGTGATATTATTTCAGTGATTACAAAACTAAGACAAATTTACCAATAACTTGACGGTATGAGCCTGCTAATCCGTATGATGTTGCACCTCCTCTGGCCTAGATGCATACACTTATTCGGTTGGGGAGTGTGTCATAAAGCTGTTATATCCTTTCCTGGGACACACAGGCTCACAACTGTAGTAACTGGTCCTTGATATCCTGGATACTGTGTCCCTCGAAGGGATCTGATGTCTGAGCTGGTCCCAAACACGTTCTATTGGGGACAGATCTACAGATCTGGGGATATTGTGGCCAAGGGAGTTCCTCTACGTCATCCAGACAGTTCATTAAGACATATGTCATGTACATGTTGCCTGAAGCTTCTCAGAATTGGCGCTCACAGGTTTGTGGAAGTAAACTTGTCCCTGGTGCTCAAACCTCTCTTGTAGCATCTACCACTAGAGACTAGTTATCATCTCCAAGTGACGCTATGGCTTTTACTAACGAACAGTTGATGAAACCTAAATGCTCGTGTCTGTATCTTCTGTCCCCTCCATTAATACCAGCTGGTAAGACAAAATACTGATGAGCAACACCTAATAACTGGTCAGAAAAGAGTGTTGGAAGCTACTTATTTTGTGCCTGAGTCTTATTTCCTTAGCATTCTGCCAATGATGCTGCCAATGAATCTGCCAATGAATCTCCTTTTCCTAAAAATAGTTTTATGAGGTCTTTCAACTTTAGGAGCCTCAAAATGCATTCGAACAGACTTTTATAGTTATTACTGTGTTCAACGATTAATCGTTAGTCATTCTGAGCCGTATTAAAAATTGCTGTTTTGAAGAGCGTGCCGCAGCGCGTAGTGTGAAGCAGTCGGCCTCCTTTTCTGGCGGTGGCGCCGCTGTGGCAATCGCAGCTTTGGTGTCTCCCTCTGGTGGGAAAGGGGAAAGGTTGCTGTTCACGTGCATTTAAGGGGCGCTATGAACACGCCAGTCGGTCAGTCTGGGCCAGTCTCTCGTCCCCAGCTTGCTAGTCCGTCTCTCGTCCGCATTTGTTAGGCAGTTTGTCTGTCGTTCGGAGTGCTAGTATGTCTGTCGTTAGGATCAACCTTTAAGGCCGGAAAAATGAGAGTCTTTCTACTCCACCAGTAAGAGAACTCAGCTAGTTGTCGCCCGGTCGGGGCTTAGTTCCTGCATCTGAGTCTGCGCGTTAGGCCGCCAGTCTGCTCGAGTTTGCTCAGGCAATGGTCATTGGCGGTTGGAACGATCGGTTGGTCGGTCGCGCACTGAGACACAAGATGACTTGTCCGTCTTGAGCGTCGGCGCATGTGAGGTCGCCATGTGAGTCCAGTGGACTGCGGCGTATAGCGAGGGGTAGTGACTTCGCGGTCGACACGATAGCAACAGGAGTCAACCCACTGCTTCAGTCTGACCGGTGCGAGCTGCGACGCCGTGAGACGGGAGATCGGCGCACCTTCCTGCGTTCTCTGCCCGAAAGCTCAGTCGAAACTTGTTTCTTTCTGTCTCTGAATAAATTGTAACTTTCATATTTACAGGGTGCTTTCTGATTATAATTTTAAATCTGTTTCTTTTAAAAAATACTTTTAGGTACTATTAAAGTGAATAAAATTCCCATTTGTTAAAAGGAATTTGGTTATGATTTCATCAGTTACTCCCTGGCAACTACTTCCATGCTTACATAGTGTGATTAAATGTGTTAATGTTATTGATGAATCGCTAGTAAATAAAATAAATTCTTAAGAATATTCTTTGAAAATAAATCACGGTTCACATACACTGCAACAATAACTGTTTTTCCTCCATAATATGTTACATTTATTAATGTTAGAGTTAAGTCCCAGCCCCTGCACGATATCTTGAAACTACAGGTCGTCTTGCATTTTAGCTTGAACTTCCTGACATTGTGAGTTTCCTATACATAAAACTTCTGACATGATGCTTGTAGTACACGTGAAATTGCCCACAGCTCGTGGTCGTGCGGTAGCGTTCTCGCTTCCCGCGCCCGGGTTCCCGGGTTCGATTCCCGGCGGGGTCAGGGATTTTCTCTGCCTTGTGATGACTGGGTGTTGTGTGCTGTCCTTAGGATAGTTAAGTTTAAGTAGTTCTAAGTTCTAGGGGACTGATGACCATAGATGTTAAGTCCCATAGTGCTCAGAGCCGTTTGAACCATTTTACACCTGAATTTCCTTTCACATTTGAGGATTTCACCTAGACATGAAACGGATATCCAGCACCTATCCAGTATTCATCTTAATCTTACTATCTGGTTGGATGCCAGATAGTAGGTCAATATACAGCAGATACCGGATTTTCAATAAATTACGAAAATTTCTTAAACTCGACTTCATTTAATTCACAGGCAAAATACTCTACACACAGATTAAACTATAATATCTTCAAATCAAAACACTGTCTGCTATTCATTTCAACAGAAAAGAAATTAGGTGATACTCGAATTAGAGCCAAATTATGGTAAGTGCGTGACTTCGTAAACAGGGCCAGTTTCAGAGGAAAGCCTTTTATTATATGTGCCGAGAGATAAAATCATGTAAACTTCGCAAAATTCGGGTTCTGTGACGCATTGACTTCTGCTGTGTATTTGTAATCCGTGGGTTGTCTAGTTCCCTGCCTCGCACAGGGGAGCCTCTTAGCGCTGCAATCACAACTGGCTCCTGGGTGCGGGACTCGATCGGTGGCATCTGGGGTGCTGCTGGTGCAGCTCTGAGCCTTGGTAGAACAGTTTGAGACAATAGGCTGGCAGTCACCTGCTCCACTTCAAACGCAGTACATCTCCTGGAAGACAGCACTGTGACTGCGGCCGGGTAACTTGCAGTGAATAGTCAAGTAGTCAGCAGGAGGTGCGGAGAGCTGGTGGCTAAGGCTGAGGTTGGCAGCTCAGGCTGCACTTCAGATGGGCAGTGGAGTGCAAATTTTGGACTGCCCAGGACATGAGCCAGAAGGAGCAGTTAGCGGAGAAGTACTCAGTGGCTGGATGGAAAGGAACGAGGCAGTGGTTGTAGAGCCAAGTACAGAAAGCCTCTCTTAGAGGGTATGCTGCAAAGCTGGTGACGGGACGTCACTAATGGTCAGCACAGGGCATGACCACTAAGTGAGACACCTCAGGGTGTGTGGTAGAAGATGGAAATGTCATTTACCCACCTCTTGATTACCATACACGTATGAGGCGTTGAGAAACCCTACGTATGCGATCGGATATCTGTGATTTTCTCAGCCTGGTCAATATGCAAGTCCTGGTAAATTGGTTAGTATCTTTCCCTTGGCGAGAGGACGGTGACTCCAATGGAGGCGGACAAACGGGTTTTTGCATGACAAGAAAAGTACTACCTGGGTGCTTTAGTAACTGATGATTGCATCCTGGTGGTTGACTGATTCAGTACAGTGTGTAGCGGTAAGTACGAGTGTTGTATTGAGTGTATTGGTTATTAAGAAATATTAGAGACAGGCATCTGTGTTTATCATGTGACAAGTTGTGGTTGTTGTTGTTTGAGGGCATGTGGGTGTCTTCTCTGAAAGCAAGAGCTACTTTCATATTCAACTGATCGAAAAACCAATCCAAGTTGCAAATATTTTATTTTTCATTTGATAACTTGTTTCGGGCCGAGACTCATTTTCAAATCATTATATATACTGTAAATGTAAATTACACATTTTGTTGACACCTACGGAAATGTTGATTTGAAAATGGGTCTCGGCTCGAAACTAGTCACCGAATGAAAAATAAAATGTTTGTGTTTTGGAATGGTTATCTGCATAGTTGATGACATAATTGCACTGGGGCAAAACTTTGATTTAATTCTGTTTATTGCGTTTAATGTATCTTATTTGTATCCTCTTGTTTGAGACCTGCTATCAAAAAATTTATAAGGCTGCAGATTAAGTTTCATGTGCAATAAATTGATTGATAAATTAAGCCCACACCAGCACAACATGCAGCCTGACCCCACACTACACCCAAAACCTGTTTTACAATTGATAGCAGAGTGTGGTTGTACGTTGTGCTGGCAGGTGGGCATAGCCTGGCATCATGGCGAGGGGTCCAGGCAGGGGAGGCAATACCAGTGGCCTAAATAATTTAGCATGCTTGTTGTGTATGACTATATGGAGTCATGGCGTATTTTCATCAGCTGTTGTAAAGTTTTAATGTGCCTGTTTGTGTAATGACTATACGAGGTGCATTCAAGTTCTAAGGCCTCCGATTTTTTTTCTAATTAACTACTCACCCGAAATCGATGAAACTTGCGTTACTTCTCGACGTAATCGCCCTGCAGACGTACACATTTTTCACAACGCTGACGCCATGATTCCATGGCAGCAGCGAAAGCTTCTTTAGGAGTCTGTTTTGACCACTGGAAAATCGCTGAGGCAATAGCAGCACGGCTGGTGAATGTGCGGCCACGGAGAGTGGCTTTCATTGTTGGAAAAAGCCAAAAGTCACTAGGAGCCAGGTCAGGTGAGTACGGAGCATGAGGAATCACTTCAAAGTTGTTATCACGAAGAAACTGTCGCGTAACGTTAGCTCAATGTGCGGGTGCGTTGTCTTGGTGAAACAGCACACGCGCAGCCCTTCCCGACGTTTTTGTTGCAGTGCAGGAAGGAATTTGTTCTTCAAAACATTTTTGTAGGATGCACCTGTTACCGTAGTGCCCTATGGAACGCAATGGGTAAGGATTACGCCCTCGCTGTCCCAGAACATGGACACCATCATTTTTTCAGCACTGGCAGTTACATGAAATTTTTTTGGTGGCGGTGAATCTGTGTGCTTCCATTGAGCTGACTGGCGCTTTGTTTCTGGATTGAAAAATGGCATCCACATCTCATCCATTGTCACAACCGACGAAAAGAAAGTCCCATTCATGCTGTCGTTGCGCATCAACATTGCTTGCAACATGCCACACAGGCAGCCATGTGGTCGTCCGTCAGCATTCGTGGCACCCACCTGGATGACACTTTTCGCATTTTCAGGTCGTCATGCAGGTCTGTGTGCACAGAACCCACAGAAATGCCAACTCTGGAGGCGATCTGTTCAACAGTCATTCGGCGATCCCCCAAAACAATTCTCTCCACTTTCTCGATCATGTCGTCAGACCGGATTGTGCGAGCCCGAGGTTGTTTCGGTTTGTTGTCACACGATGTTCTGCCTTCATTAAACTGTCACATCCACGAACGCACTTTCGACACATCCATAACTCCATCACCACATGTCTCCTTCAACTGTCAATGAACTTCAATTGGTTTCACACGACGCAAATTCAGAAAATGAATGATTGCACGCTGTTCAAGTAAGCAAAACGTCGCCATTTTAAGTATTTAAAACAGTTATCATTCTCGCCGCTGCCCGTAAAATTCCATCTGCCATAAGGTGCTGCCATCTCTGGGACGTATTGACAATGAACATGGCCTCATTTTAAAACAATGCGCATGTTTCTATCTCTTTCCAGTCCGGAGAAAAAAAATCGGAGGCCTTAGAACTTGAATGCACTTCGTATGACAGCGTGGCTGTACTTTTTCTTGCTATTTTCATGTTGTTTTAGTTGCAGACTATATGTGTGGGTTTTCGTCATGAGCTGGAGGGGTGGATACCGGTTTGAGAAAGGGGGGGGGGGGATGATGCCATACGGAATTTGTAATTCATGGTACGTCTAGTTTCCTGCCCCTTCCACAATAGCGCTGCTGTCACATTAGTGCTCGTTTGAGGGGTGAGGAATGGGGGGGGGGAGGATGATTGGGAGCACTTGAGCCATTTCAAGCCTCAGTGGAACAGTATCGAAACGAGATTGTGGCAGTCACCTGCTCCACTTAGAATGTGGTATACCCCCTGGAAGTCAGCACTGTGACTGCTGTCAGATAGCCTGCGGCGCATTTTAAACCGTCATTGCAGGACCTGGAGAGCTGTAGACGGTGGCCAGGGTTGGCAGCTTGGGCTGCACTTGGAGGTGGCCAACTGAGTGGGACTCTTCGGCTGCCTAGCATGTGAGCCAGAAAAAGCAGTTACGAATGGAATAGACAGCGACTGAACAGCCAGTGACAAAGTTATGACTGCAGAGCCAATTACATGAAGCTTATATAAGTTGGTACTCAGTGGACTGTCGATGATAAGTCACTAACAGCCATTTAGGGATGTGGCAGCAGTGTGCACGCAATGCCCTGGTAGAGCAGCTGGTGTCTTTTCCTGGAAGAGTGAATGGAGGACAGTGATTCAAGCGGAGGTGGAGAAAGAAGGAACTTTTACATGTCAAGAGGAGTACTACCTGTGTGCTTTAGTAACTGATGATTTCATTCTAGAGGTTGAATAACTCAGTGCAGCGTGTATTGCTAAGTACAAGTGGTGCATTGAGTGTATTGGTTAGCAAACAATATTATGCACTGACATCCGTGGTAATCAAGTGACAAGTTGTGGTTGTTGTTTGAGGACATTTTGGTGTGTTCTCTGAAATCAAGAGCCATTTTATTTTTTTTTTTTAATTTGACGACTGAGCCCTGTGCCGCTCGCGCTCATGCCGTTTGTTCTTTGGCATTTTGTCACATCGAGTGGCGTCTTGTTTCTTCCTTACTTACTGCCATAACGAAGTTGCTGGCTTGCCTCCTTGAGTGGCAGTAGCAACACTTATCGATACTTGTACTGAGTACTTTCTTTGGTGTGACCGCTGGTATTTCAGGGTGGTGGTGGTGTGTGTGGTTGTCAGTCGGTTGGAACAGAGCAACGAGGAAGTCATCACGGCGCGAGGTCAGGCCGGTACTGCTGGTGGCATGTAGACGCTGTCGGATCGTGAGGTGCTAGCTGCAAGAGTGACAAAGTTCATTGGCCCACCGAACCTAGACGCTGAAGTTGAGTGATCAGTTAACCTGTTATGAAACCTCAACTACTGTGACAACTCTTTGTTCATTTACAGGTTGTTGCTCCCTGGGCCGTTCAGGCTAGCAGAAATGTATGATGTGTTGGAGTCAGCTAAATCTTGCAGCCGTCTCCCTATACTGTGATTAATTATTAAATTGAGTGTTACTTGCCAGTGAAGTGCACCTGAGGTATTTTCTGCCCTGTGACCGTTAACGCCCCAGTTACCTGCCCTGGTCGTTAGTGTTGTTTCCGGCAGTGTGCCTTTCCTCGTTGTGTTGATGCTGTCCAGCACGGCGTGTAGTTCAACAGCCTTTTAAATTGTTTGGTTTACATTTTGCTTAGAGTGGTTATTGTTCCCTTGGCTGTTTTTAGACGCCAATTTCTGAAGTCATAGTGCTGTTTGTATCATCGTACTCGGCCAATATTTTCCATCATTGTGCCGTTGGTCTGATGGAAGGGAATTGGCTAAATTGTTGGTCGGCCCTGGGGCCATCCCTAGTTTGGGTTGCCATCCGATTATTCAACTTCAGGTCTTGGTTGCCTGTCTCACCTCACCTTACGTTTGAGCTACCTGCCCATGCCGATCCTTGGAACACATCTGAGCACCACTTGTTCTGTTTGTTTTAGATCATGATTTTCATTTTAGTTTGAAATATTGTGCAAGGCCTTTGGCCGTGTATTATTTCAGTTCTTTTTAAATTTTACATAAAGGCCTTCAGCTGTGTTAAATTAAAATTTTGAAGATTGATTTTATTTTTTAAAAAAGATATTTTTCCTTAAAATTTGTTCTATCTGAAATTGTATGTAATCCAGACCCTAAGCCGTTAGTTGTTCGATGTGTTATGTGTGGTCTTCAGCCGAGGATTTACGTGAACCCCTTTTAATAATGCCTTCAGCCGTGTTTATTCTTTAAAGGAAAATTTTTTATAAGAAGGAAGGGGTTTATTTTAAATTGTTTGTCTGACTTGTGGTTCAGGTTTTCAGCTGTTGTTTCAAATTTGTTTGTGGCCTTAAGCCATGCAGAAGTTAATATTTCTTTATTTATGCTTTCAGCGTTTCAGTTGTAAGTTTAAAAAGAAATTTCTTGGTTAGAAAAATATTTTTATTAATGTGTTTTAATTATAGTTGTCTTTCAGACGTGTAGTGTAGGCCTTCAGCAGCTAATTGTTTTTAATTGCATGTTTTTTAAATTTTTTACCTTCTAGTTTTAATTGCTTTTGATTTCTAAGCCAGGAATTCAGCCGTTCTTGTTTTTGGCGTTGTTTTGGGCCTTCAGCCCAGAAAGCATCTCAAGTTTTCTTTAACTAGGCCTTCAGCCTTATTGTCTAATTGTGATTTTTTAAAGCAATGTGTAAATAAGTGGTTCTTAGAAAAATAAAGTTATGTGTTTGATTGTGCAACTCACAGTAACTGTTAACGGCCCCATCCACAATATTAACCTTATCCTGGTCGCTATCTGAGTACCTACCAACCAGGTTTCAACAACATGAGCATGATTGATTTGCATTCTACATAAGGTGAGTTCGTATGTATTAAACTGTGAACATGACAGATTGGTTGATGCCATTTGTACAATGAAACCCACCTTGGTCTTTACTTTGTACATGTGATCAGTTTGTACATTTTATTGTACAGGAGACTTCTGAGATATTTGCGTAGGTAGTTCTGCAGAGTATTGGTGGCATCTTGTCATAGTATCTAGTAGGTGATTGCAGTATTAGTAGTAATAGTAGTAGTAGTAGTCCAGTATGCCGTTATGAGCTATGTAGATGATCTTAATTAAGCCTGATTTTTTTTTCAATATCTTAAGAAATCATATCTAGTGTATTCCTCTCTCAACCTGAGTGCCCTATATTGTGTTATGAGATTTTGTGTGCTGAGACAAAGGTTTGGCGTTAATTCTGTTTATTGTATTGAAGGCATTTCATTTGTTGAGGACTGCTTTCAAAAACTATACAGGGCTGAGTATTAAATTCTGTTTCATTGTTATTGTATGATTCTTCTGTTATCAAGAACAGTTTTACGTTTAATAAATTAACTGCTAAATTGAGCCAACGCCTGCACAATCGCCAGGTCGAACCCCCCCTCCAGTCAAAGCCCACGCTACAAGCTGACCACCAAATATATGGGTGGCGTTTGAGATAGACTCGAACTGTCTTCAAATAACAGTGAGTCTCGCTTATAATCGCTTTTGTTTCTTTACCATCCTACAGACTATTTCCATTTGCCACCCCATTAAAGCGGTTCAAAATATGTATTGAGCTTCACGAGTCACACCTGATTTAATCTCGTCTCCTGTCCTCCACTTCTTTTAGCAGGTATTTCAGATGAGATGTTGCTGCTGCAAAATTCTGCGCAAAATTTCAGTAGGATCTTCTGTCGAGCACTTTCAGCTTCTACAATACCAGACAGTCTGTCTCGAATGTTGGATGTAAAAACGTTGCAATATAGTAATTTAGATCTTGATTTGAGGAGCTGAAATGAAGTCCTGAATCAGCTTTCAACAACAAAAAGAAGGAAGACTGGGATTTAACCCTTGTCAACAACTGGGTCATTAGGGACAGATCATAATAATGGGTTGGTTAAGGATGATGAAGGCATTCAGCCGTACCCTTTCAAAGGAATCACCCCAGCATTTTCCTTAAACAATTTAGGGAAATCACAGCAAACCCAAATCTGGATGCTCGGACAGGGATTGGAACCGTCGTCCTTCCGAATCAAGTGTGCTAACCAGCGCACCACCTCACTCGATACCTTTTAATGAGGCTCTCGTGTGCAGTAGTTCACAGGTTCTTTTCAGTGTCATCCTTATCTAAATGCTTATTTAATGCCACAACATCTGGTGGTGTTATTTAAGATATGCAGGAGAGAAAATAGCTTATTTTTATATCTTCAAACGGCTTCAGAAACTTAACGCACTGTTCCATGAAATGGCACAGATGGCACATTTAATTAGTAGGCGTATCGTGATCCACCACATAAAGTAAAATGGTCGGTTTTTGCTGTACCATATTATAAAAGTCGGTATTCCACTTCATGCTGATATCTTGCACCAACAAATGCTCTGGTAAATTAACTGCTTTTAAACTGCCAGTAGTTTTTCTTAAGCTCAGCATGAGCACTCATTCCTTCTACTTCAAGCTGGTCCTTCAATGGCCAAGTAACAACCCTATAAAGCGAATGGATGAAACATCAAGCAGAATCGCACTAAGCCACACGAACACCTTACACCACGTTGACGCCACTGACGTGAATGAGTAAATGTATTTTGCATTCGTCAATATCCTAGCGAACTGCGATTGTATTAAGTTCCCTTGCTACATTTTTTTCAGTGTGAGAACCTCGAAAATGTTTCATAACAAGAACTCCGTGTTCCAACTGCAATTCAGGGGACAACCAATGAGCTGCGAAACTCAGGACATCATTATGCAAACAGGCGCATATACCAGACATTACAGAAACAGTGAAAGCTCTTGAAATGTTTATTTTTATTTTTCTGTAAGCCCTGTCGTAGATGCCAGCAACAGCTTTTTGGGAAATGTATGTACTGCCTGACATTTTATAGCAGGTTAAATTCTATAAGTCTTCTAAATCCATATCTTTCCACCACAGATATTGAATGGCTCGTTAGCTAATGCAACCGCATCAGCTATTAAATAAGATATTTTTTTTGGTTTCTGTGTTGTTTACATTTCAAAGCAATTTCTTTTCAAACTATTCTAATATTGTCATTTGCTTTTCGTCAGTGTTGAAGATGAACTTGTATTGGAGATGACTAAAGACCATGTGGGTATGACAACGGCTGTACTTTTATTAATCACATGGAATTTATCAAGGTGTTTTGTGTTCAAATGATTTTTCATCGCTCAAGTAGCAGTTACACAAAAAATGTCATTGTTTTTGGGTAGGTTAGGTATTTTCTATTAGATTAAATGATCTTTCATGATTGCGCTTCATAAAAACATCCTCGCATCCTTTTCCGCGACGAGAAATTTGAACTCAGCACAACAAACAAACAGTAAACTTATTATTATCACAGTTTATATCAAAATAATCCCAAATGACGTTACTCATACTTTATCATACAAATAACAAATTATTTTCTGCAGTAACATCAAATAACAACAAATGAAAGTGATAGCAATTTGCAACAAATCAAATAGTCAAGTCAGTCAATCAATATATCATACGCTCGCTTTACTCATGATCGACAATGCCTGAATTTACTCCAATCTGTACGATCGTTCGCATATGATCTTGTAAGTTTTCATCCCATAATTTTAAGATGCCTGACTGTGATTCTGTGGTTGACTACCGAACTATAGCGTGAGAGACTTTTGCCACGATCGTGTAGAAAACTAAACTGTAGCCTACAAATGGCGAAAGATGGACTGTGAGAAACTGGTAGGGGGACGTGATTTAATTAGGTGTGCTCAAAATGGGGTGGGAGGGGTCCAGCTAAATCTCGCCAAATCTCAGTTAAAGGGGACGGGGATGGCAATGAAAATCTCACTTCAGAGAGTACATATTATTATAATGGATAACATTTTGTTTGCATAATTAAACACAAGTATATGCAATACTGAAATTCCCATCCATGGCCCCTCTGAACTGAACTGAATGCTTTACATGTGTGCATGCCCGTTATTACCCGATTTGGCACAAGTGTTAGATTTCATTCTGGAGTTCTCTACCACATTGGTCGAAATCACTGCGTGTCAGTCAGTGAGTCAGTCATGATATTCTGCAATGCATATAAAGCGTACATTACTGTGTTCAACACGAATTTGTATCAAAACTTTTACAGTAGGTATGTTAAGTGGCATACCGACAAGTCAAAACACATGTGCGAGCAAGATATTAATCGTTTGTAGAAGGAAGCTAAGATGTTCACCGACAAGAATCCTCTTAGTTATCATATAAAACAAGACACTGAGAATCTGCATTATCATATAGTTCAGAGCAAGGTACAAACAATGTAGTTCTTTATCAGCAAAGTACGTAAAGTTTCACTGACATTTAATTTATATAATATAGCAGTAGGTCAGTTTGTTAGGGATCTGTGAAACGGTTTATATTAGTTTCGTAGAGCCTTTTCTGTCCATCTGCCTTTATGTTTCTGTCTGAACACTACTCAGACTTGGCGTGTTTAAAATAGAGTATTTTTATTTATGTATTAGAGACACTGTTGAATACACTTTATAAATAAAACATGGTTTCATTAAAGTGTTTTAATCAATGTTTAAAACAAGTAACAATTTTTAAGTATTTTTACCCGACTACAGGGTAAAAGTCACGTGAATGGGAGGGGGAGTTCCAACATATTTCACCAATTTCAGCAAGGGGGGGGGGGTTCAAATTTTAAACAAAACCCTCACGTTATTAATGGATGTCCTCCTAGGTTTGTTGTATCTTGAGGATGAAAAGTATTACTGAGATGTAGTTCGGTATCTATTTACCGAAATCACGGCTTTATTGAAAACCACGAGTAGCAAAATGTTTATTGGAAATTTTTGGCGTAAATCATAACCTCAAAAAATAATCACTTCATGTGAGAAGTGTGATGTATCTTATGCTTAACTTTACTGAAGTGAATCTTTTTTGGGTTTTGGTTGGTGGGCATTAGCTGTCTATAAATTATTATTACTGCTTTCTGGTGTTTTTATGCTAGCAGGATGGTAATTCTGTTACATGAGTTGGTTTGCAAATGTGGTGTATGTGTTTCCACTTTTAAGTGCTTCAGGTGTTCAGAGTACTTTGTTCTAAATTTTATATTTTCCTGTCACACGGTCATGACAGTCATTAAAAGTTAGCTGACGTACGTCTGTTTCGCTGCATTTATTTGGTGTTGTGCAGAATATTTGTAATGTCGCTTTTCAATGTCCTTCTCGAATATTTAACAGAATTTTCCTCTTTTCATCTCATGTGTTCGTAACACTTGTCTGGTTATTCCAGTAACTGAGTAAAGAGTGTACAGTACTCACCATATTGTTCTTGACACAGATATAATTGACCCGCATGCATCCGGCGTCTTTTTAATAGCAAAAGCTGCAATCAGCACTCCCGACCAAGGACATTAAAATCTAACCAAATTAATAGAATAGATTCTAACATAGCCCAGACCATCTTCTTTGAACCTACCAAAAACTGACGAAGGATATTGGACGGACAGTGGCCAAGCTGTCGGCCGATTTGTGTTAATAACAGTAATCCATATCTTCCTGCTTATATAGAATGACAACAGTAAGTATTTTATTTTTATGCTGTAAGTGCCCATATTTAACAGATATTTACAGCTAAAATGTCAGAGGGAGGTGATAGAACAAAAATTTATTTTTGTAGTAAACACATTTTACCTTATAGTATAAGCAACTGACCTTTTCTTTTACAGTTTTATTTCTTCTCTTGTTAAGTTAAAATCGGTTTATATTGAGGAAAGGCGTAGGAAAACTAGTGTTAACCTGACTGTTCATTGTTATAGAACACACATGGTCTAAACTTTCAGTAAAAATTTATCATTTTTTTAACGAGATATTTTCTGAACTTTTTTGTTTTTGAGCATCGCTTGTCACTCTTACCACATCCTTCAGAATATTATTTCATTACACTTTGACAAAGATGTGTCACATATTTGTCAGCCATTGGCATTTCTGAGACATATTTTATTTATTTGAATTCCTATATATGCTCCAACCAAAATTGACCCAGAACATGCTGATTGACATAATATTCAGTAAAACAGAATAGAATGTCAGATAATATTACTGTCAAATGGTGGAGCATTCACCAGATGGAACATGGGCGCAACATCAATTACGGTTGAGAGATACCATCTGTTATACAAAAAGTTGGAATATAGTACAGGAATTAAGGAAATAACAACAATGAAATTTATTAAAGGCCAAAGTGAACTTCCTAACTAATGTTTGTATGATAAATTGCTGAAAAGTGAAACAACATTTCAAACCACGGACATTTATTTGTTAGCAAAACTGTGCACATGACAGCATATCAAAAGATAATTATCAGGAAAAACATAGAGCGCATTTACTTCACCATTATGTTTTTTTTCCTACATACCAAATAACACCACAAAACTGTGCATTTTCCTCCTTCAATAATCTAAATTTTTCACTTAACAAAAGCTTGATTGATGAAAAATGCTTCATCAATTTATGTGCTTATGTGTGCACAGTGAAGGCGTCAGCTCTGTTCAGTTGTTGTAAAAACTACATCATTTTTCTCTTACGGAGATCTAGCCTCTCTTACATAAGAAGCTCAATGGGAAAAGTATCCAAATCGTCATAGGATATTTGCAATTTATACATTAATAAAATGAAGGTTGGTTGGTGCTTATAGGTGCTCAATGGCGAGGTTATAAGCGAATAAACTGAAGACCAGCGTATGGAAAGCACATATTCCACTATTATAACACAGGTCACTACAGTGAAAAAAGTTTAATTTTAGTGTTAGCACATGACATCATATTCCCTTCAACAATATCAACATCAAAACTTACTTCCCAAGAAATCTTTATGGTAAATTGCCATTCTGTTCTGTGCCATGGACAGTCTGTATCATTTGAAATGCCGTATGGAATTTGTGGGTGACGTTCCATTCTGAATATCCTCTGTGAGTCAGCTGTGTCAGTAATATATTTTTGTGTACTTGTGCAGCGTAACGGTACCTTCATACTGAAAGACAACTCCAACAAACAAAAACATACAACTGTTGTAAGGTTTGATTTTCAGAAAATAAAATGCATCCTGAATGTAAAGATGCATTAGAACTTTATGTTATAATTATTGGAGTAATTCTTTCTCATGAAAACTATTCCAAAATAGATATATTCGGTCCAGACTGGTTTTGTTACAAAGAGAAACCCCAGGAGCTTACAATCCTGTATTGGAAGAGCTCTATATCGAAGATACAGTTTTAAGATTTTTTCATAGTGACATGTGCGCAATTCGAAGAATTCTTGAGGCTATTACTAGCACATATTCAATAGAAAGACACAAATTTTAGAGCTGCAGTATGAGAACAACTTCTTGAAGCCCTTCCATATTTGCCACAGATGACTTATGCAAGTTTAATGTACTCTCATCTACTATAATTGGTGAAGAGTAGTGAAACTGGGTGTAGAATTTGCTGGGTTACCGTGAACTTACTCAAGGATTTTGTAAAAATTCTTACTATATTATCAGTAATAAGTGCACTTATTGGCACACACTACATATTCACGTCTGTCACAATATTCCACTTTCTGAAGGCAAGAAACTGAAAGTTATTGGTAAGATCTGAGATTACCATAGTAGTTTTCAGGCACTTCAGCCTTTAAGTAAAAAAAAATTGCTAGAAACAGTTTAAATATGTGCACCTACTCTCAGATATAGTGTATCTAGTCAGCATTTCCCCCTGAAAGGAAGCAACCAAAATATATTTTAAAACACAAAATGAACATAGATGTCACTGCCTAAGACAGATGAACTCAAACAATTTATTGACATAATTATCGAGTCAGAAGGATCCCACAGAAGTTTCCTAACTTCAGTTTTACTTCTGTGGACTACTCTGGAGTCACTGTTGTACAAACACAAGATAGAAACAAAACGGATGACATAGCAATACACATGCATCAGTTACTAATCTCTGATTTTTCTAAATCACTATAAACTACAAACTTGAGACAAAATATCGAGAAACTAGTTTTTCAAACTCGCGATTTCAAACAATTGTTGTCAACATTTGAAACTAAGAAAAACTTCAAGTTCAATACAGTTGTCAACTGAGTTGGTTGGTGTTGGTTTTCGGTGTGAAGGTACCTAAAAAGCAGCAAATAGTATACATGAACTCTCTGACATATTGTTATCTTAGCTCCATAATAGAAGTCCTCATGCTTAAGTTTGCTTTTATATAACGTAATTGTATTTTATTAAAAAATATGTTGTGTAAAGAAAACTTATGTTAAAGTGACATGTTCCACATCATTACGAAACGTCATTTTCATGATCTATGGAACAAGGATTAACGTATGTATGTATGTAGTTTCAGAAATAAAAGTAACTGCTTTGCTTACCAGAACTATTTGTATATAAACTATGAGGCCTGTAATTGGTCACACCATCTAAAAACTTTCATATATTTCTGTGAACAGCGTAAGCAGCAAGCACATAAATATATGTGGGGAAAATGAGTGACTACAGGAACCTATTCCATGATATCATTGATAAAACTGAAAACTTCAGATTTCTGACACATTCTGGGATGAAGTCTATAATAGAAAACAGAAACGGTGTTAACTTTGCAATGTCCACACATTGCAGAATAGTGGATAATTTTGCCGAGGCAAGGAACAATATTAAGCCGATTTAAGGAATCTGCAGACTCAGGTAAATCTTCCATGTGGCGACCATGTGGAACCACGATCACAATTTGCAGCAACAAGAGGATGGCCCATCAGTTTCAGCTGTTCGGACCTGCCAAGACTGCAACTATGAGCACCTCCATTAATGCCCTCCCAATTTCAAATGTGGTTTGTAGTAATGGAGAACATATTCTAGCAGAAAAAGGTGACCAGTGACCATGAACTGTTCACCTTGGAGATAATCAGTTCGGACCAACAAGCAACAAGCAGTCAGATATTATAGCGTACCCACCACAAGACAAAACTTACAATAAGCTGAAAGAAGAGCTTATCTCTTGTTGCACAAAGGCCATCAAGATCAGAATACATGTGTACTATACCAGAAGAAATGCGATGACATCTGCACAATTTAATAGACAGCTCAACAGTACCTGAAGATTGGTTCATATATGCTTGCCAACAACAACTGTCAACACAAGTATGGGGGACTCAGCATTATATGGCGATAGATCGCTCAACAAATTACTGCAGGCTGCAGAGAGAGTATAACACCGAAAATGAGGAGAAAATATCTTCTGAAGTGTCCAAAATTTTTCGCTATTTAATATCCATTGACAACTAGTATTGCCCTTCTAATTCTGAATCTACACCGAAAATGAGGAGAAAATATCTTCTGAAGTGTCCAAAATTTTTCGCTATTTAATATCCATTGATAACTAGTATTGCCCTTCTAATTCTGAATCTATAAGCTTTATTACAGAAACTACATTCAATATGTAATGGATGTAAAAGCATATTTATTTGTTAATATATATAATTGAGTCTAATATAATGTAAATATTGTAAGTTGCTGGGTAATAGCCAAGGGGACTTCATTTTAATGTTTCGATAGTACCGATAAAATGGCAGTAGCTGTGGCATTGTTTATCTTTGTGTATGGAGAGTCTCCGTTGCTTTGTGAGCAGAGAGAGAGAGCAGAAAAGCATGAGTTATAAAAGAGTGCAGAGGTGTTTTTTGGGTGCTTCCAAAGACATGATGTGCAGCTGTGATCACGCCAGCGCAGGTGCACCTAATTCGTTAACCCAGGATTATTGAGAGCACAGAAAAAGTCAACAGGCGGAGGAAGCTGCAGTTTTCACTATTGCCTGTCCTATAACTATCTGTGGCTCTGGAGACGACTCGTGGTTCTCAATCAGCAGCAGCAGCAACAGTGGCAGCTCAGTATTGTCACCTGCTGCATTATTGGTCGTCTGAATAGGTACAGCATCGTAAGGCTGTTAATTAATATTGTACGGGCATTAACCAGTGGCAATTCTTTCACAAACGTTCATAATTTTCTTCAGTAGTAACTTGCAATAGTTAAAACTTGTAGGGCACCCGCATTGTCATTGTCCCCTGACACTATTACCAAGCAGGGTCCTTTTCCTTTCCATGTAATCACCAAGTGTTGTAAAAATATGAAAACTGGTTAACTGCTTACTGTCAGTTTTATTAGTTTTCTAATGACCAGTTTCAGTCTATTTTTTGCTGTCTCAGTAAATGTTCATTCTTGTATTCCATAACAGAGGCTTAACTAATTTCCAATTTTGAGTATTAATTTCAGTCACTTAAAGTAACGTAAAATTTAGGTGGCAAAACTGATAATTAAAGATATAGCACAAATTAAGAGTGTGCAATTTCATTTGCTCTGTATTTACTTTAGTGAGTGACTTCTGCTGGTTTGGATGTATTTTCTTGTTGTTGCATTAAAAGTAAAATGAGCTGCTCTTTTGCTTGAAGTAAATTGTTTGCCTCTGTCTAAATTTTGCATTATGTTACAATCACGTTACTGAAAGTCATTTTTCACATAACAGAGTTTCAGTTATAGTCAGTCATTTAACCAACAAATTCATTCAAGCCTTACTTTCAAAATCTAATATTTCAGAATAAGTAGCTGCTAACACATTGCTTTCTGATTATTCATTTTCTCATGAACTATTGTGTTGTGGAAAAGCTTGACAACCTTCTGTTGCCATGCCATTGATTATTTGCTTAATTTTCTTTGCCATTACCTTTCTTTGGATTTTGGATATTCATTGTCCTAGTGAGCTGGTGACTGTTTAATTATCCATTTTTTGCTATTAAGTATTTTTGTATTATCAGTATTTTTTGTATTAAAGTATTACATGGCACCATTTTCCCCCTGTGTGGTTCGTGAGTGATTGCACTCTATTCCACCCATTTCAAAATTATCACCAGTATTTAGATTAGGTTTAGAGTAGATTCTTCTTTCAGAAGGGTCTGTTGTATGCTTTCCTGCTACTAACTGGTATTATTTTCTTTTGGTAACGATAGCCTTACTCAATGTAAAATTTCATTAGGCATACGCAATCACAGTCAATTATATCGCAAGGGGGAGGTTACAAGAGTCTATGTAACATTCGAACTTTCTTCAACAACTGCTATGACATGTGCAAACCTTCCAGTCGGAACCACAATCACCGGAGGTTACAACTTTGGACAATGTAGCTGTAACACTACAACGTCCATCCAGCGTTTACCACGAAAGTCAAGATTTATGAGCCACAGTGGAAGCGCTGGCAACGCATTTAAGCACCCAGCAACGACGAAAAGCGTCAACAGTCAAAATCAGGATCAGTTCAAGCCGACGCCGCCACCACCAGCACCATGTGATCCATGCCAACAGAGGAAAGGCTCTCACAAGGTACACTATATCAACAACGTTTCAGCCGATATCTGCAAAGCGTATATCACCATTCATTTACTCAGAAGACCAGAGTGCTTACAATAATAATGCACTTTCTACATGCCACCACCAGTAGCCACAGCCATACACACATTCTACCTCACCGAAATGACTGTATGTGTCAGATAGCTATGCTGGAACTATGTTCCATGTATACACTACCTTAGACATCAGCACTCTACCTGTTAGCCACACACTGCGCAGCAAGTGGGATGTTAAGCCACATTTGAAGGTAGCTAACACAGTTAATAACTACATGGTCAACACTTGTGGATACAAAGGGTACACAGTTGACATTGGTTTTTCCACTCAGTACATGTAGTGTTTGTAGTCGCTGACGTCTCCAAACTTGTATTAGGTGTCGACTTCCTAGCACGTTTTACGTTAGCAGTTGACCTGCAGGGAAAACAGTTAAGTTTAGTAAACAACAGTACAGCAGCAGGAGCTAGGGGTCTGCAAGCTTACTGTGTGCTGTATGTAGGCAGTCAAGCCCCTCACAGGAACGTAGCACAACTGCAATATAGAATTCTTCTGACGGTCGACCACGTTAGTCAGCCGACGAGCTGCAAGTAAAGTTTCACTGCAATAGTGTCAAGTACAGTACAGCGCACTACACCAGGACAGCCTGTGTCGCTACATGCGCGCAGAATCGCACTGGAATAACTGAAAGTGACCAAGGCGATTTTTGAGGAAATGTTACAGTCTATAGTTATTCGCCAGTCGAACAGTTCGTCGCATTTGCTCCTATCCCTGGTTCACAAAAATACGTCTCATGGAGGTTACTTGGTCATTACCAGGCCTTAAACGCAAGAACAAGAGTGGACAGTTACCCATTGACCGACATAAAGGACTTCACGTGTACGATCGCTGGCGCAAAGCTTTTTAGCGTCCTGGAGTGTATAAATGCATACAACCAGATACCAGTAGTTACTAGGGACGTCGCGAAGACTGCAGTGATCACACCACTTGGTAAATTTGAATTTTTACTCATGCTTTTTGACCTGCAAAACGTCGCCCAGACGTGTTTCATCCATGAGGTACTCGAAAGACTTCAGTTTTGTGTTGAATACTTGGACAATGTTTTGGTATTCTTCTCTAGAGCTCAAGTATATAAACAGCATCTGTGCAAAGTACGTCAGTGGATGTTTGACCATGGAGCAGTATTAAACAAAAACAAATGCCTCCTAGAGAAGACACTGTTTCAGCTAACCAGATCGACTGAATGTGGACAAATCTAGAGGTGCACCTTCAAAGCTGCCAGTGTCAGTGTGTATATGATGGCTCACTCTACCTTCTTGGGATGAAATACATGGACTTGCTACATGCGTCAGTCTTTCTTCATAGAAGGTCACACAAAGCAGTCGGCAAATAATCTTTTCATACTGACAGTCCCCAGATGGGATAAGCAGTGGATGCTATCAAAGGCTGTCTTTCAGACTTCTTGAAATTTATTGTTGTGGTTTGCTCAAAGAAACGTCACACCACAATTTCAGCTTTGAGTTGGACACAGAAAACTGTTCAAGGGTTAATTCTATAGATGAGTCGTCCAAGAGTAGTTGTAACTGTAGGTCTGCGGTCAGCTCTGCAGCGACTTTTTTGTAGTCTCAAGTCTCTGCCACACCTCGAGAAAAGTAGTCGGCCCAATGGTGGTTCGTTCTTAAGGGCTAGAGGGGCATGGTCCCACCAGAAATTTTGTGATATAATTTTATTTCGTGTACTTTTTCAGCATTATATCAAACAGTGGCTATGATATGACTTCGACACAGTACGAGTGGCAGAGACCAGAGGTCATCAAGCCTAGTTTCAGCTTCTCCATTGAAGAGGCACTATGTTACCCAGCTGTCAGTAGCTGGGCCATTCGATGAGTGCCAGGGGCCAGCGGCAGGTGGCCTTTACTGTATCCACACCCCTGGTGTCACCAGGAAGATTCCCTTTCTCTGCTTCACCTCTCACTGTTGCTAGTGCAGGACCAGTTTGTGTGGTCTCCCTGGATGGACCATCTTATTCATATCCCCCTTTTTCTTACAACCCCCATCCCCAACGACTCTTGTTGTTACTCTACCCTCCTTGCCCTCCTACTCCTTCGTTTGGGGCTAGGGGCTAGGGCCTGTAAACAGAGCTATCTCGAGGCGATCTTGCGCCCTGGCAGAACTTGCACCCCTCACCCACAGAAAAACTACCTCTCTGCAATTTTTTCCACACAGATATGACATTTCGTAATTTGTAAGAAAAGTTTAATAAAAATGTAGTATATTGAAAAAAATTACCCAAATGAGCTACATAGACTAAAAATATTGCACACAACAATTTAAATTTATCAGTGCAGTAAATAACTTATGAATCAGTAAATAAATTACAAACTGTATGATCTTTCTAAAAAAACTGAAAGTAAATTAAAATCTCTGTCTTACTAACAAGCTTGTTTGCATGGCCATCCTCCACAGCGAAGGCAGAAATACTTGTTTTGTACATAATACCACATTTTCTTGCTGTACTGCATTTTATTTCTGTATTTGGGAGAAAGGGTGGTTTTTATTTACAAAACAAATATCAATGTCTTACTGTTTGTTTCAGCCATTGTTCATTGATGTTATCATGATGTATAATATATAACAGATTTTATCTGCTCCTGTTGAGTTGTTAACAGTGTATCAGTCATTAATCTCTGTATGTAAAAGGAAATGTCCTGACTGACTGCCGGCCGGAGTGGCCGAGCGGTTAAAGGCGCTACAGTCTGGAACCGCATGACTGCTACGGTCGCAGGTTCGAATCCTGCCTCGGGCATGGATGTGTGTGATGTCCTTAGATTAGTTAGGTTTAAGTAGTTCTAAGTTCTCGGGGACTTATGACCACAGCAGTTGAGTCCCATAGTGCTCAGAGCCATTTGAACCTGACTGACTGTCTCATCTTCACCCAGCCCAAAATGTTGACAGACATACAAATTTGGAGACTATGTTGATCTTACCCCATAGGCATCGTTTAAGAAAGGGTTTTCAAAATTCCACCCCTAAGTGGGTGAAATAGTGGATGGAAGGTGCTTTTCAAAAACTGCCGCTATTAAGGCAATATTGAAGTTAGAACTATGAAAATTGGTATTTGATTTCTCAGTCAGAAATAAAGAAATATGTGTTTCAGCAGTTTTGGAAATTTAGCTCCTATAGAGCGAAATAGTTGGTCAGAACTTTTTTTCGAAAATAAATCATTAGTAGAATTACTAAAGCATTTGAAAGCAACATCTATGAAATTTTGTATTTGACTTCATGGTTACAAATAAAAAGAAATACATATTTCAGTGTTTTTGGAAATTCAGTCCCTAAGGGGGTGAAATAGAGAATGAAAACTGTCATGAAAATATTTCTTTATGAAAGAATTTTTAAAGTAAATCTCTGAAAATTTGTATTTGAGTTCTTGGTCAGAAATAAAAAGAAATATGTGTTTCAGTGTTTTTTTTTTTTTGGAAATTCAACCCCTAAGGTGATGAAATACAGGATGAAAATTGTTATGGAAATATTTTATCATTCATCATGTGTTAAATATCATATAAGCTTCCTATTCTGCATAATACTCTACCAAATATTTTGAAGCAGTCTGGCTTAAACAGTGTCACTCGAGTCTTGAGTTGGCTAAAATTGGCAAAAATACGAAGCCTACAGTTAAAAAACATATTATTTGCGTCGAGGCATATTGGTGATGCTTTGAGATTGTACAATACTGTAGCAAAGTACCACAGAAACTCTATTGTTGAAATGAGGTGGCTGTATAGGTAGCATTTGTTTGAATTAAGTCCATTGTTGACACATAGCCAAAGTGACACATGTTCGGTCCTGCATTCCGATCCACCCTTCTCCCCACCAGCACTGCCCACTGTAGAGAACAGCAATGGGGCCGTTCTCAGTAGTGTCATGTATTCTGGAGTTGTATGGTTCAAACTCGAATATTCTTATGGAGATTTTAGGATAAATAAAGTAGACTGTTTGCTAAAAATGCCAATTAATTTATTAAGTATGGAAGAGACGCTAGAAATCAAGTGGTTAGGCACCCATCATTCAATTACAGTATTACACACACAACACACAAAAAAAATCGAATTAACTTGTGTATATACTTTATTATTAGCTACAGTACTTCTTGGATTAGGCCTAGATTTATAACTGTCTAATTAGCATATTTACTGTTTTTCTATTGTTTTTAAGCAGCATGATATGAATGAAAGTTTATAATGAACAATGGATCAGTTTCATTATAAAGTTGACTGACTTTTTTCTGTGCCCCACCAACGAAAATGACGTCAATCGCCACTGAGTCAGCCACTAAATTTGTAGCAACTTTTACGTGGCAAATGCCTGTTGATAACTGACTTATGGACTCAATAAATCGAAACTGCATAGGTGAACAACAGTCGCTAACATTCTTGAATGCAGAGCTAAAGGGTTCTGGATTTGTAAAAATTGTTACTGGCCGAGCCTCTGTTTGAGATCAGAAGTATCTGACTGTATCGTATATTGCCAATAATTCCTTATCATCTGCACTACAGTTCTGTTAGGATGGTTGCCGATTTTTAGGGAGATACTTCAGTGATCGATAGTGTTGATTTACTTGTTGGCAGAGCACTGCACTGATTACTGGTTGACTCGTGTCAATGGCTATAGTCATGTGCACTTGGGGAATCTGATAAGTAAGTGAAACTGGCTGGCAACAGCTTACCTGGGGACCGTGGAATGCCTTGCACACTTAACAGATCGGTGTCCTGTGGTGTCATAGCCAGCGAGTACATCTGTGAGCTGTGTCCGTACATTTGTCATTGCCGGGAGGTGACGTCGATAAAAATGTACCATTCCAGGAAACGTCTCAGTTGCTGATAATCTGCTGTGTTCGACAGAGATGGTAACATCATATCTTTTTCTGCAGACGGCAGTCGGCCTTTCAAAGGAGAGACATGCTGGTTCTAGGAAAAGAAGTGTTCGCCATAGGGACAAGAAAACCCCAACAACTTCTGCAGGACAACAAACAAATAACACAGCGCTAAATACAGCTATACCATGCAAACTGCCACAGACAGTGACTATCAGATCAACTCCTCCAACCAATGCCAACTCAGTAGTTGGAAATTCAAGTGTTAATGACAGGAAAAACAAAATAATAGGCACTGGTGATGACCAAGGAATGCTGTATGGGGAAAAGAGAGCATGGTTTCATTTAGGAAAGGTGAAAAGCGGAACAACAGCAGAAAACGTAATTAACGTCTTGAAGAAAATCCTACCAGGTCATAGCAACTTTCATGTAGAAAAAATTGGAATCTAAGGGTGTAAATAGTAGTTTTAAGATTGGTGTAGACTTTCATCTAAAAGACAAGCTAATGGACACTGCTGTATGGCCCAAAAATGTTGTAATTAAGCGTTTTTGGTTCCGGAGACTAACCATTATACCAATATAATAGATTATGAAGTTAAAAACAAGGATCAAGGATCACTGTACAAGAATGTTGATAGTACTGAAAACCATACGCCTGTAATCATTGCAAGTGTAAATGTGCAGTGCATAAGAACAAAAATGGATCTCCTATCATTTTTATAGAAGAAATTAAACCAGATGTTTTATGTATTTGTGAACACTGGCTAGCTGAAGCAGAAGGTGATTTCTATAAATCTGTTGAATACTTGGACATGGCCAGTGCTTGGGTTCAAGGAACTGCAACCCATGGTGGGGTCTCTGTGTATGCCAACAGAGATCATAGCATCAAGGAAATTGATTTAAGCAGTTTTTGTGTGGATTTTGATCTTGAATTAGCTGCACTGTTATTTACAAATATTGATTTAGTTGTTGTTGCCGTGTACCATTCACCAGATGGTAACTTTGAGAATTTTATTGGGCATATGGAGAACTGTTTGTGTTACCTAACATGCCTAAAGTCAAAAATCACACTGTGTGGAGATTTTACCATACACATAGGTGATGGAGATGCCAGAGAGAAGGTCTTCATGAGATTAATTACCAGTTATGGGTTGTTTATTGCAAATAAGCTCCCAACAAGGAGTGGTGCATCCCTGGACACCATAATCACCAACCTCAACATCTGGGATTATAAACTCAGTGTAGTTAACCCATGATAGCAGATCACTGTGTGCTAGTAATGGAAACCAGTATGAGGAGCAAACTGCAGATAAGCACATGGCATTCAAACTACACATTCAAAAGAAGATTTGTTAAAGTAGAGAGACTAAATCATATCAAAGCAGCTCTGTCTTGTGTAAACTGGCAGCAGAAAATTGCAGAGTTAGTAGGCAGTGATTCTTTCTTATGTCTGTTCCAAGCCTTAAAAGCAATATTTGATGACATGTTTCCGGTAAGACCAGTGAAGAATCCCGTGGACAAATCACAAGGCAGGCAGAAAGTTATCAATGTGAAACAATGGTACACCCCCGAGCTCAATAAAATGAAGTGTATTGTAACAATGTGCAAGGACCGAATGAAATCAGATTTAGACATTCCAGCTAAAGAATTACATCACCGCAACTACCTAAAAGCCAAAAAAGCTTATAGGAAGCAGTAGAGGAAGCAAAAAAGAAATATAATGATACATACATTAAAGAGGCCCAAAATCCTTGTAAAGCTGCCTGGAATCTTGTAAACGAGAACAGAAAGAAGACTACCTCCTGCTTACATTCATGAAGTCCTGATGACTTCAATGAATATTTTGTCAGAATAGTGGAAAAGAAGTGAGTGAAATTCCACACTCTGACCTAGATCCGACTGCAAACATAAGAAATGCAGACAGTTGCAGTATTCAGAACTGGAAGGAAGTAAACCCTGAGGACATGATAAAAATTGTGAACTCCTACAAACACTCAGAAAGTGTAGACATCCATGGCATGCCCTGCACACTGGTAAAGAAAATTATTGCAGTATTAGCTCAGCCACTAGCCATAGCAATAAACAAATGTCTATCTTCTGGTATCTTCCCAGACTTCCTTAAACTGGCGTGCACAGTACCAATATTTAAGAAGGGGGATCCATGCGAGGTGTCCAGCTTCAGACCAATCTCAGTGGTACCAGTACTAGCCAAAGTTACTGAGTCTGTGATGCACTGCCAGGTACTGAATTACTTTGAGGAAAACAACTTATTCCAAAACACACAGCATGGATTCCGCAAAGGGAGATCAACAGTGACAGCCACACTGGAATTATTAAAAACGATTCGACAGAGTTTTGAAGAGAGAGAGTGTGTGTGGCAATGACACTCTGTGACCTCAGCAAAGCCTTTGACTGCATCTCACACACAACACTAATAGCCAAGTTAAGACGGTATGGTGTTGGAGGTGTTGTTCTATCAACACTCCAATCTTATTTGGTAAACCCCAAAGCAGGTAGTATCAGTGCACGGAGCAACTTCTCTTGAACAAAAACTGGAACATGGAGTGCTCCAAGGATCAGTTTTAGGACCTCTCCCATTCCTCATATATGGCAATGATATGAGCTGTAATAGTCAAATGTTGCAGTTTGCAGATGACACTACCCTTATTGCCAACGGACATACAGCTGCAGAACCTCTTGGTGCATCAAATTTGATGTTTGAAGAAATAAAAGAATGGTTCATCATAAACAAAATGAAGATCAATGAGGAAAAAACCCAACATTTGATATGCAGTCTAACCAACATTGAAGACCAAGAAAACATGGAGACTGTCACTTTGCTGGGCTTCAAGATTGACAGCAAACTCTCCATGAATGATCACACTGCATATGTATGCACCAAACTTTCTCGTGTGATATACCTCCTGAGGAAGATGAAGAGGGTAATAACTGACCAGTTTCTCACAGTAATCTACCATGCACTCTTCCACACCCACATTAGCTATGGACTGTTGTTGTGGGGACGCTCCTCAGACAGCAAAGATGTGCTGCTATTACAAAGAAAAGCCATCAGGGTCATATCCTCTAGCAAAAGACTGGACCACTGTAAGCCTATTTTCACCAGGCTAGGCATAATGACTGTTTTTAGCCAGTATGTGTTTTTCTGCCTCATTTATATAAAAGAAAATCAAAGTAATTTTAGCATAAGCAAGAAATACATAAACATGACACTCAGTGTAAGAGGAACATTGAAGTGCCAAGGTGTCGCCTATCAAGTACACAAGACAGCTTTCCAACAGTCGCCCAAAAAATGAACAATCAACTGCCTCCAGAAGTGAAATCCCTGCCATCTGAATTATTTCGGAAAAAAATTGCTCAGGACTTGAAACAACATCCATTATATTCCTCGGAAGAGTTTTTTAACAGTGGTTCTAGTGAATGGACAAAATAATAAATATTGTTTTGTTTTATATATAATTTAATCTTCTTTTTATGTTCTCAGTTAACTGTACATTTAATTTTGTGTTACACTTAAAGTACATATTTTGCCAAAATGAAACTTCATGTGTGTGATCTACATGGTCTTGTAAACATTTTGTTTTATGGTATTTTCATTTGTTGCTATGAAGTTTTACTTTCCTGTTTAGTTATATTTCATTTTCTCTATGTTCTATGTGTTTTTGTGCACAGAATAAATATTTTCTTTTATTTGTAACATAAATCTTGTATATGGTGTTGTATAAATGTTAGTTGATAAACATTGTATTTGTGACGCAGTCTGTCCAGCCATGGCTGGTAAACGACGAAGATATAGTACTTAATCAATATCTCCTTCTTAAAAGAATTATATACAAAATATTCCCTATTTCGTGTTAAATTTAATATCGGATGTTATGTTTTAAGCAGCGTATTATATTTCTAGAACTATTAGCAATTTTTGTTATTTAATTCAACGTAGTGGTAACGCGAAAATAGCGAAACTAGCGGAGTTTCGATTTTATAAATCGATATAGTTGTACTGTCGAACGCCTAATTGACACTCATATGGTTTGTCTTTCATTTGACATTTAAGATGCATTGATCCGAAGAACTGGGATGTTTGTAAAATCTACACCTCTACGGTGTTAAAGTTAGTAGTTTGCAAATATTTGATGGAGTTGGTTACCAAATATATCTTATTTGGTGTCATCACATGCTAAAATTGAGAGAGAAATTTGTAAATGGAGTTATGTCATAATTGTGTTATTAAGTTGAAGTGTTGTAAATTTAATCGATATTTGTTCGCAGTCGTGAAAGCTGTAACCAATTACGCGACGAACGTATCAAAAAAATAAAGTACATACTGATTACAAGCTGTTTGCATATAACAATTAGAGAGATTTGGTAACGATAATTTAAACGTTAAACATCGTGTGTTGCAGTCTGTCAAACAGCTGAGCGAGGAAGTTCTGTATTAGCGGAACCAGTTTTGATGGTGTCTAGGGAAGAGGACGTTGAATATAAGCAATAGTTTGCTCCGTATAATTGCCTAATTTATGTGTATTTCCGTGAAAAACTATAAATTTCTCAGTTTAGCGTAACATTTTAAAACGCTCCATTCAGTTGAAACGTCTTGTATCTTTCGCGCATTTCAGTCTACATTCCCCACAGCCGGCAAGTACCTGGAGTAAGCACATTGCTAGAAATCGTAGTTATTCCCGAGCTAGTTGTTACAGTATGCGAACTTCTGTAATAGAATGTCATTCTGTGCGTTGTAAAATGTGTTCTTGGTAAAAGCCATGTGTTAGTTAGTAATAAGTTACACATATTTGCAGTGTCGTTACGGAAAAAAAACAATAGGGAGGTTACTGTTTCATACGGTTGTTTTGTACAGAAGTTTACATAAGAACTGACCCAAGTTTATTGTTAGACAGTAACTGTATTTGTTCCAAATATATGTGTGAAGTAAAAAGATCAGTAAGAAGAAATATTTTCAATCCAATAAAGAAAATTGTTTGTGCTATGAGTTTAATTTAGTGCACTGGTATTCAGAGATTCTTACTTCTGTTTGCATCATTCCTTTTTCAGAGGAATGTTTGGTAGTTAGATGTAGAAATTGTTGCCATTTTCCATTAGTTATTACTATACTGAATGTTTACAAATAGTAATGTTTCCAGGACAGACTTATTGTAATGTGATGCTGTTTGTAGAACACTTGCAAGCCTATTGCCTTTAAATTGACAGTTTTATCATCAAATTTCGTTTTTTATGTTTGTTTACACTCAGTGAATAATACACACACACACACACACACACACACACACACACTCCAGAATTGGGAGTTGACTTGCAGAGAACTATGCTGTAATATAATTTCTTAGACATTCAGATGGGTAAGCCCCAATATCACTCCCCATATAACTCAGAATGCCGACTGTATTTTCACCTCCTTCAAAAAATTCTAAGTACACCTAGTTAATATTACTCATTATTCAAGAAAATTACCACTCTATAGTTCAAGAAAGTAGCTTCCCTTCTAACTTATAGCTTATACTAATTTAAAATTTTTATTAATATTATCACAATTTTCTAGAAATTCCTCCATAATATGTTGTTATGAAGAAGTTATCTTTGCTAACTGATAACGGATCCTTCTATCGCCCACCACATTCATCTCCAGATGTAACTGAAAACTTTAGGGGAAACCTCTGTTCACTTCCGCGTAAGTTACCCAATCATGCTGTAATCATCGGTGGTGACTTTAATAATCCAAAAATTAATTGGGAATTACAGTTTTGTTAGGGGTGGGTGTGATAAGACAGCCTGTGTAACTTTACTGAACGCTTTCTCTGATCTACTTAGGACAGGTAGCTATGAACCCTACTCGTGATGGAAATATATTGGATCTAATGACAACAAATAGACCTGACCTCTTTGAGGATGTCCACATCAAAACTGGTATCAGTGACCATGACATGGTTGTGGCAACAGTGATAACCAAGAAACAAGAAGAAAGATATATATGTTTAGTAAACCAGATAAAAATCAGTAGTATCATATCTCAATGAGGAACTTGAAACTTTCAGCACAGGGCAAGAACATGTAGAGTAACTCTTGCTCAAGTTTTTAAGAATAATTGGCCATGCACTGGATAGATATGCACCAAGTAGAATGGTTCATGATGGGAAGGACACACTGTGGTATGCAGTCACTGTGAAGAAGCTTCTAAATAAACAGATTGCAGCATAATATGTGTAAAACACAACTTAGGACTATAGATAGAGAAATGCTGAATGAAATGCATATGGCTCTAAAGAGAGCAATGCGTAATGTCTTCAGTGACAGAATATTGTCGAGTGATCTTCCGCAGAACCCAAAGAAATCCTGGTCATATGTAAAGACTGTTAGTGGCACCAAAGTTAGTGTCCAGACCCTAGCATATGCGATGAACTAAAACTGAGGGTAGCAAAGCAAAAGCTGAAGTGCTTATCTCCATTTTCAAATGTATGATTTCACCTGTTTCTCAAAATCACTGACACTAACATTTATTTCAGTTATTGCCCCAATTTAATTCTCGTACCACTGAAATGATGACTGAAATAAGTGTTAGTGTCATTGATGTTGAGGAACAGGTAAAATCATAAAAAATTGAAGAAAGCTGTGGGGCCTGATGGGATCCTTTTCAGATTCTATACTGAATTTGTGGCTGAGTTAGTCCCCTCTTCAAACTATAATGTATCGTAGTCCCTCGAACAAAAAACTATGCCCAGTTCTCGGGAAAAGGCACGGTCACATCTGTCTACAAGAAGGGTAGTAGAAGTGATCCACAAAACTACCACCCAATAGCCTTGGCATCACTTTGTTGTAGAATCTTGCTTTGGATCAAGGAAATCAGGTACATGCTGTATTTCTTGATTCCTAAAAAGCATTTGACTCAGTACTATGCCTACACAAGTATGATCATATGGACTATAAAGTGAAATTTATGACTGGTTTGAGGACTTTTTGGTCGGGAGGATGCAGCATGTTATCTTGGGCAGTGTGTCATCACCAGATGTAGAATTAACTTCAATGTGCTCCAGGGAAGTGTGTGTTGAAGACACTTGCTGCTCATGTTGTACATTAATCACCTTGCAGACATATTAATTGTAAGATCAAGCTATTTGCAGAATGAAAAGCTATAACGAAATACTAACTGAAAGAAGCTCCATAAATATTCAGTCAGATCTTGATAAGATTTCAAAGTATTGCAGAGATTAGCCAGTTGGAGTGTCCGTGCGGTTCTAGGCGCTACAGTCTGGAGCCAAGTGACCACTACAGTCACAGGTTCGAATCCTGCCTCTGGCATGGATGTGTGTGATATCCTTAGGTTAGTTAGGTTTAATTAGTGCTAAGCTCTGATGACCTCAGAAGTTAAGTCGCTTAGTGCTCAGAGCCATTATTGCAGAGATTGGCAACTTGCTTTACACGTTCATGAATGTAAAATTGTGCACTTCACAAAACAAAATAAACTTAATATCCTGTGCCTATGAAATCAGCGAGTCACTGTTGGAGTTGGCAAACTGATACAAATACCTGGGTGTAACACTTTGTAGGGATATAAAATGGAATGATCACATAGGTTCAGTCGTGGGTAAAGCAGGTGGTAGACTTCGGTTTATTGGAAAAATACTGGGAAGGTGCAGTCAATCTACAAATGAGATCACTTACAAATTACTCGTGTGAGCAGTTTTAGAATATTGCTCAAGTGTGTGAGACCTTTACCAGATAGGACTAACGGGATATTGAATGTATACAGAGAAGGTCACAGGTTTGTTCAATCCCTGGAAGAGTGAGGGAACTGTACTGGAAGACTTGAAGGTAGGTGTAAACTATTCCGAGAGAGTCTGCTAATGAAGTTTGAAGAACCAGCTTTAAGTGATTGCTCTAGTAATATGATAAAACCCCCTAAGTATTGCTCACATAGGGATCGTGAAGATATGATTAGAATAAACACACACACACACACACACACATATTCAAGGCAGTCTGCATCTACATAGACATCTATACTATGCAAACCACCATGATGTGCATGGCAGTGTATACGACCTATTGTACCTGTTATTTGGGTTTCTTCCTGTTCCACTCATCTACGATGGAGCACGGGTAGAATGATTGATTGAATGTGCGTGCATGCACCGTACACGAGTGGAACAGGAAGAAACTCTAATAACAGGTACAATAGGTTGTACACACTGCCATGCCCATCATGGTGGTTTGCATAGTATAGATGTCTATGTAGATGTAGACTGCCTTGAATGTGATTGAGATGAACACTAAGAAATGGCTCGTTGAAGCAGCTACTACTCAAACAATTCTGACTAGACCAAGTGGCTTGGTGTACAAACAGCACAAAAAAAGTCCTCCTCAAATTTGTTTCATGATTTGTAGTTTCCTGGGAGTGGTTATTTTGTGTTATTTTATCTGCAAGAATATACCAAAATAATAAGCAGATAGACGTGCATGTGTGGGATTCACTTATCTTTTAATATGTAACTTAACATTTAACATAATCACAATATGTAAGCATACGCACCTGCTGTGAAGTTCCAGGCAGTAGATATGTGGTTTCTGTTATATTACTATAAAACATACTTAATATTATGATGGTGATAAAAAATATTAAACAAATATTTCTTTGATAGGCATGGCCTCAAGTCGGGGGCATTACTGCTGGTTGCTTATACACCTCGTAGGTGTATGACTGGGTTACATATGACTATGAAGGTGTTAAAATAGCCATAATATAAAGGCAATTGTGTCATGGTTCATCAAATTCAGTGTTATAATTGTAAGTATTTGAGGCAGTTTCTCAATTTTTCATGTTGTATATAAGCTTTCTATTTACGAACATTTTTGCAGGAATTAAAATTGTTTTTTTAACTAAGTTATATAGGAATAAGTTTTGGGTGCCACTCTGATTTGACTATTGACATATTGAGGAAGCAGGCCTTGGTGTTACTACTGATATTGTGTTGTTAAAATGGGAATTGTAATGTTGACAGACTTATCTTCAGAGTAGCCAATCTCTAGGTTTGGCTAAAAAGGTGGTATATTAGCTGTGCATTGATGAAGCCCTTTAATATCCAATAATAAGCTAGATTTTTAAGTGAATGTTGTGATCAGTAGCATAGCTCAAGGAGTAGGAGTAAGATTAGAAAAAGAGAGAGAGAGAGAGAGTGGTGGGGGGCAGGGGATGTTGAGAGTAAATGCAGCCAATGAGACAGTGAACGTTTTTAGTGTGGGGAGCCATATGTTTCTGATGATCAGAAGTCATTTCTTGAAAATATTAATAGTAATCATAATTTATAGCTTGACTCTTACATAAAAGATTACAGCAACCAGCTACTTTTTGCTTTGGTATTTGTTTGTTTAAGCAGTGCCGTTACCGTTTTCAGATCGACAGGTTCATCTTCAAATGACTGGTTCATATTTTACATTAGATTTCGCCTTTTATTTCCCCATCTGACAAAATTTCCTTGGGGTGGTGGTGCCAATGAAGAATCCACACCACTATGTTCCAGTGCAGGCTGCTTATCATCTTGCAGCAGCGAAAACTGTATAATGCACTTTTTTGTATAAACATGCACATAATGTAAAGCACCATGCACTCACTCACTCATTCACTCACTCACGGAGTATATATTCTCAATATGAGCTGCAGTTCAAAGATATTAAAAACTGAAAACATGCTAATTTGAGTTTGTGAAATTTGTAGTTGTTGTGTTGCTGACAAAATTTTGAAAATTGGTGCTTTATTGCAAGCGGTATATGTCATTCAAGTACTAAATTATTCACTGATTTCAGTATGATGGCTGCCGCAACAAGCAGTTCTGGGTCCCATCAGAGTGAAGGTAACGCAAGTGACATACAGAGCCTGAGGAAGTGGGCTGCTGCTGAACGGTACTTACTGACAGAACACCAGCTGAGAATTTTCTACCATAGCTGTTATTTTAATGTTGAGAGAACAAAAAAGTGCATTAATGTGTATTTCTCTATACGTAGCGGCACTCCAGAGTTGTTTGCAAACAGAGATATTAGACGTCCAGAACTGCAGATGGCACTTTCAGCTTTAAATTATGCTGTTTTGCCAGTTTGTGACCCTGCTGGTCACACTATTATGCTTCATAGTCTATGCAATTATGAGCCCTCCAGGTATGTGTTCAGTGATGGAATTAAATTATTGTTGATGATGATAGATGCCTGTGTCCATTCAGATGGAATGTCACCGGGTTATGTAATGCTTTTTGATATGAAGGGAGTCCAGAGTGGCCATCTCACTAAACTTAATATTTCTTTACTTAGGAAGTTTTTCCAGTACATACAGGAGGGTATGCCTATTCGCTTACATGCTATACATATTGTAAATGTTGTTCCAATCATGGGAAGAATAATGAGTCTCACGAAGCCATTCATGAAAAAGGAATTGCTTTCACTCCTACATCTTCATCCAGCAGCTGATGGATATGACTCCTTGTATGAATTTATTCCACGAAACTGTCTCCCTAGAGACTATGGTGGTGTTTTGGACTGTGTTGAAGATCTTCATGCTGATCATGTTAAAAGACTTGCAGCACTGCAAAGCTTATTTTCCAAAGACTAAATTTCATTTTATAATTTTGATTTTCAAATGAGACAATGTCTATAACGAGTTGTTGCAGGTAAAGTTCTTAAGCAATTTCTTTTGAATGCAATGTCTTTCTGTGATTTAAGTTGCGAACATGATAATGTGACTCAAAGAAGTATTATGGTTGCTATTGTGAAACAGACTGATTTTAAGGTACAAATTGATGAAGCTGTTGCTTGAGTATTGTTGTATTGAATGAATATTTTTCAGTATTATTGGCCTTCTTGCCAAAAGTAGTATGAAGTGCATATTTAAGGTACTTATTTTTGTGTAAGAAGCATAGATTTTGTGAAACAAGTATTATGCTTTTTTGTGCTGATTTAGTAATTTATATGAAGTTATTTATTCGTGTGATATATATATTTTTTAACATATTTTGAGATTTTAGGAATCTCGTGATTCAGTTACTAATTGTTCGATCCTGTGATAGACTTAACGACATTGATTAATGTAGAAAGTTTACCTGCTTTTTGTGTGTTATGTGGTATTCAGTTACACAACATTTACTTCGCTGGGCAGGTTACTTTTACATGCTCCATGGATCTCTTGTCCTTTAAAGATAAAGGCTAGTGTTTTTTAATAAAACTACCAAACATGGGCTAAGTCATTTACTTGGTAATTTTTTTAACACTCTACTACTGTGGATGTTTGTTGTTTAATCACTGATAAGTGACTGAAGGTCTAATAAATTTTCACATCATGGGTAATGTTCACAATTGTTTCTCAGGTTTTAAAGGTGTACAGCTATATTATTGTTAAAAATGTGATAAGTATAACCTAAGTGATTGAATACTATATAATATGTGGCTGTGTGTAGTAAACAAGATGAATGGGAAATTAATTCCATGTCATCTATGATAACAGCTTTAATTATCGTGTTTCTAAAAGTAGAAAATTTTTGTACTGTTATCAAGTGTAGATGTTTAGAAGTTTGGTTATCTCTCGACTGAACATTTGGTATGTTTTCCACCTATGCAGTGTTCTATTGAAGATATTTTAAATTTCATTTGTGAAAAATCTTTATTTAAGAATTACATTGTTAGCCTGATAAGGTGGTTTTATGTGATTGATTCAATACATGAACTTGTGGTGTAGATTTTTAATCTGATCCATATTTTTGTAAAGCTAATGCCATACAATTGTTTTAGTATTTTTGTAAACAGCTCAAGAATTACTGAAAAGGACTGTCTCCTGCATCAAAAATGTCTGTATTTTTCTTTCTAGGGAAATGGCTTTCTTCCAGATATGAACTATGTGCTTACTGGTGAAAAATATGCTGAAAATATTTTTGTACATGGTCTGCTTTTTTTACTCTTAATGACATGATTGTCACTTTAAGGATTCTAAAACTTGCTGAATATCTTTAAACCAGGGGGTTTTCAGTTTTGTCCCACTATTTCATCTTTTTTTTTTATTTTGTCAGTTTTTTCTTCCTTTTGCCTTTTTACTTCTTTAAGTATACTGTTGATCTTCCTATAACTTCCAAGTGTTTGCCATCATTTTCCTTCACTTCAAGTGTTTTATTCATAATATTCTTTCTTAACGTGTGTCATATGCTTCAATTTGACTTTCTGTTCAATTTCTTGCATGTTGTCCATACTTCTTGTGATAGGTAATCCCAATTACCATTGATTGGTTTTGCTTTTGTCCAGACTATTGTGAAGTCTGATGCTTACAAGTATGTCATGTGAAAGTTATTTGCTTTCCAGTGTTCATTTGGCTTTTTCTTTTATTAGCTCTACACCTGGGCACTGAATTTCTATGACTTTTGTTGCTTCTTCCATATACTTAAAAGTTCTTATGATACATACATTTCACAATGAATGAGTTATATGCACTTAATGCAACTAGGATCCTTTGATTGGGAATTAATGCATTGTTTTCAGCTATGACATACACTGAACTCCCTCAAAAAGCCTCTTTTTGGATGTTATTGTTCTGTATGAAACTACACAAGCCTGCCTTACTGTACGTATTAGGCCTGCTGTAACCAAGTTGGCACTGCTTCACTTATGTTGTTATGTTGCTCTTTCCCAAATCGTAATGAGGATCTGGTGATCAAATTGTAAACAGCAGTATGTTTTTGAGTGTTATGTAAGAATTTTCTTCCACATTTTAGAGAAACTGTAGAAATGTTATGATAAGGAACAATTTGAAGGTTGTTTGGAACTGAAATCTAAACATTCAGTACATGAAAATAATATTGTGTAGCTGTCTGTGTGATCTCCAGGCATCTGTGTGTTGCTGTGAGAGTAAAGGTGACCTGAACCGTCACAAGAAACCTCTTCTTTTAAAAATGAATTTGTGGCCTTCCATCATTGCTGACATTATTTTGCATGTGAATGAGTCATAAATATGGTTTGCAAAGATATTTGAGGTACCCAGAATAATAACTGCAGATCCCAACCAAACTTCGTTCTGAGAAAGATATTATCTGTTTTGATCCAAACTGTGAGAAATTAACACAACAACTTGATATTTTAATGGTCTTTAACATTTGGGATTTCATGTCTGCCTGCAAATTCTTGAACCATAGTTAATATCTTTTTTAAAAACAAAATGTGTTGTGTACTAAGAAAAATATGAAGCAGAGGAAAAAATGAAGCGGAATAGAATTCTCCTGTTGCAACATCTTAAAATAGCTGTTCTAGATTCTACAGTTGTCATTGCCATTACGACCATTATGAAGAAGCTTGGTATAAAAATCATGGTTTATGTTTCAGTTGTTTCATCAGTTCATTGTGTTTAGCCTTCTTTACCACCCTTTGTTCACTATACATCTGTTATAAATTAAAGAATAATATGTGATGTTGTACTTCTATTCATAATCTGAACTGTTTAATGTGCTTCTGCATCAGAGAAATCTAAACCAAATTTACATTATCAGATTATAAAGTAAACACAGACAACCTCAATTAACATCTTTTTTATCATTTCATCTTTGAAGAAATGCCATTCTCTGTATCAACAAACCTTCCTTGTTCATTTTATTAAATGTGAAAAAATGTTATACTTTTGCTGCAGCAATAACATCACACCATTGGTTTGGCAGTAAACACACAGCATCTCCCATTTCTTCTTCTGTAAGAGTGCAAAATCCCTATCCACATCTGACCTGAAAAATTTGTCTTACAGGATTAAAAACATTATTTTTCACAAAATACATCCCAAGTCTGACAATATGAAAATTTTTGTCTTGTGCAGCACTAAATCGGTCCAAATGATGTGCTTATTAGCACTGAACTTTGACACCAGCCGAGGCAAAACTTAAAAGAGCAAGAACCAATATCATGACAGACACAGAAAGCTACATTTCAGACTATACTTTCATAACTGCATGGTCATTGTTAAACACCTGAATACCATAACTGTACTTACATAAATAAAATGTTGTTTCATTCAAAATGTGAGATGTGGGAAAAGCTTGTTGAAAATCAGCAATAACAAATAGAACACCACTATTATCTTTGTTCATTTGTGTTTTCACTGCTGCCACATGAGCTAAGTGCTCTTTTTATGGTTGTAGGTTCAGGGCTGTGCACATTTCACAAATCCTGCAAGTATTTGTTAAAGGTAAATTACAACTTAAGTTGAAGCATGTATTGAATACTTCACATTATGCATGAAGCTTTATGGGTATTATTTTTGCTACTGATCAGATTCTGTACTAGTATCAGCAAATTTTCATTGCATTGTTTAAAATGAAGTATGCACATGTTCCCATGGAGTGGACAGTAGACATGTATGATCTGATAGGATTTTTAAACTGATTGTAATGAGAAGTATATTTTGGGAGCAGCAAATACGTTTCACAGCTTCATTGGCTTCAATACTAATTTTCAGTGGTCTGTCTGTATGCCATGCTTTTCTATAGTCAGGCATCGGTATACTAGGTTCTCCAGCTGAATTGGATACATATTGCATTCTGTGTTAACGTGTAAACAAGTAATGTAAAATATCAGCTCACCATGTTACAAGATTTTTAAAGCACAAGCTTCTTACCTCTAACAGTCCTTATCAACATACAGTAATATCAAACAAGTTAAGGAATGCCTGCTGGTACAGTGGCATTGCTTCACTCTTCACCATAACATGACATTTGCTTGTAAACCGTGCCTACTTTCATCACCAAGAAGTCTGTCATTTTTGTATATCATTAGAGGTTAATTTTTCTGGATTAGATTAATCAATAGGCATTTTGTTTATAATGAATGCCAGTTCCATGAATGTCTAAAAACTTGTGGATCACATATTCTTTATATGGTGTATCTTTTGTGAAATATGATTTGCCACTGTTTCTGCACATCATCCTTTTGTTTATTACACATTCAGTTGCCTTTTCACTCCTCTCTCTCTCTCTCTCTCTCTCTCTCTCTCTCTCTCTCTCTCTTCACCTCCCTCCCTACCCCCCCTTTTTTTTTTAAATTCCCAAACAACCCAAACAGATGTGGACACTGCCATTAACCTTGTTGTGGCCTTACCATCACCCTCTCCCTACACACACACACACACACACACACACACACACACACACACACACACACACACACACACACACACACACACACACACACACACAGTGGATATAAAGTAAAGTGCTCGTACTTGGGTTATGTAATTTTTACTCCGAGAATATGTGCATTTTCACTGTAGACAAATTTTAAATGTACCAAATGAGAGCTCTGCCATGCCACAATTCATTTGATACTTCCATCACATGAAATATAGGTGGCAGTAGTATACAGTCACATCTCTATCTCAAAATTTGAGGTTGGTTGGAATCTGGTGGTATTATTCAGAGCACTACTTGCAAATTTCCCTCTGAATTTTTTGAGATACTACCTTGTTTACAAACTTGGCACTATTCAGTACTACAACACCTATTGGAGTAGAGGCAAATGGGGAAATGAGAACCTACATCTTATACTGAAGTTAACTATTATCAAATCAAATCTTTGTCGTCATGTAACATGCGTCGTACAATCAAAAATTGTGACATAGGTGACTTATCAGCCACAACACTATACACAGACTAATAAAAGTAATCTAAGGTAAATACATATGTTGTTAGTTCTTCAAACAGGTACTAATCTACATGATTATAGTTAAAAAAAATAATCTACAGCTATAACGCATTTTTTCTTTGTTCTGCATGGGAAAATATAAGTATTTGTTGTGAATTGTTGACATATTTTACATTTCCTTTCATAACTATGTGAGATCAATTACAAACAATAAAAAAGAAAATAAATATAGCTCAATTACTGATACATATAAAGATTATTTGTACAGGTGAAAGTGTTCTATTCCTCTGAAAGAAATCCTTAATATATAAAAACATTTATTGGTAAGAAACTGATTGAAGGCCATTTCAAAGCAGCTTCCACTAGAGCTTTTTAAATGTTTTGAAAGTTTGTTGTAAAATTTAGTCCCACCCTTATATATGCTTGGCAGCAGTTACAAATGTGAGGTATGCATACACTAAACTATAGTGCTTAAGAAATCAATATGATGCTTCAGAGAGAGATGCCAATGTAACATATTGCCAAGAAAAGCTATTTTGTCGTTCAATTTTATTTCAGTACCATCATCAGTCACAACTCTCCATTGCACTTCATCCGGTTGGTGGTGTATTTGAAAGTCCATTAGATTTGTTTTACTGGTGTTCAAGTTACACAATTGTTTTGGAAGTAATTCTTCTGTCCAAGTAAGAAACGGAACAATTTTGGGCCTTGTCATTCACATTGTGTCCCCCAATTAACTATTGTTGTATCATCTGCATAGTTAAGGACCATGCTGTTGTGTTCTGTGGACAGATCATTAACCCAGTTGATCCAGGAAGGTTTCCCATTCAAATCTTTTATGACTTATGGCTTGAGTTTCGTGTTTGAAGTGTAGATAAATTGTAAATACCATTTTCATGATTCTAGCAATACATTTAGTAACAAATAATGCATGTTCCAGAATGGAACAGTGGACATGGGCAGTTACAGGTACCTAACATATAATGATGGGAGAAATGAGTGTGTATTATTGATTTTTACATTTATTTTTCTGACTACATATTTTAAAAAAACTTATTCACTCATTATACAGTTTGTAAGTATATAACCAAATAATGGAAAACAAGTTTACACTATGTTAGTGAGTTCTGTCACAACTTTAGCATATACAGAACTGTTCAAAACAATTTGTGTGGTAAGGAACTTTACCTTTTTGGCATTATTTCATTGTATTCTTCTTGTATTTGCCACATCTTAGTTTTTTGCCTGATGGTACAATCAGATTATTTTGCGCATTTTAGAATACATCACTGAGCACCCGTATGTGTAATGCTTTCAGTTTTTGAACTAGATGGGCTGGTGACTATCATGAGCTGTACTTCTGAAAGTAGCAGTTTACCGCTTACTTCGTGAAGACTAGTAGATCCACTGGATTGCTCTTATACTGTAGAGTTTGTCTGTATAGTAAACAAATTGTTGACTGATGTATTTAGTGGAAAAGCAAGAAGTTGGTAGTACCATTTCTTTGTTCAGAAATTAATGCTGTATATTCCAATAGTTTCATTAATTCTGACAACTCCTCCCATGTAAGTGCCGTATCTAACAACTGCAGTAGGTGTAATTATGTCAATAAAGTTTCTCACTCCTACTGCATCACTTATATTTTTAAGTTGGTTGAATTTGTCTTCTGTTTGAGGAATGGTAACAATATTATTGTCATGGCAGTGAATCAGAGTCAATCCAGATTTATTGTCGATTATTTGATCATATGATCCTACTGGAGCTTTTTCCATTTTCTTGCAGAGGAGCATCTGCTATCCTGTTGGAATGAATTGTTCCAATTCCAGTGCAGTAATTTCTTGCAGTGCATCCAGAAGTAGCAATTAAGTAAAAAAGTTATCAAAAAAAAAGAAATCTTATGTCTATTCAGTTGCAAATAGAAGTTTTGATACTAGGTCTAAAACAAATGACCAACATACACCAAGTTAAGGTGTAGTGTATCCTGTTGCAGCACCCTGTTAGGTTTCACCTTGTGTATAGACACCAAACTTCATAACCAAACCTTATCAGTTTATCTGCCACATGTTGTTTTTTACTGTGTCTACGACAATATGGAATCTTGTCTTCATCAGTACATAGCAGGTTTTCATTAGAGAAAGATCTTAGCCATTTATTATTCAAGAGTTCCTGAAGGGATCGTACTCTTGAAAATCTGTCATCTTTGTAAATATTTCACAAATTTTTCAAATCTTCCTGTTGACACAGCTCATTTCCCAGTACATTCTATGTCTTGGTACAGGGTTGTAAGGTGTCAGAAGAAATATGGCCAATAACACTTATTTCTGCTCTTTACGCATTGAATATTGTATCTGTATGCTGATGAGCATAAATATTTCTGTAATTAGCTAACATGCCCAGGATAATGTCATTACAGAACAGTTCAAATAGCTGTACTGGTGACATTTCTTCTTCCAAAATCCTGGAAGCATCCATGTTTTCATTTTTACTTCATTGATATCATTCTGAATCCACTTCTTATCAGCCTTCTTTCCTCTTCCAGTAACAGGAATCGTACATGAGTTAGAACATTACAGAGTGAAAACATCATTCGGGCTGGTGGTACCAGAAGTTGAATATGATGGCTCATTAGACTCCTTAGGCTATAGCTGTAATACAAAACATTAACTTTCAAGAAACTGTAAATCATATTTTTATGGTTACAGATAAATATTCAAGAACATTCTAAAACACACATTTCATAACCAGACTCTTCAGTTGGTAGTACAGTATAATAATTACCTCCTGGGTAACAGTTTCCTAATCACAGTATTTTGTAACTTTTGCTTCTACAACTGATCTTAACTGGTTGCTACTTAAATAATTTATGTCATTTTCGCACTCATCACTCGAGTTTTCATCTGACTGCCATCATCAGGGGGAATATACTTATAAATCTCCCTCAAAAATCAGCATCTTCTTCCAGTAAGGCTGTAATGTCTTCAGCAGTCAACCTAAAAACCAAGTGCTTACAATTATTTCATCACCCCCATTCAGTACAGTTGTTCCAAAATGGAACACTGAGCTATAATGCATTATAATCTGTTGTTGAGAACTAATTACGAATGAATTCCACAAACACACACACACACACACACACACACACACACACACACACACACACACACTAATGTTCTTGTATTTATTCAACATACGTAGAAACTATAATATCACTATGTACTGTCAAATTGATAAAACTAACTTATCCTTTCAGTGGCATAGTGATGTGATTTGTGGAAAGGGGGGGGGGGTGGCAAGGGGGTCTGTCATGCCCATTGTGCCACTTGCACAGCGCCAAATGGCCCCCAAGACAAACAAGATTTTCTGGAAAATATTTTATTATTAGGGTAAATTCTGTATATTATATTACTTTATGTGGAGGACGCCAATAAAGTGTTGTGCCCCGTGTGCCATTACACCAGTGTACCCATGTCTACCCACTCTTAGAAGTCATTTCTCCATAAATAGCAATGACTGTAGCATCAGCGATGATGCTCTTCAGATGCTCTCTCCAGAGTTGACAGTTTTATGCAAAGACACACAGGATGTATAAGGTAAACATTATGACAAACTTACAAAAGACAAATTCCCTATACAGAAAAAAATATACTTTTATTCCAAAAATGGAACAGTGTGGTTTAATGTATAATATGAACATTAAAGGCCCCAGAAAGACCTTTGGTGTGCACCACACTTCACCATACCTGGACTGCAGCTGTACTTCTTAATAATGTTGTATACTTTGGTACATCTTGTAGATAAGGCTGTGATAGACTTGCCTGTTACGCTGATATCAAGCTACAGCTTGTGAAAAGCTATGTCGGGTGCATGTGACAAACAAATGAACCAGCATGTCCCCCTTTCATTCTCATCTAGCTCCATAAATACTATATGTACTGGGTCATATACCTGCAGATGCTGTTGAGTAGCCTTTCCTAAAACTATGTTGGGTTTCTCATAGCACTCTTCCTTTGACTGTAAAGTTTTCTAATCATAGTGACTTTTTTTCTTGTACTTTGCTTAGAACCAGAATTAAAGGTGATGGGTCAGTAGTTTTTTACTCTGTTGGTACTACCTTTATTTTAAATCAGATGGAAAGACCCCTTTATTCAAACTTTCATTGAAGAGGTGGACCAGAACAGGAATTCGTGATTTTTTGCATTGTTTTAAGATAATGAAGGAAATTTAATTCCAACCAGTAGAGACTTCGTTTTGCATTTTATTTATTATACTCTCTATTTCTGTTGTCTCCTAAATACCACTGATTTATGTACCTGGTAAGGAACTCTATAATCGTCAGTGCCAGATTTCACATTTATGCTACCTGACTTAATGAAATGATCATTAAAAGCATTGATGATCATATAAGGGTCTCAAACATTCGCACTATCACCCACCAGTTGGATGCTGCTGCCACTTGGTGGTGGTTTTATGTCGAGTCTCTCATTTACACAGTTCTATTCTGATTTCCTGATTTTCCTTGAATTTACTATTTTTTGTTGTATGATTTTCTTTGTGTATAAATTTAGTGCTTCTTTATAGACTTTTAGGCATATTTGGTAGTTGTCTCTAGCTGGTGTCTCTGGGAACTCTTTATATATTTTCCAAGGAATAAACATTTTGTCTTTCAGTTGTTTCACTTTCAAAGGCAGTTTTACGCAGTTTTGAACACATTTCTGTTTGAAAACTGTTGGACATGGTACACTGAAATGAGTAAAGAAAGTGTTATAAAAGTTACTCTATTTGTCTGCACAATGTGTATCATTCCATGTCTCATACTGCAACCTCTCTAAAGATTTTTAGTTTACACATCTAATTTCCCTTATGCCATAAGTACTTTGTGAATTTAGCATGTTCATTATTTAATTTGTCTGGCAAGTATGATGAGACAGATGAAGGTGTTTTATATCAAGTCTGCAGTTATCTAAGTTGGTGTAAAAGTTATCTATACAGCTAGTCTGATGGGCCCATCTGTGGGTGTCTAACAAAATGGAACTGCACAAAATATCATTCACTTTTTCATAATCTTTAACGAACATTAATGAATCCATATTAAAATTGCCAGCTAAAACAAACCTATGTGCTTTTACTTTTTATATACATCATCAGTTATTTTTTTTCTATGTTACTATGAGATCTGTACAATTGTATAAGAATCATGGGTTCTTCATTTACCACTGTCTTTATTGTTGAAACTTCAGATTTCATTTCCACAGTAAGTTATGTGATAAAAGTCCAGTTTTGTAAAGTGTAGATGCTCATTAAAATGTATAGCCCTTTTATTTTCTGATCTACTGAAACTGCTGGATAGAATATAGCTGTTGAATTTAAACATTAGTAATTAAATTATTGAACAAACCATGTTCTGTAAATATGATCACGACTGCATTCTCCTCTCTTAGTGCTTGCTCTAATTATATGCACTTGTAGTTAGGAAGTTTTGATGTAACAGTTGGATACGAGTTTTGTTTTTTGTTTCTTAAGGATGTTCCTCTTGAAAATTTACATTTTCACAAATTTCCCGTGGGTTGTTAGGTTGAGATGCTACGGAAGGGTTAACATTTTCCTGTTCACTGTTACACTTCCCACCCCCACCAGGATGTATTACTGTCCCTTTCATATGATTTTGTAGACATCCATATACATTTTGCTTAAAATTGCAGTGCCTAGTCTATTCAGTTAAAAACCATTCCTCCCAAAACATTTGTAATTTAAAAATTTGCTTGGTTTGATGAATATTGTTCAAAGTCTGTTGCACTGTTTTCTCGTACAGCTGTTTATTTTGCAGATGGGCTTTTCACTTACCGACCTCCTATCTGCTATTTCATACTATTAGTTTACGTGATGGATGAACACATTTTGCTGAACGAATCATGTTTCTAGTTTTGTTGATGAGTAATTCTTCTCTGTTGTTCTGTAAACAGTTTGCCCCCACATTAATGAATACTCCTTTCTGATCTTGTGTGGATTCTTTTGCATTGGTTGATACATCCTGTTTCAATGTCGGAATGTTTCTAATACATTTACTGAATTGATTAGTTCTGATTCCAGATAGACCATCAGTTTTGCAATCAGAAACTCTACTACATTTTGTAATCACCTATTATCAGATATTTTTTGAGTAGTATGTTTTCCCCACATGATTTTGGCTCTCGCAGCATCAACACTGTTTTTGTAAATAAGTTATTTTATTAATTACAATAGCTGGTTTGTGACAGTATTTTATTTTGCAGGAATAGTTTTGGGCACCGCCCATCAACAGTGGCATCTGTATTATACAAAAGACACGCATTTTTTTTATTTTTTTATTTTTTTTATAATAAGTTACTTTAAGTGTATGTTGTAGAGTTGTATGTACGAGTGTCTGTGATTTTTCAGTTTTATTTGACTTGCCTTATACATAATGTTCTCTAGCATATCCCAGTGACATGACACAATGCCTATCAGTCCTACATATTGCTAAAAAAGGCAGTTTACTAAATATTTTGGAACAAAAAGAAATTAAAAAAAATGAAGATCTTGTTTGAATACGTCAATCAAAAGACATTTCTTTGTTCTGCTAACAGAGATAATACAAATTAGAAGTAATATTATATATATTCTGTGATATACACCAAAAATAACCTTTGCTTGTACAGCAGTTGCCAATATGTGTACATAAATCAAGTAATTGTATTATCACATGAACGTAAAGAAATATTGTCATTGGGATATACTAGAGCAAGTCAAATTACAATGAACTGAAAAATCACAGGTACATAAAACTCTGCAATATACACTGTAAGGAACTTATTTTAAGAAATACATGTCTTTTGTGTAATACATCCCACTGGTAATGGACAACGCCCACAACTAGTCCAGGGAAATAAAATACTTGTCGAACAATTAATTAAAAAGGTGACATATTTACAATTTCTACAATCTCCAGAGCACCAAATGTTTTTCTTTTTACTATACTTCGCTGTCTTTCGTTCATGTTTTGTTATTGATTTCCCGACTACTTTATATGTTGTGTCCTCATTAGATACACAGCCTATGATTTGTTTGTCATCACAAACACACGAGTTAGCTCCTTTTTTTTTTACTAGTGATTGATTCAGTTACTAAATTAGCATCAATTTTCTTTATTGCTAATATTTCATTTTTAAGTGTTTCTATATCACTCTGCATTAATGTAATGACTTTGGCTTTTAAATTAACTGTGCTTTGTAATTCTGCCTGTCATGGCATATATGAGGGTAGTCATTATTTATGAATTTCTTTCTCACTTTGCACATTCTTCATGTAGCCAGAAATTACAGACAACACGTAAGATGCCTTTGATACATGTTTTTGATTTCTTACATATCGAACTTTTGACTTTTTGATGAGAGTGCTGTGTTGTTGCACTGTTTTCTTGACACGATATTACCAAATCATAAGGTGTTACGTCTTCGGACACACACTACTTTGCGTAGTTACATATCTAATCTGTAGTAGCATTTACTTTTCTAGTAGATGTCTAGGCCTTCTTCAATATTTTTTTCAGATTTGGGTCCCACTTCTCCTTCCAAAATTTATTTATCAATTCCATGCCTAAGTAATGTGGAGTTCTTTCAGATAGTTTTAGTCTGTGGCTAGGCAACATGTGAGCTGCTTTACATCCCGCCTTATACTCATGCAAGAAGCAGTTGCTCTCCAAAGGTTTTATGTTTCTCTGTGTGAAAATGAAATATATATATTCTTGGAATGACCATTAGATTTAGATTTTCAAATAAAGGTTTGCGCATTTATTTCTCCTTAGCTCCCAGTGTGGCTCAGATGACCTTTATCTGCAGTCTAAAAGTGTTGAATATATTAGTTTACTCAAAGACCCAGAAAATTATACTATATCTAATGACTAAAACAAATTATGCATAATACAATTATTACAGCTAAACCAGTGATATTACATAAGATCTTCATGACATAAACAAGACTGTCCAGTGACTTGGTATACTGTGCACTTGATTACTCCACAACATATTTTTGTTTACTGGAACACCAAGGAATTTTGTCCATATGGTGTATTCCTCCTATACATTGCACAGTTTTTTTGGCAAATTGAACTATTCCTGTTTAATTTCAAATTGTTAGTTTTGACCCATGTCACCACTTTCCCTAGGGCCTACTCAAATATGGTGGATTGCTGTTGAGTCATCTACACAAATGGTATTAGACTGGATGTGGCATGGCATTCATATCATTGATATAATACAAAAATAATAGTTTCTCTAACATTCAACCTTGAGAAATGCCTGATTGTGGGTGTTTGCTACCAGAGAGGAATTCCTTGCCACTGTTATGAACATATACTTTTCTGTTTCCTATGTGTGATGACATCCAACCAAGAGATTTTCCTGTAAAGTCATAGACTGTCAGTTTGCAGAAAAGCAAGTCATGATTTATAGTACCAAAAAGTTAAATGAGGTTACAGAAGATTCCTGGGGCACATATTCTATTATCAAGGCCTCTGCTAACTTTTATGACCAATTCATTTATTGTATGTGTTGTGCTGCTGCAGCCTTTCGTGAGACAATACTGATTGCATAAAATAATGCTGTGGAATGAATTGTAATTTTCTGACTGATCACATGCCACTCTTTCATATATTTTTGAGAAAATTGGTAACAGTGAGATAGGTCTGTAGTTCCTCGTTTTCCATTTTTATGAATTGACTGAACTTCAGCATATGTTAGTTGATCTGGAAGACATCCCTCATCAAAAGAGTGGTTGATTATGAGGGAGAGCTGTTGTGCAACAATATAACAAACTACTTGTAATATTCTTGTGCAGTCTTTATCCCAACCCACTGAGTTCAGGTTTTAGATGTATTACCTTTACTGCTTATTTTTGTCACAGAATTTGCATATCATAAAGCTAGTTGATCATTCATTCAGATGGACTGCCAATGTTCAAGTCCATTATAAAATTATTAATGATTACATTACCAGGTAAAGCATCTTTAAAACTAGTTTGATTTTTGAACTCCCACTTATGTGTTGAATAATTGTTCTGGATTGTTAATGTTGGATCATTTACGGTTGGAATTGGCCTCTTTCTATAGTTACACTGTGTGTGAGCATTTAGGACAATGGCTTGTTTGTTTTTATAATTGTTTTCACACATTATTTTGTCAACAGCTTTGTTTATATCCGATGCAAGTCTTGCCTCATCAGATCAATTTAAGTGTTGTTCATGCATTGTGAAATTAGCTTTTCCATAACTGTAGATGCCAAGAAGATTAAGTTTTTAAACATTGAACACAAATGTTTTAATTTTTTATTTGTTCGACAAATTTCAGAATCAACACAATGTCGCGTCCCAAGCGTGGGTATTGCGAGGGATTGAGCGACACGGTTCGTGGATGGGATTTTAGCCGGTTGACCTAGTGAGAGGGAGACTTTTTGATCTGGCTAAGATGTAGAAATCCCTGGTGTGAAGACACAAGGTTAGGAAGCGGGTAGAATTAAAGTCTTGATAACTTTAACAAAGTGCAGTTTATTCTAAATGAATACAGCTCACCCTAACTGCGCGGTGATTGCATTCACAGGAAGGCCAAGTCTAACACAGAGACAGTGACTGACTCCACCGTTCCAACTGCCTACTAGAAGTTCTGCAACGTTTCCTAACACCCTACGTTACAGTCCCGCGGCTACGCCCTGATGCACTCCAGCGACTATCTCCGGCTGCCTGCCTACAGCCCGTTCCCCAGCCCAAGTCGGCTGCTGCTATCACTCTCTAACTCTTCGACCTCTCCAGACAAGACCCTCAGAGCGGCGTGCTCTCGGGTTTTGTTAGCGTTTCCCCTTCGACCCCGCCAGCGCTTGGCATGACGTAGCATCGAAGGCAACTTGTCCTTATTTGGTATCGTTAAAACATTGTTGTTGCTATTGTTCTTCAGAGGCTGAGTGGAGGGATAGAGGCGCTTCTCCCTATATGGTCACGCACTGCGTCCTGAGCCCTTCATTGGCTCTTCATGATGTAGCGTGGTCCCCACCAAGGGCCCTCTTTCTTTCTCTCTCCACTCCCAGACCTCTCTCTCTAGCCAGGAGTGCTTTCTGTTCATACTCCTTACTTGATTGCTTATCATGAGCCCTGCACAGACCTTCGTTTGTATCTGCTGGCTGTTTACTTTCTTATCAAGCACCCAGCTGCCCCGCAGTTTGAGTGCCGCCTCGGCTGACCCTTCGGCCACGCCTGGCGTCCAGCGCTACAACTTTTAACTTCTTCCTACGTGCTATTCTCAAGGTACTGCAATTAGACTTGGATTGTTCCTGTGGTTACAACACCTCCCCCGCCAGGGAAATTGGCGTTACTCCTCAGAGTAGCGTCAATTGTGATTTCCTCATTTTATTTGTTTGCATTTTCTTTTGTTACATCAACACTTCATATGTTTTCTTTTTCTTTCATATACACTTAATTCCATTAAGTTCTTTGTGAGACACAATCATTTTATACATACATTTATCAAGATACACACTTTTTTTTTTTTTTTTTTTTTTTTTTTTTTTTTTTTTTCAAATCATTGTCACAATTACAATCAAGGTACATTTTTAAAAGCATTGATACAAAATACCATTTTCATTCAACATTGGTAATTACAAGTACGTACAATTTCATAAAAAATGGACAAAACACTAAAATTGATTACACCTTTTTATAAGACACTTTTAATATATTTTTATCTTTTGATTTTACTTAACGCCTGTTTCTGAACAGAACTGTCTCTTCTTGGTTTTTCCCACATCTTTCATATATTACCACATCTTCCGTTTCTTTATTAGCTTGTCTTCTACTTAAGCTAGTCTCTGGGTATTGATTTACTATAGTGTTTCTTATACATACTTTACCACAACAGTTATTATCGTCAAAGTAATTCCATAAACTTTTGAAGCATTCCTTACAGCATCTACAATTTTTACAACAACATGTTATTACAATAACAATGACTATTGCTATAGCTATGTATGTAGTTATTGAGTAATGTGTAAAATATCTGGAATATTTTAGTTCTTCCTCCTGCCTTTCTGCCATTCGCTGGACATCATCCAATCTTTTCCCAGCGACTTTAAAGTCGTCCAATTGTGTTACTACCTGCTCCAGTAGTAAATCTAACGTTAGCATTGAGACATTTTTCTTTTCTTCGTTTATAACACAACAGTCAAATTCTAAATTAATTTGAGGTATTATATCTTTCTTTGTTATGTTACTATGAATTACTCTATCTGTTTGTATGAACACTCTTGTTCCATACCCTTTACATTTACTATAAAAACTTATCTTTCCTACTCCTTTCATTAATAAGTCCTTCGGGGGTTCCTTTCCACATTAATACTGCCAGTCCTTCTTCCTTAGGAGCTACATATAGCCATTTGTTACTGTTTAGATGGGTCCAAAGGCTCTGATTCAGTGCGACTATTTTTCGCACACAATCTTCCGGAATTTCTCTTACCGGTTGTAATAATTTGGCTTCGCATTCCTCATGGTCGAATATCAATAGCAATGCGAATGACTCTCTGCACAGTCTTCTGTTCTTACTCAGTTCTTTACATTTTAGATCATCTGCAGAAAGTTTCGCATACTGCCTTTTGGATTCATCTATCAGTAGAAATTCTTTCTCTGGCTGTATGTATATGTACCTTCCTTTCATATTTGGAATCTCCTTTGGTAATGGGAGAACTCTGTACAAATTGAAATTATTATTATCAATTAAAGGAATATTAATTACGTACCCTAGTATGCTACCGGAAATGAAAACATCTAAATCGATTATTCTTAACAAGAGGTAGCCTGATGACTCCGCGAGAGGAACAGGAAACTTCACGTCCTTTAATTCGTCTCGTATTAAACTTAGGTACTTCACAATTTGCACTGGATTAATGATGTGAGGCTGCAGTATTCCCTTTTGAGCATTTACAATGGCATTTATCATTTGCTCGTACTCTTCTTCGATTTGGCCAAACACTGCTGCTAATTGTAATACTTGTTCCGTTACAGTGGCAAAAGTTGCTACTCGTTTGAAACCCATATCTGTTTCCTTCACGTATTCCTTCATGAACCTTTCTAGTCTCTGCATGCCTGTCCTTAGAATGTGTTCATTTTATTCTAGTGTATATACTGTTCTGTTTACTCCTGCTAATGTGGCCCTTACCACTGCCACCTGTTCCTTCGTTAACCTCAGCAACCCTTCAGAGTTCCTTTCCATAGCATCTATTCTTTCCTTATAGTACGCTGCATCTGCTTCGTCCAATGTTCCGAACAGTATCTTACTTACCTGTCCGACGAAGTTGAATACTCCTCTCTTTCTTCTGGTTTCGTGTTTTGTGAGTTGCTGTACGAGTTGCTGCAGACCTGTAATCTTTTCCACGTGATGTGTAACTTGTTGATCTAGTACTCTACATTCTATTAATCCTACGTTTAATTGTTTCAGTGTGTCACGGCACCTCTGTACCGCTGCCTTACCGTACCTCTCTGCTTTTTGAAATCTTTCTGTTATTACATCTAAGTTAACATATGTGACTATTCTCCATGTGGTACTGTATATTTCTATTTGTCCTACGTGATCATAATATAGTCCTGATGAACTTGGTATTGAGGTCACTTTGAAATCGTTCGTTTTGTATCCTGATGCAACGAAGCTGTATGTTGTTATCACTATGCTGAGTTGCACCACTTGCCACTTGAGTGCCATACCTGAAATTTAAAAGAACTGTTTCAGCCTGTTGGCATGTATTTTTGTTTCCATATTTCTCTTAACTCTTATAACTACGTTAGGACCTTCCACTTTTAACACTTCAAATGGACCTCTCCATTGCGAATCTAGTTTCCGAGATCTACCACGTCTCACTGATTCGTCGTGTAATAACACCTTGTCCCCTACATTAAATTCTTTTGGGTTCTGTTTCAGATCATACTGTCCTTTACTGGTTACCTTACTCCTTATAATAGAATCCCTAGCCACTCTATGGGCCTCCTGCATTCTTGCTCTTAGCTTATTGACATACGAGTCATAATCGTAACTTACCTGCGGTGTTTCTTGCTACAGTACTCCTGGTACTTCCTTCCGTACATTAACTTGAATGGTGTATAACCTGTGCTGCTGTGTGGTGTAGTGTTGAACACAAAAATTGCATACGGCACCCATTTGTCCCATGAACTTTGATCTCTTGTTACAAAGTGTCTGAGATATTCTACAATTGTTCTATGACTCCTTTCTAGAGCATCATTTGACTCAGGGTGGTACGCTGTGGTGTTTATACGTTTTACCTTCAACACTTTACATACCCTTTTGAATACGTCACTCAGAAAATTCAATCCTTGATCTGTTAGCAAGACTGATGGAATCCCATATCTTAGTACTATGTTTTCTACAAATGCTTCTGCTACAGTTTCAGCGTCTTGCTTGTCAATCGGGACTGTTACTGTGAATTTACTCAGATCGTCTTGGAATGTTAGCATGTACTTTTTCCCTGTACTAGATACATCTAGTGGACCCACCATATCCATTGCACATTTTGCAAATACTGTTTCAGCTGTGTCTGTAATTTCTAAGGGCATCCTTGTTTTCATTTGTGTGTTTTTGTTCTTTTGACATGATGGACACTTCCTAATATAGTTTTCAATGTCCCGCTTCATTCCGCGCCACTGCTTGTACGCTTTTATCCTCTCGAATGTCCTATGCATTCCCTGGTGCCCTCCCAAAGGATTATCGTGCATCTCCTTTAATATACTTTCCTTTTCTTCGGGGCTAATTTCCTCATTACTATTTGTTTCCTGGTCTATTTCACCTGACACTTGCACTTGCCGCACGTTTACGGAACTCTGTTCCGCCTTTGCTTGTGCTACTGAGGTTCTTTCTGCCTCCACATTTCGCTTTGAACTTATCTCTTCCTTTCCTTCCTGCCTTATCCAGCTTAATGCGTCTGCATTACTGTTTTGGCTTATATACTACCACGTAGTCGTACTCTTCAAGCTTCAGTCTCCACTTTAGGAGCCTCGAACTCGGATCCTTCACACTAAATATCCATGTTAGTGGCTTATGGTCTGTCACCACTGTGAATTTTCGCCCATACACGTATGGTCTAAACTGCTTTACCGCGTACACTATAGCCAACAACTCTTTTTCAGTTGTACTATAGTTCAGTTCTGCTTTGTTCAGTGCTCTGGATGCATATGCAATTGGCAAGTCTTCGCCAATCTTTTTCCCTTGCGATAACACGGCGCCCAACGTTGCGTTACTCGCATCCGTTGTGATTATAAACGGTTTCGTAAAGTCAGGATACTGAAGTAACGGAGGATTCACTAATTTCTCTTTCAGTTCCTCGAACGCATTCTTCTGTCGTTCTCCCCATTGGTACTCTACTCCTTTCTTTAAGAGCTCATGGAGAGGTTTCGCAATTTTGCTGAAATTTGCACTGAAACGTCGATAGTACCCTATCAATCCTAGAAACCCTTTTAGTTCTTTTGTTGTTCTCGGCTGTGGGAAGAACTTCACCTTCTCCACCTTTGCCATATCCGGTGATATTCCCTTGTCCGTGATACAATGACCTAGGAAGATTACCTCCTTCCTCAGAAATTCACACTTGTCTGGTTGCAACTTCAAATTGTGCTCTCGCAACCTGTCAAATATTTCCCGGAGTTTTTCGTTATGTTCCTGCAGGTTTTTCCCATAACATACTATGTCGTCCAAATAGACAAAACATTTAACACCTTGTAAACCTGTCAATACTGTGTTCATCAGTCTCTGGAAACATCCTGGGGCTCCCTTCAGTCCCATCGGCATTCTTTTGTATTCGTAATGTTGATAGTTTGAGCTGAATGCCATTTTCTCTCTGTCCTTCTCGTCCGTCAATATTTGATGGTACCCGCTTGCGAGGTCAAGTGTCGAGAAGTACTTGGCTTGCCCTAATTGATCCAGGATATCGGAGATATTCGGCAGTGGAAATGCATCGCCTACCGTGATGTCATTTAATTGTCGGTAGTCCACTACTATTCTCCATTTCTGCTTGCCACTGGCATCTAACTTCTTCGGAACTAACAATAACGGTGCATTCCAGGCACTCTTGCTTTCGACAATTATGTCATCCTTCAGCATCTGCTCTATTTGCTCTTTTAGCACTGCCTTTTGCGCTTCAGGGATCCTGTACGGTCTAGCGTTCACTACCTTCCCCGCGTGTTCCGGCGCAATCGGTATTCTATGTTTCACTGCAGAAGTATAGGACAGTTTGTCCCCTGATAGATGAAATACATCTCCGTACTCCGTGCAGACCTCTGCTAGAGCACTCTTTTCTTCTACGTTCAAATGATCCATTCTGAGTTGCCTTCGCAACACACTAGCACGACTTTCCGTCTTACCTACTGCCTCAGTGCTACATTTTACTTCGCGTACTTTCGCTATTCTTTCTAACTCTTCCGTTATTAATCTGACATTGCCTAGTCGAACTCTGTCTCCTGACACGTTCAATGCACTTACTATGCATTTCCCATTTCGCACTTTTACTAAGGACTCAGGTACATGAACCCCTTGTGCAATCTCCTGCCTTGGTATGACCATTTCTCTTTTGATTCCCCGTGGTACCTTTCCGTCCACTTCAAACAACATTATTCTTTCTTCCCGGGGCCCTATCTCCCCGCCTATTTCTGAATCTGCCTCTATCTCTTGTCCCTTTGGTTCTTCCTCTACTACTAAGGGTATATCTCGCCCTTTTAGTCTTATTACTTTACCTGCATAGTCCAGCTTGACTCTATGCTGTGTTAAGAAATTTCTTCCTATCAATCCGTCGTACGGAATGTCTAGACCTCTACCGTACACGTGAAATTTCTGTCTCACCTTTTCAGATCCGTTTATACTTAAGTTTATTTGTACCGTGCCTATTGTGCTAACGGCTTCACTCGTTACACCCTTTAACCGAAGCTTTTCTGTTTCATTGATCCCAAGCATACTCTTTACCGGAATACTCGTCCTCTTTAGCAAGCACAATTGTGCTCTTGTGTCTATTAGTAACTTTAAATACTTCTTTAACTCTACGCAGTACAACATTACCACGTCGTTTTCTGTTGCACAGTCGATTACCCTCACTGTGGGTTTACCTATCGCAACAAGGCCCGACTGCACGGCCTTGCCGCCTCTTAGTTTCCCTGTACCACCTTGCCTGTTTTACTCGATACTGGCACCCTGCCTTTTCTCCAGACGTGCCAGGGCCCTTCGTGGAAATCTTTCGCGTAGTGGCCCTGCCGCTTACACTAAAACACGCAACATCTTTTACTCTTGCGCACGGAACTCCGCAGTTCCCTGGTAAATTACACTGTGGACATCTCCACTCTCGCAACCCTCCATCGGTTTCTCTGTGATTTCCTCTGAATTCCCTTAAATCTATCGGGTGAACTTTTCTTAACCGCACCCGGCATTCCATGTCTGTGTGTCCTGGCTTGTCACACCCATAGCAAAAGTTTGTAAACTCTTTACCCGTCATGGCTCGTACTCTATGCTCTGGCCTGCTTTTCCTACACTTGCTGCCTATGTGACCTCTCAGCCCACAATTGAAACATTTCAACTCTTTACTTTCTCTCGCGTTTTTTACAGCTTCTTTATTTCAAGTGTACGTTACCCTCGGGGCTAGTCCCCGCTCTCTCATGGACAATATCGCACTCTCCTCCTGCAGTACCAACTCCACTGCTGCTGCCAACGTAATTTCATCGCCTCTGCTTCTCACTATTGTTTGTATTCTGTCATTACTTAAACCCTGTATAAAGCACGCTCTTCCTAAGGAATCAACTAGTTCTATCGCACCTTTCAAGTTTTCTCTGGCCCTAACTCTGTTTACTGCCTCTCGAAAATCTCTATTCTGCTTGCCTACACTACTATTGGTTCCCCGTGTCCCTGTCTGGCTTGGAAAATTTTACATGCGTAGTAGTCTATAGTACGCTTACTAGCATAGTTTTCTTCTAAAACGCGTTTCGCCTCTTGCCACATACCTGTGCGTTCACGCACCAGTAATCTCAACCTGGCCTCACCGGTTACCTTTGCTTTGACGAACTTCAATAACGTTTTGTGTTCCTCTGGCTTTACTAATTCAAATGCCGCATCTACATTTTCGATAAATTCCCTTAAATCCTTCTTATTTCCTTCGAACACTTTCGAAACAATACATAGGGCCTCCTTCACTGACATCTTACCATTAGTGGAGGATGACGCAACTTCATTAGTTTGGGGCATCTTAACTAAGTTAACACTTTACACGACAAAGATACAATATTCTTAAGACAGTTTTACAAGTACCGCTTCTCTTGTGGTGCGCCGTCTGCTCTGTTGACCTGCGTTGTCCCGCACTGCTTCGTGCTTTCTTTGTGCCCGCGCTGTCTCTGCGCCCTCTTTGTGCCCGCGCTGCTGCGATGCGCCGGCCGCCACTCTGCTGGGCTGTGCCGACCCCGTCGCTCTCCTCGGTTGCCACTGCTACGGCTGCTGCCTCTTCTGCTGCTGCTCGGCCCGGACCCCCGGACTCGAACGCTGGCTGCTTAGGCACCTCTGTGCCTCATCGCGCTGCCGCTGTCCTGCGTTGCCCTGCACCCGCGAGGACTACCTTTCTGGACTCTGACGTACTGGTGCTACTAATGCTGAAAGTTGCGAGTCGCCACAACTTCCTGCCAATTGCCACAGTCGCTGTAGCAAAATCTAATGGCTCCTACCTCCTGTTTGCCTATGCGCCTTTGTGATAACCCCACACCTGGCACCAAAAGTTTTTATTTATGTCGCGTCCCAAGCGTGGGTATTGTGAGGGATTGAGCGACACGGTTCGTGGATGGGATTTTAGCCGGTTGACCTCAGAGAGGCGTGCTCTCGGGTTTTGTTAGCGTTTCCCCTTCGACCCCTCCAGCGCTTGGCATGACGTAGCGTCAAAGGCAACTTGTCCTTATTTGGTATCGTTAAAACATTGTTGTTGCTATTGTTCTTCAGAGGCTGAGTGGAGGGATAGAGGCACCTCTCCCTATATGGTCACACACTGCGTCCTGAGCCCTTCATTGGCTCTTCATGACGCATGACGTAGCGCGGTCCCCACCAAGGGCCCTCTTTCTTTCTCTCTCCACTCCCAGACCTCTCTCTCTAGCCAGTAGTGCTTTCTGTTTATACTCCTTACTTGATTGCTTATCATGAGCCCTGCACAGACCTTCGTTTGTATCTGCTGGCTGTTTACTTTCTTATCAAGCACCCAGCTGCCCTGCAGTTTGAGTGCCGCCTCGGCTGACCCTTCGGCCACGCCTGGCGTCCAGCGCTACAACTTTTAACTTCTTCCTACATGCTATTCTCAAGGTACTGCAATTAGACTTGGCTTGTTCCTGTGGTTACAACAACAAGCCGAGTGTGTCACATCAAATATCATTGGCAGATTTGTCAATATAACATTTGTAGTCAACATCAGTTGCAAGATAATGACACATCATTGCAGGAAACATTGTTCCAGCGTGCTATGAGGGCAACAAGGTCACTTTTAGTAGAAATGTCTATATTGCTGATCACAGTGAAGAACTTCACCTGGTTAACAACAGCTGAGACACAGTCTCTTTAGCAGAGTTTGATACAAAGTTTGAAACATCGTATGCATAGCTGCCTTCAAATATTTTGACTTTGATTCTGTGGTGTATTTGTTTTTGTGCAGCTTCAAAACTGTTATTTGCAGATTTGATGTTTATTTTTGAGATTCCACTTACAAGCATAATTTTAATACAGCAGTGCTGTATTTAATAATTACGTTTTGGATATGTGTAGCGCATTGTTCCTTGTGTACTATTGGCACACTATTTTTTTCTGCATTGTCCTTTCCTGTTTCTTCAGATGCTGCACCTTTCTTGGTTACATGAGAGCTAAATGTAAGAAACATGTATTTTTGTCCACTTTGAAACTATTGTTGTTTCTCAGAATTTTGCATTTGTGTTCTAAAGCAGCACATTTCGTTTGTAAAGTTTCGTTATACTTTGCAACTCTTTGCAATTCTTGTCTCTGATAGTGTTTAAGTACTTTCTTTCACATTTTTCCGTTACGCAAGCATCGCATGACCGTGAGTAGTATACAGTTACCAATTTTATATTTTATTTTAGAACACTTTTCATGAAACCACCATTTACAAAATTTGCATTGAATACCTTTCCTGATTTTTTTTGGTAACTTACAATTATTGCCATATTTTAATTCATTTATTAAAATGACTGCCAGAACAGATCGTTTGTAAGCAGTATGGCCAGTTTTCTTCCCTATATACTTGTCCAATATGAGTGTGACTCAAAGTCTAATAATGTTGTAACTGACAGTAAGCTATACACTAATTTTCTGTTCTTTCTTTTCCCTTCCAGACGCCTTTTTGTTGGCATTCTGACCTATTAATTTTCCTACTCCACCCCCGCCCCCACCCCCCTCCTGCCCCATTTGCTCTTATTGATGGGCATCAATGAAAGTTTGTTCAGTTCACTTATGTTTTCATTATTCTGCCATAACTTGTTTCTAAATTACATTAAATTTCTTGCCTTACCTTCATGGTGTCTTGAAATCTTTTTGCAAGTGACACTTGTTCGTAAAGTGGGCAGATAAGGTTGTTTTAATTTCTTTATTGACTAGTGATAAGGTTTGTGCAGGTTAGTAACTTTTTTTTTTGTAATCAGACTTCTCACTGATTTGATGCAGTCCACCATGAATTCCTCTCTTGCGCCAACTTTTACATCTCAAAGTAGCACTTGCAACCTATGTCTACAGATCCTTCCCTGAAGTCCAATCGTCCTGTCAGTGTTTTCCATTTATTCATTTCCTTGACGATTCTTTGGAGAACCTTATCATTCCACATAATTTACAGTATTCTTCTGTAGCACAACATCTCATATGCTTATGTTCTCTTCTGTTCCAGTTTTGTCACAGTTCATGTTTGACAGTCCTACAATGTAGTGCTCCAAACTTATATTCTCAGAGATTTCTTCCTCAAATTAAGACATATGTTTGACACTAGTATCTTCTACTGGCCAGGAATGTACTTTTTGCCAGTGCTAGTCTACTTTCTTTTGCCCTCCTTGCTCTGTCCGTCATGAGTAATTTTGCTGTCTAGGAAACAGAATTCCTTAACTTCATCTACTTTGTGATCACCAGTTATTATGATAAGTTACTGTTCTCATTTCTGGTACTGCTCATTAGTTTCATCTTTCTTTGATTTCCTCTTGACTTGGTTTATGTAATCCACTGTTCTGCCTAAACATTGATGGGATATTGATAAAAATATTAATTAATATTTGATTTTTAAACAAATGACTCAACAACTACTAAATACTTTAACTGTCAAAATATTAGCATAAATGTACCAAATTTTCAGTTGTGTGATTAAGAAACTGTACAAACAGATATATGTGATGGCTGGTTTGACAAGCCACAGGGTTTGTTTGTCACAGTGGTGTCAAAATCGGAAACAACATGCTCCAGCATAGCTTTTCTGGAGATTAATATTTGTATATATTGTAATTTATTTTTGTTTCTTCAATTCTGTCCTTTGATTTTGTCCAAGCCCATGTGTTATTATTGGGCTGGTGCTATTTTGTGTTATGTTGGTTGTTTAACTTAATCTTAGTTATGGTGAGATAACTGTGGAACGCTGTCATACATTGTAAATGATATTTTAGTAATTACATCAAATCAAACTGAAAGTAAGAAATAGTACTAAACATATTTTAGGCCGTACTTATCTTCTGTCTGTAATATTATTTACTGCTTGTCTCTTTTAAAAGTATGTAACCTTGATATATGTGAATCTTTTAGATTCTAATGTGATAGTAGCTGTATTTGAATGCCTATTTTATATTATGCATGATTAAAAAAAGTATGAATCGTAATAGAACAGGAAAGAAAGTCAAAGTACTCCCTAAAAGTTTAATCATTTAATTTAAAACACACATACACACACACACACACACACACACACACACACACACACACACACACACTGTAATGTTTGATATATAAAAATGCTGCAGAAAAAATACAAAAAGGCTGAATTGTATGCAGTCTTCAAATGTGATTTTTGTATACATGTGTGGAGCTATCGAGACTTCCATTCCTGGTCTACAGGTGACTTTTAAAAATATTTTCTGTAGTCATTCATAAAGACTGTAATATTGTTTTTAAACTTCTGAAAATACATCCTGGTCCAGTTGGGCTTGAAAAGCAGAATGTACATAACTACATTTGTATAAATTACGTATTTGTTCAATCCAAGAAGTTGTCATTGTAGGATAGAAATGAAGTAATAAGCTATGAAATCTATGTAATTTTCAAAAGTTGTCATATTTTATAAATGAATGTGACAATACTTCTGAGTAATATGACCATTTTAAATTTTAAAGTTGTGAATTTGAGAACGTATATTATATGTGTGCATTACTCATTCAAGCATGTGAAAGCAATTTAAAGTTATGAAACTGATTGTTGTTTAATTGGAGCTAGTCATTTGTTGTATATTTTTGAGATGAGTATTTCTGTCCTGCTGTTGAATAAAACATGTACCTGTAGGAATATGCTTGATGTTGTTGAGACAAAATGATGTGTTATTACTGTAGTTGAGGAACTGTCAGAATTGGCATAATATGTAGTATCTGATTGTTGTTGTACGAATAAAATACAGAATATAAATCTGCCAGAATTAATTATTTATCTAAAACTCATAACTTAAGCCTAGAGCATGGGTGTCTGTGACAGAGGGTCACTTGCCCCTTTCCGTTGAATCATCAATAGAGACTATTTTTCTTTGGGAACTGTCATCAACTTCTAGACGTAATTGTCTATTACAGACAGCTAAACTGCAAAACTAAAGTGCACAACCAGGGAATTCTAGTATAATATGAATGACCACAATGATACGTAGTATGGCTTTAGCAATTGTTGTATATCTTACGTTTATTTCATTGTTGCACTGTTCATGGGAAATTATGCCATATCCTTTGGTGCAGCAGCATTTTTCCCCTGACCCAAACTCAGGTATTTGTGAAACATTGCAGAACACCGTTGCAACAGTACAGAGCCCCCAATCTTTTTTCTGTGTGTTTCCTGTACTCAATACTTTAGGATACTGATCTGGCATGTAGAGACACTTCAATTTTACATGGCAGGTCACTGGTCTGAACCCCAAAGAACATGATTGTAGAGCATCTGTGCTTATTTCAATCACAGCAAAGCATTTGTGCAAAACTATCAGTTACCTCAAGGGAAAGAAATGTTTTCATAAACAATAATACACATTTTTTATGTGATTCACAGTCCATAGTATGGGAGAGAGTGTGGTCTGAAAATTAAAGTTCTAAGGAGTGATAATGGACTGGGGTTTTTGAATATTGACTTAGGTACATTTTTGAGTGAAAATGGCATAACCCATCAAAGAAGCATTGTATACACACCACAGCAGAATGGAAGAGCTGAAAGGGAATTGCGCACCTTGGTTGAAGCTGCTCATTCATTGATTTCAGGAATGCCCAAACATTTCTGGGCTGAAGCAGTTGACACGACAGCTTATGTACTAAATCAAACTGGTCCAAGTCTTGTAGAAGGTAAAAGTCCTTTTGAAGCTTTTTATGGCAGGGAATTATCCGTAGCAGATTTGAAAACATTTGTAGCTCATGTGTCTGTCCTTGTACCCAAAGAAAAAAAGACTGCAACTGGACCCCAAAAGCAAGACAGGTTTATTTATGGTTTATGATAACAATGGGTAGGGGTACAGAATATTTATACCTTCCACAAAGACAACGGAGGTGCATCAAGATGCAAGTTTCTTGCCACCAGCAGTATATGAAAGGGAGAAGAAAACTGATGTTGATGGAAAAGAATCAGATGCTATATGTTGTGATGAAGAGAACATAGGTAAAGCTTCAGGTTCAGAGGAACAGAGAGAAGAATCGAGGACTGAGGTTGTGGAAGAAAATAAAAGTCAGCATAGAGAAGAATAACAAATCAGTGAAGACTGTGAAAACAGAGATATTTCTTTTTAGGATCCAGAGGAAGAAGTAGTTTTTGATGACTAGAAGATGTACAATCTTAGTCCCAGGAGGAAAATTCAACACCTGAGTTACTTGGGGGATGATGAGTTGGGCCTGTTGAAAGCAGTGAATGATGAAGACCCCAGCACCTATGCTGAAGCAGTGTCTTGTAGTGAAGCTAAAAATTGTAAAGATGCTATAGCAAGAGAGCTGCAAGCCCAGGTGGAAGAAAACAACACATGGGATTATGTATGTAAGCCAAATGACTGTGATGTTATTGACACAAAGTGGATTTTTTGGCAAAAAAGAGATGAAAAAGGTAACATAGTTTCTTACAGGGTGTTTCAAAAATGACCGGTATATTTGAAACGGCAATAAAAACTAAATGAGCAGCGATAGAAATACACCGTTTGTTGCAATATGCTTGGGACAACAGCACATTTTCAGGCGGACAAACTTTCGAAACTACAGTAGTTACAATTTTCAACAACAGATGGCGCTGCATGTGATGTGAAAGATATAGAAGACAACGCAGTTTGTGGGTGCGCCATTCTGTATGTCGTCTTTCTGCTGTAAGCGTGTGCTGTTCACAACGTGCAAGTGTGCTGTGGACAACATGGTTTATTCCTTAGAACAGAGGATTTTTCTGGTGTTGTAATTCCACCGCCTAGAACACAGTGTTTTTGCAACAAGACGAAGTTTTCAACGGAGGTTTAATGTAACCAAAGGACCGAAAAGCGATACAATAAAGGATCTGTTTGAAAAATTTCAACGGACTGGGAACGTGACGGATGAACGTGCTGGAAAGGTAGGGCGACCGCGTACGGCAACAACAGAGGGCAACGCGCAGCTAGTGCAGCAGGTGATCCAACAGCGGCCTCGGGTTTCCGTTCGCTGTGTTGCAGCTGCGGTCCAAATAACGCCAACGTCCACGTATCGTCTCATGCGCCAGAGTTTACACCTCTATCCATACAAAATTCAAACACGGCAACCCCTCAGCGCCGCTACCATTGCTGCACGAGAGACATTCGCTAACGATATAGTGCACAGGATTGATGACGGCGATATGCATGTGGGCAGCATTTGGTTTACTGACGAAGCTTATTTTTACCTGGACGGCTTCGTCAGTAAACAGAACTGGCGCATATGGGGAACCGAAAAGCCCCATGTTGCAGTCCCATCGTCCCTGCATCCTCAAAAAGTACTGGTCTGGGCCGCCATTTCTTCCAAAGGAATCATTGGCCCATTTTTCAGATCCGAAACGATTACTGCATCTCGCTATCTGGACATTCTTCGTGAATTTGTGGCAGTACAAACTGCCTTAGACGACACTGCGAACACCTCGTGGTTTATGCAAGATGGTGCCCGGCCACATCGCACGGCCGACGTCTTTAATTTCCTGAATGAATATTTCGATGATCGTGTGATTGCTTTGGGCTATCCGAAACATACAGGAGGCGGCGTGGATTGGCCTCCCTATTCGCCAGATATGAACCCCTGTGACTTCTTTCTGTGGGGACACATGAAAGACCAGGTGTACCGCCAGAATCCAGAAACAATTGAACAGCTGAAGCAGTACATCTCATCTGCATGTGAAGCCATTCCGCCAGACACGTTGTCAAAGGTTTCGGGTAATTTCATTCAGAGACTATGCCATATTATTGCTACGCATGGTGGATATGTGGAAAATATCGTACTATAGAGTTTCCCAGACCGCAGCGCCATCTGTTGTTGACAATTGTAACTACTGTAATTTCGAAAGTTTGTCTGCCTGAAAATGTACTGTTGTCCCAAGCATATTGCAACAAACGGTGTATTTCTATCGCTGCTCGTTTAGTTTGTATTGCCGTTTCAAATATACCGGTCATTTTTGAAACACCCTGTATAAAGCTTGCCTTGTTGTTCCAGCAAAGCTTGTCTAATTCAGATGTATACAGTTCAGTAGCAAAGCTAACTTCAGTGAGACATTTTCAGCAATTTTGTGATGATAATAACTTTCCCATCTATCAACTGGATGTTTGTTGTGAATTTCTCTATGGGGAGATAGTTGGAGACTTTTATGTTAAATTAGCTACTGGATGTTACAGTAAAATGCATGGTAAAGTTTGTAAACCTAGAAAGACTCCGTATGGTTTAAAGGACTCTCCCAAAAACTGGATTGTTAAATTTCATACAGTAATAACTGCTTAGGATTTGTAAGAAGTTATTTTGAATATTGCTTGTCTGTAAAGACAGAAAATAGGCATAAAGCATATATACTTGTTTACATTGATGATCTGCTGATAGCTTCAACTTCCCAGAGTGAAATTAACAATTTAAAGCTGTTAATGAGTGATAACTTTAAAATGAAAGATTTGGATATTATTAAGAACTATTTGGGAATGAATATTGTTCAAAATTTAGGGGAGGGACTATTACTGTTTGCCAAAGCATCTTACTCGAAAAAGTGTTAAAAGTTTTTCAAATGATGAAAAATCCAGGATGGAATGTAACAATATTATGAAAAGGAAAGTTGCTACCCACAACATAGTGGAGACACTGAGTCACAAATAGGCATAACAAAAAGACTGTGACAAATAACGCTTTCAGCCCATTAACCCTTCATAAAGAATAGATATATATATATATATATATATATATATATATATATATATATATATATATCTCTCTCTCTCTCTCACACACACACACACACACACACACACACACACACACAAGTAAACACAACTCACACATACATGACTGCAGTCTCAGGCAACTGTAGCTACACTGCCAGTGTGGTTACAGTTGCCTGAGACTGCAGTCGTGTGTGTGTGTGTGTGTGTGTGTGTGTGTGTGCGCGCGCGCGCGCGTGTGTGTCTGTGTCTGTGTGTGTTTGATCACAGTATGCTAAAAGGTGAAAAACCTGAAAATGAAGACACTGAGAAACAATGTAGAAAATTAATAGGGTGTCTGATGTGCGCTATGTTAGGTTCCAGACCAGATATTTGTATTATAAGCAGGTACCAATCATGTGCAAGTCTGGATTTATGGAATGCTTTAAACTGTATCTTGCACTATATTAAGGGAACCATAAAACTGTGTCTGTTGTATGCTAGGTATGAAAAGTGTACTGATCCTGTAACTGGTTCTGTGGACTCTGACTGGGCTGGTGACAGTGTAGACAGAAAGTCCACAAGTGGCTATCTTTTCAAAGTTTCAGGTTGCAGTGTTTCATGGGCATTTAAGAAGCAACCCACAGTGTCTCTGTCATCAACAGAATCTGAATTTGAAGCCTGTTGGCTCATTAGTTTGTATCGTAGTCTTTCTGGTAGTCAGAGAGCTGTTGTATGTTATGAAGACAATAATCCAGTAATGAGCCTCTGGAAGAACCTGCAGTTCCATCATAAACTATAACATACAGATGTGAAAATTTTATTTGTGAGAGAGGTTTTTTACCTAGGATGTTATGTTAAAGCACATTAGCATAAATGACCAACAAGCTAATTTTCTGACAAAGCCACTAGGTAAAACAAAATTTGAAAAATTTAGAGCCTTTTTAGGACTTACTTAGAGCTTGTAATTTGTTTTTTTAGCACTGATAATTAACACTGAGGGAGGGAGTTAATGATACCATGTTAATGTTATCTTAAAGAAGAAACACTGTTTTTCTTTGATTTGTGTTATCTTCCATTTTTAGACAATTTAGCTTCTGCTTTCATTCTGTGCATGTATTGTTGTCTGCCAGTAGTTGTAAGCTGTTACACATTACAATAAACTCTGCACAAACAGGCTTATTTTAATGCTTCATTTCCTGTGCCTGATCACAAAATGTCTGTATGGGTCAGAGCTTCTTGGAGCAATTATTCATTGAAATAATTTAGGAAAAAAGATGCTGGATTTGTAACTTCAGCAACATGCTGAAACAAATAAAATGAAACTATACTTGAACAATATTCTAGACACACAAATTCTCTGCTTTAATATAAGTAGGGCATAAGTGGGAAGGTGTACTGCTCTATCTGATCTTCAGGATGTGAAGCCACCTGAGGAAATTCCTCTTTTCCCAGATGTGGCGATGACTAGATTTTTCACCATTTGCTGGAGCAGCTGGTGGTTTATGTTTTCCAGGTTTTCATTTTAGTGTTGTTGCATGTCATCTTCATTGTACTTCAAACTAGATGCTTCTTCAAAATCTTGACCCAGAGGAACTTTACCACGAGTTTCCAGCATTTCTCTTTGTAGTTAGGTGTCAAGTAGAATCAAGTGTATCATCATCATCGCTTAAATCATCTATATATGATGGGTCTAAGAAATCATCAATTACAGACTCATTCACAGGTGCTGAAATAGCACCAATAATTTAGTTTTATTGTTTGATTAATAACAACTGTTAAGACAGAGTGATATCAAAGTAATGACAAAACAACATCACAGGATCGTATGAAGGCAACTGGCTGTCAGACATGATAGACAGAGATGTTGAAACCAGTATAGATATCAAAATTTTTGTCAACATGCTGTTGTCTTAAAAATATGACATTTGGCCCAATAAACATAGTTGTGTAAGCCCTAATGTTTCAATTTATATTTCTGTTAATTTTCAAATAAACCAGTAATTCATGAGATATTTATATAGGAGGGTCTACTTCAAGTAGATTTATGCCATGAAAAAGATCTAAACCGAACTTATATTATGACAATAGAGACAAACAGTTGAAGGTGCACTTCCTGGCTGAGTGCAACTCTAACTACAAGTTTGCCGACTGCTGGCGCCATCCAGTGATGGGTCATGGAACTAAAAGGCATTGTACATCTCAAAACCCTCCATCTACAATTGTGCAGTGTTGGTCTATATTTCCTATAGTTAATCACAAGGAAATAAATGAGGGAAGACTACAAATGCACAATTGTGCGTGCAGGGTCTGAAAGGGATATGAGTTTAGCACCTAACTATGCTGACACTTTTGTAATATTTCATGAGTTAAATGCAGATGTCATTGAGGCTTTTGTTAATCTTGCTATACAACATTGTTTAACCACTGGAGGAAGTGATGCGCATTATAGATGCTCAAAGTTGAAGTGGCGTAACTTTTAATTGGCTAGAACGCACCAGAACGTATGTGTAAGATTTTTATTTTTGTTACTATTTTGGTTAATCTTTCAAAAAGTTAAATTTGTTGTGCAAATTGACTTATGTAAAGGTATTGAATCATTATTAATTATACTGAATAGCCTAGCTAAAGATCATGTTAACTTTCTCAACTCAGTGACTTTGCAGGCTCCTAACATCTACATCTAAAAATAACATGAATACTCTGCAAAACACACTTAAGTGCCTGGAAGAGGGTTCATCAAGCCACCTTCACAAATTCCCTATAATCCCACTCTCAAACAGCTTGCAGAAAAAGCGAGCACTCTATATTTTTTCGTGCGAGCTCTGATTTCCCTTATTTTATTATGATGATCATTTCTCCCTATGCAGGTCAGCGCCAACAAAATATTTTCACATTCAGAAGAAAAAAACTCTGGTGATTGAAATTTTGTTAGAAGATCCCGCCACAGTGAGAGACACCTTTGTTTTAATGGTGTCCACACCAAATCCTGTACCATGTCCGTGACACTCCCTCTTCTATTTCTTGATAACACAAAAAGTGTTGCTCGTCTTTAGATTTTCTCGATGTACTCCATTAATCCTCTCTGGTAGGATCCCACACTGTGCAGCAGTACTGCAAAAGAAGTAACAAGCATAGTGTAGTCTTTAGTAGATCTTTTGTATTTTCTAAGTGTTCTGCCAGTAAATAACGGTCTTTGGTTTGCATTCCCCACAACATTTTCTACATGTTCTTTCCAATTTAAGTGGTTTGTAATTTTAATTCTGAGGTATTTAGTTGAATTTTCAGCCTTTAGATTTGTTTGATTTATCATGTAACTGAAGTTTATAGGATTCCTTTTAGCACTCATGTGGATGACCTCACTCTTTTCATTATTAAGGGTCAGTTGTCAATCTTTGCGCCATACATATATCTTTTCTAATTCATTTTGAAATTTGTTTTGATCATCTGATGACATCACTACATGATAAATGGCAGCATCATTTGCAAACAACCTAAGACAGCTGCTCAGATTGTCTCCTAAATCATTTATATAGATAATAAACAGCAGAGGTTCCATAAAACTACCTTCATGAGCACCGTAAATCACTTCTGTTTTACTCAATGACATTCTGTCAATTACTAGAACTGTGACCTCTCTGGCAGGAAATCATGACTTTAGTCACATAACTGAGGTGATATACCATAAGCACACAATTTGATTATAAGCCACTTGTGAAGTACAGTGCCAAAAGCCTTCTGGAAATCCAGAAATACGGAATCAATTTGAAATCCCTTGTCGATAACACTCAACACTTTGTGCGATTAAAGAGCTAGTTGTGTTTCATAAGAAAAATGTTTTCTAAATCCTTGTTGATTATGTATCAACAGACCATTCTCTTTGAGGTAATTCATGATTTTTTAAACACAATCTATGTCCAAAATCCTGCTGCATATCGATTAATGATATGGTCTTGTAATTTATTGAATTACTCCTATTTCCTTCCTTGAATATTGGTGTGACCTGTTCAACTTTCCAGTCTTTGGGTACAGATCTTTGATCAAGCGAGCAGTTGTATATGATTAAGTATGGAGCTATTGCATTAGCATACTCTGAAATGAACCTAATTGGTATGCAGTCTGGACCAGAAGACTTGCTTTTATTAAGTAATTTATGTTGCTTCACTACTATGAGGTTATCAACTTCTAGGTTAGTCATGTTGGTAGCTGTTCTTGATTCGAATTCTGTATTACTTACTTTGTCTTCTTTGGTGAAGGAATTTTGGAAGGTTGTCTTCAGCAACTCTGATTTAGCAGCATTGTCATCAATAGTATTTCCATTGACATCTTGGGTTGTCGGGTGTTCTGCCGGATATCAGCGTCATACTTGCACGATATTTCGGTCACGTAGCTCGAGACCTTCATCAGGTGCGACCTGAGACTGCCCCTCGAGTGGACCTGGTCCAGTATTTATGCCTATGGCCTTCCCCCTCCACCAACGGCTGCAGGCGCTTCCTCTGTGGTCCGCGCCCATTCCCTGCGACCTGCTGGAGCGTTGCTGCTCCGTTTTCCGTCCGCTGTGGTTCTAGGTGTTCCCTCTGCGGTCCGCGCCCACCAAACCCGCTCCTGGGGGTTTCATCTACGGTCTGGGGTACCAAGTGTTCCCCCTGCAGTCCGCGTCCGCTCACCATGACCTGTTGGAGCATTGCCGCTCCGTTTTTTGTCCGCTGCGGCTCTGGATATTCCCTCTGCGGTCCGCGCCCACCAGTCCCACTTCTGGGTGTTCCATCTTCGGTCTGGTGCACCTGGCAGTCCGTCAGGGGCTCGTTTACCATCTCCATGTCTCTGGTTCTTCTGTTTGTGTAGTGTTGCAGCTGGCCCCGTTGCTCCTTTAACAATTCCAGAGCCGGATCCCAGGCTCTGCTTAGCTGGTACCCTGTGTCACGATTCATAAGATCGTCAGCCCCTGACGGACTGCCAGGCGCACCAGACCGAAGATGGAACACCCAGAAGTGGGACTGGTGGGCGCGGACCACAGAGGGAACATCCAGAGCCACAGCGGACAAGAAACGGAGTGGCAACGCTCCAACAGGTCCTGGTGAGCGGACGCGGACCACAGGGGGAAGCTTGGTACCCCAGACCGTAGATGAAACCCCCAGGAGCGGGTTTGGTGGGTGCAGACCGCAGAGGGAACACCTAGAACCGCAGCGGACGGAAAAAGGAGCAGCAACGTTCCAGCAGGTCGCAGGGAATGGGCGCGGACCACAGAGGAAGCGCCCTGCAGCCGTTGGTGGAGGGGGAAGGCCATAGACATAAATACTGGACCAGGTCCACTCGAGGGGCAGTCTCATGTTGCACCTGATGAAGGTCTCGAGCTACGTGACCAAAATATCATGCAAGTATGACGCTGATATCCGGCAGAACACCCGACAACCCAAGATGTCATTAGATCGCCAGGAAAGCCTGAAGAGTTACATCAGTCTCTACAGGGAGGAGATGTATCAGAATATCAAGAAGCTGGACAAGCTACGGCAGAAGAAAGGGAAGATGCTGAGTTCTCTCAGTTTTTTGCTGAGGTGTTGAGATGGAGAAGTGGTACCAGTATTTGCCAGAATTAAACATCACATCAACTCCAGAGCGGCGAACAAGATAAAACACAGAGCCAGCATGGCACTGGTGAGAGAGAGGATTCGAGACATGCGCCACAGGTTAGATGTTGTGGCCAGGGAGCTGTTACACATTCATCTGTACATGGCAGCCTCCTTAACAAGAGAAGATTGGGATTGAGTAGACCGTGCCTCCTGGTCTTTAGCTGAGTGTGCTAGAAAGGAATGCCTCATCTTGCCAATCTGCAAAGTTTGACCGCATGAGCAAGAAAGCACAGCAGATGGAAGAGACACGCACGGTGACGAATCTGAGTGGCATACAGTTTGATGATACAACCTTAAAGGTAATCAGCAAGGGTCTCAACTTTGCTACGACCCCTAGAAACGTACCCATTTCAGGTTTCGTCAGTGCAGTAGAGCAAGTTGCAGCCACACTTCCACCTAATGTGGCAGAGGAAGTCCGCCGAGAGACCTGCAGGGCCCTCACCAAGGCCAGGCCGCCGAAATTGAACATCACAACCGAGGAGAGGCTTGCACTCAAGAAACTACGGGAAGACAACAGCATTGTGGTACTGCCAGCAGACAAAGGGATCTCCACTGTCATCTTGCAGCGGGTGGATTATGATGAGAAAGTACGCCAACTTCTGGAGGACCCTGCATACAGAATTCTGGAGTGTGACCCCACGGACAAGGTGGCCAAGAAGACTAGTGCTCTCTTGAAGGAAACAGGGATGCCCGATAAGATCATCAGACAACTACGGGAAAAAGCGCCAGTGCCACCTAGACTGTATGGTCTGCCTAAAATACACAAGGAGGGCGTGCCCCTAAGTCCTATTGTCAGTAATATTGGGGCAACTACATACACAACAGCCAAGTACTTGAAAGGTCTCCTGTCTCCATATGTGGGGAAATGTATTCACCACATCCGCAACTCAGAAGATTTCCTGCAACGCCTCAAGCAACTGCACATCACAGATTCGGACATCATGGTTAGTTTTGATGTGGTATCGCTGTTCACCAGGGTCCCACTGAAGGACTCACTAGAACTGATTGCAGAGAAATTTGACGGTGCTCTGTTGGATCTGTTCAGTCATACACTGACATCCACGTATTTCCTGTACAGAAACCAATATTATGAGCAAACTGAAGGTGTAGCTATGGGCAGCCCACTGTCCCCTGTGGTTGCCAACATGTTTATGGAGAGTTTTGAGGAGAGGGCATTGGAGACAGCCACATTCAAACCCACATGCTTCTTTAGGTATGTGGATGACACCTTCGTGATCTGGCCACATGGGTTGGACAGGCTCAATGAGTTTCTTTAACATCTTAACTCATGCCACCCTAATATCAAGTTCACCATGGAACTGGAGAAGAATGGCCAGCTGCCATTTCTGGATGTACTAGTCGAGAGGAAAGCAGATGGATCAATTGGCCACAGTGTGCACCGAAAACCAACACACACTGATTTACATCTGCAGGCCAGCAGTTGTCACCACCCTGCACAGAAGAATGGGGTTCTGAAGACTTTGGTCCACAGAGCACGTGCCCTGTCAGACCAAGAGAATCTACCCATAGAGATAGAACGTCTCAAAACAGTTTTCTCCAAGAATGGATACACGGACAGACAAATTGAAAGGGCACTCCGACCAGCCACTATACCACAGGTTCCTGAAGAAGACCAAGATGAAGCAAAGAAGGTGGCATATCTGCCCTATGCTGGCTCTATTTCTGCCAGAAACAGTAGGATCCTCCGTAAACACAATATCAAGTGTGTTTTCTGTCCATCCAACAAGATCGGGGGACTGCTGGGGACTGTCAAAGATGACCTGGGGTTACGAAAACCAGGGATTTACAATATACCTTGTCAATGTGGCATGTCCTACATTGGCCAGACGACAAGAACTGTGGAGATCAGGTGCAAAGAACATCAGAGGCACACTAGATTAAGACAGGTGACTAAGTCAGCCATTGCTGAACACTGTCTAGAACTAGATCATGCCATGAAATATGAGGATACCAAGATCCTAGCACAAACACCCAGATTTTGGGACAGTGTTATAAGAGAATCAATAGAAATTAAAATGGCTGACGATCTTATGAATCGTGACACAGGGTACCAGCTAAGCAGAGCCTGGGATCCGGCTCTGGAATTGTTAAAGGAGCAATGGGGCCAGCTGCAACACTACACAAACAGAAGAACCAGAGACATGGTAAACGAGTCCCTGACGGACTGTCAGGCGCACCAGACCGAAGATGGAACACCCAGAAGTGGGACTGGTGGGCGCGGACTGCACAGGGAACATCCAGAGCCGCAGCGGACGAAAAACGGAGCGGCAACGCTCCAACAGGTCACAAGGAATGGGCACGGACCACAGAGGAAGCGCCTGCAGCCGTTGGTGGAGGTGGAAGGCCATAGGCATAAATACTGGACCAGGTCCACTCGAGGGGCAGTCTCAGGTCGCACCTGATGAAGGTCTCGAGCTACGTGACCGAAATATCGTGCAAGTATGACGCTGATATCCGGCAGAACACCCGACAACCCAAGATGTCATTAGATCGCCGGGAAAGCCTGAAGAGTTACAGTATTTCCATTGCTGTCACACAGAGAAGGCACTGATTGTATTTTACCGTTAACATACTTTACATATGAGCAGAATCTTTTTGAATTTTCTGCCAGGTTTTGAGACAAAGTTTAACTGTGGAAACTATTATAAGCTTCTCACATTGAAGTCCTCACTAAATTTTGAGCTTCCATAAAGGATTGCCAATCTTGAGATTTTGTGTTTGTTTAAATTTGGCTTGCATGCTTTTTTCATTATTTCTGCAACAGTGTTGTGACCTATTTTGTGTACCAAGGGGGATCAGCTCCGTCATTTGTTAGTTTATTTTGTATAAATCTCTCAATTGTTGTTGATACTATTTCTTTGAATTCATGTCACATCTGGTCTATACTTACATTGTAGCAGCTTTGGGTGAAATATGAAATCTGGTTCTAAGTGCAAGTCTTACAATGCACCAGGTGAAAACATCACTATTGATGAAATGTTGGTTCCATTTCATGTGCAATGCAGTTTCAAATGTATTTGCCTAAAAAGCCTGGACAATATGGCATAAAAATATTGTGCATATGTGACTCTCATATTTATGTTTTGTGTAATACTTTTGTATGCACAGGTAATGAACATCAACAATGATGTACTGAAACTTGTATTACTCTCACCCAAGACTCAAATTGGAATGTTTTGGTTGATAATTGGTTTACATCTGTGGAATAATGTGAAAAACTGACAGAAAATGGCCTTCATGTGTTCAGTACTTTAAAAATTGTTACAAATGTGTTAATGGAGGACAAATTTATTTGTTATAATTTCATTTTTAAAGCTAAGTGATTTATCTTCTTTGGTTGTCATAAATCTTTGCTGTGTGCATTTGCTTTGCAGCCGAATATCTTTATGTTTGTGTTGTACGTATCTGATCATCCCAAATGAGGTGCGTGTAGTGGTGTATCAAATAAAATCCAAGTTCATCATGTTCAATGTATTATTTATTAACTCAGTAATAATCAGTTTCGACAGGTTGTGGACCAAGGAACGCAAGACAAACAATATTTTGTGAAAGTCAGTATTGGATGTTAAATAGTAATTCAAATATGATTGTGCCATGTGAGGTTAGTATTTCGGCCATGTGTGAAGAGAAAAATAACTTAACCTCATGATGGAAAGTGAGATCATCTGCATAAATAAAGTCAGAGATGTCAAAAATTGGTCTGCGTGAAAGTTTCAAGTATGCACAGTTTTGAAATCACATTATTCTTGGATTGTTGTCAATGGTTTGCACACTCTACCTGAAGAAACATCCAAAAACAATGCATACTGCAAGTTGGTTGCAACGTGAAGATGTGTGACACAACAGCTCAATGACTTAAGCCACATCAGTTGAAGAAAGAACTATGCAGCATTTTAGGAACTGCAACATGTCAGAAGAAATGTGGGACAAGCTAGAGTCTATTTACAAGCAAAAGTCTGGAACCATTGTTTACCTGTTACTGCAACAATGGTATAATTTGTGCAAAAGAAACCAACTGATGACATAATGACAATATTGCCAGGATTGAAGATCTTGGAAAATTTGTGGTAAGTTTCTGTGGACCAAACTGCTGAGGTCATCAATCCGTAGGCTTACACTGATGACTGAGGGAGGACTAGAACCTTCAAAGGGGGGGGAGGGGGGGGGGGGGGAGAGGGGGGAGTCACACGAACTATGACAAGTGCCTCAGACCATGCAGCTGCCCCACGCAGCTGAAGACCTTGCATATAGCTTACAGTTTCTGGGCATTTCAAATACCTGAGCAGATGGTGGTTACAAAAGTTTTAATGACTCTGCCAGTAACATACAAATATTTTATCAGCACGTGGGAATCTGTTCAGGCAAGTGAACAAACACTAAGCAAACCATTATTTGACATGCCGTGAAGGAAGTAGAATGAATGCAACTGATAAAGGTGAAAGTTCAGCATATGCAGCAAGTCACAGCTAGCAAAAAAATTTTGGTAAAAAATACACACATCAAAAAAAGGTTTGCATCACCTCGGTTCTGAGAGTTCAGGAACCTGTACAGAAAATTGGAACAGAGAACAACATAAACATCATTTCTGCCCTTTTTATTGCTCATGAAAACCACACATTGCATGTTGTACCACCATATAATGAGACTTTCATAGCTGGCGGTCCAGATTGCTGTATGCACCAGTATCTCTAATACCCAGTAGCACATCTTCTTGCACTGATGCATGCCTGTATTCGTTATCGCATACTATCCAAAAGTTCATCAAGGCACTGTTGGTCCAGATTGTCCCACTCCTCAATGGCAATTCAGCATAGATCCCTTAGAGTCGTTGATGGGTCACATCATCCATAAATAGCCCTTTTCAATGTATTGCAGGCATGTCCAAAAGGGTTCATGTCTGGAGAACATGCTGGCCACTCTAGTCGAGCGATGTCATTATTCTGAAGGAAGTCATTCACAAGATGTGTATGATGGAGGCATGAATTGTCAGCCACGAAGACGAATGCCTTGCCAATATGCTGCTGATATGGTTGCACTATCAGTCAGAGGATGGCATTCATGTATTGTACAGCCATTACGGCGCCTTCCATGATGACCAGCAGCATACGTTGGCCCCACATAATGCTACCCCAAAGCAGCAGGGAACCTCCACCTTGTTGCACTTGCTGGACAGTGTGTCTAAGGTGTTCAGCCTGACCGGGTGCCTCCAAACACATCTCCGATGATTGTCTGGTTGAAGGCATATGCGACACTCATTGCTGAAGAGAACATAATGCCAATCCTGAACGGTCCATTCGGCATGTTGTTGGGCCCATCTGTACCATGCTGCATGGTGTCGTGGTAGCAAAGATGGACTTCGCCATGGACATCAGGAGTGAAGTTGCGCATCATGCAGCCTACTGCATACAGTTTAAGTTATAACAAAATGTCCTGTGGCTGCCCAAAAGCATTATTCAACATGATGGCATTGCTGTCAGGGTTCCTCTGAGCCATTATTCATAGGTAGCACTCATCCACTGCAGTAGTAGCCCTTGGTTGGCCTGAGCAAGGCATGTCATCGACAGTTCCTGTCTCTCTGTATCTCCTCCATGTACGAACAACATCACTTTGGTTCACTCCAAGATGCCTGGACACTCACCTTGTTTAGAGCCCTTCCTGGCACAAAGTAACAATGGGGATGCAATCGAACTGTGGTATTGACCATCTAGGCACGGTTGAACTACAGGCATCATGAGCCATGTACCTCCTTCCTGGTGGAATGACTGGAACTGATCGGCTGTCAGACCCCCTCCATCTAATAGGTGCTGCTCGTGCATGGTTGTTTACATCTGTGGGCAGGTTTAGTGACATCTCTGAACAATCAAAGGGACTACATCTGTGATACAATATCCACAAAGTCTACATTAATGAGTTCTGGAAACTGGGATGATGCCAAACTTTTTTTGATGTGTGTAGAAGCATTTTGCAACATCAGGCAGTTGTCATTATTGTCATAAGCCAGGTAACTAGATATGTGACTGCAGAAAGCAAAAATCAGAACTGCAAACCAGTCTTTAACCACAAGAGAAGTGCTCATTGGAGAAGCAATATTTAGTACAAGTGTGTCAGATGCAACTGGAGATGCATGGTATATGACTCCAGGAGCAACAACTGATCACATGTACAGTCAGTGTTCTTGGTTCATCATCTATGTAGAAATTCCAGAAGCAAGGACTGATCATATCAGTGATGGAAAATACATTCCTCCTATTGGATCTGGGGACATCAATGTTCTGGCCTACACTGCAAAGGAATGGAAAGAGAAGCACATCAACAAGGTCTAGCATGTTCCGGGGTTAACCAACAATCTTTGGGTGCAGCCCTCAATTAAGGTATAACACAGCAGTCTGACAATAAAATGTGTAAATTTTTAACAGATGGAAGTTTTGTTGCTGTGGGGTAGATATATGACAAACAGTTTACAATGAAGTCTAAGATTGTGTCTAATAGTGAGTGTTGTGCAAATGTTGCTGCTTGTGACTTCCTTTCTGTGTGGCACAAGAGGATGGCACATCAGAATGTCATACATGTTAAACAAGTTTTGTCAAATGACAAAATAAATTACCATCAGAAGTTTCAGTGTGAAGACTGTGTTGCTGGGAAAATGTGTAAACGGCCATTTACATCCAGTGATACTGAGCCAAAACAAATAGGTGAGCATATACATACAGGTTTGTGTGATAAAATCCAAGAAGACTCTATGGCTGGTGCAAAATATATCGTGATTTTGAAAGATTTCTGTAGTCACTGGAGAATGGTGTACTTCACCAAGACTAAATCAGACACAGCCGAATGTTTGAGAAATTTCTTTAAAGTGAATGAGAAACAGTTGTGCAGAGGCATAAAGACATTGAGAGAAGATAATGGGTTAGAGTTTTACAATCAAGACTAACCAGTTTTGTAATCAACACTAACCAGTATGGCATTTTGGATCAGAAAACAATGCCATACCATCCACAACAAAATGGAATCATTGAAAGGGAAAATAGAACTGTTGTCAAGATAGCTAGGACTTGCATGCATGCAAGTGGATTGTCAACAGAAACATGGGCAGAAGTTGTGAATTATGCAGTATTCACACTCAACTGAATCAGAACAAGTAAGGAAAGTTGAGTTGTGCTATGTGAACTGTGGCTATGGAAAAAACCAAGCTTAAAAATCCTTAAAACTTTTGGTGAAGAAATTTATCTCCATGTACCTAAAGAAAAGATTCAAAAATGGGATGTAAAGCTGAAAAGAGGTATTTTATTAGTTGTAACCAAAACACAAAATGCTTTCATTTGTGGTTTCCAGACCAGTGACAAATAAGACTCCACAGAGACGTTACTTTTACAGGAAAACTGTTCAAAGACAACTACAGCACACATGAAACATCACCACTAAGAGCAGTGGAGTTTTTTATACCCAAAAATAACCTATCATCTGTAGAAGATAGCTGTCAGTATGTTCCTGTAATGCAGGGTACTGCAGAAGTCTATGAAGAGAGAGACAATGATGTACATTCTGATGATACCTATCAATAGGAAGCAGCAGCTGAGGAATCTGTTCAGTCTGATAGGAAATATAAGAGATCACAGATCATTAAGACTGCCAGATTCTCAGAATCATTCATTCGTTTTAGATACTGTTAAACCAAAAATATATGCCAAATCAGGTACATGTGATGAGGCAGAAGAATGGAAAGATGCAATGAATGATGAATTTAAGACCTTGGAAGTTGTAATCTTACCCTCCCTTGTATCACCATCTGATTTTAATTCTTTTCATAATAATTGATTTGTTTCATAAGCTTCGAGAGGAGTAAGATGTACAAACAAATTTTGTTACTTATCTTCTTTTCTCATAGTTGGCTGAAATTCATCACATCTAGGGATAGATTCTTGGGGCTGAAATTTTTTAACTTTGTAGGTTCCAGATGATATGAAATCACAGGACACTCTCACCTTGACACTAAACAGGTTCTCGGCTAACAAACTACTATGAAATCCAGAGAAAACTCAGCATCTGCAGTTGGGACTGGCTAAGGAGGTAGAACCGAAATCTGTAAAACTGTCTGGAAAACACATTGTTTCCAAACTTAACTGGCAACCGCATATCAACCAGGCCTGCAAAAAGTTATTGAGGGTGTCCTGTCTCATCTGGAAACTGTCTGATCTAGTGATTAACAAATATCTCAGAACAGCTTACTTTGAACTTTTTCAGTCTCATATATCTTACTGGTTGTTACTATGGGGTCATTCATGCAATGTCAGTGATGTACTACTGATGCAAAAAAAGGTACTATGAATAATGTGCAAGGTTGGTCCAAGGGAACTCTGCTTCCCTTATTCATCAAAATGGAAATAATGACAGTGATAAATCTTTATATTTATGCATCACTGATATATGCTAAAAAGAACAGAACAAAATTTAACACCAGAGAGAACATACACTTACATGACACCAGGAACAGAGTATTGACATTCCTAGACATAGGCTAACAAAAACAGGCAACTCTCACAAAGTGAACTGTTTGAAATTCTTTAACAAATTACCACATACTGCACTTACTACACCTTTCAATAATTTTAAAAGTAAACTGCACAAATGGTTAATAGACAATCCATACTACAGTCTTACAGAATTCTTGGATACTTGTAACATAGAAATTGAGTTTTAAATCTGTTATTGCAGTATTGTACAACTGATTAATGTAGCATAAATAATTTGTACTTGTAGTGTAAACACTAACTAATGTAGTAACTTCTTATGTATCTCGGTATAATTGTAATGCCTATTTCATTGCATGTGGTCAATGGCAAATAAAGAATCAGAATCAGAATTCCGATAAATATTAAGTAAGCTGTTGTGTAATTTCTGTTTGTACCTTTTTTTACTATGTCACTATCTTCTATATCACACTGTCTTTACAATTTTCACTTTCATAAAACCAAAAATTACATTGTTATTGCCAAAATTAAAAACACATCTGATTCCATTAGAGACATGCCCACTACTACTACATTCCAAAGAGTTTAGAAAACAAAACAAAAAAAAAATTACAAACTTTCTAGACAATAGAAGAATCTTCACCAAGTTATATTATTATTTTATAAATAAGTCCAGAAATAAATTTAATAAAAATCATCAGATTGTGCAATTAATAACAGGAATTTTAAGTATGCCAGATATTTCTTAATTTCAAATTTTTCCAAAAGAAAAGTAATTTTAACTGTATATACAGAATTAATACATATTGATTGTAATAACGAATTTCTTTTTATACATTTTAGTCTGAAATATAATACATCATATACAAAATCATATGAAATTCTGTTGGTGAAACAGCTGAGATAATTTTAAACTATGCAAGATTCAAAAATATTTTGGCATCGATTATTTCTATTAAAGAAAGGTAATGTTAGAGGATGGTGTCCCACTACAGTATCCCCCTCACAAAATTTGGAAACAGTGTGTTTACAATATTTTGTGACAGACTATAAGATTTGGTAAACTGCGTACAAAAAGATGCCAAAAGATGGATCACAGATGTATAGAAGTATCTGATAAGTATCATATTACAGAAAACATAAGAAAAGTATCTACTATACACGTTTATAATGTATACATATATCAGGATATGGCATTCAGGTTTTCAGATCTCTGGAGCATGCTGTCACAAGACAAATAATACAAAGTCAAAACTACAATACTGCAACACTAAACTACAGATATAAATATACAGACAATGTAAATTACAAGAATTACAAATTGTAAGTTTACATCCATAAAATCAAACCTTCAAAGTCTTCAAAAGAGAATAGAAAAAAAATTCAGAACCTAAGTGTACGACAAGTGAGCTGACTCAAAAAACTGACGACAATGGGTACAGACCAAAAGAATATACTTAATCATGAGTAGGAATATAGTACAAAAGCAATCAGTACCATAAACCAGAGTATTTGAAGATATGCTGCCTCATGAAAGATCAAAATAAAGAAAAAATATTAGTGCCTAGCTTACGATGTGGGGACCGACCCATGAATCCAAACCACACCAGGTACAAACCAGCAAAATATGTTTCAACGCAACAAAATGAATAAAACTCATAATCATATCAATAATTTCAATTATATGCAAAGAGTAATTGTAAGAAGCATCTAGCTGCAATCAATGGTTACACACAGAGACAGAGAGAGAGAGAGAGAGAGAGAGAGAGAGAGAGAGAGAGTCACAATGACCAGGTGTACCCAAAACAGAGTTAAGCATGAACCTGCCCACAACTCAAGTTCCAGTCATACACAATATTGCAATACTCAGGATAAAAACAGCTAACAGAGTCATAAATAGTTTTGAATGATGACATAATCAAGTAGCTTGAGAACTAAAATCAGTGTATGAAAGCAGACATGTATAATCTTATTATATTGTCTATACTAGTAAATGTCTTCCATACTATTTGCCAATTGTCCATACAAACTGAGCTATGTATGTAAAGGCCTAGAAGATTCATCTACAATTGATTAAAAAAAATACTGATTTTAAGTTACATAACGTGTTGGGAAGTCAATCCCCCTACTGGAAAAAAACATAAACAATTTACACATCTCAGTCACAACACTGATGTATTTGACAGATGCTTGAGTATGTTACCCAGCACCTCTGATCTCTTTACATGTTGACTAGTCCAGCAGGGCACAGCCATAGAGCAGTGTGGGGAGTGGATCTGCCCACATCATTCAGTTTCCTCCCTAGAGTTCTCATCACATGCTCCAACAGCTAGATAACTTCCTGTCTAGCATTCACAATAAATCCTGAAACATTGTTTTGTGTACTAAATATGCTATTCAATACATTTTTCACATCGCACAAGACATGCTCTCCCTATTCATTTTCCAAAGTCAATTATTTACGGTTTGCATCAGGTGCGATTAAAAAGTGTTCACATATGAAACATTAATAATCAGAGTTAAATGCAATGAAAAAAAAAAGAATTAACAAGTTGATATACAGAAATATACTACGATACTATCCCTAATTTTTACAGTACAAATTATGAACATTGTCCCATTTCAAAATTGTAAAAGTATCTACTAGTCTCATGGCATATATGTATCAAATTCTAAAGCACAAATCTATTACAAAACAATTATATACCATGGAGTATCGTAGATTTTAACTCAGTCAATAGGTAAGATAAAACTTTAGGAGTCACATCAACCTACATACTAAATTCATGACAAACAAATCTCAATTATATAGTCTTAAAAAATCTACAAATAGATTTAAACTCAGTCAATAGATAAGACAGAACTCTATAAATCACATCAACTTACATTTAATTCATGATACTGGGAAAAAAATTAGATACTTATGGGCCATGTCTATACGCTTTCAGTTTAGTGATATTGTATAATCAAAACAACTTCTTAGATTTACAGTATACAAGGCTGCATGCATTAGGATGTGGATTTTCAAGAATTTTGAATGGCCCAATACTGAAAAAATTATTTATCTCAGATTTCAACACTCTAGATTTCTCTTTGGCTTTCACCAATATTTTTTCCTACCTCAAACTTAGAAAATCTGCCTTTACCATCATGCCTCTGCTTTCTCCTATCCCCCTGTTTTTTCATCATTTGCCTAACACACTCTTCTCTCTCTTGTGGTGACAGAATTTTACATGGCGGAAACTGAACATTTTCAGAAACAGGGTTAGGTGGTCTGTGATTAAACATGATTTCAAATGATGAAAAACCTGTTGAAGAATGTTGTAAGCTGTTCATAATATCCTCAGAATCACTGACATGATCTATCCAATTGGTGTAATTCTTACTACAATAAGTTTTACGCAGTCTTCCAATCTCTCTCATATATCTTTCTGCAGGGTTACTTGAAGGATAGTACAACAAGGTTAGAATATGCCTTATTTTTGTGTGATCAGCAAACTCTTTCCAAACTTGTGATGTAAACTGAGAACCATTACCAGATAAAATTGTTTTAGGAATAACCACATGATGAAAATATGTGTTTCCAAACTTAAGAGATGATTTCCTTACTGATAGCTTTCTTAAGAGAAAACAGCTGTATGAATTTTGAAAATACATCAACCAACACAAAAACTCCATCCTTAGCCTTAGATAAGGGTCCAAAAACATTCACAGACATTAGATCTAGGTTACTATTAGGCCTTATGTTTTGCATTTGGCCTCTACTTGTTTGGTTACTTACCTTTACTCTTTGACACCTGTCACAGCTGGCAATCTTCTTCTTGACTCTGATACCTATGTTATAAAAACAGATGGATTCCTGAATCTTTTGTGTACATATGTTTAATCCACAATGACGAAAACTCTCATGTGTATAAGTAATTAAAGTATCAATATACTGTTCCAGCCAACATAGTTTCCAATCCCCTGAGCCAGTCTCCTGAATAAAATACCCTTGTGTACCTTATATTAATGTTCTGTCTTTTCTCTTTTCTTACCCAACATGCTCTTAACCAATCTCCTATTTTGATCATGATTTTGATACCTGCAGATGTCTGCAAATTTTCAAGATATCTTTTCCCTCTTTGACACTTCTCAAGTACATAGTTTTAAACTCTTCCTCTCCTTCTCCAAAGCTGTTAGATGATTCACTCCCTAAAGGTAGTGTAGATGAAACATCATCAACTACATTGTCTGTGCCCTTAATGTATGTGATTTCGTAATTGAACTGGTGTAAAAACAAGGCCCGATGAGTAATTCTGTTCTGGTACATCTTACATACCTGAAGGTAACATAATGTTTGGTGATCAGTGTAGATGATGACTTGTGATCTAGTAAATAACTTTTGAATTTGTTGAACACCCAATTTGCAGCTGAAGGTTCTTTCTCAGTTACAGTGTATGTCTTTTCATGTTTCTGCAATATTCTACTAACAAATGCAAGTGATCTATTTTCAATAACACCATCAACTTAAACCTCCTGAAATAAATGAGCAGCCAAATCAACATCACTACTGTCTGTCATAATACAAAAAGGAAGAGACAAATCTGGTCTGAACAATATGTGACTTTGACGCAACTGTCCTTTGATCTCATCAAAAGCACCCTGACACTCCTGATTCCGATCCCAGATGATATTCTTCTTCAAAGGTTCACACAGGCATGGAGCATTCAAAGCTTGGCTGCTACAAAATTTTCTATAAAATCCAATTAACCAAAAAAATGATTGAAGCTGTTTTTTGTGGTAAGGAGTAAGAAAATTAGCAATGTCCCAAAAATTTAACTTCTTCCACAATAAATGTACACTTTCATAGTCATACCTCCTGATTCTGATTTTCAAAACACATCTTAACAGATCAAAATGTTGTTCCCAACTCTTTTCTGTAACTAGAATGTCACCAACATATACAATTAATTTTGAAATCACTTCACTTACCAAGACAGAATTCAGAGCTCTTATGAATTCAGCTACAGATACATTTACCCCAAATGGCACCACACAGTATTGAAAACACTTATCTTCATACAAAAATACTGTAAACTTTCTAGAATTAGTTTCAAGTGGGATCTGGTGAAATTCAGAGGATAAGTCCAAACTACTCATGTATTTTACATAATCAAATTTGTGTAACGGTTCGTCCATGTTCTCAGGATGTTTATTCTCTCTGATAAGAAATTTAATGTCTAGAATCCAAAACAATTCTCACTCCACCATTTCTCTTACTTACCACAACTAAGGGATTACTGTAAGCACTACTACTTCTCTCTATTACACCCTGTCTTTCCATTTTCTGAATTTCTTTCTCCACATCTTTCCTTTTTGCAAATAATATATTATACAGCTTGAGAAAGAAAGGTTGATGATCTTTAAGGTAAAGCTTGCACTGATAGCCTTTCACTTTCCCTAGTTTTTCACTAAACACATTTCTGAACTCTAATAACAAATTCCCAAGTTGTTCCCTTTGTGGGTCATTAAGAGTTGTAGCTTCCCTTACATTAGAATCTGCTAGAGTTTGAAAATCTTTATGCTCAGTCTCACCAAAATCTACATAATCACCAAACAACTGGTACCCATCTTGATTCACAATATTTTGCAAATATTTACAATTTTTCCCACAGTTTAAAATACAGAAATTAGCTTTCAATTAAGTATTACTTTCAGGTTCCAAAATAAACAATTCTTTAGCTTTCCATCCAAAACAGGCCTCAACATTCACTATCCAATCCATACCGACAATTATATTTTCTTCCAGACTAGGGATCACTATGCGTCCATGTTCAAAGGTTTTGTCTCCTGTGCTAAACATTAAAAGTACCTGAGATTTTACCAATTTGTTTTGCTTACCTGTAGCTCCTCTTATCTTTACACCTACAATGGGCATTTCCACAAAAGTCTTACTGTCTCTAAATTGTTCAGATATGCCACAAATTGGGCTACCTGTATCAATCAAACAGTTCTCATCCCACTGATCAATCTTAATCTTAATGTGAGGACATCCAAAATCTGAATCATCTATGTTATTAGACACTCCATGTAAAATATCACTTTCAATTTCATCTGTGGCGCCGATGAGGTCGACATCAGCATTGATATATGGTTGTCTCTAGACTCCGAGCATCGTCTTTGGACACTGAGCTTTGTCTTTGGGCTGTTCTGCCGTGTTAGTTCTTCGTGAGCCTCTGATATGTTTAGGATAATAAACGAATTACTGTTAAATTGGTGTTGTTTGGTGTAGCCAACCCGAACATCAACCTCACTGGTGACCCCGAGTTGTAACGCCTTCCATTTTTGCCATTTTACTGTGTCTGCAACCTCCGCGTTGGTTATTTTTGTGTGTATTACATCGAAATAGCATTCAAACAATGATTTTGACCCAGTGCCTAATGCCGGATTTTGTGATCGACATGCATCGTGTTGCGGGCGATGTACACCCACCAGGACTGCAACATGGTGCCTCTCACTCAACGATTACGCCAATTTCGCCGGACGTTTTTGAGCCTGCAACACTAAGTGAGGTTAGGAATGTGCATGACTCTGGCTATCAGACGACTTTGTTCCCACCACATGTGCCCTCCCTCATTGATGGTGCAGTTACTTCTTACGAATCTCCGTGCAGTTTGGGACCAATGCTCATTTCTGCAAATGCTTTGTTGGACAACCTATCACCGACAGGACAACGATTTGCCATGCTGCAATCTGTGCAGCATGGATTCCTGCCACTTGGCTGGAACTGCTTTGTTCACAGGTCAACCTCCTCAGCATCCGACCACGCCTGTGCCTGTCTTGGTTCTGCATCAGCACATGCCTTCCTGCTTCGATACGTCGGCCTGCAACAGGAACTATAACTTGTTATCTGTGCCTGACCTCCATCTCCATCCTACTGCTACACCTTAGCGTTTTGTGCCAAGACATTCACCTTATCTGCACACCGTTTTGAGTGTAGTGACTATGAACAGTGAACATTCACACATTCCATCCCACGTTCGACATCATTTCCCACACTGTGCTTCTGGACAGCCCGCACCTCTACAGCCTCCCTGCAACAAAGGTGGACCCGGCTCTGATCATACATCGAGCTTTCCACGGACTAACATGCATTCTCAAACTTTCAACTTTTTCTCACCTGGCACCCGCGTACCGGCTCCAGTCGAGCTTCCGCTACCATTCTCGGCACATCTCGGTGCCTCATCCATGCCGGCCTTCCACGACACGTCAATCTGAACATACCCGCAATGTGTTGAGCTTCCGCAACCGCAATCGACACATTATGGTGTCTCACCCATGTCGGCCTTCCGCATCGCGACTGACCGCGCTCAACCATAACGCATCACCTTCATGCTGCCACCCGACCAGCCGTCATTGCCACATCCCCTGGAGGCACACTCTCCTGGAATACTACAGCAACAATAGCTCATTTCTGGCAGTGCCCCGACAAACTCAACTCAGCTTGTTCTTCCGAACATTCTACAGCGCTTACCGACACTGCCGCCGTTTAATCCCGACAGAGCAACAACCTGGTTCAAAATTGTGGATGAAGTGTTCGAACATTACAAACTTGATGAGTCAACCAGGTTTCTGTGCCTCATCACCCAACTGCACGACCAGGAGGACTTGATTGCAGACCTGGTCGATGCCCTGGACTCAGCTACCCAGTACACTCTAGCCAAAAAGACAGTTGTACGTCGGCTTGCACACTCAACTGAGGCAGCAATATGTCAAGTACTCCACATCAAGCAACTAGGCAACGACAAACCTTCCCAGCTCTGGAGATGGCTATGTGCCCTGGTCAGTGACGATCTACTCTCTGACACAGCTCTCCTCGCCATCTGGTCAGACAAACTATCCCTCACACCCACTTTGCTCTGGCTCAGAGGTCTCCCGAACCTGTTGAGCAATGAATGACAATTGCTGACAAGCTACATCATGCATCACTGCTCTATTTCACCAGCCACTGCCTACCTGACAAGTCTCAGGTTCAGGCTCATTGTCTTGCGGCCGGACGTGGCTGGGGCCGCACTGTACCGACTGTTCCGTCCACTCCCGGAAGCAGTAAACAAGCAACTGGGACATCACCGGCTCCACCCACGGTCACATCCCCTCCTGTAACCAAACCTGCTGCAGCCACTGAACCTCGGCCACCGTCTCTGGCAACGAACTTTCCACAGGAAATGCAACCACACTACCCATACTGTTACTTCCACACACGGTTTGGTGAGACGGCACGGAACTGCAGACCACCCTGCTTCTTCCCAAACGCCAATCGCAGGTAGGTTCGGGTGCCATCTCCTGCGCACAACATGACAGGCACCCCCCAGTGCTCCATTCTGTCCGGGAACGACATCTACCCCTCACAGGTCCCCGACGATGCTGTCAAGCTGACCGTGGTCCAGCTCCCGCAGACAACCCCTGATGCCGATGCTTTAGTCACACACCCCCCCATGGCCTCTCTAGAGTACTCCGTACTGTGGGGGGGGGGCCTATGTGGCGCCGATGAGGTCGACACCAGCATCGATATACGGTTGTCTCTAGACTCCGAGCATCATTTTTGGATGCTGAGCATTGTCTTTGGGCTGTTCTACCACGTCAGTTCTTTGTGAGCCTCTGATGTGTTTAGGTGAATAAACGAACTACTGTTAAATTGGTGTTGTTTGGTGTAACCAACCTGAACATCAACCTCACATCAAATGATACATCAACATTGTTTTTGCAGGGTTTTATCAACTTTACTGGTATCATGGCATTACTTTGGTTACTCATGTTGTCAGGTAAATATTGGACACAATGAATGGATTCCATCGCACAACTAATATCACTTATTACTGAAGGAACACAAAATACATTACTATCAAAATTACCCTTCCTACTTAAATTTTCTTTCACTTCATTCCACCAGTTTGGATAAAAATTTTGACTAACCACAGCTAACTTATTCCACAATGCACATTTATCTATGTTATCATCAAACTGGTCCCAAACAAACTTCCAAAAGTTTTCACATTTATTCTCAAGGCTTACAGATAACTCCCTTTACTGTTTTCACAATTACTCTGTATGACATAAATGGAAAACTGCTTTGATTGGACTGGTATTCCATGACTCTCACTTATATCATCACATACATCACTTACCTTACCTGCATTCACAAATAACCCTGAAGCTTCATTATTCTTAAACTCCACAAATTCCTGATACTCATCATCATCATCATCATCATCATCATATTCTTCCAAAATTACTTCATCAACAACATCATTAACAACACAAGTCACATCTCCATCAAAGTCACAAACCTCATCTACATTCATTCGCAGTAAGCTAGCAGTCTCAGATTTACCAACCTCAGTTATTTCACGTCACTCTTTCACATCTGCATAAGAAATACCAGCTAATTCAGATCCAATACAGTCATCATCTCTTTTACATACATCGATAACTTTGTTTTCTATCCAAGAGAAGAAATCATTATTACATACTACATCAAAATTCTCATTACTCTCACATTCTGGTTTGTGGTTAGTACCTATATCATTATAATTAAACATAGTATTCCAAAACTTTTGATCAAAACATAAATGTGAAAACTGATATTTCCTCTGTTCAACTTCAGATACCTGTGCCACATTGTTAATACTGTTATTATTGTCTAATTATAGGTGTAAATTGGGGGTCCTGCACTTCTTGTATTTCCTCGCCCCAAAACTGTGGACCTTCATTGAGGTGGACTGCCATTTCCTGGATAGTTGCCTCTATGATTGTTTTTCCTGTTATATAGCCCATTGTTATCCCAATTATTCCTGTTCTGCTGATGTTCAAAATTTCTGTTTCTATTACCATTTTGATCCTGATTGAAGTTACCATTACTCTTTTTCTGTAGTTATTACCATTTTTATCTCTATCATTTCAATTATTATGATACATGCTTCTCTCTACTGCTCTATCTAGCCTGCCAATATATCGTAAAAATTGTTCGAGGTAATCGTCAGGTCAGTGTACTAAATTCCATAGCAACCTTTATGGTAATCTCGTTTTTTGCGCATCAGTCAATGTCATTTCATCAAATGGTTTGTCAAGGCGTGTTAATTTCTTATTAAGTTGATTCTTAAAAACTCTTTCACAGTACTGTCCCTATTTTTACAATTAGTACCATTCAGAAATTCACTTTTAACTCTCCCCTGTTCAGCATCTGACCAAAATTTATTTAAAAAAACTTTTTTGATACTTTGATGTCTCTCCCACTGTCTTAAATTTAGATTTACCAAAGACAGAGCCTTGCCCTGAAGACATCTTTTAACAAATTTAACCTCCTGGTCATCACTCATGCCCAACACAAAACTATCTCTACAGTGGTGTAGAAAATCCACAGGATGCAAATTGTCTAATGAAAAATTTTTGATTGGAATGTTGGACCACTCAATACCATCTTCATCTACATATACATATATACTCCGCTATCCACCAAGCAGTGTGTGGCAGAGGGTACTATTTGCACCAAAGTCATATTTCCCCCCCTGTTCCACTCACGGATCGCGCGAGGGAAATACGACTGTCTGAATGCAGTACGAGCTCTATTTCCCTTATCTTTGAATGGTGATCATTGCACGATGAAAGCTGGTGGTAATAATATTTGCTCTACATCCTTGGTGAGGATCAGATTTTGGAATTTAGTGAACAGCCCCTTCTGTTTAGCACGTCGTCTGTCTGCAAGTGTGTCCCACTACAAACTTTCTATGAGATTTGTAATGCCCTTGCAATGGCTAAATCTACTAATCATGAATCTTGCTACTCTTCTTTGGACCTTGTCAATCTCTTGAATCAGACCCAACTGATAAGGATCCCATACAGATGAACAATACTCTAAGACTGGACAAAATAAAGTATTGTAAGCAATTTCCTTTGTTGAAGGACTTCATCACTTCAGGATTCTAACAAGAAACCACAATCTAGAATTTGCCTTACCCATTACTTGGGTAATCTGATTGTTCCATTTGAGATCATTTCGAATATTTACACCCAGACGCTTGATGGATGTTACACTTCCAAAGACTGGGCATTTATTTTGTACTCGAACACTAATGGGGATTTTTGTTTTGTTATACACAATAGGTTACAGTTACTAATATTGAGAGATAACTGCCAGCCATTAGACCACACGTTTATTTTCTGCAAATAGTCATTGATTTATCCACAACTTTCATGTGATACTGCTTTCCTGTAGACCACAGCATCATTGGCAAACAGTCCAATGCTACTGTCAATACCATCATCAGACTGTTTATGTAAATTGTAAAAAGCAGCAGACCTATTATGTTGTCCTGGGGCACACCTTAAGCTACTCTTGTTTCTGTTGAAGTTACCCCATTCAGGATGACATACTGCTCCCTGTCTGTTAGAAAACTTTCTATCGAACTGCATATGTTATCAGACAGACCTTAGGCATGCACTTTTGGAGCAAGCATCAGTGTGGAACTGAGTTGAGTGCCTTTTGAAAGTCAAGGAATATGGAATCAACCTGGGAACTGGTTTCTAGAGCCTGTTGTATGTCAGGCACAAAGAGGGCCAGTTGTGTCTTGCATAACTGCTGTTTCCTAAAACTCTGCTGGTTTCTGCAGATGAGCTTCTCAGAGTCTAGAAAGGTCATTATATCTGAACACAAAATATGTTCCATGATTCTACAACAAATTGATGTCAGGGAAATTGGCCGGTAATTATATGCATCCAATTTTGTACGATTTTTATAGATTGCTATGACCTGGGCCTTCTTCCAGTCCTGTGGAACTTTCTGCTGTTCCAATGATCTCTGGCAGATGATGGATAAGAATGGTGCTATATTTGTAGCATAGTCAACATAAAATCTTACAGGGATACCGTCTGATCCAGATGCCTTCCTGGCATTTAAGATCTTAACTGTTTTACAATCCCAGATACTTGTAAACACTATGTCAGCAATCCTTGCTTTTGTTCAATAATTGAAAGGGGGGATGGTACTGCAGTCCTGTACCATAAATGAGTTCTTAAAGCTAGTTTTAGAATTTTAGCCTTCTGTTTATCATCATCCATTACATTACCCATACTGTCAGCAAGAGAAGGTATTGAATTATTTGTAGTGTTCATAGATTTTAGGTATGACCAAAATTTTTTGGGGTTATTTTTAGAATCTGCAGATAAAATATTGCTTTCAAATACCCAATATCTTTGTGTCCCGCGGTGAATGCTTGGAGATGACTGCGAAGATATTCATTAATGACACTTTTATTTGCTTTCCCAAACAAGAAAACTCAAACAAGAAAACTCAATGCTATTTCTTTGGTTTTTCTGCAACTTCCATTGACATAGAAGCCGCAATGACATTATGGTCACTAATACCTTCTTCTAGATTAACTTCCTCAAAAAGATCAGGTCTGTTTGTCATCAAGATATCTAATATGTTCCCATCTGAAGTTGGTTTTCTAACCAATTTCTCAAGGTTGTATGTTGAGAGCACTTCTAGAATAACTTAACACAAGTCTTTGCTTCTGCTCCCTGTGATAAACACGTAATTTTGCCATTCAGTGGGTGCCAGATTAGTCTCTACCAATAACAAATGGATAATTTGGATATTTATTTCCTATGTACTCGAGAGCTTTCCCTGAAATGTTCCAAGACATTTGTTGTCAATGCTGGTGGTCTATAAAAACATCCTAATACATTGGTCACTCCTTGTCTGATTGACAGCTATATCCGGACTATTTTACAGTCTGACCCAGTATCGATCTCAACTGCATTTAAACAGCTTTTAACTGCAATGAACACATCACCTCCCATAGCATCAGTCCTATCCTTCCTAAACATTATCCAGTTCAAAATTTCACTGCTTTTTATGTCTGGTTTCAACTAGCTTTCAGTACCTAATACAATATTGGTATTACAACTGTTTATTTTGGAGAGTAGCTCGGGGATCTTGCTACAGACACTTCGACAATTTACTGATGTGAGAGTCAGTATATTTAAATCCTTTGGAATGACCTGTTTAGGTGAACTAACAATTTTTACAGTTAGCACACCCACATCAGTGTCATGAACTGGTAAATTTTCAGGCCAATGGTTTGTTTCCCATGGGGGTGGAACCTAATCTAAGAAAATCCCATGTGCATACCACAAGTTAACCACAGCTAACATTGGAGCTCCCAATTACTAAAAATCTCCTATTCCCATGTTCTTGTCCAGACCTTGCTGAAGGAGTGGTCACTGTCCTAGCAGAAGGTGCATTCTGATCTGGCTCAGTCCCCCCCCCCCCCCCCCCCAGCATCATATAGCACACTGAATCTATTAGCAAAGTGCATGGGATTTGGCAGGAGCCTGCATACCCCTGCAGCCTTCCCCTTGAGGCTCAAGACCTCGACACGGTCTGCCATCCACACTGAGGTGAGAGTGTGCAGACCAGCTCAGTTGCACCTGAGGTCAGTTCAGTGAGAGAGAGCTGTGACATTCCCCCCTGCATATCTAGTACAGCAGATGCTGCCCCAGGCACCCCATCCCCACCACACCTCAAGGTGGCACTCTGGAGCCCGTTGACTGTGACCATAAAAGTTTCCAGCTGTGTTTGGACTGTGGCCAACTCCTGCATCTGCACACAACAGACACAGTCCCTATCCATCTAGCTAATATGTGATTAACTATAAGAAACTTAAGGAGCCTACTGCCACACAAAGGTTAACAGTTCACTCTCTTCTGATTTGCAGACTCAGCAATGAACTCATTTTCCAAAACAATAAATTTATTTTCTAAGACATCATTTTTTTTATTCACATTTTTTAATCCCTCTGACAACCCATTTTTTAGCTCTAAAACCTGATTACTATGTAGGTCTATTTGGTATTGTACCTTGTCCATTTTATTATTGTTTTCAGTTTTTAGGTTATTTAATTGTCGTTGTAGTGCAGTAAATTTGCTATCATTGTCCATCCCTATTTCAGTTAACTGCTCATTAACTGCATTAAATTTGCTACTGTTATCTGTCTTCATTTCCTCTAGTTTTGTCAAAAGTGTCTACAAAATATCAGTTTTTACTGTTTCTTTGCTGACTACGCTTTCAGTTGGTTCAAACATGTCCTCGTTGGGTCCTATGGCTTTCACTTCTATATCAATACTATCCTCATCTCTATTCATTTTCCTAGCAATCACACAAGTCCACCAAAAAAATAATTAATTTCACAATTAGTTTGTACATATCTTTACTTTTTGATGTCCCTTGTCATAGTTTTAAATTCCTCTTGCAATTGATCTGGTCCATCATCATTGGTAGTACCTCGTCCTGTTGATACAACTTTGTCGGGCAGCTCTCAGTCTTCTTTCTGCGAGTGATTGGAATTTTAAATAAACTGCAATTGACACAAATCTGTGCCCCATCTTCTTCTCCAACAGACAAAAATTCATTGTCAGTCAACTGATCCCGGATGATGCCCACAATTGTAATCTTACCCTCCCTCACATTAGCAGCTGATTTTCATTCTTTTTGTAATAATAGATTCATTTCATAAGCTTCAAGAGAAGTAAGATATACAAATAAACTTTGTTGCTCGTCTTATTTTCTCATAGTTGGCTGCAGTTCATCACATCTAGGGGTAGATTCTTGAGGGTGAAATTTTTTAACTGTGTAGGTTCCAGATGATACAATAAATATTAAGTAAGCCAGTTGTGTAATTTCTGTTTGCACCTTTTTTTATTATGTCACATTCATCTATATCACACTTACTGTACCATTTCCACTTCATAAAACCAAAAATTACATTGTTGCTGCCAAAATTAGAAACACATCCGATTCCATCAGAAGCATGCCCACTACTACTATATTCTGCAGTACTAGCACTATTCCAAAGTGTTTACAAAACAAAAATAGTTTACAAACTTTCATGGCAAAAGAAGATCTTCATCAAGTTATATCATTATTTTGTAAATAAGTCCAGAAATAAATTTAATAAATATCATCAGATTGTGCAATTAATTATAGGAATTTTAAGTATTTCAGATATTTCACGATTTCAAATGTTTCCATAAGAAAAGTAATTTTAACTGTATACACAGAATGAATACAAAATGATTGTAATAAAGTAATTTCTTTTTATACATTTTAGCCTGAAATATAATAAGTGTACAAAATCATATGAAATTCTTTTACTGAAACAGCTGAGATAATTTTGGCATTGATTATTTCTATTAAACAGAGGTAATGTTAGAGGAGGATGTCCCATTGCAAAGTTGACAAAACCTGGTTGTTACTGGATTCACCTGCACTTCATCAAGTCATTGATAACTGTTTGGTGTAGAAAATCAAGTATTCTAACAATAATGATGCTCTACATTTCAAGGCTAGACTTGTGGCTAGAGATTTCAGGTAAGTTGTCGGTGTAGATTATCCAGACAGTTATAGTCCAGTGACCAGATCTGATGCAGTTCATATTTTTTTAAACATCGCAGCATTCAGAAACAAGTGTCTTGAACAATTTGATATCCAAACTGATTTTTTTTATGTTAAGTTATCAGAAGACATTTATATGAATCAACCAAAATGTTTCAAAGATGGGACTAAGCATGTATGTAAATTGAATCAAAGCTTATATATCCTGAAACAAACTGCCAGGTGCTGGAACAAACGTTTCACAGCAGTTTCTATGCAGATTTGGATTCCAGCCAACAAACACAGATCTATGCCTATTCACCAATCAGGGCACAAACAACCCATTAATCTTGACATTACATGTGGATGATGGTCTGATGGCTGCTAAAAAGGTGAACTTCGAAGAGAATTTGGCATCACCTCCAGAAAACTGGGTACCTACTTGGGCCTCCAGGCAAAACAGTTAGCACATGGTTCTATTTTTCTGCATCAAAGGTCTATGCCTTTAAGATTATACTATAATGGTACAGCCTCCCCCAGGACTCATATGAAATGTCCAATACCACCTTTTTTTATATGCATCTGGATAGTTATCAGACAATTCAGTGATTCCCAAGGCCTTGTTTTTGTGTCTATCTATTTGATAAAAAACTTGATATTCATTGCGAAGACATGTGGATTGTTCTAGAAGGATGTGCACTGTCATAATTATCAGTGGATTGTTGTCATTGATAAAATTATGTACATATACTAAATTAAGTAACTAATCCAGAAACTGAAGTAATAAGTCCTTAGAAACAAATAACTAGAGACTGTCCGCCCCTGGTAGCTGAGTGGGCAGTGCGACAGAATGTCAATCCTAAGGGCCCGGGTTCGATTCCTGGCTGGGTCGGAGATTTTCTCCACTCAGGGTCTGGTTTCATTGTCCTAATCATCATCATTTCATACCCATTGACACGCAAGTTGCTGAATTGGTTTCAAAGCTAAAGACTTGCACCCGGCGAATGGTCTACTTGATGGGAGGCCCTAGTCACACAACATTTACATTTACTACAGACATGTTAGCATGAAAAATTATTGCTTCTAATTAACAAAATTGCAATCTAAAATTCCAGTAACCTTAGACCTCACTATCTTGAGAAACAGCTTAAAAGTTATTACCAAGCAATAATTTTCATTTGTTATTTATTTTTATGTCTTCCTCTGTAATTAATATTCTTTGTAATTACATTTCTAATTAACTCTCCGATTATTTACATCTCACAGTTTTTCAGTTTCCAGAATTTGAGGTCTTATTTGTACATTCTATGTATTTAATCAGATAAAGCATGAGCTCTGTACTACCATTACATATTAGTAACCAAATCCAGACTGTAATTAATTACGTAATTAAAAATAATACGAGAGACATTATTGTAATTAAAGTTCAGAATGATTTTCTTATGGAAAACTAATGATATTACTATAAAAGATTATCACTGAGTATTGTATTTTATATCTTATTCAGCTGTAACATCAGTTTCCTTACGTTTTGTAAATTTTATTTGTAACATCAAAATCATACAAAATTCATAATGCTTTTATTTTGGAAGCTATTGTTAAAATTCTATATAAGGCAATGCAGCGAGGTTGTGAGTTAGGTGTTGAGTTGTTGTTTTGTCAGTCAAACAATGGAAAATCCAGGATGGAATGTACCGTAACAATGCCAGAGAAGGAAAGTTGCTACTCACCATATAGCGGAGATGCTGAGTCGCGATAGGCACAACAAAAAGATTCACACAATTATAGCTTTTGGCCATTAAGGCCTTTGTCAGCAGTAGGCACACATACACACACGCACGCATACACGCTCATGCAAATGCAATTTGCACACATATCTGCAGTCTCAGAGAGCTGAGAGTTTCAGCTCTCTTGAGACTGCAGACTGGTACTCATATCAGCAAACTGCAAAGAAGGAGGCCTTTGGACGGCTCAGCATCCAGAATGGGAATACCCAAGATAATAGCTGCACACCCTCACTCGAGTACAGGAGTTACGAGAATGAATGAAGGACGCAGCACACTCGTTTAACGCCAAGAACGAGACTGCCACAAATGAAAACATCCGCGAGATGGGACGTCGACTTCGTTGGTGGCGCCGAATTCGATGGCCTGATCTACTGCGCCTGTGAAACTCAAAAACTAATCAAGACCACTCCTGTGATATAGCAACAGGATGTAACACTCAGCTCTGGTACATTACGCAACCACCTCACAATTCTGTATAAAGGAGACTCTCCGAGAATAATAAGGACAATCTCCGAAGTTACGTCAAGATATCTCAACGAAAAGTCGATTGCAGGCGAAACACATTCTCATACTTTACTGAAACAGGACAAAATGAAAGCGCTATATGCAAAGGGAGCGTTGAGTGGCGCAAGCAACACGCATAGTTTCTTACGCACCGTGAATTGACCTGCACAGGTCACCTTAGTACCCTACAGCTTTAGCTGCACCTTACAAACTAGCTTACAGTGTGTGACGGCAGGTATTTCATGTACTACTATTTTGTCGCCTCAGTATATTTCTCTACCTTTCCACCCTCGAACAGCGCGCGAGAAATACGAACACTTAAATCTTCCCAAGCGAACTCTGATTTCCCTTATTTTATTATGTTTATCATTTCTCAGTACGTAGGCGGGCGCCAACAAAATATTTTCTCATTCTGAGGAGAAAGGTGGTGATTGAAAGATCCTGCCGCAGCGAAAAACGCCTTTGTTTTAATGATTGCCTCCCTGATTCGCTTATCATATCCATGACACACTCTCCTATTTCGCGATAATGCAAACTGTGCTTCCCTTCTTTGAACTTTCTCGATGTCCTCCGTCAATTCTATCTGATGCAGATCCCACTCCTCGCAGCAATACTCCAGAAGAGGACGGACAAGCGTAATAGACCTGATGTTTTTTTTTTTTTTTTTTAGATCTGTTGCATTTTTTAAGTGTTCAGCCAAAAAAAATCACTGCCTTTGGTTCACTTTCTCCACAACATTTTATATGGGATCGTACCAAGTTAAGTTATTTGTAACAGCAATCCGTAAGTATTTAGTTGAATTCACAGCCTTTAGATTTGTGTGATTTATCGTGTAATTAAAATTGAGCGGGTTCCTTTTAGTACCGTGTAGATGTCTTCACACTTTCTGGTATTTAGAGTTAATTGCTACCTTTCGCACCATGCAGATATCATTTTGCAATTGGTTTTGATCATCCGACGACTTTACAAGACGGTAAATGACAGGATCATCTGCAAACAGTCTAAGAGGGCTTCTCAGATTGTCGCCTAAATCGTTTATATAGATCAGTACCAGCAGAGGACCTTAAAACTTCCTTGAGGAATTCCACATATAACTCCTGTTTCACTTAATGACTTACTACGAACTGATTTAAACATCATGATCGGTTCGGAAAATATATGTGGAAGATGTAACACGTTTCTTCACGCTGTTTTGAAATGTGGGCTTTCGAAATTTAAGGAGTAAATGTTTTCCTGGAACAAAACGTCTTTCTTTCAGCTTCCGCCTCGAAGGCTGGCTAACTATCTTCATGACACTCTCGCCCATACCAAGCGAACCCGTAAAGGAACTCGCTGGTCATTGAATCATCTATTAATTCTTCTTGGTGACGGACCCAGTTGAGAAATTGTCAAACAAAACTTTTATGTGATGCCTCTTTCACGAGTTTTATTTATATTTTCCAGGGATTCCTCGAATAAATCTTTAAACTGGCATCTGCCATTCTTACAACTAGCTTCACGTGTTCATACCACTTTTATGTTGCTCTGGACACATACTCCTAGACAAACTGTCTGAAAAAGAAGGAAGAAGCCTCCAGAAGAGATTGTCGACTGTAATTGCAACTTCACACACGTGCACACCGCGGGAGGGCATGTAAATGATAAAACTGGCAGTTCTTTGTAACAGGTAGAATGGCCACCACAATGCATTAATGTTGTCCGTGTTTAGTGTTATTACCACGCCTGGTACCGTTCATAAGGAGCGTGGACGGCGTCAGGTGTTAAGTGATCACTGTCAGGGACACGGAGATAGTGTACACGTGTGAGACAGCGTTATCAGCACCTGACACGAGTTTTAAAGGGGTGAAACGTTTCTTTTTATGTGTAAATAGATGTAATCACCAATACTAAAATAATTTATGTAAACCTACGTAAGAAACGCTCTATTTTTGTATTAATTCCCTGTGTTGTCTGTAAATTGTCTTATAATATAAAATTGTAATTAATTCTTAAAAGCGAGAGAGCATACAGATGTTAAAATTAGCGAAAGAGAGCAATTGTATTTTTTAGTTGGCAAATAATGCGTCAGACGCAGCGCAAGCAGCATCAACAATCAAATTTTATGCTATCAGCCGCACCGAAAAGGAGTCCACCAAAGTCTCTCGAACATTTTTCCACGCAAGAGGCTTCCAGAACAGGAAGAGACTGAGGGAAAATGACAGTAAAGTTGCATTCAGTTGTCTACTTGCATATAAACACCAGTGGCGTCTGGTTCTCTCTCGACATATATCCCGAGGCCCCGCTCTCTATTGAAGTCTTCGCTCTTAATCATTGTTCTCTCAGATGATTTTTTAACAGACAGCTGTAGCTGAAAGTGTTGTGGGTTGGCAGGAGAGCCAACACCGGGTATGAGAGGAAGCCGAAAGGCACGCGTTTTAGCTCACGCAGGCTGGCGTGAGGTCTGGAACAGGACAAGGGAATTAGACTTTAGAAAAATGGACGTAGCTGGTGGAATACTTAACTTTAATCCATAAATGGTGAACATCGCTCTTGACGGTACATTATTCATAATCTCAATAGTGACTGGTAATGGCGGGCTAGGTCAGTTGTGGTGTCACCGCCAGACACCACACTTGCTAGGTGGTAGCCTTTAAATCGGCCGCGGTCCGTTAGTATACGTCGGACCCGCGTGTCGCCACTATCAGTGATTGCAGACCGAGCGCCGCCACACGGCAGGTCTAGAGACACTTCCTAGCACTCGCCCCAGTTGTACAGCCGACTTTGCTAGCGATGGTTCACTGACAAATTACGCTCTCATTTACCGAGACGATAGTTAGCATAGCCTTCAGCTACGTCATTTGCTACGACCTAGCAAGGCGCCATTATCATTTGCTATTTATCTTGTGATGCATGTACCGTCAGACCGATGTTCACCAATTATGGATTAAAGTTAAGTATTCCAACAGCTAAGACCCATTTTGTTAAAGTCTAACTTCCTTAAATGCTCCAGACCTGACGCCAGCCTGCATGAGCTTTAACGCGTGCCTTTCGGCTACCAATCATAGTGACTTGGCTGTCTTGCCAAGTCACAACAGTCGTAGCAAATGACGTAGCTGAAGGCTATGCTAACTATCGTATCGGCAAATGAGAGCGTATTTTGTCAGTGAACCATCGCTAGCAAAGTCGGTTGTACAACTGGGGCGAGTGCTAGGACGTCTCTCTAGACCTGCCGTGTGGCGGCGCTCGGTGTGCAATCACTGATAGTGGCGACACGCGGGTCCGACGTATACTAACGGACTGCGGCCGATTTAAAGGCTACCACCTAGCAAGTGCGGTGTCTGGCGGTGACACCACAGAAAGATATTTTATTTACCAATGTAAAAGTATCATCAGTATAGGAATAACTGTTATTGTTTACCAATGTTTCATTTCAACAACATTAACCTTGCCTGCCAACTTTTCTATGTTTCAGCTAGGAGAACTGCAAGACTTCCGACATATCGTTTGCTGGCCACTGCTGACCATAATCGATGTTCCAATTTGTAGCAGCCACTCGTGCGTCCCAGAGATCTGTTAAGCGAATCTGTAAACGCAGTTTCCGGACAGCACTACTGTGCGAAACGCATAAATTTGATGATTGGGATACGGCCAACAAACGATATGGGAGGTCAGTGCACTCCACGGTAATCAAAGCAGGCTAGACAAAATTTTGAATTATTAATTGTCTCTCTCTTAGTGACAAATTTATCTGTGCCGTCTGATAATTTAAACGATTCTTTACTTGGCTGCTTCTTTTAATTAATGACACTCCAGTTAAATTCCTCTTATCAGAATTTATTTTCAATTACCGCTAAAGAAAAAGAAAAGCACTCCGTCTTCAGGCCACAAGTGGCCCATCGGGACCATCCGAGCGCCGTGTCATCCTCAGGTGTTGTCCGCCGCTCGTGGTCTCGCGGTAGCGTTCTCGCTTCCCGAGCACGGGGTCCCGGGTTCGATTCCCGGCGGGGTCGGGGATTTTCACCTGCCTCGAGATGACTGGGTGTTTGTGTTGTCCTCATCATTTCATCATCATCCAGGAAAGTGGCGAAATTGGACTGAGCAAAGGTTGGAAAATTGTAGGGGCGCTGATAACCACGCAGTTGAGCGCCCCACAAACCAAACATCATCATCACATCCTCAGGTGAGAATGCAGATAGGAGGGGTGTGTGGTCAGCACACCGCTCTCCCGGTCGTTATAATGGTGTTCTGTGACCGGAGCCGCTACTATTCGGTCGAGTAGCTCCTCAGTTGGCATCACGAGCATGAGTGCATCCAGAAAAATGGCAACAGCGCACGGCAGCCCGGATGATCACCCGTCCAAGTGTCGGGCACGCACGCCCGACAGCGCTTAACTTCGGTGATCTGACGGGAACCGGTGTACCCAATGCGGCAAGGCCGTTGCCGTATCGCTAAAGAGCGCCACACAAAATAGAGAAAACTTCCATTTTTATAATAATTCAGGGGCTTCACTGTGCATCTCCATTTGGAAGGCTAATCCAATTGTACGGTATCCAGATTCGTGCGGCACCTGGATGTGACAGTGGCCCGCCGTTGAACTGCATGGGAACGTGAGGGCAAACATATTTGTCGTCAAAGTTCCAGTCGATGACATCTGTCACAAGGGTGGATTGCCATATTGTGCATCAAGCACATCGAAATCCTTTCAGATTTGGGCCTGTCACTTGACGACAGTTAATGGACTCCCTCCATCAATCTGAGCTATGCCGCGGCATTGGCCAGAGACCGGCAGCAGCAGGACAAGGGAAACACGGTCCAATGGGTAGGCTGCTGTCGACATCACAACACAAGCGGCAACGTTTAGAGTGGTGTCGTGGCCAGGAAGCATGACTGCTGATGAATAGCGTTGCATTGTGTTCAGCGGTTCTCCACTACCTCGAATGAACCATCGTCGGTATCACGGCGTGGGGGGCCAACGCTTATGACTTCAGCTCAAGGTTCAAATGGCTCTGAGCACTATGGAACTTAACATCTGAGGTCACCAGTCCCCTAGAACGTAGAGAACTACTTAAACCCAACAAACCTAAGGACATCACACACATCCATGCTCTAGGCAGGATTCGAACCTGCGACCGTAGCGGTCGCGCGGTTCCCCACTGAAGCGCCTAGAACCGCTCGGTCACAACGGCCGGCTTCAGGTCAAGCTGTTAGTAACGGAGGGAACTCTGATTGCCCAACAGTATGTCATGGACGTCCTGCGTCCTTATGTGTCACCTCTCGTGCAACAGTACCTTGGCGCCATTTTTCGACTAGACGATGTTCATCAGTACACAGCACGTGTCTCTATGAACTGTCTGCGTGATTTTGAGGTATTCTCATGGCCACCAAGATCTCCAGATTCGCCATCGATAGAACATGTGTGAGAACAGATCAAATATCAACTCTGTCCCGGTGTTACTACCCAGATTGCCAAGGACCAGTTAAAGCAGATGTGAGCCAGCTTGTCTAAGGAGAGAATAGAACGGCTTTATGACACTCTACCCAAACAAATCCATGCGTTTTCAGTGTATCCATTGTGGATGACGAACTGCGACTGTGATTGAAATTAGCGATTTATCTGGTAAAAGTACGAAACCAGTCGCTTTTTTACTATTTATTCAACCATGAACACTTTTTCGAGCCACTACAGGCTCAGCATCAGAACATTATGTTGTAGGCCAAGCGTAGCTAGATGCAGTGCTGGTGAGTCCACTTCCTTGTGGTATCCCCACATTATTAAGCTATGTGAACAAATATAGACAATATTTGGCTATATACACCAAGATACTGATTCACAGGAAGTAAACAGAGTATAGCTAAATGTGTACATAGCTCAATAATCTACGTTATAGGAAGAGATCTGATATGGATACCACAAGGCAGTGCACTCACGAACTCTGCATCTGGCTACACTTGGTCCACAAATAATGTTCTTGTAACGTTTCCATCTGATGATAAGACTGCAGTGGCTCGAAAACATATTCATGGTTGAATGAATTGTAAAAAAAAAGCGACTGATTGCGTATTTATTAACAGATAGATCGCCAAAATCTGTGCCTGCATCCAGGACAAAGGAGGTGCAATACGTCATACTGATAAGTGGGTTCATACCGCCAAGTTTTACTAAACTTGACTCAATATTTCAGTCACTGAAAGTGAAGTTTCCTGCTCTCTATCTGGGTGCTTCACATTTTTCTACTCAAGCACTGTATTTGACGACTGTGGTTGGTTCCAGTGATTAATAGCCAACCGTGTTGACAATGAAAGTTTTTTCCGCCCATATATGCGCAATACGTCACATTTATTTATGCTGAGACTGAACTGCCAGTTCCTGCACCAGTCATCGATCTTCTGCAGCCCTGCCTGCATTTCGCTACTTTTTCTGGTGTGCTACAAAAAGCTACTGATGTGACTACTTGACGAAACCAGTTCTGTTTTTAGAGGACACGTATCACAGCGGTAGTTTCTTGGAAGTGCCCCGTGCGCAAGTCCCGAAATATGACGGCCTGTCGATAGGTTTGTCAACGCGCTGCCACTCTGGAACGTTCTCGAGATGCTCTACGTGCTCAAACAGCAGTCGCAGCATATTGCTGCTCATATAAACGATACTGAAAATACTCGGTCTGTCTATAAATATCGGCAGTGTCGTGAATGAGGGAGCGGATACGATGGATGTAAGCAATACTGTAGTCGCTCCGCTCAAGATATAGCAATAGCGACATTTCTCACTAGGCAGCGCGAATGTGTTCTATCTTAAACAACGGCTAATACTTAAGTTTAGCAACGGCACATAGACAAACGGATACTTTGCTTTGCAGAATTTACAGCTAACACTGAAGTTAAGCAGTCTTCACAGAGATGTACGGGTAAATTGCCTCTCTTCATTTTCAGTTTTACTGCATGGGAAGAAAAGAAGCCATTCGTTCTGAGAGAGAGTAATGTGGTCGAGGAAGAAATGCAACTCAAAAATCGACATGGAGAGGGCAAACTGAAATGATAATGTACAGATGAACGTCTGCAGGTATTTGTAATTGCCGGCCTTTGTGGCCGAGTGGTTCTAGGCGCTTCAGTCTGGAACCGCGCGACCGCTACGGTCGCAGGTTCGAATCATGCCTCGGGCACGGGTGTGAGATATCCTTAGGTTAGCTAGGTTTCAGTAGTTCTGAGTTCTAAGGAACTGATGACCTCAGATGTTAAGTCCCATAGTGCTCAGAGCCATTTGAACCATATTTGTAATTCAAGCCTAACGTCACGAAATGACAGCAGTGAGCTTTGACCAAGCACATCATTCCCTACATCCAAGGATATAAGTAAAAGAAGAAAAAGCCCGTCAAACTGATCTCAGTATGAAAGATCGGTACTGGAAATGTACAAAAGTTGTGAACAACCTGGAAATCAACGCTATTTAGAAGGGGAGGAAGCTGTTCAAATCTTATTCTTTATCTGTCACAATTCGTTCGTAAAGTTAATGAAGCTGCATTTGGGGTAATATGCCAGGAAGTGTCATAAAATATCGGCAAGTCTTGACTCCAGTACATCATGGAGAAATATCGGACACGAACTTGAAAAATTATTCCAGATATGACGAAGTGGTAATGCCAATATTTTCATGCGCCGGAGAAGATCTGGCCATGGTTTGAGTTGTTAATACGAAGAATCGATTCAGTTTTCATGCCACGAGTGGCACGGGCTGTCCGATGGAAAATTAACCGTGCAGTGAAGGCTATCGTGAAAACGAAGGTCCTTATTTCAGTGCATTCCACTGTTCTAGTCAATGTGATGTCTTGCCTTCAAACTGTACAGAGTTCAGATTTACTTGTTGAAAGTTGACACACTGGGGATTATATAAAATAACTGAGAAGGTATGCAAAATTTAGGATACCAGAACATTTATTTTCCCAAGACAAAGACAGACATAGCCAGACGGGATGGCCGAGCGGTTCTAGGCGCTACAGTCTGGAACCGCGCGACCGATACGATCGCAGGTTCGAATCCTGCCTTGGGCATGGATGTGTGTGATGTCCTTAGGTTAGTTAGGTTAAGTAGTTCTAAGTTCTAGGGGACAGATGACCGTAGATGTTAAGTCTCATAGTGCTCAGAGCCATTTGAACTAAAAATATGGTTTACGCAATCTGAATTGATCTGACGCTGAGCAGACTTTGATTAAATCTGCCGTGGTTTGGCTACATAGGTGATACTGAGAGCAAGTGGCGTTTGAGATGTGAACGCCCTGACAATGCCGGAGCAGCAGTGTGTTGCCCTGTTTGCTTTATGCGGCGATGTAACTTGCAACTGGCGATGTGGGTGCGGCGGAGGTGTGACGTGAGTTGGCACATGTGAATCGATCGTGGCCACGAAAGCAATGCAAAAATATTACGGTCTAGAGATCAGGCAGACGGATCGCAATTTACTTTCTTCCTCAAGAGGCCTGAAATGACGGTAGATTTCGGTGGCTGACACACCCGTTCGCTGGTCGTACCAAGAACCAATTTGCCTCACTTATACGACAGAGCACACAAGGATACCAAACGTCAAGACTGGTAAACCAAAAACGAATAAGTGTGCCCTCGGCAAACGAGTAGTCCGAGACATTTGAAGTCACACTGTCGGTAAAGTACGAACTTCACCACAGGCTCCCCAGTCTAAACTACTCACAAATGAAGTCAGTCTCAGTACAGGTCCCAAGCACCAACCACACATGCCAGAGCATCGACCAGAAGTCTTCTACCAGGCCAAAGTACAGCACCTGAGAGCATCGCACCTCTTAAGAAAAATTTCCGTTTTCCCGCAAAGTGCACGAACGACACCGCCTTCACGCTGTCTTGAGCCAATCATAGGGTTCTAGAGGCGCTAAATCTCCCATCTCACACGACTGCACAAACCCATGTTCAACCAGGGCGAGAGTTGCGAAACCTGTGCCTCTGGAAAAAAAGGAAACCTCCAATTACTGGCTTTCTTAAGTATTTGCAGAGGGGGAAGAGGATTTTCTCTGAAGTCGTGTTGCTTGCCACAGCAACAAGTGAATAGATACAATCTTAAAAATCTTTATCTAAATGGTCTGTGCCTTGGAGGTTGTTACTCCTAACTATGAGGTGTAGTAAAGATTCTATCTCTAAACGTTTCTCAGACGCTGGAGTTTCTTATACAATCGAGGCGGATAATGGAAGTGGGTCACAGGCTTATTTGCAGTATCAGTGAACATGAGAATTTGTGAATTTTTATTATGTGTGGCTCTGCACACAATGCCCGGTTTACGACTCCACTGAGTACACACGTTACTTCAGTCCATCATCCCCAGCCCAGGTTTCAGCTGGTGCCAATGCAGGTATTGCGACATTGTTTTGCTGGAGGCCTGTCTCAAATAGGGGCTGCTCTGTCTGCCCCGTGCAGCTGTGGGCCTGTCTGGTAAGATTTACTAAGGGATGAGCTCACCAGCAATTGCTTCTAAATCCCAACATGCCGTTTGTATGAGTTAAGAACCATAAAAATACCTCATGCTCTTAGCACCCTACCCGGCTCCATCAACGTCTGCTCAGACCGTTAACTTTCTATAGTCTCACTCAAGGTGCGTCAGGTTGTAACAAAATCTTTAATAATTTTCCGTATACGAAAAATAGGTGAGAGAGTAACTTGTCGTCTCTCATTACCATAAATCTTTTAATTTCCAAATTACCTAATTCAGCACATCTTCGTTCTTTAGATATTTCCATCTACTGGCAATATTATGTATTGTTGTTGTTGTTCTTGCTGTGGTCTTCAGTCTGAAGACTGATTTGATGCAGCTCTCCACACTGCTCTTTCATATGCCAATATCTTCATCTCTGAATAACTATTGCAAACTACTTACTTCTGAACCTGCTTACTGCATTTATTTCTTGGTCTCCCTATACGATTTTATGCTCATGCTTCCCTCCAGTGCTAGATTTGTGATCCCTTGATGTCTCAGAATGTGTCCTATCAACCGATCCATTCTTCTAGTCGGGTTTTGCTGCAAACTTCTTTTCCCCTCAACTCTATTCCTCTCGGGACTGATGACCTTGTAGTTTGGTCCCTTTATCCCTCAAACCGACCAACCAACCAGTTCCTCCTCATTATTTACGTGATCTACCCACCTAATCTTCAGCATTGTTCTGTAGCTCTGCATTTCAAAAGCTTCTATTGTATTCTTGTCTCAACTGTTAACGTCCATGTTTCACTTCCATACATGGCTACACTGCATAGAAATACGAGGTTTGCCCAGAAATTTTTTTGTTCAACAGTTTTTTATTGAACACAACGAGAATTACACATACGCAAGAATGGTGTTTTATCTATGCACCCTATTTTTCCATGTAATCTCCACCACACTCTATGGCCTTCGGCCATCGCAAATCAAGTGCGTGTATGACTTATCAGTACCAATCCTTGTTCTAGTGGCGAAGCCAGTGCTTCACTAAGTGAATCAACTCCTCATCATCCTTCTTCCATGAATGGCATCCTTTAATGGTCCAAACAAGCGGAAGTCAGAGGGGGCTAGGTCATGGCTGTAGAGTAGATGGGGGTACACTGTTCAACCCTGTTTTGCGATGTGTTCAGCAGTCGACAGATTTGTGTGGGGCTGAGTGTTATCGAGCTGCAGCAACACATCTCCTGGGTTGCCGTGGCGCCAAAGTCGTCGGAAGCGCGTCTTGAGTTTTGTTAATGTGTCGACATATGCTTCTGAATTAATGGTACCATCTCTTGCCATCACATCAATGAGAATCACACTTCCACAGTCCCAGAAAACGGTGATCGTGACCTTACTGGTGGAAGAAGTTGCTTTGAATTTTTTTTCTGTGGGGAATAGGAATGGCGCCATTCCATCGACTGTCGTTTTGTTTCAGGCCCAGAATGGTGAACCCGGGTTTCATCTCCTGACACAATCCGGGATAAGAAGACCTCCCCTTCAGCTTCAAAACGTTGCAACAAATCAAGGCAAATATTTTTCCTGTGCGATTTATGGTCCACCGTTAGACACTGCAGAACCCATCTTGCACACATTTTTGAATATCCAAGAGTTCAGTTAATTGCATCCACACATCCTTTTCTGATCGACAGATGCAGCTCTAACTACCGAGTCGTAATGCGTCTGTCCTCGCGAATGACATCAGCTCGCGGCAACATGTCAGATGTGACAGCCGTGGATGGTCTCCCCGACCGCTGCAAATCGTGGAGTTACGGCGAACCACCTTCTGATGACTTCACCCTCCGTGCCCAGTGACTAACTGTACTTCTGTCGACAGCAGATGCTCATAGACTTTGCACAAGCGTTTGTGAATATTCCCTACAGTTTATTTCTGTGCAGTGAAAAATTCAATGACAGCACTTTGCTTGTAACGTACATCACCTACAGACGTCATTTTGAAACTGTCCTGCAGCTACGCTATCTGTCGGAAGTGATGGGAACTTATCGTGCTCCGTAGACTTCAGATAATAGATACGTAACGTTTCGCATTCGTAGCATTGTTTTCGGCTGAGAAAAAAAAAAGTGGTGCTTTACTTTCTGGGCAACCCTCTTACTTTCAGAAAAGATTTCCTGACACATAATCTATACTCCATCTTAACAAATTGCTTTCCTTCAGAAACGCACTTCTTGTGATTGCCAGTTTACGTTTTGTATCCTCTCTACTTCAGCTGCCCAAACAGCGGAAATCATCTACTACTTGAACTGTCTTATTTCTTAATATAATTGCTTCAGTCTCACCTGATTTGGTTAGACTACATTCCATTATCCTCGTTTTGAATTTTTCAAGACACTGTCCATTCCGTTCAGCTGCTCTTCCAAGTCATTCCGTTCAGCTGCTCTTCCAAGTCCCTTGTTGTCTCTGACAAAGTTACGATGTCATCGGCAAATTTCAAGGTTTTTATTTCTCCTTCTTGAACTTTAATTCCTACTCCAAAGTTTTCTTTTGTTTTCTTTAGTGCTTGCTCAATGTGCAGATCGTATAACATTGGGAGTAAGCTACAACCCCGTCTCACTCCCTCTCAACCACTGCTTCCCTTTCATGGCCCTCGATTCTTTTAACTGCCGCCTGGTTACTGTACAAGTTATAAGTAGCCTTTCGTTCCCTGTATTTCATCCCTGCTACCTTCAGAATTTCACAGAGTGTGTTCCAGCCAACACTGTGAAAAGGCTTCCCTAAGTCTGCAAATGCTATTAAAGTAGGTTTGCCTTTCTTTAATCTATCTTTTAAGATAGGACGTAGGGTTAGTATTGCCTCGCGTGTTCCTACATTTCTTCGGAATCCAAACTGCTCTTCTCCGAGATCCACTTCTACCACTTTTTCCATTCTTCTGTAAAGAGTTCGTGACGTATTAAACCGATAGTCTTGTATTTTTCACACCTATCAGCAACTGATTTCTTCGGAACTGGAATTATTTCATTCTTCTTGAAATCCATGGGTATTTCGCGTGACTAATATATCTTGCACACCAGAAGGAAGAGTTTTGTCATGGCTGGCTCTCCCAAGGCTATCAGTGGTTCTGACGAAATGTCATTTACTCCTCGAGCCTTGTTTCGACTTGGGTCTTTCTGTGACCTGTCAAATTATTCTCGCAGTATCGTATCTCTCATCTTATCTTCGTCTACGCCCTTTCCATTTATATAATATTGCAAGTTCATTTCCCTTGCATAGACCCTCTATATGCTCCTCCTACCTATCAACTTTTGGTTTTCCATCTGACCTCTTGATATTCATACAGTTGCTTCTCTTTTCTCCAAAGCTCTCTTTAATTTTCCTGTAGGTGGTATCTACCTTTCCCTAATGAAATATGCTTCTAAATCCTTACATTTGCCCTCTAGACAATCCTGCTTAGCCATTTTGCACTTCCTGTAAGTCTCATTTATTAGCCGTTTGTATTCCCTTTGACCTGGTTCATTTGCTGCATTTTTATAATTGCCCTTTTCATCAATTAAATTCAATATTTCCTGTGTTATCCAAGGATTCTAGTAGGCCTTGTCTTTCTACCTATTTGATCATGTGCTGCCGTCATTATTTCATCTGTTAAAGCTACCCATTCGTCGTCTGTGTATTCCTTTCCCCCGTTCTAGTCAAGCGCCCCCCCCCCCCCCAACAACTTCGGCTTTTTCCGTATTATCCAGATACCATCCCCTTAATTACCTACCTTCAGTTTTAATCTACAGTTCATAATCAATAAATTGTGGTCCGAGTCCACATCTGCGCTGGAAATGTCGTACAAATTAAAATCTGGTACCGAAATTTCTGTCTTACCATTATATAATCAATCTGAAACCTTCCCCCAGTCCATATTCACACATTATTTTTACTTTTCTTCATTTTCCCACTATCGAATTCCAGTGTCCAACCACAGTTAAATTTTCGTCTCCCTTTACTATCTTAATAATTTCTTTTATGTAATCATACATTTCTTCAATCTCTTGATTATCTGGGAAGCTAGCTGGCATGTAAACTTGCGCTACTGTGGCAAGTGTAGGCTTCGTCTTTATCTTGGCTACGATAATGTGTTCACTATACTGTTCATAGTAGCTTACTCGCATTCCTATCTTCTTATTCATTATTATTAAACCTACTCTTGAGTTACCGCTGTTTGCCCGATTAAGGGCTCAAACATTCCACGCTTCGATCTGTAGAACACCAGTTTTCTTTCTGCTGAAGATGACATCCTCCTGAGTACTCTCCGCCCGGAGATCCGAATGGGGAAATATTTTATCTCCGGCATATTTTGGCCAAGAGGACGTCCTCATCATTTAACAATACAGTAGGCTACATGCCACAGGAAAAAATTACGCGTGTAGTCTTCCCTTGCTTTCAGCCGTTCTCAGCTACAGCACGGCAAGGCCGTTTTCGTTGATGTTACAAGGCCAAATCAGTCAGTCATCCAGACTGTTGCCCCTGCAACTACTCAAAAAGGCTGCTGCTCCTCACTTGTTGTCTGGGCTCTCAACATATACCCCTTCGTTGTGGTTGCACCTACGGTGCTGCTATTTGAACCGCTGAGGCACGCAAGCCACCATACCGACGGCAAGGTTCATTTGTCTTTGGGGGCGGGGAGATATACGACCATGCTCAAAAGTGATTTGAGAGAAATACAGATCTCAGCCGCAATTGTGCACCAAATTATATTCAATGTTCAATGGCGACAAGTGAAAATTTGTGCCGGACTGGAACTCAAACCCCGATTTCTCGCTTTACGCGAGCGGTCTCATTATAAGCTTCGGCTATCCGGACATGCCTCCCCTCCAACCCAAATTCTCAACTTACCGCACACTACGCATGTGGCGTCCACCATCCATTATCCTCATTGCTCGGAACTTTACCTGATTCCCCAGTATGAGTTCCGACATAGAGTGCATCCACACTGAAGTTATCATTGCCTTCAAGGATTCATATGCAGGGTGTTTGTAAATGAATATCGGGGTTTTAACGCTTTATAATGCCGTATTCCTGGACTTCAGGAAGGCATTTGATACGGTTCCGCACTTACGTTTAGTGAAAAAAATACGAGCTTACGGAATATCGGACCAGGTTTGTGATTGGATTCAGGATTTCCTAGAAGAAAGAACACAACATGTCATTCTTAACGGTTCAAAATCTGCAGATGTAGAGGTAATTTCGGGAGTACCGCAAGGAAGCGTGATAGGACCTTTATTGTTTACAATATACATAAATGACTTAGTTGACAACATCGGTAGCTCCGTGAGGCTATTTGCAGATGACACGGTTGTCTACAAGAAAGTAGCAACATCAGAAGACTCGTACGTACTCCAGGAAGACCTGCAGAGGATTAATGCATGGTGCGACAGCTGGCAGCTTTCCCTAAACGTAGATAAATGTAATATAATGCGCATACATAGGGGCAGAAATCCATTCCAGTACGATTATGCCATAGGTAGTAAATCATTGGAAGCGGTAACGACCGTAAAATACTTAGGAGTTACTATCCGGAGCGATCTGAAGTGGAATGATCACATAAAACAAATAGTGGGAAAAGCAGGCGCCAGGTTGAGATTCATAGGAAGAATTCTAAGAAAATGTGACTCATCGACGAAAGAAGTAGCTTACAAAACGCTTGTTCGTCCGATTCTTGAGTATTGCTCATCAGTATGGGACCCTTACCAGGTTTGATTAATAGAAGAGATAGACATGATCCAGCGAAAAGCAGCGCGATTCGTCATGGGGACATTTAGTCAGCGCGAGAGCGTTACGGAGATGCTGAACAAGCTCCAGTGGCGGACACTTCAAGAAAGGCGTTACGCAATACGGAGAGGTTTATTATCGAAATTACGAGAGAGCACATTCCGGGAAGAGATGGGCAATATATTACTACCGCCCACATATATCTCGCGTAATGATCACAACGAAAAGATCCGAGAAATTAGAGCAAATACGGAGACTTACAAGCAGTCGTTCTTCCCACGCACAATTCGTGAATGGAACAGGGAAGGGGGGATCAGATAGTGGTACAATAAGTACCCTCCGCCACACACCGTAAGGTGGCTCGCGGAGTATAGATGTAGATGTAGATGTAGATAATATTTATTATATTAAACTTACAGTTATAAATGATATGTCAAATGAAAGAGCAACTCAAACAGTTTTACCAAGAACCATATATATGTTCAATGTGAGCACCATTTGTCACACGACACAAATCAAATTTATAGCCGAGTTCTTCCCAAACGTTGATAAGTGTTCAAAATGGTTCAAATGGCTCTGAGCACTATGGGACTTAACATCTGAGGACATCAGTCCCCTAGAATTAGAACTACTTAAACCTAACTAACCTAAGGACACCACACACATCCACGCCCGAGGCAGGATTCGAACCTGCGACCGTAGCAGTCTCCCGGTTCCGGACTGAAGCGCCTAGAACCGCACGGCCACCGCGGCCGGCTTGATAAGTGTGTCTTCAGTGATTGTAGCAACAGCTGCTCCAATCCGGTTTCTTAATTCAGGGAGGTCTGCTGGTAGCGGAGGCACGCACACACGATCCTTGATGAAGCCCCAAAGGAAAAAATCGCATGGCGTTAGGTCAGGTGAACGTGGAGCCCATGCAAAGCAAACCATGTCATTGGGCCCCTTGCGGCCTATCCAGCGCTTGGGTACAGTGAAGTTCTACCAATCTCGCAGATTGCGGCAGAAACATTGCGCTCTGGTGCCATACACAACTGTTTGAGTTGCTATTTCATTTGACATATCATTTATAACTTAAAGTTTAATGTAATAAATATTATAAAGCGTTAAAACACCGATATTCATTTATAAACACCCTGTATTATTATATGAGTTGTGTCTTTTCTGTTGGACATGTCAAAATTTTTTTTTACGTCCAAATTTCACCCGTTTCGTCCTAGTGAGAGCCACTTGACTTGGCTACAGAGTTTGGTAATACCATAGAAACAGTGACGAAGTAATTGAACGTAGCTGATTGTTACGTTAGGTAAGCGCCTAGGCAACGGTTCTCGCCTTCGTAAGGAAATCTGAACCCGGTGGTAAATGGTATTTCCAGCAGATACCAATGGCTGACGTAGAGAATCGCGACGTCGTTTTGGAGAATATTGGTACGTAGACGCCACAGTGAATTGTGTTGGCAAATTTCTTGCAGAGATTTTTTCTGTCCAAACAAGCTATTTCATACATTCCTCAACAGATGGGTAAAATTAAGGAGGACACTATTAACAGGCTATAATACTGGCTAACTGTCATAGCTGCTGCTGTCTGAGTGAGAGGTCAGACTCGTGTCTTATCTGAGCCGTCAGGACGTAAATATGACGGTTATCTCATAAAAAAGGCACAAAATGTTTCTGTTTATTAACACTTAATTTGCAAGTCCCTTCATATTTCTATAGTACAGTCTCCCCTTGCTCTCATTGCCCCGTGGTTCATCGTGTGGAAAGCTTTATCATTTCATCCAAGATACTATCTCTCTTCATCTATTGAATTCTACGAAGTAAATTTGGCAGAGGAGAACCGGTACCACGGCTCACTTAAGTCACCACAAACTTCCCTTATTCATTCACACAGTATTTTCTGTAAAACTCGTAATGAAGGAGATTCTTCAAGGATTTAGAATTATTTAAGATTTACAACGATAGACAGAAGCAGACACTGCAGGGAGATCCTATGAAGCACAGTAACAACAAATTATGAGTAATGCTAACCTACTCATACTGATTAGCACGGAAAATGCTTTTCGATTACTTTATGTGTATATGGACATATTAGAAAAGAAGGAGTTACTTTGAAAAAATATAAAACCACTGCTCTTCCCCTTGCACCATTCTCTATCAGATGCTGCTTTTATCTCTTACTTCATGCTTATCACTTTATATATAAGCTTTCAAGGGTGTTGAAGTTGAGACTATGCTGTGAAATAACTGTTAAGGAAAAGATTCGATACGTTGCACCGTTCCCAAGTTACTTAGCATTGAAGCTAGCCAGTCAGGTCATCGCGCGAGCAAATTCTAGCAGCTGCCACAGGCGGTGTAGCCAAACGTGTTCTCCGTTTGGTTTCCTGAAACTTAACAAACTTATCTTTTGATCATTTAACTTAATTTTATCATTTCCGAAAAAGGCACATTTTAATTGGTAATGTGCTTCTGAACAAGCAGTAACTCACCTACCCACAAAAGTCTTTGCAGTATCATATTTTAGCGCATGCAAGTGCCTCAATTTGCGCACGCAATGACCTGATCAACTAACTTCAATGCTAAAAAACTTGGAAATGAGGCAACTGAATTTTTTATTAACAATTATTTTAGCACAACATCTCGTGCAACACTCTTACAAGCTTTTCAGACTGCTTCTGACCACACTACATATACTGAAAAGCTGAAAACATGTTTAGTATGGACATTAGTGTTCACTTTAATTTACGTTCCTGTGTACAAATATGCGAATGATTCGGTAATGTACTTTTTTATTTTATTTTTTAGTGTATGCGGATGTCCAGTTTCCTGCTTAATGTCTACCAGTAATCTATGATAAAGTTTGCACCAGAATACAAACACCATTCGGAGTTCTAAACAGGAACATGTTGAAATTACTTCTACTTCTAGTAATTTGCTTGTGATGTTCGAAGTTTGTGCTCGGTTCGATATTATTAGTGACATATGCAGTATGACAAATGCAATACAGAATAAAAGTACCGTCATGTATCTATTAGAATCCCAAGATTTATAAAGAGGTCTCTGCAAGAGTTTCGGTTACCTAACTTTACATAATACTCTTACCGCACACTTGTGAATAATAACTACTTCTCGACCATATGTGTATGATGTCTGGAAGATGACATCAAACTGAAAGAAAGTATGCAAGCAATACTGTATACAGGTCAGCTTAAGGCACTATGGTCGTCTGGTAGATGTTTCCACGTTAAGTTTCGAGTTTAATGTGTTACCAATACTAAAAGGCTATACAGACGCCATTTCAAGCTAATTTTTTATCTGATATTGTGTCATCTACTACTCAGTGTTGCCATCCTACGAATTATTTACGAAATCACCAACATTATAGCTTCACATACAAAGAATCCTAAAAGAAACATTTCGTAAGGAAATCTCGTAGTTTGAGAGTATCGGTCTCTTAACCGCTGTACAAATATAGTATCGTTTTCAATGCAGAAACATATATTCATGTCGAAAGTATTGGGATTTACTTCTAAAGCAGGAGGGGAAAAAGTTATACCTTGAGGAAACTGTACTATACGTGCAAACTAAGTTGACACTCGGTGTGATGGCTGGTGGTAGCGACTTTAAAGTTATTGCCCGTTTACTAACGTTTCCATCAGCCATTATGCCCAGGGTCAATTTACTTTGCACTTATAGTACTCAGAGACACACTATGTTGCCTGGTCGTGTTTCAATCTAGTGGCTGGTTTTAGAATCACATGAAAGAATGCTTACTGGAAACCACTAAAGCTGTTTCTGGCATTTTTTTTTACTGTTTCTTTTGTTGTGAAACACAAGGTTGTGTTTTGTACAGTGTTTGTAAACATTAGGAGCACTACGTATTCAATTGCTGCATAATGCATTAAAGCTATTCCAATGATACTGTTAATTCTGTAGTTACAGAGAGTTATGGTGAGTAAAATTCAGTATATTTTTAAAACTAATTAAGTAACACGCCGACGGTAAAGCCATAATTTTTCGATTGTGTACCATCTTGTACCATGAAACGGAAGCAGGTCTTCTACCATGGAAAATGTGATATTTGCAAAACGAACAGAGTTTCTTTAATGACTTACTGATTTTCCCTTTATTAAAAAAGGAAAATTGTGATAGTTGCCAATAGCTTCTAGATCAAAATGTTTTAAACCTGTAACTGGTTTTTAAGAGTATTTCTTTTTAATATGATTTCTCTCACCGGTTATTGTCGTGTAGTAGATTAATAATGCAACCATAGGTCCTAGACATTAAATACAGTATATGCAAGATTTTCTCGATTCCAACACATTTAAAACTGAACACAATATTTGTTCCTACGCACACGACCATCTTCTTTTGGAATTAATAAACAGCCAATTTGATGCAAAATGGAATGTTTACTGAAACCCCTTTAGCATGGTATCAACGTTTATAAAAACATGATCTTCAGAAGTAAAGTGTGACAAGTTAAACGGGTTAAAGACACAGAAAAATATGCAGACTTACAGGGTTACATGTTGTGGCGGAGGTACGTTAAAATATAGCCGAAAGGCGTCAGTCGGATATAAAATTTCACCTGCATAATAATTGAAACGTGCACATCAATATACACGTAGTGCACTAGTGTCGCGTACGCAACGCTTGGGCTAGGGAAAGCTTCCAGCAAAAGAGGGAACTAGTAGTATGCGCGAGGAGGGTGCATGATAGTGAATGAACATTATTGTGCTGAACTCCATTTTAAATGAACAAGTGCAGCTCAGAATTAGAAATTTTTTGGATAGTTTAGGAACCCTACGTTTTTTAACTTAAAAGAGAAGTGGTTTGACCTTTCGTATGAGTACTGGATATGTCATTTTCCTCGCTTTTCATGCGAGTGGAACTTATATTTCTTCTTTGTTATTCTGCAAATGTACTTCTAGAGGTTTTGATGTTCACAGTTTGTTCAGATATGATATAGTTGTGAGTCATACAGGTTTTACCATCTTACTTCACATAAGTAATGCCCCACATTTTTTTTAAATGCCATTAATATACGTAGACAAACTACCTTGCCGCGCGGTATTAGCCGAGCGGTCTGGGGCGCTGCAGTCATGGACTGTGCGGCTGGTCCCGGCAGAGGTTCGAGTCCTCCCTCGGGCATGGCTGTGTGTGTTTGTCCTTAGGATAATTTAGGTTAAGTAGTGTGTAAGCTTAGGGACTGATGACCTTTGCAGTTAAGTCCCATAAGATTTCACACACATTTGAACAAACTTCCTTGTTGGTGCTCCACATCTGATGTTTGTTCTGTGCGGCGGTGAAGTTTCGAATCGTTCTGGCAGATGGCGTCTACATACGACTCACGTTACAAGCAACGTTCTGTTATTGAATTTTTGTGTGCAGAAAAAGAAACCGTTGTGAACATCCATAAACGTTTTTGTGTAGTGTATGGCGATGCTGCAGTCGATGAGTGTACCGTTGGGCGATGGTTAAAGAAAGTTACAGCCTCAGGAAATGCAGAAACAGAGAGCCATGATCTACCACGCTCGGCACGTCCTGTCACAGACATTGCTCCAGACATGCTGAATTGTGCTGTCGTCATTATTCGTACCGACCGGCGGGTCACAACACGACAACTGGCTCTACAGATGTCGGTCAGCATTGGAGGTGCGTCTGCAATGATCGAGACTCTCAGAAATTTGAAGAGGTGCTCACGATGGGTTCCACGAATGCTCACAGAGGACCAAAAGATTAAAAGAAAGGCCATTTTATCTGAATTGTTGGAGCGTTTTTAGACCGACAGAGAGGCCTTTCTGTCACGGATCTTTACGGGGAACGAAATCTGGGAGCACCTCTTTGCGCTAGAAACAAAAGAGCAGTCCATGGAGTGGCGTCATCCTCATTCACCACAAAAGAAGAAATTCAAAACAACCCCCTCTGCCGGAGAAGTCATGGTGACAGTCTTCTGGGATTGTGATGGCGTCATTCTTGTGGGTGGGATGCCAAGAGTGTCAACCATCAATTCAGAGGCACACGTGAAGACTGAATAAACTCAAGAACCGTTTCCGACGTGTTCGATCGGACAAGAATACAGCAGAAATCTTGCTCGAACACGATAATGCACGCCCACACACAAGTCTGACAACCCGGGAACACATCGCCAATTTGGGTTAGACATCATTGCCTCTTCCACCCTACAGTCCAGACCTGGCACCCTCGGCTTCCAACTCATTGGGCCGCCTAAAGATTCTCTACAAGGAACACACTTTGAAGATGACAAGAGTGTCAGCAATGCAGTGAAAACATGGCTACGCCTACAGGACAAGAGCTTTTGCCAGCAAGGAATACATGCTATTCCACAACACTGGCCTACGGACACAGAACGTGATGCAGACTACGTAGAAAAATAGGACATGAACAAGGCATGTTGATGTATATTGTCTCCAAATTCTGACTCAACAATAAGTATGTTCTGAGGAAAAAATGTGGGACATTGCTTACTGAGCGACCCTCGTGATATACCGTATAAGATGATTTCATACTTTCGATGGTAATATTTGTAATTTCAGAAAAAGTGTGCAGCACACGTAAAGTGAAAACTATCATTTAAAAATGGAACGTGAAAACATATTAAACTTCTATTACTGTGCTGACTACAGGCGAAAGTCAGAAAAGTGATCCAAAGTACAGCACTCTCCCCTACTTATGTGTGAAAAATATCTCCTATCTTTTCCCCAAAGTTATTTTTTAAATATTTGCTCTTTATTTTTTCTACTTTTCTGGTTAACAGCACATCAAAATTATGAATCTTTATTCTGCGGTGATATGTTTATTATTTTATTAGAAAGTATTTTTTTTAGAAATCCATATCTTAATCTGTAAAAACGGAACCCGTATAGGATCACTTTCTTCTTCCTGTGTCTGTCTGTCTGTTAAAAACATTTTTCTCGAGAACGGGTTGACGTATCAAGTTGAAATTTGTGCCGCATACTAAGACCTATTGCCCCTTGGCAGTGTAAAAAAACACGAATACGTCAATGCAATCAAAAGATACGGCCATTTATATCACAAAATTTTCACTCGCAAACTCAGTCATCAAAACCTATAGGGCACCTCCCATCGGCCTAGACTCATGCAAGTTGGCAAGGAACAAGGTTTCACAGTCGTTCCAAGATGGCCGCGAGTCGTTCCAAGATGGCCGCCGAGTAAGTGACGCCAGAAACCATTTCCAGAAAGTTAAGTGATTTAGACAGGAATATAATTTAGTTTAACGCCGACAACAAATTAAATACATGCATTAGTGTATCATTTAGTCTTGCCGTTAAAGGTTTGACTTTTCTTTGCGTATTTTTTCAGAAAACACGAAAAGATCGTAACTTTGCGAAGTCGCGCTTAGGCTTAAATTTTGTAAACGTGTTTGTTTCTTGTTTCACGGTAATTTAACTAATTTCTTGGTAACAAATAAGTAAACTACCGTAAATAGCGTATAACTTCATTGTTTTAATACAGATATCAGAAAAACAGCATAACTTTATATCAGAAACTTGCTTATATACATTTGTTTATAGACCTAATTCTCGTAACGTTTTTGGAGAATCAAAGTATCTCGTTTAATTGTCCTTTTTTTCATTCCATCAAGTGAAATATAAAATAAATAGCGTATACCTTCATTGTTTTAATACAGATCTCAGAAAAACAGCGGAATTTTAAATCAGAAACTTGCTCATATACATTTGTGAATAGGCTTAATTCTTGTAACGTCTTTTTTTGATTTTCGGTAATTTAATTGATTTATTCTAGCTAAAGTATTATTTTTGCCATGAGTGAGAAGTGCCAGACTTGCCGTAGAATTGTTAGTTCTGGGATTTGGTGTGATGGATGCAGTAGTTTTTTTCACTGGGGGGACTGCAGTGGCGTGGGTGTTGGGAAAGTGGATCAGGCTCATCAGTGGTTCTGTAGGATTTGCAGCAGAGATAGGAAGATAGTGGAACAGGAGGGGAAAATTGCTGCCCTTCAGGGTGAGCTAGATCAGGCTAGGGAAGATCTGGACAGGTTAAGGAGGGAGAAGGGCAAAGAGAGGTGGGAAGTGGCAACAGGTAGCAGAAGGAACAGGCCTAGAACTAAGTCTGACAGTTTTGTGATGAATGTCAAAAATAAGTTTGACCTGTTGCTTCAGTTAGAAACTGATGAGCCTCAAGCAGAGGTAGGTGTAGACAGGACACAACAAACTTTCAATAGGAAATTGAAAAAGAATGTAGGAAAGCCATTGAAAAGGAAGAAAGTTTTGTTGTTAGGCAGTTCTCATGCCAGAGGTGTAGGCCAACTTCTGCAGGAGGAATTAGGACCAGAATACCAGGTCACAAATTTTTTCAAACCAAGTGCTAGTCTGGATCAGGTGACAGAGGATTTAGGTTCACTCTGTAAAGGATTTACCAGGGAAGACACCGTGGTTATTGTGGGAGGGCCAGGGAACAGCATCGACAGAGATCCTGGGTACAGTATAGAGTGTGACCTGGTAAAGATTGCGTCGGCATCGAGACACACCAGTGTTGAATTTGTATCTGTCCTGAGACGCCATGACCGGCCTCATTTGAACTCTTCTGTTGGGAGAGTTAATTTGGAGTTGGAACGGCTGCTTGGGTCGGGTGCGGGGGCTCATATTGGTGTGGTTCCTGTTGATTCTCTCAGTAGGTGGGACTATACCAGGCATGGCCTACATCTCAACAGGAAAAGGAAGGGGAAACTGGCTGGGGTAATAGCAGGAAATTTAAGGGGGGGAGGCACTGCCATGAATGGTAAAATACCAGTGGTTACAGGTGTTGGAGCAGCACCTTTTTTAGGATAGGTAAGACAGAAAGATGTCAAGTTCTACGAGAGGTCAGGATTGAAACAAATCTTCAGTTTAGGAAAGAAATTAAACAGCATAATTCTAGCACATTGGATCACCAATCACAGCTGTCAATTATAAATTTTCACCAGTCACCAGGAATTTTATCTCCACCAAGTTGTATCTCAGTCCTAGGTAATTGCATTGATGAATTAAAGTCACCCAACCCAGTTGACATAATCTGCCTCTCTGAACACCATGTGACCACTGGTATAGCAACTAGGCCTAAGCACAATGAGAAACTCAGACAGGAGAGTACTGCAAATGTTAGAATAAGGAAAGGTTCTCATAAAAGTATAATTAAAAATAATGTATGTATATTTCATCAAAATATTGGGAGTTTAAAGAATAAAATAGATGAGCTTCTGGTTTGCTTAGAAGATTTAGAAGCTGAGGATGAAATAGATATACTATGCCTGTCTGAGCATCACATTGTTACTGATATGGATAAGGTAAATGTAAGTGGATATAAGCTCTCTGCACATGTAATGAGAGAAAATATGGAGAAAGGAGGAGTTGCCATATATGTCAAAAGTCATCATTGTGCAAAAAGTATAGAAACAAAAAAGTTTTGTGTAGAGAAACATGTAGAAGCATGTGCCTGTGAGCTTAAATTAAATAAAGGCACATTTATAATTGTAACTGTATATAGGTCCCCATCAGGAAATTTTCATCTATTTCTGAAAAATTTGGACTCCTTGTTGTGCTATCTGTCAGACAGGGGGAAGCAAATTATTATTTGTGGGGCTTCAATGTAGATTCTCTGAAAGAGGGTAATAGAAAAAATGACCTTGAAGTATTACTCGGTTCTTTCAATTTGACACCTGTTATTGATTTTCCTACTCGGGTGGTAAAGGATAGCAGCTCACTGAGATCTTTATAGACCAAGATAAGTTTAACCAGATAAATGCTCAGCCTGTTGAGAATGGTCTTTCTGATCATGGTGCACAGCTAGTTACAATATATGACATAGCTCCATTCAGCAGTACTAAACAGCCCTCCAAAGTAGTACGTTCAGTCAACAATTTAACAATTGCAAATTTCAGGGAAAGCCTACAGCAGTTAGACTGGGATGAGGTGTACCGTGAACCTGATGCCAATTTAAAATATAATTTATTTCATGACATTTTTGTAAATGCATTTGAAAACTGCTTCCCCAAGAAAATAGTTAAATATACTCGTAAGAAACCTTGTAACAAACCATGGCTTACTAAGGGTATAAAAATATCTTGTAACCGGAAAAGGGAAATGTATCTGACAGCAAGAAAGAGTAGTGACCCAGAAACTATCAAACATTATAAAAACTACTGTGTTATATTAAGAAAAGTTATTAAAAAATCCAGAAGTATGTGTATCATGTCTGAAATCAGCAACTCTGATAATAAAATTAAAACAATTTGGAATATTATTAAAAGAGAAACAGGTCAACCAAGAGCACAGGAAGACAGTATTACCATCAAATTGAATGAAAACTTTACGAACAAAAAGTCAGAAGTTGAAAATATTTTTAATAATCATTTTCTAAATGTTGTGGATATAGTAGGATCCAGGTGTTCATTAGAAGATGCTAAGCTGTTAATGGAAGAGGCCATACCTATGCAATTTGATACAATTGAAATCTCACCCACTTCTCCCTCTGAAATTAGGAAAATAATAAACTTGCTTAAAAGCAAAAACTCACATGGAATTGACGGCATTTCCAGCAAAATACTAAAAGCTTGTTCTCAACAGATAAGTAAGATTCTCAGCCACTTGTGTAATAGCTCTCTGGAACAGGGCATTTTCCCTGATAGACTGAAATATGCTATTGTTATACCTTTGCATAAAAAGGGGGATAGATCTGATGTCAACAATTACCGTCCAATCTCCCTTCTAACAGCTTTATCCAAAATTTTTGAGAAATTAATGTATTCAAGAGTAGCTTCACATATCTGTAACAAACAAGTACTAACAAAATGTCAGTTTGGTTTCCAGAAAGGTTTTTCAACAGAAAATGCCATATATGCTTTCACCAATCAAATTTTGAATGATCTGAATAACCGAACACCACCCATTGGGATTTTTTGTGATCTCTCAAAGGCTTTTGATTGTGTAAATCATGAAATTCTGCTAGACAAGCTCAAGTACTGTGGCATGAGTGGAACAGTGCACAAATGGTTTAATTCATACCTAACTGGAAGAGTGCAGAAAGTTGAAATAAGTAGTTCTCATAATATGCAAAGATCAGCACATTCCTCAAACTGGGGAACTATCAAGAATGGGGTTCCACATGGGTCAGTCTTGGGTCCTTTGCTGTTCTTAATATATATTAATGACTTGCCATTCTATATTCATGAAGAGGCAAAGTTAGTTCTCTTTGCTGATGATACAAGTATAGTAATCACACCTGACAAACAAGACTTAACTGATGAAATTGTCAATACTGTCTTTCAGAAAATTACTAAGTGGTTCCTTGTAAACGGACTCTCACTGAATTTTGATAAGACACAGTACATACAGTTCCGTACAGTGAATGGTATGACACCATTAATAAATATAGACCTTAATCAGAAGCATATAGCTAAGGTAGAATATTCCAAATTTTTAGGTGTGTCCATTGATGAGAGATTAAATTGGAATAAACACATTGATGATCTGCTGAAACGTTTGAGTTCAGCTACTTATGCAATAAGGGTCATTGCAAATTTTGGTGATAAACATCTTAGTAAATTAGCTTACTACGCCTATTTTCACTCGTTGCTTTCATATGGCATTATATTTTGGGGTAATTCATCACTGAGGAGTAAAGTAATTATTGCACAAAAGCGTGTAATCAGAATAATAGCTGGAGTCCACCCAAGATCATCCTGCAGACATTTATTTAAGGATCTAGGGATATTCACAGTAGCTTCTCAGTATATATACTCTCTTATGAAATTTGTTATTAACAACCAAACACAATTCAAAAGTAATAGCAGTGTGCATAACTACAATACTAGGCGAAAGGATGATCTTCACTATTCAAGATTAAATCTAACTTTGGCACAGAAAGGGGTGAATTATACTGGCACAAAAGTCTTTGGTCACTTACCAAATAGTATCAAAAGTCTGACAGATAACCAACAAGTATTTAAGAAGAAATTAAAAGAATTTCTGAATGACAACTCCTTCTACTCCATAGAGGAATTTTTAGATATAAATTAAAAACAAAAAAAACAAAAAAATATTAATAAAAAAATAAAAAATTAAAAAAATTAAAAATAAAAAACAAAAAATGAAAAAGTTGTTATATTAACTTAAGTATGTTGTTAAATTAACTTAATTATGTCTTGTATTGGAAAATTTGACTCGTTCCACATCATTACGAAATATCGTATTCATGATCCATGGAACTAGTATTAATCTAATCTAATCTAATCTAACAGAACAAGTGAAGGAAAAAAATCCGAATGCTGTTAATTTTCAGACATATTCTACGAAAAAAATCGTAATTTTGTATCCGACTCTGTCTGTCCGTTTCTCTGTGAATACCTCTTATTCTCTGGAATGGGTAGACGTATCTAGTTAAAATTTATCGCACGTACTAAGGTCTTTGGTTACTTGTTGGCGTAAAAAAATTAAGCTTTTAAATTAATGCAATCAAAAGATACGGCCATTCATGTCACGTGTGTTGATACTCATTAAAACCTATGAGTCTCTTCCTGTAGACCTAGAATCATGTAATTTGGCACAAAGAAAGGTTACACAGTACAAGTGTAGGAAAGAGATCGGGTTATTGTTAAATTTTAATTATAGCATACGAGAAAAAACAATTGAAGCGCTGAGAACCATAAGACGCCAAAGCACACTGTCATGGATTTTGAGATTTTAACATGTATGGATGCTCTTGACATCTGGTGATCTTATGGTGAACCAACTTTATATCTAAAGCCGCACACCGCATATATGAACATTCACGAAAAGCTGCCTGAACGATTTAATTTCTCGGATATTCATTTTCATATTGACCGAAAGCACAAAGTATGATTTTGTTGCTCTGCAGTGCTCATTCGTCATCTGGGATACACAACATAATTTAGTGTCTACATCATGTACATAGTTATACTGCATAGTCAGAGGTGTATCGACAGTTTTATCTGAAGGTCAATCAACAGAGTGTGCTTAATGAAAATGACGAATGCAAGGACCATGACGCGTTGGATAAGGTGTGTGTGTGTGTGTGTGTGTGTGTGTGTGTGTGTGTATGTGTGCGCGCGCGCGCATTTAGTATCTGTTCTTTATGTTCTGATTTAGTTTCTCAGTAATTACAAACTTTCCTAGTGTAAAAAGACGCTATTGTCTCTAACCTATACATGACAATTTTGTAAATAAACATTAACGATAATGTTAATTGATACTTCATAACATAAAATCAGTATACTATTTTTTCTTACGAAATATAATATGTTGAGACTTAGTCAAAAATCGATGCATATCTAAGAGACTGGTAGTTTGTCTATAAATCCGATTTTCATAAACATCGATTTTTCTCAAAACTTGTCTCTGTACTTTGGGGCTTTGTGGTTCTCAGTGCCTCATTTCTTTTGTCGTTTGTTATCTGACTTCCAACATAAAATTAAAACTTTATAGAAAGTCTTGGAATTTCCCGCACTAATATCTTGCCAGTATCAATATCGTTAATGGGCAATAGTCGTAGAGATTCTCGAATCCTGGCATGAACTGGCCATTTTTTCTTAACTTTATTAGACTTTAGAGTGCATACCACGCTACCAACACAAGACGAGTGTGGTCGTAAAGCTTTAATTCTCACATCAAAAAAGTAAAGTAACGTAATTACTCTTTTTGTTAGTGTGGAAGTTCACATTGAATTTCCCGTGCCAGAGTATTGTACGAGCTAAATATAATGATGTAGCCCATGCCCACAGGTTGCGACTTTTGTTTTGCATCCTCTAGCGGCGAGCTTCGGTATTATGGCAACATGATCTTAATGTGTACGAGCACTGTAGACGTGTACCTGCAAACAAACAATAAATTTATCGATGTCTCAACGATCATGGCTGCGTGTGCAGTTATTGGACTGAGCAAATATGCATTCCACAACATTTTTTCACAAAATACTTCACGAATTAGTTAGTTAATTAGTTAAAGTTTAACTGTTTCCATCTACGCTGCTTTTAATTCATTTAGAATGTTTTAATATTTGAAAGATCACGACGTACAAATGCCAGTAAAACCACTGTCAACATTTAAATGCCAGTTTAAACACTGTTATATCCAGACATCTTCCAAAAAGGAAATAAACAGGAGTAAAAATGCACAGGCTTCAAAATTCGGAAATTTCTAACGGTTGCACTTTTAGTATGATGTGTGTGCTTGAATTTGTGAAGAAAGCAGATCCAGTCTTGGATCTTTGAAATAACTCGCAGATCCTCTTCCAGTTGCAATCGACGTCAATATTATGTCTTGATTAGGCCTAATGCCACTGCAGAAACTATCTGCTCACACAAGTAAGTTGATGTGAAAATAAAACACGCCCGCTGCCCTTCCTGCTAATTGACATAATTATTCATTCCGAATCTGCACCCAAGAGACTTGATTTGAATTCATTTCGAAGTGTTCTATCACTTGAGAGTGCTACCAGCTCCTGTTGTTCTACTGTTGACAAGTGGTCTGTCATGATCGTATCGAACGGATTGTGGATCCCTTTATACTCAGATGAAGGTTCTGGAAATTTATCCTCTAATTACTGACGAAGGTTTTCGAGAGATACTACACCAGTTTTCCTTTTTCTCAGGATCGGTGTTTCTTGTTCAGTCGCTGAAAATTCACAGATGTAATGTCTAAAATTGTTAACTACTTTGTAAGTTTTTGCGTCTTTTTATGCTAGGAAAGTTGTGATGTTAGTGAATAATTGGTATTTCAATTGGCTTAGTATTTCGCACAATGTTACTTGCTGATTACCGTACTTCTCGGACGAAAAGAGTGTGGGGTTTAATCACCTTCCAGTATAAATTCGCTATCGGCCGTGCCGTAATAGTAACACCCATTCCAACAGGATCACGGAAGTACGCGCTGTCGGGCTAGGCTAGCACTTGGATGCGTGACCATTTGGGTTCAAATGGCTCTGAGCACTATGGGACTCAACGGCTGTGGTCATCAGTCCCCTAGAACTTAGAACTACTTAAACCTAACTAACCTAAGGGCATCACACACACCCATGCCCGAGGCAGGATTCGAACCTGCGACCGAAGCAGCAACGCGGCTCCGGACTGGAGCGCCTAGAACCGCACGGCCACCGCAGCCGGCGACCGTTTGGGGTCTGCCGAGAGATGTTGGCAAGTGGGGTGCACCCAGCCCTTGTGAGGCCACTTGAGGAGCTACTTGATTGGAAGTAAGGGCTTCTGCCACGAGAGCTAGCAATGGCCTACAGTGGGCCAGAATCTTGAAAACGTGGCAAAAAAGGGAAAAAAAGTTTATAGGTGGGAATTTTGGGCTATCAGGTTGGCTGCAGCAATGCTGGGACAACTGAATTCCGGCTGTGCGGACGACCACATGCTCATTTGTTCGGTTATATCTCAGGTCAAATGCGGCAGTTCACTGTCAGCCGGGAGAGCGGTGTGATAACCACATGCCCCACCATATCTGCATTTAGTGATGCCTATCAATGTTGGCCTCTCCTGGCGGCGATTGGTCGGTACCATTGGGTCTTCCACGGTCTGTTCGGTTCGGACTAAGTTAAGTTCTTTTTTTAAATTTAGTTTTTCGATATAAAGTAGCAAAAACAAGTGGCAGAGTCTCTAACGATTATTTTAGACTGAAGAATTCACAGGACTGTTTATTACGTAGTACAAGTGAAGAGTACACTCCTGGAAATGGAAAAAAGAACACATTGACACCGGTGTGTCAGACCCACCATACTTGCTCCGGACACTGCGAGAGGGCTGTACAAGCAATGATCACACGCACGGCACAGCGGACACACCAGGAACCGCGGTGTTGGCCGTCGAATGGCGCTAGCTGCGCAGCATTTGTGCACCGCCGCCGTCAGTGTCAGCCAGTTTGCCGTGGCATACGGAGCTCCATCGCAGTCTTTAACACTGGGAGCATGCCGCGACAGCGTGGACGTGAACCGTATGTGCAGTTGACGGACTTTGAGCGAGGGCGTATAGTGGGCATGCGGGAGGCCGGGTGGACGTACCGCCGAATTGCTCAACACGTGGGGCGTGAGGTCTCCACAGTACATCGATGTTGTCGCCAGTGGTCGGCGGAAGGTGCAAGTGCCCGTCGACCTGGGACCGGACCGCAGCGACGCACGGATGCACGCCAAGACCGTAGGATCCTACGCAGTGCCATAGGGGACCGCACCGCCACTTCCCAGCAAATTAGGGACACTGGTGCTCCTGGGGTATCGGCGAGGACCATTCGCAACCGTCTCCATGAAGCTGGGCTACGGTCCCGCACACCGTTAGGCCGTCTTCCGCTCACGCCCCAACATCGTGCAGCCCGCCTCCAGTGGTGTCGCGACAGGCGTGAATGGAGGGACGAATGGAGACGTGTCGTCTTCAGCGATGAGAGTCGCTTCTGCCTTGGTGCCAATGATGGTCGTATGCGTGTTTGGCGCCGTGCAGGTGAGCGCCACAATCAGGACTGCATACGACCGAGGCACACAGGGCCAACACCCGGCATCATGGTGTGGGGAGCGATCTCCTACACTGGCCGTACACCACTGGTGATCGTCGAGGGGACACTGAATAGTGCACGGTACATCCAAACCGTCATCGAACCCATCGTTCTACCATTCCTAGACCGGCAAGGGAACTTGCTGTTCCAACAGGACAATGCACGTCCGCATGTATCCCGTGCCACCCAACGTGCTCTAGAAGGTGTAAGTCAACTACCCTGGCCAGCAAGATCTCCGGATCTGTCCCCCATTGAGCATGTTTGGGACTGGATGAAGCGTCGTCTCACGCGGTCTGCACGTCCAGCACGAACGCTGGTCCAACTGAGGCGCCAGGTGGAAATGGCATGGCAAGCCGTTCCACAGGACTATATCCAGCATCTCTACGATCGTCTCCATGGGAGAATAGCAGCCTGCATTGCTGCGAAAGGTGGATATACACTGTACTAGTGCCGACATTGTGCATGCTCTGTTGCCTGTGTCTATGTGCCTGTCGTTCTGTCAGTGTGATCATGTGATGTATCTGACCCCAGGAATGTGTCAATAAAGTTTCCCCTTCCTGGGACAATGAATTCACGGTGTTCTTATTTCAATTTCCAGGAGTGTATTTCCTCAAAACGGGCTTGTAAATGTGAGATAGGGTGATTGTGGCCCGATTTGATTGCTATTCAGGTTTCTTTCTTTATTAGTCACTAGCTGAGTACCTGGTTTTGCCCGTATATTTATTCATTTTAGTGTTCTAATAGTCCATTTCCTCCTTTCCCCTCTTTATGTCCATCTCCACTTCCCCCTCTCTGTCCACTATCCATCTTCTCGTCTCCACCTCTCTCTCTCTCTCTCTCTCTCTCTCTCTCTCTCTCTCTCTCTCTCCATCTATCTATGCCACGCCCCATCTGCCAATCTCCTCCTTCCCCCTCTGTCCATCTCCTCACAACTCTCCACAGATCTCTTCCTTCCCCTGTATCTCCTAATTCCCTCTTATCCACCTCCTCTTTCCCCCTCTTTTGTCGATCTCCTCACCCCCTCGGTCTCTGTCTTCTCCCTCCCCCCTCTCTCTCTCTGTCCCTCTCCTCCTCTCCCTTTCTCTCCATTCCCCCTCACCCCTCTCTGGAATCTCCTCCTCCCCTGTCCTGTGTGTCTATCTACTCTTACCTCCCTCTCTCTCCCTCCACGTTGTCACTTCTACCCCAATAGGATTTTTCTCATTCTTAACCCCAAAGTATTGCTTTCCATACAGTATGTATGAATAGTATGTGTACCGATTTGCGTGAAATAGATCAAGGAGTTTAGGAGGAACGTCTTACCCGTGGCTGTACCAGTCTACACATATATTTCTCATGTATTTAAAGTATTTCACTCATATTTGTCACCGGCCGGGGTGGCAGAGCGGTTCTAGGCGCTAAAGTCTGGAACAGCGCGACCGCTACGGTCGCAGGTTCGAATCCTGCCTCGGACATGGATGTGTGTGATGTCCCTAGGTTAGTTAAGTTTAAGTAGTTCTAAGTTCTAGGGGACTGATGACCTCAGATGTTAAGTCCCATAGTGCTCAGAGCCATTTGAACCATATTTGTCACATAGTTCACCAACATCTCTAGTGAATTTAACCCTGAAGTTTCGTTTTGAAGCAGCTAAATAGTTATGACGTCAACTGTCCTGAAGAATGTATCGTATAATGAGAATTTTTCAGCTACATTCAGCGGCATACGTGGATACCGTCTGCGAAGTGTGTTGCGCATAGAGTTAGTGCAAATAAGTTGGGGATTGGGGTTGTTTGGGGAAGGAGACCAGACAGCGACGTCATCGGTCTCATCGGATCAGGGAAGGACGGGGAAGGAAGTCGGCCGTTCCCTTTCAAAGGAACCATCCCGGCATTTGCCTGAAGCGATTTAGGGAAATCACGGAAAACCTAAATCAGGGTGGTCGGACGCAGGATTGAACCGTCGTCCTCCCGAATGCGAGTTCAGTGTGTAACCACTGCGCAAATAAGTAATAAAGTTAAATTCCATGTACACTATGGTAATTTTTCACACATTTTCAGTGTTTATGACGTCATATCTCTGAACTATGTGCTGTAAAATGATATTTTGTAGGTACAGTCAATGATATACACTGAGGTGAAAATCATGTGTTAGCGATATGCACATATACCGATTGCAGTAGTATCACGTACTCAAGGTATAACAAGCAGTGCATTGACGGAGATGTCATTTGTACTCGGGTGGTTCATGTGTAAAGGTTTCCGACGTGATTATGACCGCACAACGGGAGTTAACAGACTTTGAACGAGGAATGGTAGTTAGAGCTACATGCATTGGACACTCCATTTTAGAAATCGTTAGGGAATTCAATATTGCGAGATCAATAGTGACAAGAGCGTACCGAGAATACCAAATTTCAGGCATTGTCTCACCACTTCCAAAGGCAGTGGCCGACGGTCTTACATAAAGACCGTGCGGAGCGGCGTTTGCACAGAGTTGTCAGTGCTAACACACAAGCAACACTGCTTGAAATAACCGCAGAAATCAATGTGGGACATATGATGAACTTATTCGTTAGGACAGTGCGGTGAAATGCGCCATTAAGGGGTATGGCACCAGACAAACGCCGCGAGTGCCTTTGCTAACAGCACTGCCTCGCCTGCAACGCCTCACCTTGGCTCGTGACCGTATCGGTTAGACCGTAGATGACTGGAAAACCGTGACCTGGTCAGTTGAGTCCCGACTTCAGGCGGTAGGAGCTGACGGAAGGGTTCGAGTGTGGTGCAGACCCCACGAAGCCCTGGACCCAAATCGTCAACAAGGCACTGTGCAAGTTGGTTTTGGCTTGATAATAGTACAGACTGTGTTTACATGGAATGGACTGGGTCCTCTGGTGCAGCTGAACTGATAGTTGACTGGAAATTATTACGTTCGATTACTTGGAGACCATTTGCACCATTCATGGACTTCATGTTCCCAAACAATAACGGAATTTTTGTGCGTCATGTCATCGAGCCATAATTGTTCACAATTAGTTTGAAGAAAGTTCTGGACAATTCGAACGAATGATTTCCCCCCCCCCCCCCACCCACCCACCCATAACGTCCGACGTGAATCCCCTTGAATATTTGCGGGACATAATCGAGAAGTCAGTTTGTGGACAAAATCGTGCACAGCTAACACTTCCGCAGTTATGGGCGGCTATAGAGAGAGCATGGATCAGTATTACCGCAAGGGACTTCCACCGACTTCTTACCCCGACAGTGATTCTTTCCAGACAGTGACTGATATGTGTACTAAGTTTGTTAGAACAGTGGTTTAAAAGGAGATGTCGAACAGTTACAGTAAAGGTTATGATGTAGTTGGTGACGGTGTACATAGGACTCCGCTCCTTGCAGAAGTATACTGAAGGGTGGATGGTTGAGTGGGATGATAGGTAATGTGGGTGTCAGGAGTTTGGTGCGGATCCTGTGAGACTCTAATGGGAACAGCCATGTGGCAATTACGGACGTTGGATTTTACGAAATGAGAGCTATGGGTAAGAGGGCGTTAATTTACGAATAGGGTAGATAAGTAACGTAAGTTATATGGTAGGAAGAAAATATTTATCTGCATATTTCTTAATCGATCCACAGGAGTTATATACAGACTATTTATTCTACGCCCGATCGTGGAATGTATGGAAGCGAAGAGTTGGAAGCGTAGATATGGGATTTCTGGAAATTTGTTATTTTAGATGGTGTACGGTCTTTGTTATTTGCTAGAAAGTGTGTCAAGGAATACATTCGTAAGCTAGAGTAGAAGTCGATACGAGAATCTAGACGTTCAAATATTGCAGGAAGTGATAGAATTTTGGAGGAGGGGGTGCTAAAGCAGCATTGGCAGTGGTAATACGTAAATGTGAGTAGATGCAGTTGGTTACCGTGTTCTACCTGTTTATGTTTCTAATGTTTGACACTTTATTCTGATTATATGATGTGGTGGACATAGTGCAATTCATTAACAGGGTGCGGCTGCTACCAGACGCTCATGTTCGTCGTATGCAGCTTCTGCGTCATGAGCGAGGCCGCGGCGATCGCCTCACTCACTGTCGGAGTCCCATTTGCAGTGTGCGACATGGAAGTAGAAACCAACGCCATTTCCTGGTCCAGCGGTATGCTGTCACAAGGTAAGTCTCATTACTATTAAGGTGTAACAACATCTTTGAAAAAAAAAAGAACTAATATTTGGTTTACATGCAAGTACCTTAAGTGGTTGTTCTGATGGTTGGTTGGTTGATCCGGGGAAAGGAGCCAAACAGCGAGCCCATCGGTCCCATCGGCTTAGGGAGGAAGTCGGCCGCACCCTTTCAAAGGAACCATCACGGCATTTGCCTGAAGCGATTTGGAGAAATCACGGAAAACCTAAATCAGGATGCCCGGACGTGACCGTCGTCCTCCCGAATGCGAGTCCAGTGGGTTATTCTGAAAAAAAAAAGTTGCACCTCATGAAAATTTTGTATATGCAAACATTTGTGAAAATGGCAAGAGTCAGAAAAAATCATCCAAATGAATCAACGCTTATAACAGTGCACTACAAATAAGTAATTAAGATAGCACAGGGATGATGTACTCTCAGCTCTGAACTCTCGTTTGACGTTAAAGATAAGTGACGCACCAAGTTCCGACAGTAGTTAGCCACCAAACAAGCAGGAAACCAGGAAGCTAATGCCTGCATGCAGCGTCCAAATAAAATACTGCTGCTTCAGCACGCGAGTGTGTTCAAACAGGGCACAGTGATCGATCTCCAGAGAATGTATATTTCTTACCGCGACATTCTACCATGAACAGGCCGTCCTACTGCGTCCATGACGCGTGAATTGTTTGAACAGAAGACGGTCATACTCAATGACAAGTGAGAACCGGCCAGTGTAATTTGACCAATGCACGCGACAACCATCATACAATCCAATGGAAAATCCACGATGGCTGCGACAAGTGGAACATCAACGACCTTGGCGGGTTAATGTATGGTGCGGCATTATGGGAGGAAGGATAATTGGCACCCATTTTATCAATGGCAGTGTAAATGGTGCAATGTATACTGATTTCCTACGTAATGTTCTACTGATGTTACTACAAGATGTTTCACTGCATGACAGAATGGCGATGTACTTGCAACATGGTGGTTGTCCGGTATAAAGCTTGCGTGCGGTTGAAGCGGTATTGAATAGCATATTTCTTGACAGGTGGATTGGTTGTCGAAGCACGTTCACCGGATCTGAAGTCCCCGGATTTCTTTCTGTGGGGAAAGTTGAAGGATATTTGCTATCGTGATCCACCGACAACGCCTGACAACAAGCGTCAGGGCATTGTCAATGCATGTGCGAACGCATGTGCGAACGTTACGGAAGGCGAACTACTCGCTGGTTGAGAGGAATGTCGTTACACGCATTGCCAAATGCATTGAGGTTGACGGACATAATTTTGAGCATTTATTGCATTAATGTGGTATTTACAGGTAATCACTCTAAACAACATTGTCTCAGAAATGATAAGTTCACAAAGGTATATGTATCACATTGTAACAACTTAAATAAAATGTTCAAACGTACCTACGTTCTGTATTTTAATTTTAAAAACCTACCTGTTACCAACTGTTCGTCTAAAATTGTGAGCCATATGTTTGTGACTATTACAGCGCCATCTATCGTAAAGCGAAAAAAGTGAGTCAACTAAAACATTCATATTTCTTTACGTTCTACACGAATATGTAATAAAAAATGGGGGTTCCTATTATAAAAAAATCGCAGTTGATATCCGTTTGACCTATGGCAGCGCCATCTAGCGGGCCAACCATAGCGCCATCTGGTTTCCGCCTTCAAGCTAGACAAGTTTCGTTCTTTGTAGTTTTTTCGTTTGACACTTATTTCGTGAGATATTTGGCCCGGTTACGATCAATGGACCACCCTATATGTGATCAAAAGTATCTGAATACTTAGTAGACATTAACATGGGTTGTGCCCATCCTTCACCTTTATGACTGGTTGAACTCTGCTGAGGACATGTTCAATGTGGTGTCTGAATGACAGTGTCTGAATGACAGCCCATTCTCCCACAAGAGCCGAAACCAGAGAAAGTAGTGACGTTAGACACTGGGGGCTGGAGCGAAGGCGATGTTCTAACGCCGGCCGGAGTGACGGTGCGGTTCTAGGCGCTACAGCCTGGAACCGATCGACCGCTACGGTCGCAGGTTCGAATACTGCCTCGGGCATGGATGTGTGTGATGTCCTTAGGTTAGTTAGGTTTAATTAGTTCTAACTTCTAGGCGACTGATGACCTCAGAAGTTAAGTCGCATAGTGCTCAGAGCCATTTTAACCATTTTTGATATTCTAACCCATGGTAAGGGTGTTCCACTGGGTTCAAGATGGGGCTCTTGGCAGGCCAATGCATCTCAAAAATGTTGCTGTCCACAAAGCATTGCATCACAGAAGCTGCATTATGACAGGGACTATTGTCATACTGGGACAAGCAACCATCGTTCTGTTCCTCTGTTGTAGGCCATACACAGTGCTGTAAAATGTATTTCTATGAAAGGAGGGAACCACATTCTGACCACAAAAAAGACTCCATATCGTAACATCACCTCCTCCGTACTTCACTGTTGGCACTAGACATGGTGGCAGGTAATGTTCTTCAGGCATTCGCCAAGCCAAAGCCTTCCGGTTTACCACTGGCCACAGCATGATTCTTCACTGAAAATCACTCGTTTCTAGTCTCCCACTGCGCAGTGGCGTTGCGCTTAGCATTGGCTTTAGAAATATGTAGCTTACGATGAGCTATTGGACCATCGTAACCACTTATTTTTAACTATGCACAGTCCTTGTGATATGTGGATGCTGGAAGCACATTAGACTCACGGGTCATTCCTTCCGCCTATTTCTTACCATTTTTTTCCAGCTACCCTTCGCAATTACATGAATGCATGGTATCTGTTCTTTTGGACATGTCCGAAACGCAAGAACGGACACTACGTGGAATCCGCAGTTGTCATACATTATATGTAAACTGAAGGTGGTGTCATCTCCAAAAGAGGCAGACATCACTCATTTAGACAAATGATTAGCCTCGATGTGAAAAAAAAGTATCACCGTTTACAGTGTGGATGCGCAATTACGTTGGATCTCCTGCGGGAATCTCACAGCAGCGAACATGGAGGACGAAGGCAGGGAGTGCAGATGGGTGGCGCTCGGTAGGAGTGTGGTTCGGCCGAGAGTAGCGGCAATATACTCCTAGTCCACGCAGTTGCGATAAACACGGTGTCTGGGGGGCGCAGTGGTTAATGCAAATGCCTATTAAGCAGGGGATCCCGGGTTCGAATTCCGGTCCCCAACACATTTTCACTCCTTGCCGTTAATTCCGCGTCAGTTCCCGATGCAGCTGACATCAGTAGTCCCTTCCCTTCTCTTTCCTTTCCTTTCCGCCCCCTTCCACCTTCAGTTTACATCCCCTTCGCAGTGCCCAACAGTCCCTGTCTGTACTTAAATGCGTGAGGTATGCGTGGTCTCGGTTTAGCTGTGGTCGTTCCTTCGCGTTTCAACTCCACAGTCACAGCTCCTACAGTCGGACTGGACGGCTTTAGAAGGACTGGAATACCCCTGTTAGATCTGTTACTCACGAGACAGCCAATGACTAGTCCACGTCACAAGTCTCTGAGCTCTTGCGTCCGACCCATTGTGATGTTACTGATTCTCTACTGACAACACAATGCTCCCCGCCTCCTTTTATGCTGCCAGATCCACCTCTCGTGACATCTAGTAGTCAATTTCACATTACGCAGGGCTGTCCGGGTGCTTTTGATAAGGTAGTACATACAAATAAATAAATAAAAGATTTCAAATCCTACAAACTGCTATCTGGGTTTTAGGCATGTTTCCCTTGGTTGTCAGGCAAATGACAGAATTGGTAATCACCACCCATCCATTCCCAATTGGGTCTCCTTTTGTCCTATTACCAACTTGCCAGTTATTTGGTAGAAAAGTCCATGTTTCTCTAAGGTCATTACTCGAACTGATCAGTCTACCTAAAGAAAAAAATAATTTACGTAAAGCAATTATAGCAAAATAATTTGCAAAGTAATTGGTACGCCCGCTAAACCCGCTGGCAGAACAGGTAATAGGATTGTGGAAAGGGCCAAGGCTTGAGGTCAGTTTCTGCTATTAATTGTCACTTATTGTAATTTAATAACCTTTACAACCAAAGCAGCACATACTCGAATCTTTACCGAATGCAACTCTTCCACGGCTGAAGGCCTCCAACAAGAAATCTTAACAAGATAAAAATCCAGTTAAGATAGCAATAAAATAATTAAAAAAAACAACATACGCAAGGTGCAATACAAGCGGCTGAGGGCCACAACGAAATTCCAAAATTTTAGAATATATTAGCATAGACCTTTAAACGCAGAAGGCCAACAAGAAAATCAAAAATTCAATTAAGACAGCAATAAAATAATTTAAAACCCAAAACTTCAAAATATTTAAAATATTACCATAATCTTTAAACCATAAGCTTGAAAGATAAATTTAAAAATTAATTTTGCAAAATTTTAAGAAAACGAAAGAACCATAAGCCTAAAATTTAAAATAGCTGACAAAAGATATTTAAACACCGGTGGCACTCAGAAAGCCTCCAGGAAGGTCGGTCTGCCCTCGTTTACTTAGGTAAGACAGGTGGCGAGACCGTCGGAACCCAACCAGGGGACAGTCACGGACCAACCGACACAATGACTTGCTCCCGTCAATCAGTACATGAGAATTCAAACCGGCAATGTTACAAACATGATAATCCACAATGGAGTATATATTAGCTGTCAAAATTACACACCATGTTGGACAGCGACAACAGGTGAGGAAAGGACGCTGCCTGAAATTACGTTAGTGGCCAGGACAGGTAACTGAAACACTAACGGCTACTAGGCAGAAAATTCCGCTGGTACACTTGAATTTGCAACACGGTAATAGTTAACTTCTCTCAAAAGAACATTGCCTGCATTTACGTCAGTGCCCAGGGCAGATAACGAGAACACTAACGGCCACAAGACAGAAAATTCCACTGGTGCACTGAAATCGTAGTCGACCAAAAAGTTAATTGCACCGAATGGCGCCTAACTCTCAGCAGTAGAACCACTCGGTGTTGCTCACCGGAAAAACTCCCCAACAGCAAACGACCAAAGTGAACCACCACAACATGAACAGACGTGGCTTGGGTAGCTGAAACCACTACTCAACTTTGACGTCCTCGGTCGGCGAACCACGAAGCTCGTAGCGATCGTACAGCTCCACACACGCTCCGACACTGCGCAGGGGCTGCCAGCGGTCCCAGCCGACTGCACCGTGCGGATATAACTTCCCTCGTCCGCAACAACCGACCGACTCACTCCAGACCCCCTTGCCGGAAACTGTATGCACCAAACCAAAGATGGTACACGGCGCAAATATCAATACACATCACTGTTGCCACAAGTAGAAGGAAGAAGAACCATAACGTAACCGCAACAAGGGCTGGAAACCAAACACAGATATACAGCGAAGTTCACGAAAACACATAGTTGGGAGAGAGGACAGCTCAGTAATTTATTAAAAAAATCAGATTTAGTAATCTCATAGTAGTCATCTTTCACGGAATAAGATCTTTGACAGAACATCTCAAGCAACATTTTACTGTCAAAATGAACAGGTGTGTGAGTCACCACAGAATTGTCAGGAATGGTATTTAGTGTGAGTCATATGAGTGCAGTTGTACAACTTACACGAGGAGTGATGTTGGTCACTTCAGGGGATGCAATGAGTGTCGCTCCCACTGCACAGTAATGGAAAAAGGACAGCTTAACTTCAAACTTTGAGCTGATTTGACCACAGCACAAGAAGAGTTAGGAGTTTTTGTGTGCTACAGTCTCCAGTGGTAATGGTAGGTCTTGTCCAGAAGACTGGATTACAATCAAGCCTTCCAGGTCAGTGAAAAAATTCAGGAGAGGTTCGAAGTCTGATAGGTCCAGTCTATCAATGTACAATAGCTTCAGTAGTTTTGGCACTATGAGCAAAAGTATTCAGACCACCCAAGACATTTAGGAGTAGGATGGCACCAAAGGGCTTAAGGTGTAACCAAAGCATAGTAAGGGAACTTTTAAGAATACCAAGAATCTCTAATTGATGGGTAACATAACGGAAGGGGAGTGTTAAAACTAGTACATGACAATTTGGCAAGCGATTACGAGTTATTGATATTTTTAATCGAAGTGCAGAATTGCTATACATCTCCAGTGATTCAGGCTGTTTGGTCAAGAATCGTGGAGAAGAATACACTGATCAGGCAGAACATTATGACCACAGACCAACTATCGATATAAATCCATCCAGGCAATAGCATCGGCAGCTGGCGAGAAATGACTGTTAGTCAGACACACGCACTGTGTGTATAGTATCAGTAAGCGTGCTTGTATGTGTGTAGAATGGGAAAGGCGCGTGATCTGTCTGAGTCTTACCGAGGGCAGATTGTGATGGCCCAGAGGCTCAGCACGAGCATTTCGGAAAATGCACAACTTGTCGAGTGTTCGAGGAGTGCTGTGGCGAGTGTCTTCAACACGTGGCGAAACCAAGGTGCAACCACGTCCAGATGTCGTGGGTTTGAGCGGCCACCCATAATTACAGATGTCAGGTGTCGTAGGCTGGGAAGATTGGTGAAACAGGATAGGCGGATAACTGTGGCGGAACTAACATCGGATTTTAATGCTGGGCAGAGTACAAGTGAGTCTGAACACGCAGTGCACCGATTACTCCTAACGACGGGTCTCCGCAGCAGACGACTCATGTACAGGGTGTTTCAAAAATGACCGGTATATTTGAAAAGGCAATAAAAACTAAACGAGCAGCGATAGAAATACACCGTTTGTTGCAATATGCTTGGGACAACAGTACATTTTCAGGCAGACAAACTTTCTAAATTACAGTAGTTACAATTTTCAACAACAGATGGCGCTGCAAGTGATGTGAAAGATATAGAAGACAACGCAGTCTGTGGGTGCGCCATTCCGTACGTCGTCTTTCTGCTGTAAGCGTGTGCTGTTCACAACGTGCAAGTGTGCTGTAGACAACATGGTTTATTCCTTAGAACAGAGGATTTTTCTGGTGTTGGAATTCCTCCGCCTAGAACACAGTGTTGTTGCAACAAGACGAAGTTTTCAACGGAGGTTTAATGTAACCAAAGGACCGAAAAGCGATACAATAAAGGATCTGTTTGAAAAATTTCAACGGACTGGGAACGTGACGGATGAACGTGCTGGAAAAGTAGGGCGACCGCGTACGGCAACCACAGAGGGCAACGTGCAGCTAGTGCAGCAGGTGATCCAACAGCGGCCTCGGGTTTCCGTTCGCCGTGTTGCAGCTGCGGTCCAAATGACGCCAACGTCCACGTATCGTCTCATGCGCCAGAGTTTACACCTCTATCCATACAAAATTCAAACGCGGCAACCCCTCAGCGTCGCTACCATTGCTGCACGAGAGACATTCGCTAACGATATAGTGCACAGGATTGATGACGGCGATATGCATGTGGGCAGCATTTGGTTTACTGACGAAGCTTATTTTTACCTGGACGGCTTCGTCAATAAACAGAACTGGCGCATATGGGGAACCGAAAAGCCCCATGTTGCAGTCCCATCGTCCCTGCATCCTCAAAGAGTACTGGTCTGGGCCGCCATTTCTTCCAAAGGAATCATTGGCCCATTTTTCAGATCCGAAACGATTACTGCATCACGCTATCTGGACATTTTTCGTGAATTTGTGGCGGTACAAACTGCCTTAGACGACACTGCGAACACCTCGTGGTTTATGCAAGATGGTGCCCGGCCACATCGCACGGCCGACGTCTTTAATTTCGTGAATGATTATTTCGATGATCGTGCGATTGCTTTGGGCTATCCGAAACATACAGGAGGCGGCGTGGATTGGCCTCCCTATTCGCCAGACATGAACCCCTGTGACTTCTTTCTGTGGGGACACTTGAAAGACCAGGTGTACCGCCAGAATCCAGAAAAAATTGAACAGCTGAAGCAGTACATCTCATCTGCATGTGAAGCCATTCCGCCAGACACGTTGTCAAAGGTTTCGGGTAATTTCATTCAGAGACTACGCCATATTATTGCTACGCATGGTGGATATGTGGAAAATATCGTACCATAGAGTTTCCCAGACCGCAGCGCCATCTGTTGTTGAAAATTGTAACTACTGTAATTTCGAAAGTTTGTCTGCCTGAAAATGTACTGTTGTCCCAAGCATATTGCAACAAACGGTGTATTTCTATCACTGCTCGTTTAGTTTTTATTGCCGTTTCAAATATACCGGTCATTTTTGAAACACCCTGTATGTGCTGGTGTTTAACACCACGATATCGGTAGCTACGACTGAAATGGGCAAATGATCGTCGACACTGGACGTTGACGCAGTGGCAGAGAGTTGCATGTTCTGGTGAATCACGATACCTTCTTCATCATGTCGATGGAAGGAAACGAATCCGTCGTCTTCCAGGGGAGCAGCTCCTTGACACTTGTACTGTGGAACGGAGACAAGCTGGCGACGGCTCCATTACCCTCTGGGGAATATTCATGTGTATCTAGTAGAACTCGTGAAAGGCATCTTGAAGGCCAAGGAATATTGTATATTTGTTGCAGACCACGTACACCCGTTCTTGACGATCATATTTCTCGACGAAAGTGGCATTTTTTGACAAGATAATGCGCTATGTCAGACGGCCAGGAGTGTGATGAAGTGGTTCGAAGAACACAGTGACGAGTCAGTTGATGTGCTGCCCCCCCCCCTCCCCCCAACTCGCTAGATATTAAGCGAATCAAACACATCTTTCCATGTGATTGAACTTGGCATCAGAGATCATCGCCTCCATCCTCGGAATTTACTGGAATTAGGCGACTTGTGCGTGCAGATGTGGTGCCGACTCCCTCCAGTGACTTACCAAGGCCTCACTGCTTCCATGCCACGACGCGTCGCCGCTGTTATCTGTGCCAAAGGTGAACATACTGGCTATTAGGTAAATGGTCATAATGGTCCGGCTGGTCAGTGTATCATGTAATGATGGTACGCGGTGAAGGCCAAAGTGAACCGTAACCTTAACTGTAAAACTGAGGATGCCGTTAGGTACATTATTGAAAATCACCTCATGATAGTGTGAAGATCGTCTCAGTCTTTGAGCAATATGACAAGCCTCGGAAGCATAGACTGGAAGATCAGTCAGCCAAGAGACGTTCACACCAGCGAGTGGCTGATGTATCGCCCGTCACTAGACGGTGTCATACACGTCACGGTTTGCAGCTGAATGGTTCTAGTAAAAAGCTAATTGCTCTGCTAATTTCTAGAAGCATGCAGCCCAAGCAAAGCAGTATCTATCCTGTCCCACTGACTTCCAAGATGTCCATACGCAGATTTCAGGGCAAATTCGTCGGAAAGGCAAAGCCTGAGAACAACTATAATTACAGTTGAAACAGCCAACAGCAAAACAAGATACCATAGGTTAGACACAGTCTGGATGTTTAAGCAAACGCATTTGGTGACATTCATCAAAAACTCAGAAGACTTTTTAATATACGTAAAGAAATGAATATCTGTATAGACCTTACTGCTTCGTCCACAGTATCAGATCGACGCTGGAGTACAGTAGACGAGTACGCATCTATTACTACGCCATATACGGTGGGCTGAGCTGATGGCACGTACGGCATTGCGCCCACTACTATCTCCCACAAGCGCTTCGGACGCAAATATGCACGTCAACTCCGTCACTGGCGTACTGAATGGCAAAACACAACCTCCGCTAAGGAGTGAAACGAGGCGAGGCGAGTGGTTACAGAAGGTCGCACTACGAGCACTGCTCGCAAGCTGTATCCTTCTGCTCACTGATAATTAGGCTAATTTTTATCTCCACTTACAAACTCAATGTTGCCCATGCAACTTTCTCTTGAAATATTTGTCGTATCTTGTGAAACAGCCTGTGTAATGAAACAACATAACATTTGTAGTGTTTGACGGTGTTGGCTAAAATACCTCCTCTATAATTTTGAAAGTGGCAGAGGTAAAACAGAGGGAGGGAAAGGTTACCTACAAGGTGTACAAAAAGAAGACTACTATTATAAGAGGTAATTAAAGTGACATAATAGCTGCCAAGGGAATGGATGAGGTCTGCAGTCTATCCTCGAAGTCAGTCAATCTGTACACTGAACAAGATGTGAAAACAACCAAGGAAAATTGTCGGGAGAGAATTAAAGTTCAGGGAGAAGAAATAAAAACGTTGAGGTTTTCCGATTATGTATTTCTGTCAGAGACAGTAAAGGATTCAGGAGATCAGCTGAATGGGATGTACAGCGCCTTGAAAGGAGGATGTAAGAGAAAATTATAAATATCGAAAATAAACTTAAGTGTTAGAAACTCATTTTTGAAGGTATTTGTATCGAATGTAGCCTTATACGGGAGGGGAACGTCGACGATTAACAGTTCAGACCAGGAAAGAGGATCAATGATGGGTTTAGGGACTACCATTGCAGCCTGAACATTGCGCATAAAGAGGCAGACAGATCCATTATTGTTCTATTACGCTGTTGGTGAAAATGATCTGGTAACACTGACTGCGATATCAGACTGATTATAAAACAATTAGTCTGATACCGCATTTGGCAAAGATCATTGCAAGACTACTAAATAGAAAACAAAATAGAAGAAGTGATGGGAGAAGACCAGTTTGGCTTCAGGAAAGGGAAAGGGACCAGAGACGCCATTGGCATGATGAGGATATTGTCAGAGAGAGTTCTGGCCGTTAACAAAGAAGTTTGCTCTTGTTTTATAGACTGGCAGAAGGCCTTCGACAAAGTCAATTGGAAAATATTGATGAACATCCTTAAGGAAATAGGAATCAACTGGAGAGATCGGAGACTTATAAGGAACTTGTACCTGGGACAAAGGGTAAAGGTACGACTGAACTGTAGAGAAACGAACAGTGTGGAAATAGGAAGGGGAGTGAGACAAGGATGTTGTCTGTCGCCAAGTCTCTTCAACCTGTATGGAGAAATGTTGGCGAGAGAAGCGCTGAAAGGATGCGGAAACTTCTTCAAAGTAGGAGGACGTCTCATCAACACCATCAAGTATACAGACGACCTGGTAGTGCTCGCCAAAAATCAGAGACAGCTGCAACACATGATGAACATTTTGGTGGAAACGGGAAGAAAATACGGCACGGAAATCAACATGGAAAAATTAAAAGTGATGTGCATATCAAAACGTGAGAAACACTTGAAGATAACTGTTGACAATCGGGACCTGGAAAATGTGAATCAGTTCAAGCACTTGGGAAGTTTTATTACAAAGGATGCCCACTGCACCAACGAAATCCGAGCAAGAATCGCCATGGCCAAAGCTGCTTTCAGTAAGAAGAGGACTCTGCTGACTAGCAAGTTGAGTTTGGCATTGAGGAAAAAACTGATAAAGTCCTACATTTGGAGCATTGCACTGTATGGAACAGAGTCATGGACCATGAGAAAGAAGGAGAAAAAAATACTTAGAGAGCTTTGAAATGTGGAGCTGGAGGAGAATGGAAAATATCAGGTGGACAGATCGCATAAAAAATGACGATGTACTGCGAAGAGTAGGAGAGAAGAGAAGTATTCTGCGTACAATTCTTCAGAGAAAGGCCAACTGGATTGGACATGTACTTAGACTTAAGGGACTCATGCATGATGTCACCGAAGGGAAACTCAGAGGAAACGCAGGACGAGGAAGAAGAAGAATTTAACATCTGGACGACATGAAAGATGGAAGGAGATACAACAGACTGAAAGAAGAAGCCGAAGACAGGGAACAGTGGAATCAGAAATTCTCCGTACGAAGACATGGACCTGCCACACTGACAGCATTAAAATGTCTAGGACTGACTGTCCGGAACGATCTGCAGTGGTATGATCACGTAAAACTAACTGTAGGGAAAAACTGGTACCAGACTGATCTTCATTGGAAGGATTTTATGGAAACGCAATTCATCCACGAAAGAAGTGGCCCACAGAACTCTTGTTCGACGTATTATTGAGTATTGTTCATCATTAGGGGACCCTTACCGAGCAGGATCAACACAAGAGCTGGAGAAGACCCAACTAAGAGCCCCACGTTTCGTCACGAGACCGTATAGTAGGCACGAGAGCTTTGCGAAGATGTTCAGCGAACCACAGTATCAGTGACTACAAGAGAGGCATTGCTTACCACTGAGAGGGTCACTGCTGAAATTCCGAGGGCGTACGTTTGAATGAGAGTCGAGAAACGAATTACTTCTTCCCATATGTGTGTCGTGAACTGACCACAGCAAGAAAATCAGAGAAATTAGAGCTCAAAAGGCAGTTTATAGCTTGTTGTTCTTCACACACACCACTTCACAATGGAACAGAGAAAGGAAAAAATAATGGTAGTACCAAGGTACTCTCCTTCACACACCATAAGATGGCCTGCGCATTGTTGATGTGTAGGGTGTCCATAATTAAAGTTCTAGTTACATAACGCTGTAGAAAGCGAATCATTGGGCAGAATGACGTCAAATTTGAACAGCATAGCTATTAGGCTCGGTCCGGCACACAGTTTTAATCTGTCAGGAAGTTTCAGCATAGCTATTATTGACGCAGGAGGAAACGTCATTTGGGGACAAAACGAAAATTTTACTAATAGGTGGCGCTATAAGCGTCAGAATATGCGCACTAAAAGACGTGCTGCGCTCGGCTGTTCCTCAATGTGTGTCCGAGACGACCAACACGATTTTCTCCACGAAGGATCGCGTGCTGCTGGTAAAGCTCTTTTACAAGAAGGGCGACTGTGCGCCAGTAGCCGTGCAGAAGATACGGACACTCAACGGTACGAAAAAAGGCGCTGGCCCGATGCCTGATAAGGGTATCGAGTAAATGGCAGCGCACGGAGAATTGTCCAAATGTCAGTCATACTTGCGAGCACGGTGCAGAAAATCCTACTGAACATCCTGCATTGCTATCCATACAAAATGACCCATGTTCAGAAGTTGCTGCCTGCTCACCTGCCAGCAAGGTAAACGTTCGCTATGGAATTTCTTGCTCACGTGGAACTGGACAATGTGTGGCCATGGTACATTCTGTGGACGGACGAAGCCCATTTCCATCTCCAAGGACATGTCAATATGCAGAACTGCAGAATACGGGCAACGGAAAACCCGCACGCACGTCAACCGTTACCATTTCATTCTGCAAAGATGACTATGAGGTGCGGTTTGACGGCACCGTTTATCGTATGCCCGTATTTTTTCGAGGAGATGACTCCTGCCGGTTCTGCTACCTGTACGGTCATTGCTAAACGCTGAGAGAGTATTTTGGGCACCAACGTCATTCCAACCCTTCAACAGCGTGACTGTGTGGGCAGTATCATCTTTATGCAAAATGGCACTCCTCCGCACGTTGCACAGTCAGTGAATTGGCTGTTTCAGAGGCACTTCGAAAGTGTTAGAATTATCAGTCGTCATTGCCCTACAGCCTGGCTGTCCATATCATTTGATCTTAATCCGTGTGATTTCTGGCTGTGCAGTTATCTGAAAGATGTTGTGTTCAGTGCTCCAACTGCGAAAAAAGTATTGAAGGTACGCATTGCGCAAAGCATTGCGAACTTGACCCCGGAGACACTCCGAGCTGTTATGGAACATCCTGTTTCTTTATTTCAATTTTTGGCAGAAAACAGGGACAGTATATTGACATTGTCTTGCGCCAGTCTCATGACAGTTACATAAACCGATGTCATTTTTCTTTTTAATGCTGTTTTTAGACCATGGGCAATTAAAAACCGATGTCATTTTGCTTTTCATGCGGTTTTTGGCCTCAGGGAAATTACATACCGATTTTTCCCATGCGATGTGATACGACCATGCCATTTAGGGTGGGCCTACCAAACTAATAGTGCCACAACTGTTGTCTCCCGAACTTGTGCAGTCGTGCACATTGAACAGTACTGATTGTGTAATGTGCAACTCAAACCATAGCTGTCGTATTGCGATTCGTCTGTCGTTTGTAGCCGACCTCATTTACGTTAAGGCGCTTACAGCGACATCTACTGGTAAAATTTTCGTTAATTTTTTTTTTTTTTTTTTGTTCCACGACCTTCCTCCTGCGTTAATAATATGCTATTCAAACTTGATGTCATTCTGAGCAGTGGTCCTCTTTCTATAGCATTTTGAAACTGGATTTTTAATTATGGACGCCCTGTACATGTGCAGCAAAAGCTTATGAAATGTGGCACTACAGAGGAATGCGGAAGATTAGGTGTGTAGATCGGCTAACTAATGACGGGATTCTGAATCAAACTGAAGAGAAAATAAATGTATGACAAAATTTGACTACTGAACGGTTGATGGGGGACGTCCTGAGCCACAAGAAACCGTGAACTGAGTAACAGAAGGGAGTGTATGGGATAAAATATGCGGACGGAGAACAAAACTTAACTATAAGAAGCACATTCAAAGGTAGGCAGATTTGAGCAGTTATGCAGATGTACTATCTGGCCAAACTAATTGGACACCTATTAGTGGACATGAATATTGGGTGTGTCCACCCTTCGCCTGTATATCGGTTTGAGCTCCGATGGAGACACTTTCAACGAAGTGTCTGATTGTCTATGGAGAAGTGGCAGTCCTTTCTTCGCCAACAGCCGAACCAAAGAAAGCGGTGATGTTGGACTATGAGACTTGGAGCGAAACCGACGTTCTAACTTATTCCAAAGATGTTCCCTTCGTTTCAGGTCGGGATTCTGGGCAGGCCATTCCATTTGAGATATGTTATTGTCCACAAAGCTTTGCGACAGTGATACTGCTTTGTGACAAGGTGCGCTGTCTTGCTGATACAACCTGTCATCGTCTACGAACTGTTCCTCTATGGTGTGTAATACACAATGCTGTAGAATGTGTTAGAAACCTTCTGGATTTAGCTCTAGTAATGGGACAATGTCCTGACCACGAACTCACCCTCATACCATAATACCACCTCCTCCATACTTCATTGTTGGCACTACATATAATTACAGGTAACGTTTTTTTCAAATATTCGCCAAACCTTCACCCCTTAAGTCAATTGACACAGAGTACTGCGTGACTCATCACTCGAAATCATTCATTTCCAGTCGTCCACTCCCCAGTAGAGTCGCTGAGATTTAACTACAGAAAATCATGTCTTATGGTGGGCTGCTCGACCACTGTACCCTGTTCTTTTTAATTCTTTGCTACACCTAAGGTCTAGGGGTAGTTTCTTTGACTATTAATAGTTACGTCATGAGTCCCATGTTCGGACAGAGCCATCACTTAAATCCTGAATATAAATCATAAGTAATGGCCGCCGAAGTCTTCCGGCATACGGAGTCACCCTCATTATGTAGTTACGCCAATGGCCTTGTGAAAGAAGAGCGGACAGAGGTTCAGGGCACTCTCTTAGGGTGGGAAACTGCCCCAGAAAGGCGGAAGAATCAACAACGACCAACGGCATGAGGACACAGAAAACAATGGAAACCACTGAATTAAAGAGACAAAAAGTGTCTTAATGATCTCTTCATTGGCGAAAGATTCCGGACTAGTCCGCCTTCAGATCTCTGGGAGGGGACTGCGAAGGAGGTGGTGACCATGCGAAAAAGATGGAATAACCAACAGAGGGATAACTTTCTACGACTCGGAGCACGGAATATCAGAAACTTGAACGTAGTAGGGACGCTAGAAAACCTAAAAAGTGAAATGCAAAGGCTAAATATGGATATAGTGGGGGTCAGTGAAGTGAAATGGAAAGAAGATAAGGATTTCTGTTCAGGCAAAGATGGGGTAATATCAACACCAGTATAATTTGGTATAACGAGAGTAGGAATTTTTATGAATAGGTAGAGAGTGAGCTGCAATGTACATTTCAGTTATAGGGTTGTCTCTTCAGATTTGACAGCAAACCAAAGCTGACAACTATAGTCCAGGTATACATGCCGACGACGCAAGCTTAAGATGCAGAGACAGAGAAAGTGTATGAGGTTATTCATCGGGTAATACGGAATGTATAAGGAAATGAGGATCCAATAATCAAAGGGGATAAGAACGCGGTCGTAGGGGAACAAATAGAGGTAAGGGTTACGACAGAATATGGGTTTGGCAGATGGAATGTGGAAGTGAAAACCTTATTGAGTTTTGCTATACATTTGAGATGGTATTAGCGAATAATTTGTTCAAGAATCACAAGAGAAGGAGGTGTACTTGGAAATGACACAAAGGCAGGGGAAGATTTCATCTGGATTACATCACGATCCGACAGAGATTTAGAGATCAGATATTGTATTGTAAGGCGTACCCAGAGGAAGGTATAGACTCATAGCACAATTCAGTAATGATGAAGAGTAGTCATTACAAAATAAATAATGGATATTTCAATGAAATGGTAATATTAACCTATGCTGCATAAACCTGAGTTAGATACAAAATGAAAATACAAATAACTGTTTTTGAGAAGGAGCCATGTACTTAAAGAGTATGTAGATAAGATTTAGTGTTCTTAGTATTGAGAAAACTTGGTGTATGTAATAATGATGTAAAAGCAAATGAACTAAGACTTGTCATTTAAGTTGCAAGTAAAAATATGTAAAACAGTTTAATTTCATGACGAAGGACCCACATTGTAAGTGGGGGTGATAGAGAAACAGAGCGCATATGGACCTGCTTGGCATGTAAGCACACAAAGAAGACAGAGTGAAGTGTAAAGGTGCACTGCTGTGTGCACAGAATGTCAGGATACATTAGAAGAAGTGCTCTGTTGTGCATATTCTTGTACAGGAACTGCAATATTGTGCATAGAAAATTTCATGTTCTTTTACAGGAAATAAAATTTAAAATAATTGAAAATGGGCACAGATTAATGTCACGTTGTCTGATGCGGAATATTGAATTCGTAATGTTTTAAATAATATTTATTTTCTATATGCTAGTGTTTAAAGAAGGGAGTGGCTGTTGTTATTCCACGTATATACATTAGTTGCTGTGAATATTACAAGTTTGTGGTGTTAGTTTTCAAGTGTGGAATGCAATGACATACTCTTACAATGTAATACTGTGTGTGAAGTTGATTTTATTATTTAAGTAACACATTGGTCATTGTATCAACAGTGTTGTTGGTTTGGAAGTTTCCTTGTTTCTTAATCTGGTGATGGAGATCAATTAAATGTGGGACACATGTAACACCACAACTCTGTGGATGGTCATACATTTTCTATGTGTTTTGAAAAGTTTGCTTTATTAATTGTGCTGAATATTAATCTTATAAATATGTTGCCAAGCTACAAATGCTATTTCTTATTTATGAAGATAATTTCTTATTTATGAAGAGAATATGCATGGAATGTTAACATTTTGGAAGTAGACACACTGGCCTAGTCAAGGAAAAGCTATTGTCAAAGAGTGTAATAAATTGTAAATGCATTATCGCTGGGCGTGCGAGCACCCCAAAAGTAGTAGCAGTTGGGAGTCGCGAGGAGACGATTGGCGTCGTTGGTTGTGTGTATTTGCCGGTGTGACTATGCAAAAGTGAGGAGACAAAAAGTCTGTTTCCGAAGAGCGGAGCATTGAAAACTGAATTGGTTGATTTGGGGGATGTTTAATATGGGAAAGTTATGGCTACTTTTTGGGCACAGTACATATGCAGCAAGAGTAATTCACATACCATCAAGAGTTCTGTGGGCCCTTGTTATTGGCTATGGGATGGCGAGAAGATCAACCTGTGCCCTATTTACCGCTAAATAAAGCTACTCGATAAACCAACGGCATCATGAAGTGAAGTAAGATCTAGACTTTTTATAACCAGAAATGTAATAGACTGACCAGCGTAGTTGGAATTTTATTGCTTGAATAACATTGTTTTCGTGCATATTGTCACGTAGATAATTTTCTTAAGTCATTACCCAAGTAGTATCTATCCTAACCCTTGTACGAACCGAGACAATCAGAAAATGAACTGAAAATGAAGTGAACATTAATTTATTTGATTATTAAAACATAATTTTCCAATTTTTGGACAATTACATAATAATGAAATCTTTGGTTGTAGTATAAATAATGTCAGAAATATAATGATTCAAAAACTAGTATTAATTAGTTTGCTAAAAACAGAGTAATTTTCATAATAAAAAATTGGTAGTAAAACTGTACGTAACGCGGATACTGAAATTCATTGTCAAAGCACAGTTCTAATTTATAGCCTGTGGCACAATTTGTAAATTTTATTACAAGGAAATATCAAAGTAACTGCTAAATTCAAACAATCTTTCCGCCTGCTACAAGTCAGTATTAACGGTGAGTTTGTTGTTGTTGTGGTCTTCAGTCCTGAGACTGGTTTCATGCAGCTCTCCATGCTACTCTATCTTGTGCAAGCTTCTTCATCTCCCAGTACCTACTGCAGCCTACATCCCTCTGAATCTGCTTAGTGTATTCATCTCTTGGTCTCCCTCGACAATTTTTACCCTCCACGCTGCCCTCCGATACTAAATTGGTGATCCCTTGATGCCTCAGAACATGTCCTACCAACCGATCCCTTCTTCTACTCAAGCTGTGCCACAAACGTCTCTTCTCTCCAATTCTATTCAATACTTCCTCATTAGTTACGTGAACTGCCCATCTAATCTTCAGCATTCTTCCGTAGCACCACATTTCGAAAGCTTCTATTCTCTTCTTGTCCAAACTATTTATCGTCCACGTTTCACTACCATACATGGCTACACTCCATACAAATACTTTCAGAAACGACTTCCTGACATTTATATCTATACTCGATGTTAACAAATTTTTCTTCTTCAGAAATGCTTTCCTTGCCATTGCCAGTCTACATTTTATATCCTCTCTACTTCGACCATCATCAGTTATTTTGCACCCCAAATAGCAAAACTCCTTTACTACTTTAAGTGTCTCATTTCCTAATCTAATTCCCTCAGCATCACCCGACTTAATTCGACTACATTCCATTATCTTCGTTTTGCTTTTGTTGATGTTTTTCTTATATCCTCCTTTCAAGTCACTATCCATTCCGTTCAACTGCTCTTTCAAGTCCTATGCTGTCTCTGACAGAATTACAATGTCATCGGCGAACCTCAAAGTTTTTATTTCTTCTCCATGGATTTTAATACCTACTCCGAATTTTTCTTTTGTTTCCTTTACTGCTTGCTCAATATACAGATTGAATAACATCGGAGAGAGACTACAACCCTGTCTCACTCCCTTCCCAACCAATGCATCCCTTGTATGTCCCTCGACTCTTATAACTGCCATTTGGTTTCTATACAACTTGTCAATAGCCTTTCGCTCCCTGTATTTTACCCCTGCCACCTTCAGAGTAACGTAACAAAAAGTTTCTGTCTACAGCCAGTAAACAAACTTACTTTAATTGATCTTTGAAAATTAATATGATATGTTGTATGTGTTTGCTATTTGATTATTATCTGACACTGTGACATGCTTGGTGTGAAATACTTGAAAGTGTGTGTTAGGTGCTGTTCCTACGTCATTACGCCAATAACTATTCCGACGTAATGTACGATTATAAAGTTCAGTTTGAATTTAATTATTCTTGTTCCGGTGAGGAATTGGCGACCGTTGGTTATTTCATTAATGACATACTTTGAAAACCTTTCTTCCAAATTTTCCACTGACTACTGTTAATAAAAAACTAGTTTACATAGTTAAAATATGTTAAGTTAACCGAACTTTGTTTCTAATTGCCATCGCTAAAATACTGAGCAGTGGCGATTCGGTTATAACTTCACCAACTTCTCTCGATTTTGCATTATTCTTCGGAGTAGATGCGTTTTCCTCGCGGATTAGGGACTTTAGGTACAGGGTCATACAGAAAAGCCTAATTACCCGGAGAGGTAGGAGGGTTATAACCTCAACTTGCACAGTGTGTTGTTGACAACTTGGGTCCATAGCATCGTGGTGTCTGCGCCACTATCGAACCGTACCATCAGGTATTACCAAGTAATATCAGGATTCATCTGACCAGTCCACGGTTTTCTAGTCGTCTGGGGCCGAACCGATACGGTCACGAGCCCAGGAGAGGCGCTGCAGGTGATGTCGTGCTGTTAGCAAATGTTCTCGGGTCGGTCGTCTGCTGCTATACGTAATTAACGCCAAATTTTGCACACTGTCTTAACGGATACGTTCGTCGTACGTCCCACATTGATTTCTGCCCTTATTTCACACAGTGTTGCTTGTCTGTTAGTACTGACAACCCTACGCAATTCCCACTGGTCTTAGTCGTTAAGTGAAGGCCATCGGTCACTGCGTTGTCAGTTGTGGGAGGTAATAACTGAAATTGGACATTATCGGCTCTCTCTTGACATTCTTGATCTTAGAATATGGAATTCCCTAATGATTTTCGAAACTGAATGTCCCATGCGTCTAGCTGCAACTATCATTCCGCTTTCAAAGTCCCTTAATTGCCATCGTGTGGCAATAATAGCGTCGGAAACCCTTTCACATGAATCACCTGTGTACAAATGACGGCTCCACCAATGCACTGACCTTTTATACCTTATGTACGCGATTCTACCTCCATCTGTACATCGCCGTCACATGACATTTTGTCGCCTCAGCCTAATTTGCACTGCTATCTGGGCAGGTTTGCACAGAACACACTCGTGTGGTGACCTGCATCAAGCAACAAGAAATCAAATACGGAAAGTGAAAACAGTATGGGACTGTGGCAGGTGCCGCATTTGGTGCCACTATCCTGGGCGCGTTGGCCGACGCGCGTGGGCGGTGTGTGGCGCTTCCCCTGGGCCTGCTGGTCGCCTCGTCTGGACTGCTGGTAACCGCCTTCGCGACCTCAGGATCTGCCCTCATCTTCGGCGCCTTGCTGCTCGGACTCGGGTGCGTTCGCTATGCTACGCTTGTCACGCGCTTTGTGATTACTGCCCTGGCTTTGTTAGGTGGCATGGTATCACCGTAGTCTCTAGCTGCTATTGCGTGACGGTGGTTCGATGTTAGTGTTTACCACTTAAGCGGTTAAAGTTTTAAAGTTCTGTGCCCTGTCAAATGTTTTTACAAAGATTTTAGGGAGAGGATTTTAATTTGCTCACTGTGTGACAAGCTCGCCCATATTTTATGTAAGTGGCCAGCCAATAACAATTTCCTGTGACATTCTTGTTGCTATGTTTCCCCTTTCCTTAGGTTTTACTTTCTTATGTAGCATTTTCCTTCTTTTCCTGCTTTCTTTGAGTGTGCGCTTTAGTTTTCTTAGGCCTGTCCACATTCGTTCCTTTTAATGTGTGTCAGGGCGCTGATGACCTCGATGTTGAGCGCCCATAAGCCCCAACACAGGGCGCTGATGACCTCGATGTTGAGCGCCCATAAGCCCCAACACACCACCACCACCACCACCACCACTTAAGCAAACCAGGAAACTAACACACTGTGAAAATTGAGCAAGATGCTGTAGATTAGAATCCTGGTACTATTTTGAAAAGAAAAGGCATTACAGCAGCTGCGAGAAACAGTACCACAAGCATACCATCGACAGGACGATATTCTAACTCAGGCCTGACCAAAACTTGCGCTCCCAGAGCGCGGGTCTGCTTATTACTCCATCCCCCCTCCATTTCTCTCTTCCGAGACGGTGTACGAGTGAGACAGCTATATGCCGAATGCCGCACACACGCGAAACATAGGATGACGTGTTCACAACACAGTGCGACTATTTCTAAGACACGAGTGTTACAGTTTACTCTTATAAGCAGGAGTTATCACTACGTTTATTTTCAGTGCTCTTATTTTTTCGTCAAAGCAGTAACTTCACTGCTTAATTCAATATATACATCAGACAGTGCTAATACAGAATGCAGATCTACAAAAAGTGAAATGCAACGTTAAGTTGTGAAGTTTATAAATTTATAGACATTTCGATTTTTTAATATCTAATAGATCTGGAACTGTGGGTCGTGATACAGTCAAAGACATGGGTTTACGCAGATTAAAATCTGCTAAACGTAAACGTTAGTGGGGCTTTGTCAAGTTCATAACAGAAAAAAGGGCGGTCGACAACTTACGTTGAATCAAGCACTGAAATAACTTTAGCGGTTTGCCTGCGTAGTTGAGGATATTTCTCTTACGGTGACATTTTATGAGAGTCTTGTAAATTTCTAGACTGAACAATCAGGTCATTGAGCCGGGCGCTACACTGTAGGACTATCGGCTGGAGTTGGTGGTAATGGCGACGTTCAAAAGCAACCAAAACCAAGGACTGTATGACAAATTAATCGAAATCAGTCTTCATAGTGGAAAGTCTTGGATTCTCTTTGGAAACGTATGATGAAATGTTTGAATTATTGAAACGTAGTCATTCATGTAAATGACTGCCTTGAGTTCCAGAAAATGTTCCATGTCATGAACTTGAAAGTGAATTCTTCCACAGGATGACCTTTTGTTTGATAGCATCGATCTCGTCCATCACATCTGTTACCAAATGATACTCCTCTTGAATCAAAAGACTTAAAGAATTCAAATAACTGTTGATGTTGACCATAAAATGTTTTGTCACTGCTCTAGTTACCTTTAACTCAGTTCTTTTCCCCTAACGGCCGTCATAAATTCAACCAACATTCAGACTCGTTCATCAGAAGACAAGTGGCTGGTGGTGTAATGATGATGCAATGACTGGTTTTCCAGCTCATAACTGTGTGATGAGATATTAAGAACGTTGCATGCTCTTCAAACTATACAAAAAGTGAAGCTGTTTCCATTCAGCGTTGGACGATGTGGCTTATTTTTTATTTTTTGGACGAATGCCTAGACACCATGGTATTCCTAACGCAGAATATAAATCTAAATTATCACGTCTGGTATTGTCAGCAAACTGTGACAAGCCGACTGCCTCGTTCTAAAGGCAGCCTCTTAAAACAATGGCTCTTATGGATTTGCCAAACGTTTTTACAACACGTTAAAGCCATGTTTTCCTAATGCAGCTATTGTACTCAGCCATATGCGTAATCCCTTTTTAACAATGGTTTTACGGCATATATTAATAACTATCGACTTATTTATCAAAAGTTTCCGACGCAGCTGATGTTGTAATTTCTCTCCTATTAATTACCGCAGCTGCGGATACTCTGAACCGTTATGTTCAATGCGCTGAACAACGGGAAGTCCACAAGGACCTCTTCACTGTACATTTAATTTTCGATTTCACCGACTTTGTACTAAAATATGTAAAATCACATAATTTCGCCTTTCGGGCTTTAAATCTGTCTGAAGCGTGCCGGTATGAAAATGAGATTAAACTGGAGATACGTAAACTTTATAACATTCAAGGAACAATTAATATGTAGTTTACTTCATATTTAATGATGGAATGATGCTTTCAATGAAGCCAAAGCTGCTCTCCTCGCAAATGCAATGGCGGATGAAGGCCAAAGCTACGAGCACCAAGCTTGGGGGGGGGGGGGGGAGTTATATATATATTCGGTTGTTCACGACAAAATTTAATGTCTCGACAGACACGAAAACAAAAAAGTACGAATAAACAAACAATACTGTAATTATTAGTGTCCCGTAGGATTGGAGCTACTCCTTTTCTTGCTATAGATGAGAATTAGAGTAGTTCAGATGTGCTATTCGTTCCAACTGATCCATAATGAAGAGATAGTCCAGGATGAAAAACATATAAGGAAAGAGAGATGAGCCAATAAATATTTACAATGAAGAACATGTACGCTTATGTAGCTTCCGCAGATCTCAAGTGGAATGATCGTCATAGAGAAGGAATGTGTCAAAACAATTTTAACCTTGTTTTAATTTACGAATAAATTAACATTAAACAGAAAAACCATTTTTACAGCGCTTATTTACAATGATCTGATTATAAATAAGACACACACAAAACAGTTGATTCAAGTAAGAAATTCATCAATGGATTAGAAGGAGTTGGCCGGCAATGAATCCTTTAGGCTCCACTTAAACTGAACTTTGTTGATAGTTAAATTTTTTATGGCTGCTGGTAAGCTATTGGAAATGCGTGTTCCTGAATAATGAACGTCTTTTTGCGCCAAACTAAATGACTTTAAATCTTTCTGAAGAGTATTCATATTTCTGGTATTGATTCCATCAACTAAATTGTTGGTTTCAAAAAGAGAGATGTTTTTAATGACACACTTCATTAAGGAATAAAAATAATGGGAAGCAGTAGTTAATATCCCCAGTTCCCTAATCATTTATAAAGAGCATTTCATTTTACGTTGATAAAGCAGAAATTGTGGTCTTTGCTGATCACACAAGCACCATAATAAAGCGGTGTAAAGACATTACAGCGGGAGGAATAATATATGAAATGTATCTACTGATCCTTCGTAATAATGCGTTATACTGATTACACATAAATGGTCTATCACCTAACTTATTAAAAACACAGTTCATTGAATTCCACGTATGGCAGGATACAATGGCAAATAGCAAAAGAATACGAGTGACATGAAATACAGAAAGCACCAATTAACCTTATACATTATGGGTATTCTAGAACCCGTGACTTTATACAGAATACAAATACAGAAAAAGGCCACCAATCACTGTTTGAAATATTTGAGTACATCGTTGAACTAGTTTGCGAACTTTTTCAGGCTCATCTTCAGGCGGGGAACTCAGAAATTACATCTTTGTTTCTGTAGCGTGTTGCCAGGCAGTGTCTCTGTGACAAGAAGAAGCTACGAGATTTAATGTATTGCCGTAAGTGATAGTTATGTGACGAGTTGTCCTTCAGCTGGATGTAACAGAGGAGAATCGGGGCAGGATGAAACTGCAGGGCAAAATTTAACTATAGCCGCAAATTTGTCCACTCTTTAATCACTTCCAGGAACTATTATCCAAACGACAAAGATGATTAAAAATCCAGTGCAGTAGAGTTTGTCTTCGATTTTTGTGCAAGTAATGTGCTTAAGCTTGTTTTAGGCATGCATGTTTCAAGACAATCGAAAGCCTTTATCTACTAATTTTCTCTTTCTTAAAATCTCAACACACGTGTAAGGTACTTGATTTTACTGCGTTTAGAGGACGTTTATTTTTCAAAACGCTTCGTAGGTTTTGAAAATAGAGGTAGCGACAGAACGGGCCGGGGTGGAACGGACCGAGGTTCGGTTCTGCCCCAAGTAGTGTACCATTCTGTCCTAGTGTTAATTTTTTAGTATTCACATTTATTCTAACACTTCTAAAATACATCACTATATTTTCAGGGTTTTTGTACTGTTGCTAATGACAATTTTTTTCATAGATGGTTATAAGATATGAATGCAAAACTAATTGTCGAATTTGGTGTACAGAAAACATGGAATAGGCAATGCCAGGTGTTCTGAAAAAAAAATGGTATTTAGCAAATCCAGTATTCAGTTCAACATTTCTGAAACAACTCTTCAGAGAGCAGATGAGGCTTTTCAAACTGAAAAGCAGACGGGAAAATTTTGTCGTGTTCTCTGTAATGCTCTAGAGTTTACGATGTAAAATTTGTGAATGGCTGCGGTAAAAGCTGTGGGCATTCTTTATATAGGCTGAGTAAGCCTTTTGTTTTCTCAGACGTCTCTTCTTGATGACCTGCTACTACGTTTTGGTGGTCCGGATCCTCTGTGCCAACGCCACGGTCGAACATCGAACTCTTCTGGACTCCGTTCCGTCTTGCAGGGAATGAAATCACGCAACTTCTAAACCGAGCTACGAAATGACTTCGAATGAACTCTTGTTTCAACTTCTCTATATTTTAAAGTTCGTTACTTCTCATTAACATATACATTACAGTAGTTCAAATAGGTTATGTCAATGACAACAGACACCAATAACTAAAACACGTCTTACTTAAAGGACGTACGGACAGTCAAAGGTATACTATTGAAAGGTAATTCATTTGCCTTGATGATGACGCTGGCATTGTCGGTAGACTCCTTATTCCGGGCAGCCAATGACACCTTCAATTTAAGGTATTACGGGGTGAACACACGCCCCCAGCGTCAAAGTCGCTCGACTCTTCCGTGGCATCCGTGCCAAAATAAAGCGACGTGGACGGTCTCTAATTTTACTTTAAACACCATTTCTATTTGTTTTCTCCATCCCTAGCATCTTGATACACTACAGGTTACAGCTTATGATTTATTTAAAAGACATAAATGACAGATTGTTTGGACTGACACCGAAGAAGTTGAGAGCGTTACCTTTTAAGTTGGCGGAGAAAGAAACTGAATCACCTGTTTAATAATGAACTGAAAATGGAGGGTGAAGACTGGATGACAATTTCTTTTGAGGCATCTAACATTCTGCCACTATTAAACTCATATGCTTATTGTGTTGTATTAGATTTAGGAAGTGCTATTGGATTGTGAAGTTGAAACTGTAAGGAAATATAAATTATTAATAGCTCTTACACTATACGAGAGTTATGAACCTGGTTCGGTTCTTCCCCAGGTCTGGGGAATAACACACCAGTTATCACTTTGTTTTAATTTTTTATAATATGCGCCTGTGTTCTTTTACATCTGATTTGTTTGTTTCAATTTTTGACGTATATATTAAATGTCACAGAGACTTTTTTAGCTTTCTCTCTGCCAGTTTAATTTAACTGTTGTCATTGTATCGTCTTGCCCCGGGTTTCTTTACCTGAAGACACCAATGGACTGTGTCCCTCACCAGATTGTTGCTGTTGCCAGGGCTCCGGGGCTAGAGTCGGTGTTATTCGGCATCAGCGTGCTAACTCCTGAGAGTGGCCTTTTTTTGTGTGGTGTACCTGTGAAGTAATGGGACGCCATAGTTTAGCCCTAGCAATACAATCGCTTTCCCCATAACCGCGCATTACCGGGGGGGGGGGGGGGGAAATACTTTATGTCAATCCTAAAAAAGCTAAAAGAACAAAATACGTTAATTGTTGGTGACTTATATTAACAACATACTTTTTATCGAAGTACTGGTGTGTAAGTAGTGTCCAGAACCTGAAAATATCTTTTAGCACAGTCTTAGCAATATTAGCATGTTTTTAATAACGTACACTACAAAGCTGGAGGTACCGCAAGCTGCGTATATTTTGACAGTCGTGGTTACTTTGACCGCTTATACACCAAATGTTTTAAATCTCTATGCTGGCTCTCAAATGAGTGTTTATTATACACAGTTCCCTGGTAAAGTTCCATAAGCATACAGTAGATGACACCATGTGTCGTAGATTTTCTTGCGCGACTGCTGGCGAACCTCTTGCGACTTGTAACTGTATACAAAAAAGTGTGTTAAAATCTGGTTGTGAAAACTCCACCGATATCATTTTACTGCAAAGTCATCGCCGTTTTCAACTACATCATGTATAGATTTGTTTTTGGGAGAGGGTCTGCTTTGAGCAAAACACAATTTTTTAAGATTCGCTGAACATACTGCATAATTAGTGGGTTTTATGTTATCTTCTATAAAACAGGAAAAGTGCCTTTTTAGTTCTGGTACATATATAATCTGAGTTTTACATATCTGAAAAAACCGACAAGATTTTATATACACTCCTGGAAATTGAAATAAGAACACCGTGAATTCATTGTCCCAGGAAGGGGAAACTTTATTGACAATTCCTGGGGTCAGATACATCACATGATCACACTGACAGAACCACAGGCACATAGACACAGGCAACAGAGCATGCACAATGTCGGCACTAGTACAGTGTATATCCACCTTTCGCAGCAATGCAGGCTGCTATTCGCCCATGGAGACGATCGTAGAGATGCTGGATGTAGTCCTGTGGAACGGCTTGCCATGCCATTTCCACCTGGCGCCTCAGTTGGACCAGCGTTCGTGCTGGACGTGCAGACCGCGTGAGACGACGCTTCATCCAGTCCCAAACATGCTCAATGGGGGACAGATCCGGAGATCTTGCTGGCCAGGGTAGTTGACTTACACCTTCTAGAGCACGTTGGGTGGCACGGGATACATGCGGACGTGCATTGTCCTGTTGGAACAGCAAGTTCCCTTGCCGGTCTAGGAATGGTAGAACGATGGGTTCGATGACGGTTTGGATGTACCGTGCACTATTCAGTGTCCCCTCGACGATCACCAGTGGTGTACGGCCAGTGTAGGAGATCGCTCCCCACACCATGATGCCGGGTGTTGGCCCTGTGTGCCTCGGTCGTATGCAGTCCTGATTGTGGCGCTCACCTGCACGGCGCCAAACACGCATACGACCATCATTGGCACCAAGGCAGAAGCGACTCTCATCGCTGAAGACGACACGTCTCCATTCGTCCCTCCATTCACGCCTGTCGCGACACCACTGGAGGCGGGCTGCACGATGTTGGGGCGTGAGCGGAAGACGGCCTAACGGTGTGCGGGACCGTAGCCCAGTTTCATGGAGACGGTTGCGAATGGTCCTCGCCGATACCCCAGGAGCAACAGTGTCCCTAATTTGCTGGGAAGTGGCGGTGCGGTCCCCTACGGCACTGCGTAGGATCCTACGGTCTTGGCGTGCATCCGTGCGTCGCTGCGGTCCGGTCCCAGGTCGACGGGCACGTGCACCTTCCGCCGACCACTGGCGACAACATCGATGTACTGTGGAGACCTCACGCCCCACGTGTTGAGCAATTCGGCGGTACGTCCACCCGGCGTCCCGCATGCCCACTATACGCCCTCGCTCAAAGTCCGTCAACTGCACATACGGTTCATGTCCACGCTGTCGCGGCATGCTACCAGTGTTAAAGACTGCGATGGAGCTCCGTATGCCACGGCAAACTGGCTGACACTGACGGTGGCGGTGCACAAATGCTGCGCAGCTAGCGCCATTCGACGGCCAACACCGCGGTTCCTGGTGTGTCCGCTGTGCTGTGCGTGTGATCATTGCTTGTACAGCCCTCTCGCAGTGTCCGGAGCAAGTATGGTGGGTCTGACACACCGGTGTCAATGTGTTCTTTTTTCCATTTCCAGGAGTGTACATACAAAACCTTATCCGTTTTTCAAATACATGAATATCGACTTTATAAACTCAAATGTACTACTAGTAAAAAACGCATTTTTTGTGTTTTATAGAAGATATCATAAAACCCACGGATGATGCTCCAGGATTAGGGATACACAATTTATTGAACACTGTTGCTGCCAATGACAGTATGGAACCGAGGAATACAAACTTTAACCATCAGTATATATGTGACTGTAAAAGTAAGATGACTGGTAAATCCTAGAATTAACTGGTGGCCCTAAGACTTACCATAACGGTGTGGTAAAAGACCGAAATTTCTTATTATATGCATGGATTTCCAAGTTTTACCAAGAGACCTTGGTAAATCATAGGATGTACCCATACCAACTAATAAAACCGTATTCATAAAAAAAATCAAATTAGAAATTTATTGAAATAGTTTGTATTTATTGTAAATTTATGTATTTTAAACATTCTTGCACTCCAATGTGATTATAACGAGCAATAGTCCATATTAGTGAAAAATGTTGTAAAAAATGTTACCTCGTGAACGTTAATTTTTTTTACAACAAGGCTGACTGTTGTGGCATTTCGAATTACATAATATGGAAGACGATTTACACAAGCATTTTTTAGTTGAACACATTTTTAAGCAATTGCACTTTTTGAACCCTTGTCCTCCAACAAAAGATTGTTTGGCAACCACTTCTCGTAGACCAATTTCTTCTCTTGCTACTTCTGCGAAGTTGATAAAATTTTCCTTGCACAATGTAAATTGGTTCCTAGTGTACAATGACTTCAGTTTATCAGCTTCGATACCAAGTTGATAAAATTCGTCATCCTGAATATTGATCGCTACTGCCATTATAGATGTTGCATAAATTTTTGCACTGTCTACATCCAGTACTTTAATTCTCACATTCTGTCCAACTGAAGGTTTTGAAATTCTGTTGCATGAGCCCGTTTTCATTTTGTTTGTCTGCAATTGAAGACGTTCTTTGGCAGCTTCTCGGATCCGTTTAACTTTATTAACACTGCTGGAAATTGTCAGCGTCTCGTCACAACCATCAGCTGGTGCCGGTGTCTCGTTTTTAACTGTCGTCAAATCCTGTGTCTCTGGTGCTTCCTCACCTGCTGCAGCCGCTCTTTCTACCTCCGTTCCTTCTGCTCCAGTACTTGATTGACTGGCATCAATTCCTTGACCGCCATTTTCAATTTCCTGTGAGTCTGTGGAAGTGGTTTTTAACATTGTTTCCAAGTCTTCTTCAGTGTTTACACTTTTTATCAAATCACGTGGAACAACTGAGGTCGCAATGCCCATTTGGAACCCCAAACAGGACTTCATATGGTGAACATCTGATTCCTTCGGAATAAGCCGTATTTTTCATTGCTTGCACAAACCTCAGCCCTTCAGACTATTTTGAAGTTTCATTTGCTTCCATCCAAGTTGATAACATATAATCGATATCTTGATTTGCTCTTTCGACTGATCCCTGAGACGGACTGCCTCGGCTTCCCTTGGACTATCTTTATATCACTCAACAACCCACATAACTTTGAATGACTTGGTTACAAAACTCTTTACCATTATCAGAATGAAGGATACTTGGGGCAACAAAGGTGGTAAAAATGTCAAAAAGATGATACTTCACCATCGCTTTTCAAAGCTAGTGCGTGGAGGATAACAAAGTTTGTCAAATTATCTTGGTATGCAAGTATGAACTTCGACTTATTGTCTGGGTTTGCCTGCATGTCGATTAAAATTTGGCAGCGAGAATTCATTTCACTGTGTATGATAGGTTTAACTACAACACCTTTTTTCAATGTTTTTTGCTTTTTCTGACACGGTTCACATAATCTCAAATAAGTAACGATTGACTCAACATTCTTGTACTTACGATTCAGTTCCACAATCATCTGTGTTCGGCCGCCATGGCCTATAGCAATGTTGGTCTCATGTAGTACGTTAAACAGTTATCAAAACGAACGTAGTAACGAATTTCTTCTTTTCCAGCAGACACTGGTGCTATGAGTTTCTCTTCACCTCCGATTTCGAGAGCATCATATCGCTTTAAACGTCTGTAGTGAACAGTTTTTTTGTTGGAAACGATTTTTACATTTTTCATTTCACTTAACAGAATATTATATCGCTCAGCTGATACATAAAAATTGTTTTCCTTCTTATTCACTGAGTCACTTAAAAGTTCGTAAAATCTTTTACGCATAACGTCACTCATTCTGGTGCAATGCTGCAGAAGAAATACCATTAAAACGAGTCGCAAAGATGATCGTATGCACGCTGCTCGACACTGACTGAAACTACGCAGAGGTAAGCGGACTGAGGACTCATAATTGCCAACAAGGAAACTTACCCGAACACAAAAATGGAAACAATGAAACTTGTCTGAACCTGCACGACGGAAGCGGGAGTCTTCGATCCAGCTTTTACCAGTTTGCATTGGTAAATCCTAATATTTACCGATGTCTCTTGGTAAAACTTCGAAATCCATGTATATAATGAGAAATTTCGGACTTTTACAACACCGCGACGGTAAATTTTAGGTTTCACCAGTTAATTCTAGGATTTACCAATTATCTTACTTTAACAGCAACATATAGACCATAGCGTATTTGTAATTGTTAATGTGCCTACAAATAACAAAAACAAATGTCAGTAACATTTTTTCAGATTGGAAGTTATTGTGGTTAAGACAGTGATTCATGTATAACATATAATGTCAAATATATCTGTAAACAAGGAATGAAGTTTGTTCGGTCACAGGTACTAGATATTGACTCGATCAAAGAAGAACAGATAACCTCAGTTCCATCTGCACCGGATTTAGGTTTAAGGTGGATGAAACTGAAGGTACTGTGCTCAGCTAAATTTGAAGCTGTATGCATCCTAGTCTCTGTCATTGTATTTATAATTTTGATGATGGATCACACGGTTTAAGTTATGTAGCATATTATGTTTTTTTTTTTCTTTTATGAGGCTTAAAAAAGCACTTAAGAAAAACTTTACATCACTGTATTTATCTGACAGTTGTGGTGGATCTGTTGGGCAGTCAATTTATCCTCAAACCCTTGCTAGCTTTAACCACCTACAATTTTTTCGATTACATGCTATGCATTTTAGAAAATGTGTTGCATTAATTGGTATTTAATGCTTTCCTAGAAGCTCCTATGTTTTCACTACCATAAATACCACAGAAGTTAAAAAACGATCATGATAAACACATTTGAATCTGAAAGTCGGTCAAGGTATACCCAGATTATAGTACTAAATGACCACCATAAAGAAATTAAAAATGCAAATTTCCTTAATTGTTATTGACTTTTACTTACAACATACTTTTTAAATAGATACTGATGTGCGCGTAAAGTCCTAAAAGCCCTCCGTCTTCAGGCCACAAGTGGCCCATCGGGACCATCCGACCGCCGTGTCATCCTTAGGTGAGAATGCGGATAGGAGGGGCGTGTGGTCAGCACACCGCTCTCCCGGTCGTTAAGATGGTTTTCTTTGACCGGAGTCGCTTCTGTTCGGTCGAATAGCTCCTCAGTTGGCATCACGAGGCTGAGTGCACAACGAAAAATGGCAACAGCGCATGGCGGCCTGGATGGTCACCCATCCAAGTGCCGGCCACGCCCGGCAGTGCTTAACTTCGGTGATCTCACGGGAACCGGTGTACCCACTGCGGCAAGGCCGTTGCCCACGTAAAGTCCTAAACCTGAAAATACTGAATATCACATTCACTGTGAAAAGTGACATTTACTACTAGGTCCTAAATGTTTGGTTTAACTTTAACTGAAGAATTTCAAACATTTGTGGACTCTGATAGAAGAATTCATAATAAGCAATAAATATTTTTTTTCAAAAGGTAGACATAAACTACCCCCACTTCCGGCCCCCCTCCCCCATCCCCCATGTACTGCGAGAGTTAAGGATATGGCAATTCGGCTGGGGGTCTATTCACATTGTCGGAGCTGCTACCGTGTTATACGCTTTTTAGTAGCTTTAGTGACGAGTAAGGATGGCGTTGTACACTAAAGCGTCACAGAAACTGGTGTAGGCATGAGTATTCAAATACAGAGATACGTAAACAGGCAGAATACGGCGCTGCGGTCGGCAACGCCTATCTAAGACAATAAGTGTCTGGCGTAGTTGTTACATCGCTTACTGCTGCTTCAATGTGAGGTTATCAAGATTTAAGTGAGTTTGAACATGGTGTTGTAGTCGGCGCACGAGCAACTGGACACAGCATCATCGAGGTTGCGATGAAGTGGGGATTTTTCCATACGACCATTTCACGAGAATATCTTGAATATCAGGAATCCGTTAAAACATCAAATCTCCGACGTCGCTGCGGCTGGAAAAAGATTCTGCTAGAACGGGGCAGACGACGACTGAAGAGAATCGTTCAACGTGACAGAAGTGTAACCCCTCGGAAAGTTGCAGCAGATTTCAATGCAGGGTCATCAACAAGTGTCAGTGAGCCAACCATTCAACGGAACATCATCGATATGGGCTTTCGTATCCTAAGGCCCACTTGTGTACTCTTTGTAACTGCAAGAAACAAAGTTTTACGCCTCGCCTGGGCCCCTCAACACCTACATTGGACTGTTGATCACTGGACACATGTTGCCTGGTCGGATGAGTCTCGTTTCAAATTGTATTGATCGGAGGATGGACGTGTACGGGTATGGAGACAATCTCATGAATCCATGGACCCTGCACGTCAGAGAGGACTGTTCAACCTGGTGGAGGCTCTGTAATGGTATGAGGCGTGTGCAGTTGGAGTGATATGGGACCTCCGATACGTCTAGATACGCCTCTCACAGGTTACATGTACGTAAGTATTCTGTCTGATCACCTACATGCATTCATGTCCATAGTGCGTTGCGATGGACTTGGGCAATTCCAGCAGGACAATGCGGCACCCCACACGTCCAGGATTACTACAGAATGGCTCCAGGAACACTCTTCTGAGTTTAAACACTTACGCTGGACACCAAACTTCCCAGAGGTGAACATTATCGAGTATATCTGGGATGCCTTGCAATGTGCTGTTGAGAAGAGAGCTCCACCCTCTTGCACTCTTACGGATTTATGGACTGCCGGCAGGATTCATCGTGTCAGTTTCCTCCAGCACTACTTCAGACATTAGTCGAGTCCATGCCACATCGTGTTGCCGCTTTTCTGTGTGCTCGCGACGGCCCTACACGATATTAGGCAGTTGTACCAGTTTCTTTGGCTCTCTCAGTGTAGGTTAGCGCTGTCCAGCAGTCTCGTAGAGAACTCACGTTGTTCCAGCAGCGAGTCTGCTCTGTTGGCAGGTTGGGCGGCGTGGGACCCTTGGCTCGCGTATACCTGGCGGAGATCCTGCCCGCTCGCTGGCGCGGCTGCGTCCTGGTCCTGCTAAACGCCTGTTGGATGGCCGCCTACCTCGCTTCTCTTCGTAAGTGCAACACATTCTTCCCCTTCTTTCTCCACTTTTCGTGTTCAGATTCAAAGGTTTGTAGACACTTCTTGAAAAAATTGTACCAAAAAACTGTTCAAATGTTTGTGAAATGTTATGGGATTTAACTGCTAAGGTCATCAGTCCCTAAGCTTACACACTACTTAACCTAAACTATCCTAAGGACAAACACACACACCCATGCCCGAGGGAGGACTCGAACCTCCGCCGTGACCAGCGACACAAAAAAAATTGTACCAACTACGGGAGGCGTTTAATAAGTAAAACAATACAATTTTTCTCGGCCAGTTTCGCTTGAAAAAATACGGAATTTTTTTGTGCGACATTATGGAGTATTCCTGCTTCAGCCCCTGTAGTTTCATGAAGTTTCGATAGGTGGTGGCCGCTGTACGTAGCCTTCAAAACGGCGTCTGTAACAGAGGGGCGTTCCTGGCAGAGAGCTGTCATTCAGTTTCTTTTGCCGAAAAACCAGAGAATCTCCGTTATTCATAGGCACTTGCAGACAGTCTTCGGAGATGTGGCAGTAAACAAAAGCACGACGAGTCATTGGGCGAGGCGTTTGTCATCATCGCAACAAGCCATGACTGGTGCAATGTTGGAACGTGCGGACGCTCTCAATTGAGGTGATCGACGGATCGCAAACTAACACATCGCTGCTCAGTTGGACGTCTTATAGGAAGAGCTCACACACTCATCCACCAGTTGGAGTACTGAAAAGGGTGCACCTGCTGGGTTCCTCGCCGCCTAATAGAAGACAATAGAACAGCGAAAGACCATCTGTGCGGAATGCTTGCGAGTTACGAGGCTGATCGTGACAGTTTTTAGTGGAACATGGTCACAGGTAACAAAACATGGGTTGATTACTTCGAACTGGAAATAAAATGGCAATCCATGGAGTGGCGCCACTCCTCTCCTCCGAAGAAAAAGTTCAAAGAAACACGGTCAGCCAGTAAAGTCATGGCGATGTTCACTGAACTATTCTTCCTTGTCGACGCAACAGCCAGGATCCCACACATTGCGACTTCCATCTGTTTGACCCAATGAAGGGCGCACTCCAAGGAAGCAGTATGTAGATGATGAGCTTAATAATCGGACAGACAGACAGATGGACAACAAATCAATGCCATAAGGGTTCCGTTTTTACCGATTGAGGAACAGAAGCTAAAAATTATTGAAATTGTTGTGTAATGTATAACTTGTATGATGCATAGTTACTTCAACAGCACCATGCATAGATGCACATTCGTGCCCACACACTTTGTAACAGCGATGATGTGCTTGGAGTCGTGTCGTCAAGTAGCAGGGCAGTTGAGGAAGGGAACAGGGAGGCATAAAACGAGCTATGCTTCTCCAAACAGGTAGACACGCGAGGACAGCTGACTTTATTGGACGTACAGTATCCTACTTCCTCGACATCACTCATCACATATAAACTACTGATTTGCCGGAGCAACAGGGAGAAAATAAACAATATAGAGGTGAAGTTCTAAGATTTTTCAGATAAATCCCTTGAAGTATTCCAGTGTTTCAATAATATCATAATTAACGTTTCTTTCCAGAGAGCCCGAATAGAAGATTTGGCTGATAAAAAGAATGGCGTAAGTACGAGGGGCGTTCAATAAGTAATGCAACATTTTTTTTTTCTGAAAGCAGATTGATTTTATTCAGGGATCCAATATGCCACATTACTCCCTACTCTTTTTGCTACAAAGCCCTCTTTTTCAACATAATCTCCGATCAATGCGACGGCCTTACGTCACCTTACTGGGAGGGGCTGTATGCCTGCATGGTACCGCTCCACTCGTTGACGTCGGACGCAACGTCTTGCTTGCTGCCATTTTTCTCAGAAACGGGTAAACGTATCAAGTAGAAAATTATGTCACAGACTATGGCGGTCACTTGGTGTTATAAAAAATTAAAGCTTTTTAGTCAATGTAGTCAAAAGATACGGCCATTTATGTCACACGTTTTGATACTCGAAATCTCGTTTATCAGAACGTATAGGGTACTTCCTGCTGATCTAGGATCATGAAATTTGGCAAGAAGCGATATTTCACAGCACAAGTAAGGGAAAAATCAGAAAATCATTCATCTGCAATTACATCACGCGAAAAAATATTCTCTTATCATTGGTTATCCGATTGTCAGTCTGTACCTCTGTTTACAACCGTTTTTTCAAGAATTACAATAACAGATGCGAAATTACACGACAAATTTAAACTTAAAACTCAAAATATTTTCAAGAGTATTGCAATTCCTAGGGCCGATATCTTGCCAGTATCGATATCAATAGCACGCAAGGGATGATCTATCTATATACATAATTAAGTTTGTGCGAAACCCTCAGAGGGCGTGTCCCACTCCAATTTAACCAATTTTTAATACTATTTGTACTCATTGATGTTAAAAAGAAGTTCCATTCCCCCTTCACGCTCTTAGACTTTTTTTTTTTTTTCTAAAGTAGCATGTATTCGTCCTCAGGGCTCAACCTATTTGGATTCATTCTTGTCTGAAGAACGTTAACATGGAATAATACTGGGCTTTTGATAGATATTTCTCACCAACGAACGATGCAGGAACTCACTGTGTTATTATGTGCATCACTCTGCCTATTGCATCTTGCGAGCACCGCAATACTCTGTCGCTCCCTGAGTGTTTCAGAATAGTTTGAGAACATTCAGCGGATGTGGGGTAGTCTGTGTGGCTCCCCTGGTCACCACAAATTAATCCATGTGAGAACATGTGACGCACCATTTAGCGAGAGCCCGCCGTTGACCCAGTTCTAAACACTCTCCAAAATTTGTGGCCTGTGATTGAGCGGTGATGGACCAAGATGACACCCTCGGCGTTGCCAGTGTTCACCATGCGTTGCCACCAGTATCAGAGCGACAAGGGATGCGTGTCTCTCCGATGTTATAATTCGATTGCAGTTATTGAATACGTAGTTGTGACAGAAAGCCATGTTGCTTTTATCCTGGAGCAGGATAACTGCAGTGGTACTGATATCACGTACGTAGTACAAAAGCGCCTTTCTATCTTTTATAGGCCTGTAATTGACATCTGACGCTTTGTTGCACAACGTTTTTATTTTTTTTGCAGTTCGATTTCATATTATTAATGAAATAATCTGTGATATGCAGTGTCCATTCTTGAATACTGAATCTCATTGTTCGCATTTTGAAAGTGTGTCTTAACCTGTCCTCTACGACCGAAGGGATGGTTTCTGGAGCATGTCAATAATGTGTCTGTTTCATCCATACAATGGTGGTGAACCTGTTTAAGTGCATCTACATCTACGTACAATACATACTCTACAAGCCATCGAACGGTGCATGGTGGAGGCTACGACGTACCATTACTAGTCATTTCCTTTCCTGTTCCCCTCCCGAATAGAGCCAGGGGAAAACGACTGTCTGTAAACTCATGTACGAGCTCTAACTTCTCTCATCTTACGCATAATGTACGTTGGGGGCAGTAGAATCGTTCATAGTTCTACAGTCGACGTCAAATGCCGACTCTCTCAGTGCCTCGCGAAAGGGGCATCGTCTTCCCTCTAGCAAAACATCTGAGTTTACCAAGCGTCTCCGTAATACATGAGTGCTGATCGAACCTACTGGTAACAAATCTAGCAGCATGCCTCTGAACTGCTTTGATGCCTTCCCTTAATTCGACCTGTTGGGCACCCTAAACACTCGAGCAGTTCTCAAGAGTGGGTCGAAGTAGTGTTCCGTACGAGTCTTGTATACAGATTAGCTAAAATTTACACAGAAAACCTAAATTAATTTACATGGTGAGATTTTTGAGTCCACTCCACACGACTGAGCACCGCACTACCTTTTTGCAGACTTGCCGTCCAGTGCTATTGACTTACGCTCTGACTCGGACATTGAATGTGTCAGTTGCTGGGCCCCTATACTCGGTAAATTTACGATTTGGCGCTCAAACAATACAATTAGAAAATTATTTCAGAAGGGTGAAGTGGTGGACTGGACTGATTCACGCACACGGGTTGTACCTTATTCTGTGCTTTTATTCGTAAGCAGCACTATTGACAAAACTCACAAAACAATCCTTTTATTATCAAATACATTAACGCACTACTTCAATAAGAACAGTCTTCAAATTTTGCTTAGGTTGAGGAAATATAGTTTTTCTTTAAAAATTCGCAGTTCTTTTAAAGATAAAAATGAAGTTAAAAATGGCGCATTAATAAAATACTAGTATTTTCTAATCTAGAGAACAAACAGTATGATCGAAACAGAAAATATAAATTAATCTTAACGTCTCTACTATTTTCGCAAAAAGTAACAAATTAAACTGTGTCTTACTATTTCTTCATTAAACGAAAAATTTATTTAATCTTAATCTCCTTGAGTCAGCGCAACACTTTTCATGAAGGTTTTATCAAAGGTGCTGGTAAGTTCCTATGGGACCAAACTGCTGACGTTATCGCTCCTTGGCTTACACACTACTTAATCTAGCTTAAACTAACTTACGCTAAGGACCACACACATACCCATGCCCGACGGAGGACTCGAATCTCCGACGGGGGAAGCCGCGCGAACCGTGGCAAGACGCCCTAAACCGCTCGGCTACCCCGCGCGGCATGGCTTTATAAAAGGACAAGGCATAAGTAACTATCACAGAACAACAACAAATATCCGATAGCTTGCCCTCGTGTGGCGAACCCGTTTAGTTACAGTCAAACCGCGTACCGTAGTCAGTTTTAAAGAGGCGATGCGATACTTTCAGGTGGAGAAAGCCTGGTAACTGATTAAGACATTTGACGATGGAACACTAATACAGCTGGAGCCGGTTTCTGCATCCAAAGTATAGAGGAATTTACAGGCCTCCCCCAAATTAAGAGCGCAACACGGCACAGGAGAGTATTTCACAGTGCATCAAACATTCCACGTCGGCCACGTCGCTTTAACAACAGCAATTATCCGTCCGCACACTTACACCCAAACTTTCAGATGTCAGACAGTCGGGTCGTTACCGAATGTAGTTTATCGACAGAGTATCAACCAAAATTCCGATATAGTTTGTGCTATGGGCTGTCATCCAGGAGAATTTGTGCAAACAGTAACTGACGTACGAAGCACGGGAAAAGCATAACTGTGAGCATATGCCGTGTAGAGCTCCGGTGGGGAAGACTGTAGAGCATTAGTGTGCCATACAAGGATTCTGAGTTCGAGCCCTTCTCATGCCAGTTTCTCCACTATAGCACGTTTGAAACAGCCATATGGGACAACATGTTACTGACATGTAAAATGGCTGTTCGTAGTTTACAGTAATGTTTTATTAGCAGTCCACTTTCGCTTTGTTTATGTGAAAGTAACAAACATATGGAGTACATATGAAGTTCCACAGAATAAACCTAAACAATCAGAACAGAAGAATAAAGAGACAGCTGGATCACATGTGCAGAAGTATTAATACTAATAATAACAATAATCGCACATGTGATACAATTATTTCTTTGTTCTTCTGTTCCAATCGTTTATTTACTCTGTGAAACTATAAATGTACTCTATGGGTTTGATACTTTCAAATAAATAAACGTAAAGTGAACTTCCAATAAAACATTGCTATAAGCAATGAACAATCCTTTTACTTGTCAGGAACGTGTTGTTCCGTATAACAGTTTCACATGTATTACGGTACAAAGGCTCGAACTCAGGACCCTTGCTGCGCGGAGTGGCTGCGCGGTTAGAGGCGCCATGTCTCGGATTGCGCGGCCCCTCCCGCTGGAGTTTCGAGTCCTCCCTTGGGCATGGGTGTGTGTGTGTTGTCCTTAGTATAAGTTAGTTTAAGTAGTGTGTAAGTCTAGGGACCGATGACAGCTGTTTGGTCCCTTAGGAATTCACACACATATCAGGACCCTTATTACGGCAAACTAAGGGCTCTCTACCGCCTTCTCCACGGTAGCTCTGTACGAAAAATGTTCGCAGTTAGACTTATTTCACATCTACCCGGAAACTGGCACCGAGAGCCGGTTGTGTGGGTGAGGGGCTTAGGGGACGTTTCACACCTGGCAGACAGACGACATGGACGGCTAAACGACAACCGACAGCCGGGCCTAGGCTGTGGGATGCCGCCGGCCCCCACTGTGTCGGCCCGTTGTCGTTGTGCAGAAATTCTCCCACGTACAGATTCACTTCTTGATATACTTGCAAGTCCAGTTATGGACAGCGTGCCGGAGTGGCCGAACGGTTCTAGGCGCTTCAGACCGGAACCGCGAGACAGCCATGGTCGCAGGTTCGAATCCTGCCGCGGGCATGGATGTGTGTGTCGTCCTTAGCTTAGTTAGCAATTTGAACCATTTGATGTTGTTATCATGATGTGCACGATGGGGGCGCGAATTATCGTCCATGAAGACAAATGAATGGCCAGTATGCTGCCGATATTGTTGCACTGACGGTCGGAGTATGGCATTGACGTATCGTACATTCGTTACGGCGCCTTCCATGACCACCAGCGGCGTATGTCGGCCCCACATAATGCCACCCCAAAACAGCAGGGAATATCCACCTTGCTGCACTCGCTGGACAGTTTGTCTAAGACGTTCAGCCTGCCCGAGTGCCTCCAAACAAGTCTCCGACGATTGTCTGGTTGAAGGTATATGCGACATTCATCGTTGAAGAGAATGTGATGTCAATCCTGAGCGGTCCATTCGGCAAGTTGTTAGGCCCATCTGTACCGCACTGCATGGTGTCTTGGTTGCAAAGATGGACCTCGCCATGGTCGTTGGGAGTGAAGTTGCTCGTCGTGCAGCCTACTGCGCACAGTTTGAACCGTAACACGACGTCCTGTGGCTGCGTGCAAAGCATAATTCAACATGGTGGCGTTGCCGTCAGGGTTCCTCCGAGCCATAATCCGAAGGTAGCGATCATCCACTGCAGTAGTAGCGTTTGGGCGGCTTGAGAGAGGCATATCATCGACAGTTCCTGCCCCTGTGTATCTCCTCCATGTCCGAACAACATCGTTTTGGTTCACTCCGTGACGCCTGGACACTTCCCTCGTTGAGAGCCCTTCCTTGCACAAATTAACAATGCGGATGCGATCGAATCGCGGTATTGACCGTCTAGGCATGGTTGAACTACAGACAACACGAGCCGCGTACCTCCTTCCTGGTGGAAAGACTGGAACTGATCGGCAGTGGGACCCCCTCCGTCTAATAGGTGCTGCTAATGCATGGTTGTTTACATCTTTGGGCAGGTTTGGTGACATCTCTGAACAGTCAAAGAGACTGTGTCTGTGATACAATATCTAGAGTCAACGTCTATCTCCAGGAGTTCTGAGATCCGGGGCGATGCAAAACTTTTTTATGTGTTTGCTTCCCCTACCGTGCCGTGTCATTCAGTCTCGCGGTGGGCAGTCGTCATAACGTTTTGCCTCATAAGTGTAGTTTCAAGGGGTTTAGGAGCCCTTTATCCACATTGTAAGGTACCAAGCCGTTAGGCTAGGCGCAAATTGAGACGCGTATAGCACGTGCGACGTGACACGACACTACAGCGCGACACACACGTGCAGCACGAGCCGCATGGGTGCAGCGCATATTGCGACGCGTACACCATATTTCGCACGCGCCGACTGGCGACGCTCTGCGCTTACAGAACTGAAGCGCGCGCAACCTGTTATCTTCCTCAAACGATTTTACAGAAACTATTCACTGAAAATGTTTCATTTTTGCCTTACTTGTAGCGTTATACGTCAGCTTCGTGGCGAAGTGGCCATGATATCGCTAATGACCGTTCTTATTGTGATGTACACATTTTAGTAAGACACTAAGCAAAACTCAAAAAGTTTGCAACGAAAATTAGGGATCGCTATGATTTTGCGTTTGGTGCGTATTACACCATATGTTTCTGCGTACGAAATTAGCTAACATGTTGAATTTTTGTTTAGGCTTGGGAGGAGGTCTCTATCTGCCTCCGATCTTGAGAAAATGGATCCCATGTAGCGCACTCACTTCCGATCTCACGCCCGCGGGAATGAAACACTCGCAACATGTTTCATATCTCCTAAACCGGTCGAAACATCGAAACGAAAGTTTGGCGAATAATAGCACACAAGGAGGAGAGTATTTTGCCAATTCTTAAACACACAGAACTTTCTTATCTACATATCAGTATTTATCTATATATCAGTACTTATACTTCCCTTTTTATTTATTTCACTCCAGTGACTGTAATTTTTTAAGAGTTATCGACAGCTAGCGAAACAAGAGCTTATTAGTATGAAAATAAACATGAAATTTCTTCTTTTATGTTATTGCAAACCGACACGATGAGGTTTTTCTTAAGCTATTGAGCTCTGTGATAGTCAGTTACTTGTTTAATGAGGCACTCCGTTTCGAAATTCTGTCTCAATAGCTGCTGTGAGATGAGTTTGGCAAATTACACTGTGACAAAGAAAGTACAATTAAACCAATCACCAACAGAAATGTGGCCGTTACTCACAAACGGTGATGCTTCTTCGAATGAGGAAAGGTTAACAACTCACACAAAAATAGATTGCCAACTCTGTTGGAATTTTGGTGGAATCCCCATAACCCAACGTATTTTTAACACTGAGCGACTGGAATGGAAACTTATCAAAGGAATTTAATCCTTCTCTTGATCTGAGCAGTATTAAAATAATGACGAGCTTTCCTTCAGGCGGAATGATAGGCACATGCCAGATACTCACCTACGGTTTGCCAAACTGACAATATGTGATCGCGAATAAAATAGTTGTTATTGAGAAAAATAAACAATTGATCTGTCACACAACACAATTGTCAGTGTATTGTCAGCAGTGGAAGATAATGCGTGCGACAGGAATGCACAAGCTAGCCATGTGTGCCTTGTGAGTTGGAGTTCGCAAAACATTGTCACGATAGTAGATCTGCCTTTGTCAGCAGCACATTTCAACAAATTAAATATATCTAATCATAACATTCTTTTAGAATATTCCTAATTTCGTAATGATACCGACCATTTTCTTCATTTGTGTGGCCTGTTGCATAATTAGTTTATTAATGCTGATAATGTGCATGCAACAATTGAAATGCTTTTTCTCATCACGGCGAACCAATTAAAACATTGTTATTTGTGACTGCTTTTCGACTGTTTCTAGCTTGCAGTGGAAATGTGATGTTCACATTCGTGTAGAACAGTGTGTCGTATTATTACATCCATATCCAAGTAATCACAGTGAGACTTCTATACTTCAGATCTTGGACGCTTTTTACCAGGAGCGCAAAGGGATCACACCTGTGGAGATTATCCTTTTCTAAATTTTTGTAACAGACCATAGAGATACGCCAGCATACTAGGCACCGAAGAGATAACCTTGTTTTACTTTCCTGCCTTGCTTCTTAATCACGTGATTTTATAATATTGCTTGCTTCCTTATTCACTACCCTCTGTCCCTTCATGCGATCTGAAAACATCGCGGAGGCATATGATGCAATTCCAGCGGCCAATGGCTCATCAGTTACTGAAGTATGCATTTTTCTTGACAGAAGAAAAATAAAACAAAACAAAACTACACAGATATAAATAACAGAAAAGTATAATGTACGAAGAAAGCTGAAGCGTTTAAATGGGGATAAACGAAACACTATCCAAAGGCAATAAAATTTAGTACACAGTGAGGCAAAATTTATCGTATGGGCAATGCTAACACAGCTCATATGCGCCGTTCCGATGTGAGGATATGGCTGGGCTACTTTTCCGCTCCCTGCCTCAAATTTCCGACCGTGCTAGCGAGGCACGCATGACGCGCGGCGCGAGAAAATATGCCTCAACCAAACCGCGGCGCGACCTGACGCAGGCGCGTGTCGCGTCCCAGTAGCGTCGCGTCGCAATTTGCGCGGTCCCATTTGATCCTGTGAAGTCACAAAAATGCGCGCTGCGCTGCGTCGCGCCACACGCGCTATACGCGTCTCAATTTGCGCCTAGCCTTAGGTAGTATAATTTCGGTAGTTGCGACTCGCAACCTATTTTTTTCTCCTTCAGTATTTGTGTCTTTCACTTTTATTATTTGTTTTGGAATTATTTCCTGGTTAAAAATTGCGATCACATTTGTCTTAACAGAAAAAAAACATTGCTTACTGTAGTTGTCCAGGGTCAGTCCTATTGTCGATAAAGCGTACATGTTGGCACGGCAGATGCGTGGTGGGAGCTGAGTCCGCTGGGTGGGGCGCGTCCGCAGAAGCTGGAGGTGGGTACGCTGCGGCTCTGGTCGTGGCGAATTGGAATGGTGCTGACCAGCTTCGCGTGCCTGCTGTCCGCCTGCACCACGGGCGTGCTGCGCAACACGGCCAGGCACCTGCTCTCCAGAGGCCGTCAGGGGGAAGCACACGTCGTCCTGCGCCGCATGTTCGCTATCAATCATAACAAGCTCGAGGCTGACTACCAGGTGTGTTCCCCACCATCCCTCCTCTGCTTGCTGAACAAAGTGCACGTATAGCACCAGACCTGCATGCTGCACTACTTGGCATCTGCTCTGCAGAGGCCGTCAGGGGGATGCACATGTCGTCCTGCACCAAATGTTCGCTATCAACCATAACAAGCTCGAGGCTGACTACCAGGTGTGTTCCCCACCATCCCTTCTCCGCTTGCTGAACAAAGTGCACGTATAGCACCAGACCTGCACGCTGCACTACAAGTCTTGGCACTTGCTCTCCAGAGGCCGTCAACGGGATGCACACGTCGTCCTGTGCCACATGTTCACTATCAACCATGACAAGCTCGAGGCTGACTACCAGGTGTGTCCCCACCCTCCCTTCTCCACTTGCTGAACGAAGTGCACGTATAGCACCAGACCTGCATGCTGCACTACTTGACACCTGCTCTGCAGAGACCGTCAGGGGGATGCACACGTCGTCCTGCACCACATGTTCTCTATCAACCATAACAAGCTCGAGGCTGACTATCAGGTATGTTACCCACCATCCGTCCTCCACTTGCTGAACAAAGTGCACATATAGCACCAGACCCGCATCCTGCACTACTTGGAATCTGCTCTGCAGTGGCCGGCAGGAGGAAGCACATGTCGTCCTGCACCAAGTGTTCGCTGTCAACCATAACAAGCTCGAGGCTGACTACCAGGTGTGTTCCCCACCATCCCTCCTCCGCTCTGAACAAAGTGCACTTATAGTACCAGACCTGCATGCTGCACTACAAGTCTTGGCACCTGCTTTGCAGAGGCCATCTGGGGGAAGCACATGCCGTGCTGCACTAATTGTTCGCCACCAACCATAACTAGCCTGAGGGCGACCACAGGCCTCTCTTTCCCACTGGGCACTCTGGGCATGTGCCCCGCAATTGATAGGGGGCCCCTACTTCCTGCCAGGGTCCATATTCCGTATCGTTCATACTGATCAGTGCAGTAGGTTAGCCTCAGTCATGATTCATTTTCGGTTCTCTATCCGAAGTTACTATTCTGTAAGCTTCTGAGTAGAGATGAGAAAACTCGTTCATCCTTGGCCACTAGTTCACTGGTGATCGCTCTTTTTTGTGACTCATTTATTTTTACTCGTTTGCCCTTCATTTGTGCTTGGTATACGGTAATGACTTTTCTGGAGACTAGAAATCTACTCTGTAGGAATCAGCATGGGTTTCGGAAAAGACGATCGTGTGAAACCCAGCTCGCGCTATTCGTCCACGAGACTCATAGACACGGGTTCCCAGGTAGATGCCGCGTTTCTTCACTTCCGCAAGGCGTTCGATACAGTTCCCGACAGTCGTTTAATGAACAAAGTAAAAGCATATGGACTACCAGACCAAGTGTGTTATTGGATTGAAGAGTTCCGAGATAACAGAACGCAGCATGTCATTCTCAATGGAGAGAACACTTCCGAAGGAAGAGTGATTTCAGATGTGCCGCAGGGGAGTGTCGTAGGAGCGTTGCTATTCACAATGTACATAAATGACCCTGTGGATGACATCGGAAGTTCACTGGGGCTTTTTGCGGATGATGCTGTGGTATATCGAGAGGTTGTAACAGTGGAAAATTGTACTGAAACACAGGAGGATCTGCAGCGAATTGACGACGCATGGTGCGGGGAATGGCAATTGAAACTCAGTGTAGACAACTGTAATGTGCTGCGAATACATAGAAAGAATGATCCCTTATCATTTATCTACAATATAACAGGTCAGCAACTGAAAGCAGTTAATTCCATAAATTATCTGGGAGTACGCATTAGGAGTGATTTAAAATGGAATGATCATACAGGGTGTTACAAAAACGTTCGGCCAAACATTCAGGAAACATTCCTCACACACAAATAAATAAAAGATGTTATGTGGACATGTGTCCGGAAACGCTTAATTTCCATTTTAGAGCTCATTTTAGTTTCGTCAGTATGTACTGTACTTCCTCGATTCACCGCCAGTTGGCCCAATTGAAGGACGGTAATGTTGACTTCGGTGCTTGTGTTGACATGCGACTCATTGCTCTACACTACTAGCATCAAGCACATCAGTACGCAGCATCAACAGGTTAGTGTTCATCACGAACGTGGTTTTGCAGTCAGTGCAATGTTTACAAACGCGGAGTTGGCAGATGCCCATTTGATGTATGGATTAGCATGAGGTAATAGCCATGACGCGGTACGTTTGTAACGAGACAGACTTCCAGAACGAAGGTGTCCCGACAGGAAGATGTTCAAAGCAATTGATCGGCGTCTTAGGGAGCACGGAACATTCCAGCCTATGACTCGCGACTGGGGAAGACCTAGGACGACGAGGACACCTGCAATGGACGAGGCAATTCTTCGTGCAGTTGACGAAAACCCTAATGTCAGCGTCAGAGAAGTTGCTGCTGTACAAGGTAACGTTGACCACGTCACTGTATGGAGAGTGCTAGGGAGAACCAGTTGTTTCCGTACCATGTACAGCGTGTGCAGGCACTATTAGCAGCTGATTGGCCTCCACGGGTACACTTCTGCGAATGGTTCATCTAACAATGTGTCAATCCTCATTTCAGTGCAAATGTTCTCTTTACGGATGAAGCTTCATTCCAACGTGATCAGATTGTAAATTTTCACAGTCAACATGTTTGGGCTGACGAGAATCCGCACGCCATTGTGCAATTACGCCTCAACACAGATTTTCTGTGAACGTTTGGGCAGGCATTGTTGGTGATGTCTTGATTGGGCCCCATGTTCTTCCACCTACGCTCAATGGAGCACGTTACCATGATTTCATACGGGATACTCTACCTGTGCTGCTAGAACATGTGCCTTTACAAGTACGACACAACATTTGGTTCATGCACGATGGAGCTCCTGTACATTTCAGTCAAAGTGTTCGTACGCTTCTCAACAACAGATTCGGTGACCGATGGATTGGTAGAGCCGGACCAATTCCATGGCCTCCACGCTCTCCTGACCTCAACCCTCTTGACTTTCATTTATGGGGGCATTTGGAAGCTCTTGTCTACGCAACGCCATTCTCCAGGGCTGCATCAGCGCATCAGGGATTCCATGCGACGGAGTGTGGATGCATGTATCCTCGCTAACGGAGGACATTTTGAACATTTCCTGTAACAAAGTGGTTGAAGTCACGCTGGTACGTTCTGTAGCTGTGTGTTTCCATTCCATGATTAATGTGATTTGAAGAGAAGTAATAAAATGAGCTCTAACATGGAAAGTAAGCGTTTTCGGACACATATCCACGTAACATATTTTCTTTCTTTGTGTGTGAGGAATGTGTCCTGAAAGTTTGGCCGTACCTTTTTATAACACCCTGTATAAAGTTGAACTTGTTAAAGCAGATGCCAGACTGAGATTCATTGGAAGAATCCTAAGGAAATGCAGTCCGAAAACAAAGGAAGTAGGTTACAGTACACTTGTTCGCCCACTGCTTGAATACTGCTGAGCAGTGTGGGATCCGTACCAGATAGTGTTGATAGAAGAGATAGAGAAGATCCAACGGAGAGCAGCGCGCTTCGCTACAGGATCATTTAGTAATCACGAAAGCGTTACGGAGATGATAGATAAACTCCAGAGGAAGACTCTGCAGGAGAGACGCTCAGTAGCTCGGTACGGGCTTTTGTTGAAGTTTCGAGAACATACCTTCACCGAGGAGTCAAGCAGTATATTGCTCCCTCCTACGTATATCTCGCGAAGAGACCATGAGGATAAAATCAGTGAGATTAGAGCCCACACAGAGGCATACCGACAATCCTTCTTTCCACGAACAATACGAGACTGGAATAGAAGGGAGAACCGATAGAGGTATTCAACGTATGGATGTAGATGTAGATGTTATGAAAAATTGAAAATCAGTAGCATAGGTGATGAAGATGGACGGCGACAAGAGGGGGCACTTGCCTCCTCCATGCAGTACAGAGCCTTTATTCATAACAAAGTTCTCACAGGCTTATATTTTTCGTGATGCTGCAAAACCTCTCGTTTAGCCAACTGTAGCGTTATGTGGCTAATCGCAGTGAAACAATATAAGGTGGGACACGCAAAACCGGCCCCGAGTACAGACTGCTCGCCAATTACGCACGATTTGTTGACCACTACAAGCGGAATAGATAAACAATGATAATTAGGCAGTGAAGAAATAAAAAATAAACTAATGCAAACAACAATTTCGAAACAATAGATGACGACTGGTGGGCGACAATGAGTAGCCGATTTTTCGTGCGCCGCCCTGTACCACTGAAATAATATCGTAGAAGATATTATATTCTCTTTACAAAATGTGACACCAGGCACTCGATTATGGAGCGCGAGCTTCATTCGCTTGTAAGTCAGTCTGTCTTCCATAACAATGAACATGAAATTTTACCTTGGTTTAAAAGGAAAATGGCCACTCGTGTGTTCCATGCCAACTTCCTTTGCATGTGTAATAACAAAAGAATCTTGCCTTTTACAAGTATTTCTTCTGCTGTTTATCGAAATACTGAAGTAAGCTGACACACCGTTTTGTTACCTGAAAAGATGTTTGTATTAGGTACCACATATTTTTATGTAATTTACGTAATTATAAAATACATTTTAATTACCGGTCGTTGACGCTGAATAGAATTCAAAAAGAACCAGAAGCTCAGAGTTCAAAAAATGTTTGAAACAGATCTAGAATGGGCGTGCGAAGCGAACGAAAAGAACAACAACTCAATACTGAACTAACTATGAGTATTCGGTAATGGGACCAAGGCTGAACGAGACCGGCCAAAGTGCCACTGCGGGAACGAGACCGACCGTTTCTCGTTCCCAAGAACTAGAAGTAGAAAGCTGCGACCAAGACCTAGAGAGACAGGAATGGGGCCGAGGCTGGACAGAGACCGACTGAAGTGTAACTGCGGGAACAAGACTGACTGTTTCCCATTCCCAGGAACTAGAAGTAGACGGCTGTGACCGAAGTGAACTATGGAAGACCATTCCTTAGAATTCGTTCCTCGCTCGTTCAGTTCATCTTGCTGAACAGTTCTTTTGAACCCATTAGTTTGCGAACGATCCATCTCTATTTCTGAGACCTGTTACCGATCGGTGGTCCTCCCGATTTT